>NC_140584.1:297732317-298362317 GCF_964204655.1 Triturus cristatus
GCCCAGTGGGTACAGGTAATTTCCTCTAGGCTCATCCAACTCAACTACTTACATATGACATACAGGACGCCAGTGCAGCTGTGGCGTGCTGGTGTGCTAAACACGCAAGCATGCTGGAGCGGTCTGCTCACTTCTACATGATTTGGGAATGTCCAGTGATCACTGGACACTGGCGTATGCTCACTGATACTCTCTGGGGCGATTAGGAGGCCTATAGCTAGCTCTCCCAATGACAGTGACATTATTAAATTGAGACAAGTCAGATGGCATGTGCCAGATATGCAGTAATATAGTTCACAGATGGAGCAACATTAGTCTATCAAATGAAAACACAAGAGGCTTTTGCACGGTGCATATCCTAAACTCATGTATTTGAAGATGATCTCACGTGATAATTAAGAAAAGGTCCTGTAATAAAATATTCACCTACGATCAATCATCAAGCAGGGAAGCCAGCATGAATCCTAGGTTTTCTATTTCACTTTGTGTAATTCAAACACTAGATGGCTAGCCCTCTTCATCGATTGGTCTGTTGCTGTGTCATTCACATTCATTCTACTATAGCATACAGTATCGAGCAGAGTCAGCCCACTTCAGCAACTGGTTAAATTCACCCTGGGTGACCGCATTCTAACTTTTCACAAGGCCCACATCCATACTTCACACTCTCCTACCCTCTCTCATCTGCTCTGTTCTTTAGTTCCATCCACTGTTTCCTCCTTTTCAGTGTCTCTTCTCCCTCATCCTCTCTGGTTTTTCGTCTCGTCCCCTCCACTTTATTGCCCCTCCACTTTACCGCCCCTCTCCACGATCATGCCCCTTCTGTCTTACCGCCACCCCACCTCGTTTACTATGGATTCCTCTAAAATGTCCACTTCTCTCCCACTCCCTCCTCCTCCTCTCTCCCATCCATTTCCTCCTCACTCCACTTGTCACCCTTCCACTTACCCCCACTTGCTCTCTGGCCTGATCTTTTCATTGCCCCCATAAACACTTTCTACTCACTGCATAGTGGCTTCTATGGATGTCAGTGTGAAGTACTAGTATGCTAGAACATGGGCAGATTACTTGTTCCCTTCAGACTCCTGAAAGTACAGGTTCAGTCCCAACTCAGACTTGAGTGGTCTCTGGTTGCAGATACTTTTTTCATGCCAAGAATGTAAAACGGATACCAGCAGGCCTGTAATCCATGTAACCTTCAGTCGGAGAGTCAGTGTTTACATGTCAGTAATCCACTTAACCCTCAGCATGTAAATCACACTGCCATGCCAGAAATCCAGATTGGATGGATCACACAAGCATATCATCAGTTTAGTAATCCAGATTGGACCTGATTTATACAATTACTGCCTGGACTGTAATCCTCATACTTACCTGTTGGTAAATCACCATAATTGTACTAGTTAGCCACACAGCTCACATGGTGTGAAGCACCATCACCAATACAGCGGTCTCTCGCTTGCAATCATTGAAGCATGTAGTAGGCCATAGGATCCGCACCATCAGAGCAGCATGTGTAGAAAGTGAAAATAGCTCTAACAGATGGCAGCGCTGACATGGTGTGCCCAAGCTATATTGGCTACTACACGCATGACCCTGAGCTGACCAATCTCTCCCACCCATGAGTCTAAGAAGCTGCCGGAAGAGCCAGGCCAGTCTGTCCAACTGGCACAATTCCATTGCAGTAGACCATGTGGAGAACTACCCACACAGGAACATCAGGCAGCTTATCTCTCAAGTCCCTGGCACTCCTGCGCAGTAACATTTGGCAGGCTGTCTACGTAGTTTTGTGATCGCAGATGTGTTGGGATATATTATGCAAAAGAAACATGGCAAAATAACTATGTTGCTGTGAGTTAAGCAGAGAATGTGTTCATGAATGCACCTAGCTCAATGAGAAAGTACATCTTTTTTGTCTGACGTACAGTAGTGAGTTTTATTTGCGCCAACAAGTCCTATTTTCCTCAAGATGCACCTTAAAACTAAAAACCGTTCCTGTACCTGTTTTAAGTGCACCTGCTAGCTAGAAAGCACCTCTGCCCTATTAAAATGTACACCGTGGTTAAATTGTTTTATAGCAACCCAGTCCCAAGTTCTGGTGTCCGCATTCTTAATTATTTTCTAATATTTATTTTGAGCTGTATGATTGCAACAAAAACAAGCATTTGCAATGCAATAGGTCTTGCATTTGCGAGAGTTTGAGCTAGTGGCATTGTAAATGACAATGCCTTTTATTTAGGCGTTTGAAAACCTGCGAGCTGTGGTAAACAAGCACTTTGTACTTATAGTCCTTGTTAATGAGAAGCAAAGCTGGCAGTCTTTTACTGCCAGCCTTGCTTCTCGTACGCAAGGACTACAAGTACAAAGGGCGTGTTTATGCACCGCTTGCAGGTTTTCAAAACAAATGAATAAAAGGCATTGTCATTTACAATGCCAATAGCTCCAACTCTCGCAAATGCGAGACCTATTGCATTGCAAATGCTTGTTTAACTTTATAGGCATGCAAGAGATTGATATGAGGCAGTGGGAACTTACATTGCCAGTCTCGCTCAGGCACACCGTGTGCATGCCACCTGCCACCACTTGTACAATCTTCTCTGGTAGTACTACAAGGGCCGGCTTTTTCCGCTCAATGACATCTTCGCCCAGGCCAAGCTGTCCAACATCGCCTTGACCCAACGCAAGCACCAATCCTCCAACAGTGCCATGGGATGGATGAGTCACTGAAAGAAACAGAAGTTGGTGAAGAAATGCAGAAAATTTAGCACCGCGCTAAAAGCTCCTGTGTCCTGTATGCATGGCTATTATGATAAATGGGTGGTGCATGTTTGCACTTCTGACATGCAATTTTGCTAGTTTAGGACTAATCTTTTTGAATGGTTCAATCAAGTAGATCTACATCAGAAGCCTCGTGTCAACTGCAGACAGGGAAAAACAAATTACACTATTTGCAAAGTAGTATTTTAATTACTTCTAGGTCCCTCCTTATTTACTAATGTAGTCAATCATGAATGGGCGTAAAAATGTTATAGGAAATGCAAAACCTGTACACCTCTGGGTGGGTACCATGAAAAGGCTGGCATTCCGAGAACCCTCCTGTGTTATCACATTTATGGTTGGTTATAAATATGTTTTTCTGTTCTGGACATTTCCTTGCTTGAGTTACATGTGCTAATAACGAGAATCATGAATACGTCAGAATCATGGCACACGTTTAGCTTATATCTTCTGCAATGCGATAATCCATCTTATATAAAAATGTGCAATACTTACTCCAAAATACTGACTCATTTTACATTAGCTTGTTCTGCAATGTGATAATCAAGTTTACATGACTATATCTGTAATATTTAATCTACAATGCCGACTCATTTTACATTAGCTTGTTCTGGATTTCCAAGAGTTTGTAGAAGGCCGACATCTACTCACCTCGTTTGATATTCAAAAAGTGCAATCTTGTGAAACCAAAATAATTGAAAGGACATCAGGCCACTTCCAGTTAACCGTTTTATCTAAAGGTTTTTAGCAAGAAGAGGTTATACAAGTCAAGCATAGAAGGTTATGGGCAGAGAGGAGTCACCATGCCAGACGGCACTGAAATAGGTTGTCCAGATTCATATCTCACGTTCCTACAGAAGGCTAATGGGATGGGAGACCGGAGGCCCTTAGCCTCTGCTCACTGACTTATCAGTATAGACAGACTTGTAAGACTTGTAAGAGAATAGCAAACATTGATATTCTATAGTATATAGAACTTCAGTTTTCAAGCAGGTGTGTACGGCCTCAAACTTAATAGGTTTCGATTTCTGCTTTGCTAAAACTAGATCAATTAGCAGAATTCGTAGGATTGATTTGGAATATCAGAAGCAGTCAGAGTAGTATCTATTATTCACACTTTTGGTAACTGTTGCGGCTGCCATATTGGCCTTGTGGTTAGAATTCATAGTGTACAGTAGACTTCGATGGTATTTAAATATATAAAATTAATAATGTGTACTACTAAGTGGGTTGTGGAATGGTTGCAGTACAATTGTTTTCTGATTGGCACACTAACTCCTTAGTGTCAGGTTAGTGGTCTAGAAAACTGACCTGTCTCTAGAAAGATCTAGAGTACGTATCAGGTATAACCTTGAGTTCCGGAGTTGTGTTTTGCTCACAGTAAAGCACTCCAAAGTCTTGTCACGGGTAGTAAGCGCTACATAAATACAATTATTCCTACTCATTACTCCCCACCCACACTGCCTTCCACAGTGCTTAGTAGTGACAGGAGGATGTTGTGAATACAAGTTCTCTCATGGCGCCCAGCTAGAGGCAGGCAGGGCTTGCATTTTTAGCCTCTCCTGGAGTTTCCACCTCTATAGCAGGATTCACCCGCTTTGTCACGACTTGAACGAGTAGGACTAAGTAACAAAGTACCAGTAATTAGGAAATTCTCTTACCCAATGCAAGTGTATTTCAGTTAAGTTTACCCATAAAAAGCCACTTACAATAAACTCCACAATTAATGTAAATAAATTGTATCTGTTTCAGTAATACTGCAGCTGTGATTGTCAGGTTCTAGTAAACAATAAAGTCAAAACACTTCGTTCAGAAGGGGACACTAAAGTTCGGCATTATGGATGAAACTAGTGAAGTAGGGTGAGCGGGAAAGAAACAAGTCAAATACCTTTTGTTTTCTTGACTTCAGAAGATGCATTTTTCTCATCCACTGAGAGGGTTCGTTTAACAGTTTTCTTGGCCACCATTGTGTTGTCTGACCCTAAAAAGGAAACGTTCTTTGTTACAAGAGTACTGACAGTACCAATGTCAAACAACCCACAGGCCTTTCAAACTGGAAGATCTGATAATTACCCACGCGCATTAGTCCCAACTGTTCTGCCCATGAGAAGTGAAGCGACTGGACAAGTGCAGCATGGCTGTGAGGCAACGACTCCCAGGTATCTACAGAGCACACAAAGATCTCGTAATTAAGTTTGGGAGCAGCACTGAAATAAATGCCTAAAGAAAGTGCCAAGCTACTTCACGAATAAACGCATCTCTTTAAAAAAATGATTGTAGGAATACACCAAGCGGCTAGATCTGTTTTCCGAGATGTTATCACAAAAAAAGTGCACGAGAGAACATACATAAGGTGGTTGCTACCAAACTGTCCTTTTAGGTGGTGGTGGGAAGGTTAACAGACATAGTGTGCATTATAAAGAGGTTGGGTAAGTGTCTCCCCAACGTAACAAAAAAAGACACTAAACCAGTTAAAAGTAAATTAGCACTGGTGTACTCACATACAAGTGAAGCCCCGCCCCCCACAAAAAAAGCTTGACAAGAGATTTCTATCACAATGTTCCACCCTTTATAGGTACACAATACAAATAAACCAACTCGTACAACTGGAATTTATAAGCAAATGGATTCTGGCAACACCGTCCCATACATTAAAGGGCTGCGTGCCACCTCCGGATAATTCAAAGAAACACAACACTAAATCTTAAATGGCAAGAAATGGTGTTACTACTGTACGGTGCTATCTCCTATGGCAGCTTCAAGAGTGAACAGTGAAATCTACAAATAAATCTTTAGAGTCAACTTCCTGATATTCCCATAAAAAGAGGGAACCAGTTTCAAGAGATGCTCACAACTACAATATACTGGATAGTGCAGTTGCACTACCAGTAGAATTATAATACAGCTGAATTATGTGTCACAGGCAGCCCAGAGACAGGACAAACTAAAAAAAGAATCCAAAACTCTGCTGGGTACAAATAAAATGGCAGGAGTTGGAAGCAACTGGTTTAATTGTAAACAAGGCACACATCTGTCGCTGCCCCTCATACAAAGCAACTTGCGCACAAGGGCTGGACTGTTAGGGAATTTCAGACAGCATGGACAGATGTATGCAGGCGTAAATATTGAAGCCATATGGTGGTAACAGAAGGATGTATAGCTAAAGAAAACCCGATTGCACCCCTTACATGCCAAAGCGTTTCCCGCCCAAGAGCGGAGCCACTTTCTGATGTTTCATGCACTTTGCGCTTCAGCCATCATTTATTACTTTGTATTCCCAAATGATATCCAGGCCAGATTAGCAACCCCCCTCCCTCCCTTCCCGTCTTGGGGATTCTAAAAAGCAGGCAAGAACTGAGCTGCAACTTCTACTTTTGCATTGTGTACGAAGTATGCAGTAATTCATAGGGTAAAATCTAATAAATTAAAAACCTATAAATTTTTTAAATAAGCAGAGTTAAAGAAGAGTGGTTATTTGTACATCTCTGAATTTCGGGGTTATTTGTACCATCAAGAGGCTCAAAGGACATTTTACAGAATGTGTTCTTGCTGGCACACCAGTTTCCATTCGGCAGCCAAAAAGGGAGAGAAATTGAATGGATAACAAATATTAATTATTCTGTGTTTCAACACTATTCCAATATAAATTGTACCCCACTAGTGTGCATGGGCCTATCGCCCATAACCATTACTCCACAAAATGTGATGGACACCAAATGTTTGGCATGAATATGTATCTTTTTGCAGATGTGGTGAGCTGAAGAATTTGGAGCCATGCTTAGCCACCACCCAGGAAAAACTATCAAACCAAGACATTTTTAAAAACTAGACCCCAGAGCAGGGAGATTCGAATTCCATGGATCACTGAGTGGCAGAAATGTTGCATATCCATGCAAATTCTAGAATCTTTCCCTAGGATATTCAAGGAAAATGTGTGAATTTTGAGGTTTTTCAAAACATTCTTGGTAAGAAAATGGAGAGACCTACACAAGCCAAAGCACTGGCTTGGCTGGGTCCAAAAGCTTCCAACATGTCTAAAGGTGGCATGGTTCCCTGGTTGCAAGCTGTCCCAGAGCCCAAACATAGCATCACCATGGCAAATGGGGAAATGCATTTACCTTCTTGCAATCAGAAATGAGGGACAGAGAAGCTGCTATTTATTCGGCTTGCCAATAGAGGTGTAATCACATGGGGAATTAATCACTTGCCCTGTATGTTACCAGGCTCGGGCGTTCTTGTCGCCTTAGAAACCCTCATCCATGTTGTTTCTCCACATCTTAGGTTACGTGAAAAGCATCATAGGGTCTTGGTTATGCCTTCCTCCACAAGGAGGAAGACCGACTGGTATTTACAGTACTGATTAGAGAAGTGAGGATGCAGTGGCATTAAAATTACCTCCATCAGTCGATCTTGTTTTTATTGTGTCGAGGATGGGGTAAAGATAAAAACAAGGTGGTGGTGCTGTGATAGAAGAGCTACTGTTCCCATCGCACCCATTTGAAAACATGGCTGGTCGACATGTTTCAGCCCAGGAGTGCTCAGTAGGGTCTGTGGACTTTCTTCAGGACCAATGGAAAGCACGGTGTCAAGAGGAAACGTGCATAGATACTTATTGCACTTACCTTTCTTTAATGCGCCTGTTCGCACACTTGCAAGTTATAGATGAAATTAGGTCTATAACTTAACAGGAGGTAGTTGGGCTCCTACAGAGGATGGGCAGTCGGTCCTCTAAGACCCATGTGCTGGCGCCGTCTTATGCGCCCCGAGGCACAGAAGACGGTGCCAGTCCACAGACCCTACAGGGCACACCTGGGCTGAAACATGCCAACCAGCCACGTTTTCGAATTTTACCTTTACCCCATCCTTGACACAAGAAAACCAAGATCGACAGATGGAGCTAATAATGCCACTGCACCCTCACCTTCTCTAATCACTATTCTAAATACCAGTCTGTCTTCCTCCAGGTGGAGGAAAGCATAACCAAGACCCTAGGATGATGCTTTTCACGTAACCTAACACGCAGCAGAACAAGATATACAGCACCCACATTTATTCGTGAATGAGTGTTTTTAAGGAGACAAGAACCCGACCATGGTAACATACAGAACAAGTAAAATGCATTTACCTCCTCCGTTGACCCATATGTCACAACTAGGCCCAGAAGAGCACTTGTCCATGCATGGCTGTAGGATGCACACCTCATGTCCCCTAACCAACACTGCTGGTGATTATTATTAATAACATTTTATATAGCGCTCAGGTATGTCCCAGCACAGAAAATATAGCGCTCAGGTATGTCCCAGCACAGAAAGTAGTCTATCTAGTGGGCAATCCGGAAGGACGGAAGTATTCACAAGGGACAGACAGTACTGGAAATTGGATATTTTTCCCTTTCCTGCACTGTCCCTTCACAAAGATTGGGGCTCAAACAACAGTTATGAATTACCAACCACACCAAGTGGCTAGGTCTGTTTTCACTTTGATATGAAACCAGTGAGATAGAAGTATTTCTTTTGCATTATGACTTTTACCAGCGTAAATGGCTTGGGACCACCCGTTAACATCCGCTGCACAGCTAACGTCATGCAGATTTGACATCAATGGGTCAGGTCATTCACTGCATTGAAGTGGTTAACACATCCACCCAAGACAGCACCTGCTCAGTAAACAGGACATTTATTTTAGGCATCGGAAAGCACTATGCTCTTAATATACTAGGGCTGCAAATAATACAACCAATATTTAAAAACCAAGAACAGAGAAACTCCACAAGCCTTGAAGTAGGGCTACAATTCTGCGTGGAACAAAGGGCACATATTGACTTGACCGTGCTCACCAACACAGATAAACAAAAGGGTGCTAAGGGGAATCAACTCGAACTTTTACACAAAGCATCAGAGTGAACTACATCGTTTGCTGCTAGTGACCAACGCAATTCTGCACTGGAAGTCGCGAGAGCTTTCTCTCCTCTGGTCATTCGACACCTCTCTGAAAAGTGGGACACACTAAAAGTCGTGGGACACATTATGAAAAATCCAAAGTGCCAGCAAATCCAGTACACATAGCCAACGGGATAAATGGACGCCCAGTACAGAAATGGAGTCTGCGCTTGGCTATTCCTTAATGCTGTCAATCGCCTGATAACTGAAAATACTGACAAATATTAGTAAGACTGTTAAATGTCGAGAACCGACTTTTATACGTTAGATGTAAAGGTGCCGTACGCAAGCTGAGGATGCCCACGTAAATTCCTTAAGCTCTGGGGCAGTTGGATACATTATAACCTAGACTTGGGGAAGTGATGATAGTACTGTGGACCCCGCAAGCCAACCCTGATGCAGTACATTTCAGGTTCCACTGTGAGTTGCAAACTGCTATCTTAGGGTTGTATACATGTATAAGCTTATGTCTGTATAAACGAATGAGAGTGATAACTGAGGACGCAGATCTGATGTTAACTTCCTCAGCACGGTTTATGTTACAATGTTTTGTTGCACGTATGCGCGCCTTTGATAACGGCATCAACCCATCCCTTAATTTAAGCCAATAAGCCACTCTTAGTTGATTTGGTGCTCCTGATAAGCGCAGATATAAGACTATACAACATCACGCCATCGTAGCGGTCCAGACAATACCGCTTAGCAACTGTTCAAATGGCCTCAAAGCCCAGTTTCAACCACGTCACCAACCTTAACGCACCCCACGCCAACTCCTTCCTTCAACATCTTCACGACCCACGGACCCCTGGCCATTTACCACCGTCCAGCTTGCCCAGAGCGCGTTTGGGTGGTTACAAAGGATCGTTCAAATACTCATATCGCTCTTGCTTGACGTCAACTCGTTTTCTTCTACGAGCCCCTATATGTCTCTCCCGCCATTTACCGACCCTCCCTCGGGTGACTTAAGGGTCCTGTTGGGCTTACAGACCACGTAATATGCAATCAACTATTTTATTTCTCCCCCGCGTGACGCTCACTACGTCGCTCAAAAGCCTACATGGGGGAAGTCGCACAGGAAGGGAAGAACACGTGCCAGCGCTCCCGACTCATGGGGGATCGCGGACATCCCCAGCTGAGCGCGCGTGTTCATCAGAACATGACCCCCACACCACCCAACCAGCCACCATAACCGTGCTCAGCCGCTCTTCATTCACATCTGCGCGGCATGCGCACACAGATCACTCACCTGCCGGTCTCACCAACTACTCCAGCTGTATCTGGGTGAAATTTCCCGCAAGCCGGTCACTGCCCAGATAAAAGCATTTAACTTTGAGTTATCACGCGTGCGTACTGATAGACGTTGCGCTGAGACGTCACGTACGTAAGTAAATTCTACAGAAAACTGCGCGGGCGCATTGAGAAAGTGAAACTGCATGAGACTTAAAAACGGCTGACGCGCGTGCGCACTGCAGGGAAGAAAGTCTTTTTTTTTTTTCTTCTTCATTGACCAGAATCACTTTATTTCATTATGCAATACACCACGAACACTGTAGGTTTCTACAGAAATCCCTACAACTTACATGCCATTCTGACAGACAGTGAAAAATGTAATATTTTTTAAAAAAGAGGACAGATATATAAAGTGCTTCATAAAAGAAATGGAAAAGGGAAGTCCAGGAGCAAGGTCAGTACACAGAAACAAGACTAACATGGAGAGTCAGCAAGAAGCAACAGCATCAACCAAGTATAAGGGTGGATCTGCCAGCACGAGGGTTTCTTCTGCTCGGCACTGCTGCTGGCACTGCAGGGGCAGAGTCTGTAAAAGCTGGTTCAGAAGGCACTTCACTGTCAGACGGGATAACGTTATCTGCCTCAACGTTTTCATACTCTTCGGACTCGCCCGTTTGTTCAGCCGAGTCACCACATAGGCAGCGGTCTTTTTTGCGGCATTGATGGCTCTGCTTCGCTCTCTCGCCCTGGCTTAGGAGCTGGGAGGTCATCGGGAGGGACGAATATATTTGATGCCATCCTGTGCTTTCGTACTGGTTAGTCCGGCTGCTCACCGAAGCCAAGAGAGAAGTTGGAAGCCCCTCCAGGTGGCTGCAAAACCCTAGAATTGCTCCTGCAGCTGGGGTCCACACCGGTGAAGGTGGTGGTGGTTGTCATGGCGTTGGTGCAGGCGAATGTAGTAATCGGCAAAGAATTTCACGATACCGTAAGAGCCGATACTGAGCCGAGGCACTATAATGCGTCGATACACAAGCCGCTTTGATTAAACCCGGGCAGAAAGTCTTAATCGGCACTTCTGGCGCATAGCAGTTTCTAATTGGTAGGCGGTACTTCTAGTGCTAGATTAGAGGTCTTCAACCTTTTTAATGGCGTATCCACCCCACCATTCAACAAGTATTGGCATAGCCAATAGGTCTCGCTTTTGGGACCCTATAAGTATTTAGTTATGCAACTGTTGCATAGTTAAACACTTATAAGGTCCCAAAAGCGAGACCTATTGGCTATGCCAATGCTTGTTACCATTACCAGGGTGATCAGATAGCTCCATGTCAGAGAACACCACGTTTGCATTCCTGGGCATTTTACATGTCATTGTATTCTGGGAGTTGTAGTCTGGGTTCATTTCAATTGGACCAACACAGCTGATGACAATATTATGTAGGCAAAGTCCAGCAATGGAAAAGTGGTGTCACACTAGCGTTATACCACCTGGTCACAAGTCACCGTAACCGTAAAGCATAAGGTAACTCGATCTAAAAGCATGCACATGCTGTTGATTTCAAATCCAGGACTGGCAAGAGGTGTCTCACATGATATGGATCCAATTAGAAGCAGCGTGAGAAGACACTCCGGGGGTGGTGGCAGGAATAATGACCATATGTCAAGCATACCTAAGGTTTACCGGATGGCTGCAGTTTACCGACTAGTCCATGTTCTAGTTTTTTTTCTGTTTTGCGGTTTTACATAGCGTGCACTCGCCCTGAAGGTATTGAAGCGCTTTTACTTGAGCACCACTTACGTTACACACGGACACATTAATTTTGGGAGGCACGGGGAGATTAATCGATTTGTCCAGAATACCAGGATTTTGAGCCGACGTCGGGGCTCGAACCTGGTTCCCCAGCTCCGATGTCAGCAGCTCTGGCCGTTAGGCCATATCCTCTCCAATTGGGGTCTTGGGCTTAAATTGTATAACCAAATGCATTCTGGTGAATACAATTCGATAAATAGATCACCTCTTTAGAAGAAAATTCTGGGGAAGGATCAATGACCCCTTGGCATCATGCAGTCTACATGAACTGCGGGGCACAGAGGTTACATTCCCAGTTAGATAGCTGAATGGGTGTCGGAGATCTTGGGCTGATGTGCCAGTTGCAGATTCCCGTGCTAACCCACCTGCTCTGTATATGTATGATCCGCAGTTAGGATGCTCGGGCGGTTAGCGCGGTTGCTGCGGTATTCGTCTTCAGGAATTCATCTGCTTGCCTTGGGTAAGTGTAAAGCCCAAAGTGTAGGTGAGTCAATGAAGCTGCAGCTTCCAGCCCAGCGCGACCCCCTCCCCTGCTTGTCCCAGATGTGGATTGGGGGGGTTGCACTACGGCAGCCCCCCCGGCGGCTTCCATATCGGCACAGCAGGGTGGACATGAGGTGGGCTGTTTTTCCATTCAGCGCTCCTGCGCCGAATGGGATGATGGGTGATGAGGGCTCACCTCTGTAATTGATGCTCTGTAGTGAGTAATGACATCCCTTTGCGAGGTGGGTGATGGGGGTAAATGATAGCCAGGCTGGTGCTGGGGGGGTTAAAGGTCACGGGGCCTGGGATTCTTCGTAGGGGGGGTTCTTTCTCTTGACTGCACATCCACAGAGGTGTTAGAGAAAAGGGGGCACAGAGATTATCTCGTGCACCTCCGAGGGATGTGTGTGTGGGTGAGGGGTGATGCGAGCTGGAAGGAATCAGAGTTTTTTTTAGCAGAGTGTGGGAGCGATCTCAGACGTGGTCAATCACTCTGGCAGGTCAAATCAGACGAACAGGCAGGCACGTTGAAAGCGAAAAGCTCCATGGACCACATTATATTTATTTATTGCAAATTTATATAGCGCGAACTCTGTATTGGAGCGCTTTACATGAGCACCCCCGTGTAATGCCAGCTGCTGCAACAGGGGGAGGGACGGAGTCTGAGGAGAGAGAGCAGAGGAGAAAAGAGCAACAGAGAACCAGTCTGCCAAGTAGGTGCGAACGTTAGATTGTAAGGATGAAAGGGTTGGTTAGGTCTGGCCCAAAGAAGAATTAGAGGGTATGTTTCACTTGTGCGGCCGCTAAAGTGAAAGTAATCATTTCGCAGGTGCTTTGATGTTCGCAGTGGCCGCGCGGCTCACTGAGAACATCAAAGCGCCCGTGAAATGTACACGCAGGCTGCCAAATGGTGCGCGTGCCTGGCGCACATGCACTGTAGTTGGGGGCCTGAAAAGCACTCGTTTGCACTTCCAAATCCCCGTTTTCTATAGCTCTCGTCAGAGCAGCGCTAAAGCGCTGGCTCAGGCGAGACCTAAAAATCAGACATCCCCCTCTTCCTTTGTACACCTTACCTTCATCGGAACCAAAATTGGAATTACAGGACACTAGTATATGGCACAACAGCCCCAACGCTGTGTGTGTTAAGGAAGAATAAGAGAGAGAAATGAGAATTATCTGTGTATTCACTGATCAACACAGGAAATTAATTTGCTATGATGAGCTTATTTCAATTTGGAAACTTGATCAAAAGATTATATTCATAGAGTTAGAAACTGGGTTACTGGTTGACTGGGATGTGAGCTCTGCTCAACCAGCAACCACAGTCCTTGTCAAGGCACACAAAATAATCCTACAGTAGGTTAGGTCAATAGAGCTTAATTTGATAAATAAAACAAGATCAAAACGACAAATATCCAATCAGTAGAACTTGAGTTATGAATTTTGAAAGAATAAACTCTATATTCCACCCCAAAGCATTAAGTACCAACTGCAGCTATCTGGTCGCAATGGACTGGGTCACAGTGAAAAGGTCATGCTGCAGGTCGGATACAGTTCCAGATCAGTCATCCTGAAGGTTTACCTTTTCAAGTTTTGTGCCAAGAGTCCTGTTTGCATTGGAGAAGGTCGCAAGGAGAGCATCACAGACGGTGGTTGACCTGGTGCAAAGAGCAGGCCAGGCATCGTGGGCGGATGGGCGGGAGCTTTGCGTTAGCGGTCCCCCAAGAGCTGTCAGTGCTGCTGTGCGAAGAGACGGGCTCGCGGCGGCTCAACCTGATTTTTGGAGTGAGAGGCGTGGTTCCAGTGCCAAAGGGCCGTTCACGGTCACGAGGAACCCAAAAGCTTGATTTAAAGTGCCCAAGAGCAACATCGGCGTCCAAGAACGGAGAGACAGTACTTAAGGGTCAAAAACTCACTGATGACGAGTCCAGGAGCTGTTAGGGAACCTTTTATGTCACTGAGGTTCAGATCAGGAGGTCAGCAGACTAGCCCTTTGAGTAACTCTGGAGTTCTGTGTTCAAGATGGAGTTTCAGGTCCAGTTCTTCCCCAGGCAAGAGGGCAGCAGGTCAGCACAGTAGGGCATCAGTTTCATTAGGGTAGCAGTCCAGCAGAGTGTAAGTTCTTGTAGCAGCACAGCAGTCCTTCTTCCTGGCAGAGTATCCACATGTCCAAAAGTGTACCAAAGAGTTTGGGTCTGAGGTCCCCTTTTTATACCTTGGTGCACTGGTTCTGGAATTTGGGAGACGCTTCTAGACATTCCTTACCTCATCGGCCCTGGCTACAAGCTGGCTGCAGTGGCAATGTGTAGTTGTTAGGCTTTTTGTGTGAAGGCAGAGCACAGGAAGTACAGTTGCAAGTGGGGCTGCGCTAATCTCCGTCCTGCCATCCTGCAAGCAGAATGGCCCATTCAGGCACACCTTCTCCCACTATTCTGTTACTGTCTATGACAGGGGTCTCCAACCTTTTCTGTAGTGTGAGCTGCGTCTGAGCAGTGGAAAGCATTGTGAGCTACTGAAAGCCAAGCAACTCATGCGGTGTTACCAGACACACCCGTACCCAGTTTCCCTAAATCTAAGCCTAATGTCCATAGAGCCAAAGACTAGGATTTGAACAAAATACTTGGACTAGGGGCACTATGACAGTACTGCCATGTGTGTCAGTGAGACCATGGTCTGGGGGAGTGAACAAACATGTGCGTATGAATGGAAAATATGTGTATGGGTGAATGAGAGTCTGTGTCATGTTGTATGTATTTGTGGCACATGACAGAGCTTTTACCATGTGGCACTTTTTTTTACAGCTGTTTATTAGAAATTTGTGGTAGCAAACATATAAAGAAGGAAGTACAACACCGTATAGAGCACCATACAAGGCTAGTAGAGAGAAAAATCAAGCCTAAATCACGAAGTTGCTGTACACTAACATCAGTACATTTGTCAATCGTACATGGTTGAAATCGGCATATAGCATTTACCATTAGTCAAATAACCTCTACCCACCAATCTGAATGTTGCATCATCAAATTATTATACAATAAAGAAAATGGTATGCGAGCAAGTCCTGTCAATTACAAGTATACAACACTTATGGCTTCCCTACGCGATATAACATAAATCTGTGCAGACAGCCAAACAATTTTTAGAATTTAACAAAACGCAGACCACTAACATGGGAATAAACTGCCAGAAAAGGGGGCGAGAAAGGAAATAGGGTCCGCAAAGAGGTGTGGGAACACACTAAGCCTGGGCAAAGCACTACGCTACGCTCGCGTAGTTTGCGCTACTTCGCACTACGCGAATTGCACGTAGCACAGTGCAAACATGCGTAGCGTAGCATTGCGTAGTGCAGCGGTTATTTTTTGCTTGCTCACGGTCCTCAACATCAAGTTGGGGACCGCGAGCAAGCAAAATGACATTCCGGCGAGACTTTTTCCTTGTTCGCACTCAGCAGCATCAAGTTGCCGATCGCGAGTGTGGAAAATAAACATCCCGGCGAGATTCTCAACGCGAGGAGGTCAGGTTTCTCATTGCGAGTGGGCGCGTATCCTCGCGACCGCTCGCGATGAGAAACTACCAGTCCGCGTTGAGAAAGCTGCTGTTCGAGTAAAAATCTACTTGAGCGGCAGAAAACTACAGCTCGCACTGTGCAAGATGCCGTTTTCAATGATTGCACAGTGCCGGATGCTTGTCCGCACTGTGCAATCATTGAAAATGGCATCTTGCACAGTGCGAACAGGGTACTACGCAGTTCGCGAAGTGCTACGCGTAGCTCGCATAGTGCGAAGTGCACTTTGCGTAGCTTCGCGTAGTGCTACTTCGCGAACTACGCCAAGGGTTAGAATAGACAAAGACCCCTGGGAATCCAAAGGGGAGAGCCCATCAATTAACTCATAATGCACATCTAAAGTGTTAGGAGAGTGGACCATCCAGTGTGGAGTGGGAGTGGCCCTGGTCGCGCAGCAATTCAAAACTCAAGCCACAAACCTACCCAGATATCACCTCTATGCATCCAATGTGGACCATGTGGCACTGTTACATGTATAACACAATCATACAACCATTTTTAGGTCTCGGCCTGGCGTTGGAGCGCGCATGCGCTCCTTGCCTGCGAGAGCTATAGTAAACAGTATGACTTTAATCCACGCCCCTCTGTCACAACCTTTTTCCATTGGCTTAGGTAGTGATTAATGTATTTTCTGTGCTTCTGGTTTGCTGGCTGTCACTTTTGTTGACGCCCTTGCAGATTTCAGATGCCGCCCGTGACAAAGTTATCTGTTTTCACTCAGCCCTGACGCAAATAAAAGTGGCTGAATGAAAACAGATGGCAAGCGGTTGTTTTTCTCTTTGTGCTTCACGGCTGTTGTAAAGACTTTTCTTTTCTGCTTGTTTAGGGCTGTGAAGCAGACCAGAGGAATGCGACTATTTAGTTTTTACTACCTTTAAGAAGATCAACCTGAAAATCTAATCTCACTCACTGGACCCGTAACGTAATTTTTCCACTCCTTATTTTAACCCAACCCTAATTCAGCTAATGCTGTTCACAAAGCATTGTAGCCTTAACACATGACCGGACTCTAGGCTAGACTGCAAGACTAAAATGTATAAACTTAAGCCACAAAAATAGTAGAATAGTCCATGCCACGAATCTCACAGAGGAAAGAGTTTTTGTTTTTACTTGCGGCACCGACCGCATAACTGACACTTTCCAGCCCTATCTACTTTTAAGAAGCAGTGCCCTTTCCCAACCTTACCTACATTTAATGTGGAGTGGGCGACCCTGACGTGGCTAACGCTTCCTTTGTCCTTCTGGCTGTTCAGGGAGGCATTGCCCTCTACATGGTAATCTGTGCCCCGGCCCTACCTGTTTTAAAAAGAATTGCCCCTATGGTTTGGTACGTGACTGTCTCTGTCTGAGCTGCACCAGCTTTCCAGAAAAGCACCGCCTGGCTTCCCCTACCAGGGCCTCAGTGCAAAAAATGCCATCCCACACTTGAGTAATCCCTGAGGAGACAAGGCTTCCAGACAGATTTTTTTTGGGAGGGGGGGGGGGTGATTACACAGCATGCATTTCTGATAGCCATTTTAGAACGGTCATTAAAAGTATAGAGCTCCGTCACAGTCTTAATAAAGGTGATGACATAGATATAAAAAAAGGAACGTTGAAGTGGGCAAAGGGTGGGTAATCAAAAATTAAAATAAAACAGCAGCTGTACCAAAGGGTGGTGGCCTGGACGCGGTTGGGAGGCAGTAGTGCTCAGGAGCAACAGGGGGGAGAACGGAGGGGGGGTGCTTGCAGGAGGGGACGTGTGCATGAGTTTTGTGGTTTTTGTGCCCTCAGCCTTTCATCCTTCTGAGGCCGGTTGGATTGGTTGTGGTTTCTGCAGGCGCTCGGGAGACATGGGCAGGGGGGGGTTGGGTGCTGTCTGGGAGGGATGCATTGCGTGGAGAATGCGGGGAGGGCCGAGGGTTGTGGGTACAGGTGATGCCGAGCACACTGTCGCCCTCGGAGGTGGCAGGGCATTGAGCGTAGCGAGGGGACCTGGGAAGTTGGGCAGAGAGTATGTGCAGTTCCATGGAGGGGATGGGTGCGGCTGCACCCAAGGCTGGGCCCAGGTGCCACCTGATGGACCTTGCAGCGGCGCACATGGAAGACAGCAATACAATTTGGTCGCCATTCAGAGATGATGGAGGTTTTGCTGGGCTTGATCCACTAACAGGGGGCTAGTTGTGAAGAGTTAGGAAGTCAACAGAGGTTTCAACGAGCGGGGAGTTGGGCGCAAATTTGGATATGTGGGGAGGGCCACATGGCACGGGAGGAGGCGCAGGAGGGATGGGTACAGGGGGACGCCTTAAAGGGGAGATTGTTTCCCGGACTGCAGGAGGTTAAAAAATTAGCTAGCATTTGCGCCAAGAATTTTCAATTCTATTAAGGACACGGAGGCGAGGATTATGCTTCTCTTTCATTTTACTGCAAACCAACAGCAGCCAATGAAAATCATCATAACATGTAACATAACATTCCCAGAATGCTTAGTGCAATGAAAACAATAATAACCATAATAACCATAGAGACTAGCCCTATATAACAGTCCACAACCGGAGCACTTCCTCTTTCTTTGCCCAACGAGCAGAGGTCAAGTCCCTTATCATAAATCCAAGAAACAACAGCGAAACTTCCAAACCACTCCGGGGAGCTTGAATCACCAGAAACGTAGAGCTGGACATCGAAGAGGATGGAGCCTGCTCCTCCAGGGGTCACACCATGGTCTATTCACCTTTCTGATCAGCTCCTGAAACAGAAACATCAGTGTCGTAACAACTGTCGTCAACCGAGTAAATCAGGGTGGGTAACATGACATTGAATCATAATCAGTATTCTTATGTCCCTGGGCGGGATAATCCTCGCCTCCGTGTCCTTAATAGAATTGAAAATTCTTGGCGCGAATGCTAGCTAATTTTTTATTCTATTACAGGACCGGAGGCTTCAGATTATGCTAGTTTAACGCTTATGTAATACTACCGAGGCCACATCGCCCACAGGTTTATAATAAAACTGTTTGAAAGTAGAGCTAGAAGACCAGTCGGCCGCTTTCATAATATCGTGTATACTGGTACCCAGCATGAATGACTTGGAGGCCATAGCACCTCTGACCGAATGTGCCCCAAACACATTAATATCAATGCCTGCTTCCGACATAACAAATCTCAGCCATCTGGCAATAGTAGCGGAAGTCACCGGTTTAAACGGTTTCTGTAAGGCAATAAGCAACCTGGAACATCCAGAAGGGCGAAGTGATTGCGTACACTCTTCATATACTTTCAGAAATTTGACCACACAAAGTTTTTCATTCAAAGGAAAAGCATTGTAATCTATAGATCTGGAAAAGGTTTTAGTGCGAGCCGTGATAACAAAAGATACGCCTTCAGGAGAAAAAATCCTACCCTCCAAATCAAGCACTTTAACATCGGACACCCTGCGACATGAAGATAAACATAACAACATGGCAAGCTTAGCCGACAATTGCTTACGAGACAATAATTCATTATTAGGCCATGCAGCAAACAGATTCAAAACCTTTGAAACATCCCACAAAGAAGTATACTTAGCCTTAGGTGGGTTTGAGACGCGAATTCCTTTCAGAAGCTTACATACCACCGGGTGCATACCTACCGGCCGGCCATCGAGGCGTGAATGCCCTGCTGAAATGGCGGAACGGAAATTATTCACCGATCTATATGATAGACCTTCGGCGGCCTTTTGAGATAGAAAATTCAATATGTGAGGGAGGTCTGCTTCCACGGGATCCAGATGTCCCTCCAAGCACCAACCCAACCAGGCCTTCCAGGCCGAGTCGTATCTCTTTCTGGTAGAAGGGGCCCAAGCTTGTTGAATAAAGGTGGAAGTTTGTTCCGAAATTCCTGGCAACGACCACTGTTGCCGGAAAGCCTCCAGGCCATCAGAGTTAGCTGCCCCGCTAGCACTAGCGGATGGAGCTCTCCCTGAGGGTCCTGGAGAATCTGAGGGAAGCACGGGAGGCGGAGCGGGCAGTCGCACGCCATCTATAGGAGAACTGGGAACCACGGCTGCGACTTCCACAGTGGAGTAATCAATACAATCTCCGCTCTCTGCCAGGAAACTTGATTCGCCACCCTGGGAATCAGGAGAAAGGGGGGAAACGCATAGTGAAGGTTCAGAGACCAATCCTGTGCGAATGCATCTGTTGCTTTCGCCAAGGGATCCGGCCTCCAGCTGAAGAACGCTTCGAGCTGACAGTTCAGTCTGGAGGCAAAAAGATCCGTGTGGAAGGGCCCCCACAGCGCCTGGATCTGATGGAACAGGGATGGATGGAGTTTCCAATCGCTGTAATCCTTCAAGTGGCGTGATTGCCAATCCGCCACCCCATTGTCGCGCCCCGGAAGGTACTCCGCAATGACCGATATCTGAGGCGCTAGGCAATAATGCCAAAAATCTTTGGCTATCTCTGCCAACATCGGGGACCTGGTACCCCCCAGTTGTTGATATAGGGTACAGCTGAAATGTTGTCCATTCTCAATAGAATACAGCAAGAGACCTTCCTGGGGGAGAGGGTGCGAATCGCAAATGAGCCCGCCAGGAGCTCGAGACAATTGATATGAAGCTCCAGTTCCTGGCGAGACCATCTGTCCCCCGTCGTGATCTCCCCGCAGCGGGCTCCCCAGCCCGACCTGCTGGCATCCGACTCTACGATCACCTCGGGGTGAGATCCGAAGATCGCCCGACCGTTCCATGCCTCCACATGGGTCAACCACCATTGGATTTCCACTCGGGCTTCCTCCGAGAGTGGGACAAGGTCTGAATAGGAGAGGCCCTTCTGAAGGTGTCTGATCTTCAACCGCTGCAAAGCGCGATAGTGTAGCGGGTCCGGGAAGATCGCCTGTATATATGATGCCAGCAGGCCCACCAGACGAGCGATCTCCCTCAGAGACATCACCTGCCGGTCCAGAACCTTCCTCAATGCCTTCTTCAGGTCCTTGATTTTGTGCTTGGGCAGGAGCAACTGCGCCAACTGCGTGTCGACCACAAATCCCAGGAATTCCAGGGATTGCGTCGGAGAGAGGATTGACTTCTCCCTGTTCACTACAAAACCCAGTCTCTCTAACAGTGACATCGCCAGCTGTAGGTGAAGAGACGCCATGTGCGCTGAGGGAGCCATAATCAGGATATCGTCTAGATAGACTATAAGGCGTATGCCCTGCTCCCTGAGATGTGCCACCACTGGCTTCAGGAGTTTGGTAAAACACCACGGAGCCGAGGAAAGACCAAAAGGAAGGACCAAATATTCCAGGCGCCTGCCGCGCCACTGAAACTGCAGGAATCTGCGGTGGGGGGGAAAAATGGGCACTGTAAGGAAAGCGTCTTTGAGATCGAGGTGGACTAGCCAGTCCCCACTTCTCAAGAGGTCCGCCAGAAGGTGAATACCCTCCATCTTGAAATGTCGGTAAAGGACAAAGGAATTGAACCCCTTCAGGTTGAGAACCAGCCGGAACCCCCCACCCCTCTTCTGTACGAGGAATACGGTGCTGCAGAAGCCTACGGGACCGTTGTCCTCGCAATAGGTCACCGCGTGCTTGCGCAGCAGCTCGTCTAATTCTAGATCTATAAAATGCACGTCTTGTTGGGAAAAAAATAGGGGTTTGGGAGTCGACTCCTGAAAAGGAGTTTGATAAAAATCTACGTGAAACCCTTGCACTGTCTGAAGAACCCAAGCGTCCTGAGTAAGGGCCTGCCAATTGCGAAGAAAATGGCGAATCCGACCCCCCAGAGGATACACAGACAAAGACACTGGGCTTACCTGCTGTAATTTGAGGACGGGAGTTTCCTCTGTTGCCACCGCGGTGGAACCCGCGACAATTGGATCGTCTCGTCGGATAGAAGGTGCCACCTCTGGTCGAATCTTGAAAGTCTCCGCAGCCTCGGCCATAACCACCTCTCGCGGGACCCTGATGATACTGACGACCTGACGAGCGGCCCCTGCCTCGTCCGGCCCTTCCAAAAAGGCCAGTGGTGAACACCCGTTTGATATTTGATTGGGCTTTATCTAGGCTCGTGAATGTCCCTACATACTTGGAGACGTCCTTCACGAAACGGTCTCCGAAGAGTAGGCCGTCCGCCAGGGGGCCTGGCTCAGCCCCAGCCAATTCCGTCAGATTGGTATCCATACGCATTAAGAGAGATTTCCTGCGCTCGGCTGAAATGGCGCAATTTGCATTGCCCAGGAAGCATATCGCACTCTGGGTCCAACCCGCCAAAATGTCAGGGTCAACCGGATCCCCAGACTCCTTGGCTTTCAGAGCCATCTCCAAAATTTTAGATAATGGGCCAATAGTATCCAGTAACTTATCCTGGCATCCGCGCCAAGCGCGGTCGATGCCTTTCTTAGGGTCCTTCTGAAATTTTTTCAAGAATGCTAGCATGTTGGGGTCTATGTCCGGAGTGTCGGCGACCTTGTCCGGGACATCTGGACGGGGGCATTCTGATCTCAAACGATTCCGAACATCCCTATCGAAACTACGCCGTAAATTTTGGTGAATGTAGTCCGCCACCTCCGGAGGAGGCGCCCAATCCGAAGACCTAGGGTGCACTATATCCTGGGGATTAAAGTCAAAAGGTGTAGAAGGTTGATAAACTGGGGGCGATTGAGAGCGCAACCCGGACTTCTTAGATTTTTTCTTCTTGGGCGACAGAGTGTGACTGGTGGAATCCGTGTCTGTGTCGGTATCGGTATCCGTGACCACCCTGGACGTTGCAGGCAAGGGATTAGGGGCCCCCGAACATGGGTGGTCCCTGGACGCAGGGGGGGAAGAGTGGAGATTGTCTGGGCATGAGGCCAGTTGGACGATTTAGACTTAGATTTCGATTTACCCCCTGACGAAGTAGACGCCTGTATGGTATCTTGCTGCAACAGTCCATGTCGCTTGGCAAAAGTTTCCAGCTGCGCTGTAATTGGCTTTAATTCCGCAGCCAATGCTTTATTCACGGTTTTAGGGACCGCCACCTCCACCGCCTTAGTGACGGAGTCATGAACCAAGGCGTCTAAAGCTTGCACAAGGTTGTCCTCGAGGGGAGCATGTTCCTCCTCATAGTACCCATATTCGTCCTCCTCGAAGTAGGCCCAGTCTTCCATGTCCACCCGGGAGAAGATGGTACGTCAAGACTACAAAAAGGTATATATATATATATATATATAGATATATACACAGGAGTCCCAAAGGGATCAGTCAAGGGGGAGCCACCCTGGTGCAAATATTCTTAAGCAGAGACTTTATCAATGCTCCTCAGCAAAGCTGTGATCAAGACACCCAGAGGGCGTAAAGAGCCAAAAGATACACCAGCCTGCACACAGCTGGGAGCCTGCCACTATTGTACAGCCTGGGAAGGCGTCAATCCAAGGGCACTTTCACTGGACAACCTGTTGCTCCAACGCGCGAAGAAAAAGCGCGTGGAGCGAGGAGGAAATCAATTAAGCGTCGTGTAGCCCAAAAGGAGCCCAAAAGGAGCCCAATTGGGCTACACGACGTGAGGCTCAAGTTTCACTGCGGGCTCAAATTAGGGGGAGCGCCGCCCGCCACCGTAGCGTGGCGAATGCACCGTGGAGCAAAGGGGACAGCGATCGGAAGGTGAGGCGCGCTTCAAAGGCGGAACAGCCACCTTCCGATCAGCCTGTATAGCGCACGAGCGCAGAGCGCCGTTTCAAATCAGCGCGCGAGTAACCACGCAAAGCCAGAGAAACACAGGCTGCAATATCAGTACTTCACAATTTAGAGACAAAGCAAGATATAAAGATCGAGCACTTATCTCTTCGTAGGAGCAGCAACGAAAGAGGAAGTGCTCCGGTTGTGGACTGTTATATAGGGCTAGTCTCTATGGTTATTATGGTTATTATTGTTTTCATTGCACTAAGCATTCTGGGAATGTTACGTTACATGTTATGATGATTTTCATTGGCTGCTGTTGGTTTGCAGTAAAATGAAAGAGAAGCATAATCTGAAGCCTCCGGTCCTGTAATAGAATCACTTTGGAGGTGAAGGAATGCTGGGGGGGGGAAGGAATGCTGGAGGGGACGTGTCAGGAGCACGATGTTGTTGAAGCAGGTGACGGTGGGCGGTGCGGGGTCTCGGGGATGCGACGAGCCTTGTGGAATAAGGTCTTGGTTATGCATTAGGCCACGGCGTATTTGATTGTTTTCTAGAGGGGGGGTTTGGGGGGGCAGGCGACCGTAGGGAGTCCCAACCCCCGGGCAGTTTGGGAGGGGGTGGTGGGGGGGGGTTTTGCTGGCCTCGCGCGGCCTTTTTTGAATTTGGGCTCTTTAGTAGCCCAAATGTAGCCCAAATATAGCCCAAATATAGCCCAAATATAGCCAAATATAGCCCAGGTATAAATACTTTGGGCGCCTGCTCCCGGCCACCATTTTAGGTTTGGTGACCTGGTGGCCGGGAGCTAGGCTAGTGGCATGTTTTTTGTCGTGTTTTTTGTGAGCAGTTCGAGGGTTGTTGGTTTTGGTTCGCGATGGCTTCTCGCGATTACCGAGTTCTCGAGGCTCTCAGGCTCTTGTCGGAGGCAGGCCGGATGGACCTGGTTGTCGGGGAGGTGGCGGGGCCGTCGCGTCCTCCGCGGCAGGCCTCGGCCGGAGTGGCGGCTGCAGTGGCCGCGTGTACTTCGCCGAAGCGTTCCAGGCAGATACCGGTGAGTGAGCGGGGACGCCCGCGTGTGAGAAGGGCGGTCCCCGCTCGTTATGGCCAGCCGTGTCGGGTGAAGGTGCCGGGGGAGGTGGGTGTGGAGAATGCGGCGGGGCTTGGGGCAGGTTTACTGTTGACAGCGGCGCGTTCCCTGTCATCCCCCGCGGTGGGGGTTAAGCACGGGGGCGGGCGCGGCACGAAGAGACGTTCGTCGTCTGTGCCGGAGGCTCCTTTAGGTAGCGCGAGGGAGGGGGGAGCGGTGCTGAGTGTAGGCGGGCCGGCGGATTTGGCGCAGGATGCAGGACAGGGGCGTGGGACGGTTCTTTCTGCCAGACCAGCTGGGTTTGGTTTGGGGGATAGTTCTTTTGTCGCTGGGAGTTCGGGGGGGCAGGACGTAGGCCTGGAATCTTCAAGGAGGCAGGTGCCAGATACGAGGGGTTTGGTGAGGTATTCTGAGGCGGGCGTGGCAGACGACAGGCTCAGGGTGCATGGGGAGGCAGCGCCTAGCAGCCCTTTGTTGTTTTCTCCGGGCTCTTCAGTAGGGGGGCGCGTTTTTTTCTGTGGGGCGAGCTCTATGGGAGAAGGGGAATGGGCGCAAGTGGAGGGGTGGTGTCCGGCGCAGGATTTGAGGATGCAGGGGGAGCAGGGGATTTCGGAGCAGTTACTGGCCCCGTGAGGGGTTGGTTGGCATTCACCGAACGAGGAGTTTGTGGGGAGGGCTGGGGAAGGGGGGGTCGGAGAGGAAGGTTGGTTTTTGGGAGACGGGGAGGCAGCTGGGGGGGGCTTTGAGGGTGAGGGCCTGGACATTTTTCCCTCCTGGGCTGAAGGTGTCCGGGGTATTGGTGGGGAGGGTGCATCTGGGTGGTCAGGCGCTCGGGGGCAGGACAAGGTGGAGGGTGACAGGGCGAGGGTGGTTTATGGGGCGAGCGGTCGCGACAGTATGAGGTCGGGTAGGTCGCTGTCTATGGGGGAAGGGTATGGCGAGGTTTCGGCGTCCGCTTTGGGGCACGCTATGCTGGAGTGGAGCGGGGATGAGGAAGAGATGGTGTCGTCGCAGCTCGTGGGGGCGGGGCGAGCGGGTTTTTCTGGAGGTGGTCTATCAGGCGCGGGTTTTTTGAGTGGTATCGGGTCGCAGGTAGCTGGTAGTTTTCCTGCTCCCGGCACACCAGTCCAAACTTTTTCTTTACAGGGTAGGACACGTAGCAGAGCAGCAGACTCGGTAGGGCGAGGTGCGGCCCATTATCGCCGAGGAGAAGGGAGGATGAGGCCTTGCGCGGCACATTCCGTACCGGCGGGGGATCCCGTCGCGGCCAGCTCACGAAGGTCCGGCGCGACCTCGCTGGCCCCAACGTCACGGCGGTCAAGGTGGATGGAGATTTCTAATAGGATGGATTGTTATGTTAAGCGAAGTAGAGGGGAGGACCGGCGAGTACAGTCGGCTCCCCGCAAGGTGGTTTTAAGGCCGTGGAGGCCGGTGGTGCTAATTCAGGGTCCGGTAAGGCCCGTGTGGTGGAATTTGCTGAAGAGAATTTGCTGGTGGAAGAGCCAATATGGCTTGATTATGATGAAGACAGCCCCGAGGAAGGGGAAATACGGGGTTATGAGGAGGGGGGACACTCTCATGTTTCTCGTAGTCTGTTACAGGTTTCGGGTGTGGCACCCATTGCACAGTCCATGGTGGTGAAATCTAAAGGAGAGCACGGCCCGTCAGCGAGGGCGCATCCTCCAAGGGATTCTTCTGAACGGAAGCGGTCGGAGTCGGTCCGCACACCCTCTTTAGAGCCAGGTGAGAGCGCTAAAACACAGGCCAAACCTATTATGGTGTCTGTGGGGTCTGGGGAGGATGGGGGAGGGGGTGTGTCGGAGGGGAGATTATATAGAGGGAAGTATGTGAAAGATACAGGGGTTGGCACGGGGACGGAGGGAACGTTTCCGGGGGCCAAGGTGGAGAGTGGGTCAAATGCAGAGGCAGGTGACGGTAAGGAGAAGCCGCAGAGCAAAGAGTTAAAGATCAAGAAGCTCCCTTATATGGGGGTGACTAAGCCTCTAGGTGCTCATTTAATGTTGGCAACAAAGGAGCGTATTTGGAAGGGCGAATATGTGGAGATTTTGAAGCTTTTACACAGGGAGGTGAGGTCTAAGGAGGGCTCTAAAGAAGAGGAGTACGAATTGGCTAAGCGCCCAAAGGTGCCGCTGACGATCGAGAATTGGACGGCAGCGTTTTTAATTTATGCTAGTGTATACTGTGAAAAGTTTCCCGAGCGCTGCGTGGCCATATTCAAGTACATGGATGTTATACGGAAGGCCCAGATTACAGGTAATGGTTATGCATGGGCACAGTATGACGAGGAATTTAGGGCCCGTATGGCTTGGGATTCAGAAGCGAAATGGGGTGAGCTAGATAATGACCTGTGGCAACATACCATGGGGGCCGCGTCAGGAGGTAAGACGATTTTTACGGCTAGTGGTCTGCCTCTAGTTTATCGGCCCTTTCAGGGAAAGCCCACCCGGGGTGGGGTGGGAGGCTCACCCGCATCACAGACTGGGGTCGGGGCATGTTGGGACTTTAACACAGGCCTTTGTACTCGGGAGTATTGTAAATACCGGCACGAGTGTTCCAAGTGCGGCAAGCGGCACCCTCTGGTCAACTGCTGGGGCGTTAGGCCATCAGGCGGACAGCAAGGGCAGCAAGCAGGTGCGGGGATGTCTGGCAATGCGCAGCAGTCACAGGGTGGACGAGGGGGTAGGGGCGCACAGGGTTCTGGGCCAAAGGGCTCCTACGCCAATTAAATTGGCTCAGCTCGAGGACGCATTGGAGGGCTACGAGGATTTTGTGGCAAAACAGACTCTTTTGGATGGTTTCAAGTGGGGTTTTCATTTGGGGTACCACGGGCCCCGGCAGAGAAGGTGGGCGGATAATTTGAAATCCGCATCAGAGCACAAACCGGTGGTGCGTGAGAAATTGTGTAAAGAAGTGCAGGAGGGGAGGATGGCAGGCCCGTTTGGAGAGTGGCCAGTTCATAATTTGATCATTTCCCCTATTGGTGTGGTGCCCAAGAAAGAGGAGGGGCAGTTCCGTCTGATTCAACATTTGTCATGGCCTGAAGGGTCGTCAGTAAATGATTTTATCGACGAGGACGCTGCTTCGGTGTCATACTCCTCAGTTGACGTCGCCATGTCACTTGTCGTGACCGCGGGCGCAGCTGCAGGCATGGCAAAGTGCGATATCAAGTCGGCTTTTCGGCTGCTCCCGGTTCATCCGGAGGACTGGCCTTTGTTGGGTATACAATTCGAAGGCAAATGGTATGTGGACAAGGCGCTACCTATGGGTTGCTCGGTGTCATGTGCTCTTTTTGAGCTGTTCAGCACTTTTTTGCAGTGTTTTTTCACGCATCGCACTGGTCACAGCTGGGTCACCCATTATTTGGATGATTTCTTTTTTGTGGGCTCTCCGGGCTCTTCGGAGTGCCGGCATGCTCTGGACTCGTTTCAGGAGCTTATGGAGGAGTTGGGGGTGCCGTTGGCTCCGGAGAAAACAAGGGGGCCTGATACTGTCATCTCCTTTCTGGGTATTGAGCTTGACTCAGTTGCGATGCAGGCTCGTTTGCCTGAGGATAAGAAATCCAAAATGTTGGCTTTGCTGGACGCGATGTTGGCCCGGCCGAAGGTGACGGTGAAGGACATCCAGGTGTTGTTAGGCCATTTGAATTTTGCTTGTAGGGTGGTAAGGGTGGGGCGGACTTTCTGTAGGCGCCTGGGCCGGGCTTTAGCGGATCAGCATTTACCTCACCATCACGTGCGTTTGTCAGCAGGCGTGAAGGAAGATCTGAGTATGTGGTCCTTTTTCTTGCACTCCTTTAACGGGGTACCATTGGCCAGGGACGAAGATGTGCAGTGGGATGTGCAAATGTTTTCAGATGCAGCGGGCAGTGATGGTTTTGGCATTTACTGGCAGGGGCATTGGTGTGCAGAGAAGTGGCCACAGGAGTGGAAGAATGGTGGGCGGAGCATTGCTTTTTTGGAGTTTTTTCCACTTTTGGTGGCTTTGACCGTTTGGGGCAAGGAGCTGGAACATAAGAGGGTCCTTTTCCGTGTGGACAACATGGCAGTGGTGCAAATAGTCAATAGGCAGTCAGCCAGGGATGAGCAGATTTTGAAATTGATGAGGGTGTTCGTGCTGGGCTGTTTGCGCTATGATATTTCATTCAGGGCTTTGCACGTGCCAGGTGTGGACAATGACATTGCGGATGCTTTGTCTCGTTCACAGTGGGGGAGATTCCATGGGCTGGCCAAGGAGGCGGACAGGACACCGACCCCGATGCCGGAGCACCTCTGGTCGGTCGGCAACGTAGGGTATTTCAACTAGTGGTAGGTTCTTTGTCTGTTTCCACGCGTACAGCATATGCTTTGGCATGGAAGGAATTTTTGTCTTCAGGAGCTTGTAGGAGGGAGGAGCTGTGGCGCAGTTCGGACGATGTAGTTCAATTTATCCTTGACCTCATTGAGAAGGGTCTGTCCAGAGTCACTATTGCTGGGAAGCTGGCAGGGATTGCTTTCATGGGTAAGCTTTTTTGGGGTTATTCCCCGTCTGCTGGGGAAATAGGACGCAGGATGCTTGAGGGTTGGGCTAGAGAGCGGGTGGAACTGGGATGTCTGGTTTACCTATTTCCTGGCAGACGTTAGCACGTTTGTTGACTGTTTTGCCTGCAGTTTGCAGAGATGATTTTGAGGCTTCGTTGTTTGCTACCCTTATGGTGTTTATGTTTTTTGGGGCGTTTCGGGTTTCTGAGCTCCTTGGGACCAAGGTAAAGCGGGGTATTTGTTGGCAGGACGTGTTCTTCACGGACACAGGTGTGAACATTTGGTTGCCTAGTTCCAAAACAGATCAGAGGGGGGTTGGTAAAGGGGTGTGGTTAGAAGCAGGAGCCCCTAGTTGCACATGTCCGCTGCGTTTGGCGAGGCAATGGAAGACACTCTCAGGGGGTGATGGGGGCGATTTGGTTTTTTGACACATGAATGGGGCGCGCGTCTCTGACTATCAGCTGCGTATGGTCCTGCGTAAGGGGTTACAGCATATTGGTCTGGATGGGGCCCAGTTTGGGACGCACTCTTTTAGGATTGGGGCGGCGACTGAGGCGCATAACCGGGGTTGGTCTCAGGGCGATATAATGCGCTTAGGGCGTTGGTCATCAGCCTGCTTTCACAAATATGTAAGAGAAAATGCTCCACAGGCGCCTGCGTCCACCTCTTTGGTTTGAGTCTCATGCTTGTTTTTCTTTTCAGGTTCGGTGGCTGGGCCACACACAAAGGAATTGACGGTGTGGATTGTGGGGCATTCCTTCGTCAAGTGGGCGCACGTGCAAGCATGCAAAAGTTATTTTGGGGGCAGTTTGGGTTTTAATAGCAGCCTTTTTCGAATGATATGGAAAGGGAAGGGGGGTATGCTTTGGAGGGAGCTGATTCCATGTTTGAATAAAGCCATGGTGAGGGGACAATGCCTGGATATTCCTTTAATACATTTGGGGAAGAACGATCTTTGCAGTGTGAAAGGGGTGGTATTATTGCGGGCCATGAAAAGGGACTTGGCGTTGTTGAAGGAGCAATGGTCCGGTTGTCATGTTCTCTGGACAGAATTGGTCCCGCGGAGGGTGTGGAGAGGGGCTTTGAATCCCAGGGCTATTGACAGGTCTCGGAAGAAGGTGAATATGGAGATCTCCAGGTTTTGTCGAGATTTGGGCTTTGGGAGAGTGACACACAAAGATATCCGCTTTGAGGCGGTAGAATTTTTTCGTGGAGACGGGGTTCACTTGTCAAGGTTGGGCATGGATCTTTATTTGTTGGAACTTAGGGAGGTTTTGTCTCGGTGTTTGAATGTACAGAAGCCGGCTCATGGTGTTTAAAGCCCTCTGTGGTTTGGGGGGCAGAAAGAGGGGTGGGTGGTGGTTTCACCGCCCCTCTCTTTCTGGGTGGCGGGGGTTATGGTGAATTCTGGACAATTTTACCGGAGGTTGGTGGAGTTATGTTGTTGAGTTGGGTTATCGACAGGGAAAGGTTAGGTTGGTAAGTTTAGTTCGGTTACACAGTTTGGGGGCCGATAGCTGTAAAGGGGCAGGCAGGGGAGTTTGGTTAACAGAAGGTTTGGATTTAGAGATTGTTGGGGGGGGTTATACAGGAGTGTAATGTTTTATAATGTTTTATATTGTTGTAATGTTGTAATGTACGGGCGGGGGCGGGCTCGAAGGTATTTAGGGGAGGGGGCGGGGGGCGGGGCTAGGCATGTTATATTTAGTGAGGTCTAGTTTTGGAAGGCGTTTCGGCCAAGGTTTTTATATTGTAATGCTGCACCTGTTTCCAAGAAAGCGGCCTTTTACACACAATATTTTGGTCAGTGGCCTGCTTCCCCCCCTCTACCCCTCCCTCCCAAAGGCACCAGTGCCACTGCGGCCTCTGTTTTCAAGACTGGCCATAGCGCTTCAATTGTGGTAGCGGGCGAGTCTAGTCGCGGCGGCGAAAGAGCGACATAGAGCTGTGAGGGGAGAAGAATCATGTGGGCGAAATAAGCAGCGTGTTAGGCTCTTTGATAACTGGGGTCCAGTCAAATTTTGGCAGACACATACCCCTCCTAAACAGCAATCTACAGCGTGCCCTCAAAAACACTCAACATGCATTTCTGATAGCTATTTTAGAACGGTCATTAAAGGTATAGAGCTCCGTCACAGTCTTAACAACGGTGATGACGTAGATATTAAAAAAAAGGAACGTTGAAGTGGGCGAAGGGTGGGTAATCAAAAAGTTAAATAAAGCAGCAGCTGTACCAAAAGGGTGGACGCGGTTGGGAGGCAGCGGTGCTCAGGAGCAACAGGGGGGAGAGCGGGAGGGGGGGTGCTTGCAGGAGGAGACGTGTGCATGGGTTGTGTGGTTTTTGTGCCCTCAGCCTTTCATCCTTCTGAGGCTGGTTGGATTGGTTGGGGTTTCTGCAGGCGCTCGTGAGAAATGGGCGGGGGGGGGGTTTCGGGCGCTGTCTGGGAGGGATGTATTGCATGGAGAATGCGGGGAGGGCCGAGGGTTTTAGGTACAGGTGGTGCCGAGTACACTGTCGCCCTCGGAGGTGACAGGGCATTGAGCATAGCGAGGGGACCTGGGAAGTTGGGCAGAGAGTTTGTGCAGTTCCATGCTTGGTTATGCATTAGGCCACAGCGTTGGGGCCTTCGGTCAGGGCATATTTGATTGTTTTCTAGAGAGGCACCAGTCTCAAATGCCATCCGGCATAAAGGCGCATAGTTGGTTTTGAGGCGCATCATTTAAAGCACATTCTTCCTTTCACAGAAGATCATTCACTTCAAGGCGCATCACCCTGACCGAGGCACATCATCTCTTTCAAGGCGCATAATTTCATTCAAGACGTAAATTCAAGGCGCAGCAATCCGCACAGCATCCCTTTCAAGCCGCATCGTCCCTGTCAAGGCACAGCATATTCCCTTACCAGGCGCCTCATTCAAGGCGCATCATACTCCACTCAACACCACACATTCCACGCAACACAATTACACAACAAAAAATTCCAATCCAACCCACTTAATTCCAATCCACACCACATACATGCACTCCACTAAACGCAAAGCTATCCACACATTTCCATACCACACAAATCAACTCCACACATTTCCAATCCACAACACATAATTCGACACCAAACCACATAATACAACTCAACAATACAATTACACAACACACCAAATACATCCAGTACACTCCACACAATTCCACATCCTGCCACAACATTCAACTGCACACCACATAATTAAACTCCACTACATACCACTCCACAACATAAAATACCATTCCTTATAATTACACTCCAGAACACACAATCCCACTCCACATAATTCCTGAACATGCAATTCCATATAATTAATATACACATAATTCTACATCACACCATGCCACAGAATTCCACAACTTAACTCCACGCCACACAATTACATAACTAACTAATCCAATCCCTCTCACATATTTCCAGTACACACCACATTCATTGACTCTGTAACACATAGGTAAAAGACATTACCATTTACAATGCCAATAGCTCTAACTCAAACAAATGCGAGACCTATTGCATTTCCAATGCTTGTTTTAAATTGTAGAAATTAAAAGTGCTGAAAAATGTTCTGCAAAAATGTTCATAATATGGAACATCGTTCTGCACTTTAAATTTCTCCCACTTAAAAAAAGCTGTCTTTTTCAGTTATAAATATGACACTGTGTCTACCACCCAATGGGAGCAATATGCCTGCTGTGTGTAAATGCAAAACTTTGAAATGGGAGAAAATTAAACAGAGTTAACTTTATGCTTATATGGATTCCATAAAACATACAATTTTAGTTTTCTCCCATTTTAAAGTGTTGCATTTACTGCAGGCATCTTGCACCCATTGGTCTGTTACATTTCATGCACACGCGAGGTTATGCATGATGTGTTTGAGGCATTGAACACCCAACCGGGAGGATCGTACCCGGCACATGGTTACGGAGTTTGTAGAGATGTATTTTGGCGAATTTCATCACACCTTCTTTTCACATCTGTTTTACTAATTCCGTCTCAGGAAAGACATGTAAAGGACTAAGAAAGAGCAGACACAGCAGTGTCATTAAAAACGTAATGATTTGTACTGATACCTCGAGATGTTAGGTTTTGGTTATTTAATTTGTATATGTAATTTTTCATGTTTTTTTTAACACAGTGCCCCTGAAGAAGGGACGGTGTCCTGAAATGCATTGCGCATTGGGAAGTAGAACCCGCACAATAAGAACAGTTGGATTGTGATATGTTTTACAACGTTTTTTATTGATATGTACATGAAATGTATTTCAGAAAAAATATGTTTCTCAAACATTTGTTGAGCTTTAATTTTGAATGAAACAAGTTCATTGAAGAAATATACAGAACATTGGTGCACTTTGTGTAAATGGTATGTTAAATACTCACACTGTGCGCATGGGCTTTAGGTAATTCTTTACTTGAGAATAGTATGTTAAAGGCAAGAAAATACCAACTATCTAAAAGTGTCATTTTCAGTTTTACAATTTTAAATCCAACTTCACCATAAGTTAGAGTATTAAATTGTGATTCCAGAGACAACAAACATAAACTGATTATCTCTTCTCATTTGGAAATTATACTTATACAATGTAATGAGGTAACTCCAATGTTATCATATGGGAGAGATAGGCCTTGCAGTAGTGAAAAACAATTGTAAGTGTTTTTCACTGTGAGGACATATACAACTTAAAAGTGCAGGTTCAACTTTTTAAATATATTGCACCATGCCCTCTGGGATGTCCAGGACCTACCCTAGGGGCGAGTTATATATATTAAAAAAGAAGGTTGGAGCCTGGCCGAGGGTTTATTTTACCAGGTCAATATAGCAGTTTCAAACTGCACCCACAAGCTCTGAGAGACGTTGGGACACAGGCAATCAGTGTGAAAATAATTGTCCCTGTTTCTGGCCTAATGAAATACAGTGCACCAACCCCCTGTTTTGGTTTTATTTTAGGAGTTTAGACAATTGTAATAAACAAGGTTTGCTCCTTTGTTTATGAATTCAAGACCTGGGACATTTTCATTGTTGTTTTCCATATGTTTGTTTGTAAGTTTTGTGACAAAATTACTGATCAATTGGTTGTAAATGTTTTGTGGCACAAGCATTCATTAAGTTGTAGGAGCGCTACATGTATCCAGAGTTTGACAAATGGTCTAGTGTTTCAAAGTATATGACTTGTTGTGTAAAAAACATATTCTAAATTTGGAGAAATGCACAAGATTTAATAAAATGTGACCAAATAAATGTGTTGATAACTGCTGTCGGTTAAGGTATATTTTACAGAAACACAATTTAGAGTGCCCTAACTATGCTGATAAAAAAACAGGCCGAATCCCTTGGAAAACTTTCTAAAAGTGGCATTTTCAAAATTGAAATTTAAAATCCGATTTCAACATGTTATGATTTTAAATTGTGATTTCAGAGACACCAAACATAAACTGCTCATCGCTTTCCATTTGGAAATTACACCTATAAAATGTAATAAGGCAACTCCAATGTTATCCTACAGGAGAGATAGGCCTTGCAGTAATGAAAAATGAATTTAAGAGTTTTTCACTACCAGGACATATAAAACTTAAAAGTACACGTCCAACCTTTTAAATACATTACACCCTTCCTACTGTGCTGTCCAGGGCCTAATTTAGAGGTGACTTATATGTATAAAAAAGGAAGATTTGAGCCTGGCAAAGGGTTTATTTTGCCAGGTCCGCATGGCAGTTTAAAATTGCACACACAGGATCTGCAATGGCAGTCCCGAGACATGTTTAAAGGGTTACTTAAGTGGGTGGGACAATCAGTGCTGCAGGCCCATTAGTAGTGTTTAATTTATAGGCCCTTGGCACAAGTAGTACCACGTTACTAGGAAATTATAAGTAGATTACCTATGCCAATTGGGTATAAGCAAATTCTACCATGTTTTAAGGAGAGAGCGCAAGCACTTTAGCACCTGTTAGCAGTGGTAAAGTGCACAGAGTCCTAAGGCCAACAAAAACAAATTCAGCAAAAACAGGAGGTCTGAATGCAAAAAGTTAGGGATGACCCTGCAGAAAGAGCTCAGTCCAACCCATAGTAGCTAGATGTCTGTTGATGCATTTTTATTTTAGGTTAGAGTATGTATGGGGTATGTGCAGAATCGATGAGATTGTGGATGTTATAAGGGGTGATGACTGTGTGTGATGTGGGAGGAGCTGATTCATTTGGTTTTGGAGATTTAATTAATTTTGCTAAATAAATAACATGATATTGTTGAGTCATGAGCAATAGGAGTTTCTGTTGAACATATGGTATATTGTCTTAATAAATACGTTTTGAGAGCATCAGTTGACTTCCAATGAAAAATGTTTATGATATGAGGTTGTTTTTTCATATAAAGTGACTGTATAGCACGTTTTGATTTTCCTAAGGGGAGGTGGACGGGGTTTTCCTTGTTTGTACAGTCTAGAAGCTGCCTTAAAACCGATGAAACACTTATGACTGGATTGTCCCTGCAAGGTCACTAACCTATTTTCATGTTTTAAGTGGGTCATCATTGAATCATTTGTGGCATCATTACAGGTTTAACACCATTGCTATTTTGTAGTGAAAAAAGTCATGCACAGGCTGGATTTCATACGGAGCCTGGCATAGTGAATATAAGCAGTGTTGATCTTCCTGTCTTTTAGGTATTGGAGCACTGTGTGTGAGCAGTAGATTATATTATTCAAGGTCAGATACTTTTTTGTAGGCATGGGGAGATTAAGCGTTTTGCCCAGAATCACATGTTACTGAGCTCATCTCAAAAGTTGGCAACTCTGCCCAGAAGTGGGTAGATTTGTTTACTTGGGTCAGCCTTTCCAAGCACTACGTATCAGGGGTTATCACCACACTAAAAATGCATTAGTCATGCATTACAGCTTCCTCCTACTTCATGAATGTACGATGAGGCGCTGTAGAAATAATTAGGAAAAACTGTATGGGCTTGCTTCAGCTTGTTGTGTGCTGCTACCCGCCCCAAGCAATTTACTGAGAAACTGCTGGGCTGGACTGATTGCTATGGTTACTCTAATCTGAATTGTGTCACTGTGATACATATAGGGTTGCCACCTGGCTGGTTTTACACTGTCATGACTGGTATTTTTTGACCTTATCAGCACATATCAGTACAAAAATTAGATAAATCATCTAGGGCTGGCATTTTTTTACCTTATCAGCACATGCTTTAAACAGTAATTGTTAGAAGAAAACACTTGAAAATGTGTTCCACAACTGCCCTAATAACCCCCTGACTGATAAATAAAGTAAACAAGAGATGAAGGCCATGTTAACAACCATTTTCAATGCAATAGGTATCGCATTTGTGAGTGTTTAAGCTATTGGCATTGTAAATGACAATCCCTTTTATTTATGTGCTTTTAAAAGCAATACAAATATGCAAGGAATTATTATTTATAATGCCAATAGCTCAAACTCTCGCAAATGCATAACCACTTTATTGGTGGCCGCACCCCTTTCTTTAGGCCTGGCTTCTCCAACGAGTAGCTTGTGAGTACTGGTAGCTCTCAAGCTACCTGTAAGTAGCTCTCCTTTGTGCAGCCCAGTCTAATACATTTAGAAGCTTTACCTTTTTGAATTAATAAAGATATACCAAAATTGAGAGTATATATTAGAGACAAATATGTGTTTCTTTTCAGAACTCATTACTGAAATTTGAGAAAAATGGCTGCATTTCCAAAATATATTTAAAGCTGATATTTAAGTGTTTAATCATGTGACTTTTGGGAGACTTTCTACAAATATTCTACCCTTGTTGGCAGAGATATTGCTGCTGTGGCTGTTATGTATTACCCATGTAGAGGCATTCTGTATTGACAAAGACTTTTTTTTTTACATTACTGCTGGCAACCAAGGCTGATTACATATAGTAACCTTGCATATGGTAATCTTGTCTGATGTGGTCCCTATTACAGCACTACGAATGTTAATAGCTCTCAATAGGTTTCATTGAACATAAGTAGCTCCTATTACAGAATAGGTGGGAGCCCTCTGCTTTAGATGCTCCTCCCGTATTCAGGTTACAGTGAGCAGCGTTTAAAGAAAGGGGCGCGGCCAACATTAAAGTGAAAGTACGTATGGGGTGCTTTCACCCAAAGGCATCTTGCAGCTTGTTGTCTCTCTGCAGCCATAAAGGAGGCCAGACAACTAGCCCTTGAAGTCCATTTCTTTGTCCAGGTTATATACTGGAGCGGGTTCAGTCCCTCAAAGCTCCTCTTAGGTCATAAACAGCAGGTCCAGACCTCTTCTGATCTTCTGCAGGTCCAGAAAGTTTTCTGAAGAGATTTCCTGGGGTGCAACATTTATGCCTACCATCAGCTTGTAGATAAGAGTGGCTCATGGCCCCTCCCTAACCAATTAAGAAAGGGGTGCAAGGGTTAAACCTACCCAATTCTGGAGCAGTTCCTGTTTGCCTTGCTGCAAACATACCCAAAATACCATGTGTCAGGGCATTTTCAAGATGGGTGAAGTCTTCAGCCACACCAAACTTGGGCTCTGAGGGTTGTAATTGTAATTGCATTTATATAGTGCTTACTACCCCAGACGATGCATCAAAGCGCTTTTATGGCATGCTTCTCTGGAACCCAAAGAGGAGTTGTGGTGAATTAATATAGGGAGATTTGAAATAAATTTGGACATGTGAGTTTGTTATTTGGATTGGGAAAGGATAGTGGAGGGATAGAAGAGGTAAGGATTTGCGTCTATGTAGCACTTGATACCCCTGAGGATGTGTCGAAGCATTTTCTGGCAAGTAGCATGCTACGTCAGAACCCATAAAGGATTAGTGGGGAATTAGAATAGGGAAATATGAAATTAATTTGTGCGGTGTACATACTAGTCTGTTAGTTGGATTGAAAAGGATAGTGGGGGATAGAAGGTGGAAGGGTCTAGAAAGTGTTTTTGGGAGCTCATAGCAGTAGTAGGAGGTTTGGGATGAGTAAAGGGGAGCTAGGGGGAAGAGTCAGAGAAAAAGGGTTTAGAAGGGCTTGTTTGGGAGGTCTGAATAGTAAAAGAGGTATGAGATAATGTAAAGGGGATAGAGGAGGGAAGAGTCTAGAAAGGGTTATTTTGAGGATCATAGTAGTAGAATGGGGTTTGGGATGAGTCAGAGAGTGGAGGTAGAGGATATATTGAGAGAGGTATAGGGTGAGATATAGGGTAGTGCATCGGAGATGCTGAATTAGAATTAAAGTAATAAATAAAGATACATAAATACCTGGAAGGTATATATGTATATATGTATAGGGAATGTTATATAAGTAGATTTAAGTTGCATTTAATAAAGTCAGACTTTCAAGTATTGCTGTACTTTAAGTTCATTTATTTGTTTTTATAATTTTGTTTGGTATTCAACAGTGAAACAATTGTAGATAAGTAGTTATGATAAATATTTACTTATTCATGTTAAACATTAGAATAATATAACCATAAGTAATATGTACATTTAAGTAGAACTAACGAATATCTATATATTTATCAACATAATTATTATATACATTTATACAAAGCAATACAGATATGTAGGTACAAATATATAGTCCCAATATATGGTTATATACACCGGGATACAATGTATATTTATGTTTGAGGATGGTGGTTATGTGGGCAAGAGTCAACTCTTGACTAGTCTTCTGAAGGAAAGGTAGTTATCCGTGGATCTTATGTTTGGGGGTAAAGAGTTCCATAGTTTGGCTGTGAACAGAGAAGGATGTGCCACCCATGTTTTTTTCTTGTATGATGGGATTTTGAGGCTCTGTGCCGATCTAGAGATGCAGTTCCTTTGTTGAATGTATTTGCTGATTTTATACCAGATGAAGAGTGGTCCTGTTCCATGTATCGCTTTGTGGGTGGTGCAGTAGATGCAGCCTTGCTAAGTTTGCTTTGGAAGTCTGTGTTTCAATGGAAATTTGTAATGGGTTCTGTCAATGTTACATGAGTTTTCCTCCACTAGCTACATGATTGATCTTCGGTTGCCAAGATTATATTTAAGTATTGCGTTTCATTCTTGATTACTGAGCTTCTTTAATAAAATTCTTAAAAGTGCCCCTAAATTCCAAATGATGTTGCAGGCATGCCTAACACAGTTTCTTTTATTCTAAAATCTATTTCATGCTGGGGTCATACTAATTCTGCGTACTTTTCTCCCTTGAGATCCAACAAGTCCTTTTATTCAATTTCTCTTTATTTATTTATTTTTTTATTTTTTTTTATTTGAGTACAGGCTGAAGGATATAACATACATTAATACATGTATTTGTCTTTACAATCAACAGGTTGTTCTCATAAATGAAAAAACATAAAGCAGTAGAAAACAGAGGAGAAGAGCCACACTTTTATGGAATAGTGTGGCCCTTTTATTCAATTTCTCACCAAACCAACAGACGAGTTATTGAGAAGGAGGATAGGTAAACAATTTGATGCCTACAATTTTGGAAGCCAAATAATTTTTGGGGGAGTCTTAATACTTACGTCAATAACATTTTGGGACCAAACTGCTTACACAACAGTCAATAATCTGGTGAGCTACCAGCCAGAAGTCTCCTAATTTAAATTTTTATAATCGGATAGCACAAGGGCGGGCAAATGGGATTTGCAGAGTCACAACCTTTGCAGAGGGAGAGGTGTGAGACACCCAGAGAGATACTTAAAACAAGCACGAGTAAAGCCAATAGGCCTCACCAATGCAAGATATATTGGCGTTGTCAATGTTTTTTTTAACATATTGCACACCAGTGCCACCTGCAGTGCAACGTGGCTTAAAGTAAAGGGAAAAAAGGTGCTATGATGCGGCCAGTGTTGACCATGTCATGCGTTCTTGTTCTTTCAGCCATGTTGCACTGCAGCCTGTAAAATTATAAGACCGCTGGACATGGTTCACCAAATTTTTACCGCATGCTAGCCTTTCATTATTCAGTGTCTTTTCTTGGATAGTTGAGTTTTCCCCTCAATGCAATGGGTTCGAAATTGTGAGCAGGGTGCTGGGGCCCCTGCTGAGAGCCCAGTCTTCCCTGGCCCATCAAATGCATGCGGCCACAGACGACAAGGGTACGTCACGGCTGTCCCAGTGCCCCGCTCACACTTTCGAACAGATACTAATGTGCTGTCTTGCTCCTCCACCAGCCCAGCTTCTATCAATAGCACTAACGCTACTGTGTCTAGGTTTCTTTGATGGAAAACAGTGATATGATCAGATATCAAATCCCTGTTAACTGCATTGCCATAATATTATGCAGAGATGATAAAAAGGCTAAAAATGTGATATGTTTGGGCATGGTCCCGCATCTGGCTACACGACCATGAGAACTTGGAGTGGGCTAGATGTTCATGTTAGAAATCGTTCCACTCTCAAGAAGAAACATTTACCCAATGAAAACTTCAACAACACCTTTCCAACTACTGAATGGAAAATGCAAACCTAATTAGAGTAGAAGAAATGTCTGCGACCCAAAGTTATGGTTTTGCGAGGGTGCTCGTGTGTCGCAAAACGACACAAATAGGCATGGGGATCTACTCGTTGGAGCGAAGGGAGCAAACCATTGCAAATTTAGGCCTACAGATGTAAATTACCATTTTAACAAGTACTAAGTCTAAAGCATGTTCACCATGTCCTTCCACAGTGGTAGCAGTTCATAAGGCTTCTGAGGCAGTCTAGAATCATAATTCCACAAACTAGGACAGAAAAGAACAGAATGGGCGAATATGTACCGGCAGATTAACAGCAGTTATGAACAATAAAGCAGATGAAGTTCCGGACAGTACAACAAATTAATCTGAACAGGCTGGAAAGTAGATCTGCTGTCTGTACCAAAATCCCCAGTGGGTTTATTTAAATATGTCCTACGTGCAGTGCATCCTGTATAACCAATGTATTATTGACAGGGAACGCTGTGCTCATCAGCTCTAATGCAGACTAGGAAGCGTCCATTAGCCATGCAAGAAAATGTGAGCACCTGTTCCATTCTTCGTGACTACCTTCATGCACAATGTGCACCCAAGACATTTCACAGGCACCGGCATCAACTCTACTGAGCTATCTCCACCCACGGCGTTACCTTCAAATTATAAGTGTCTTTACAAAGTGAACAGAATCTGCTTTCAAGGGACGTAATTAGCATTGCAAGCTCAGTGTAAATGGTCTCATTGAGAATAAATGAATAAACTTCTGAGCACGAGAGTTAGGTGGTGACCAGGGCCAGACTGGGAACCCACACCAGCCCGGGCAATTCTGTTGGGCCAGCCCCGGGGGGAGTTGTGGGTGTGCAAGTGTGAAGCACTGTTGCTTGTGTTACTGGGGGCCGATTTTGCTGCACCACTGCAAAACCTCCTCCCACCCTTCCTGCCGCCCGGGAAAATGCCAGATGCCCGCTATGGCCAATCCGGCCATGGTGGTGACTGATCCACATGGTACACTGAAGGTCAACATGGAGAACGATCCTAGGGTGAATAATGTAGTCCTTGATTAACTCACTCTTTGGGTGCTTTTGAAGGAGCTGTAAATCCCAAAAAGTGTGGACTAAATCTAGGCATTGCAGAAATTTACAAATGACTGTGGAATCTGGGAGTGCTGTTTGAAAGTAAGCTCTCTACCACGCCTGAAAGGCAATAGGTCACCAAAAACACTTCCAATCGCCTATGTCAACTCTATGGGAATCTCCCTAATCTCCATCTCCCCTAAAAAAAAGTGCAGGCTCCAGTCTTTGCAGCCCTAGTTTGGACTGCTGCAACACCATCTACATAGAGTTATCAAAAAGGATCTTTCCAAGCTATAATGGGCTTCCGACCACTTATCAAGCCCTTATAACAAACACCACACAGGTTCCCTCATATGGTGGTTTAATGTTATTTGTCATGTATGTGTAACTCATAATGGGCGTAAATTTGTGCATCGCAAACATTTTGTGACTGGATGGGGAACATATTACAGGCGTAGTTGACGGCATTGCACGAAGTTCGGGGGTATTCACCCTGCAGCTTAAGAGATGCCTTCTGAAGAGGACCAGCTCTGAGATGGCGCTCTATAGGAAAAAAGCACAGGAACCCCAATGGGTAAAAGATGTCAATAATGTTCAGATCCCCAGCCACCTTCGAGGGACAGACAGCTTAGCTATTGTTATCCTACAAAGGGAAATTGCTTGCCTGGTCACCCAGCTAGCCTCCTCAGATAAAGGATTATTTCAGACCGTCGATAAATTAACAGTCCATCCAACGAATTAAAATGCACTAAATCAATCAATGACTGTTCATTTACAATGGAGAATGTCACTCCCTCTGATTTAAAAGTTTGAAAAGTGACTTTTATACATCTCAAGAACTGTACTTCCTCACTAACATCAAAGATCATGCTATGTATGGTGGTAATTTAGTAGTCGGAGGACAAGAGTAAGTCACCAATGAAAATGAACCAGATGTTTGCGTCACTTCCTGAATTGCCTGACAGGTCTCTCACATAGTCAATCAAAAGGACAACACACTTTTAATAGCAAACAAGACGTTCCAATTATTCACGAAGCATCTTCTGAGTATTATAAAACTAGGAAGGAAATATTTGTATGAGTGCACCTATATGAATGATTCAGCAGCAGCATGTGATCACATCATCTTTTATGACTGAGTAATTTTAAGGATTTGTGGGACACTAGCAAGACATTCTTTGCCCCCCCCATTCAGAACAACTTCGAATTGATTAACCATTTTTACCAAATTCAAGATCTCATTGTGCAAAACAATAATGAATTATACACCAACCTTTCAGAATCAGTACAAAAATGAAGACAACTACTACACCCCCTCGTACTTTAAGTGTTACGGGGCAATCTCTGTTTTGTGTCCTCTCATGTGCTTATTTCCAAGGCCGGCCTTTGAGTCTATTTTCATGCATCTAAAACCTGGTATGGCTTCTGTAGGGAATTCTTTGATGCTCCAACCATCCTATTAAGAAAAAAGCTCAATATGCACCTATTCCACCGAAGGCTCTTTTCGTTTTGCTCCTGCATGCTTTTCATGGGTATTGCGCAACAAAGAGTTCTGATTAGGCGACTGCAGGACTGCTCCCATGGGGAGAAGGGTCAAGACTGATTTGCATATGGCTGGGTCCAAACTGGAATGGTGTGGTGAGCAAAAAAACGATCATTGTCTGAGAGGAGGTCAATGTTTGACATTGTTCAGCATCCCCTTTTACGTGGTCGCCCCCAGTTTTTCACTTTTGTGGGGCTCACCTGCTCGTAAACTCAAACGTTAGCACCGGCACACTGCTATTCTGTGCTCAGTGATTGTGTTCTGACCCCTAAAACAGGTTGAAAGTGGCTTTAAACCTGATTGGCTCATTTAAGACTATAGTGGATGGTGCAGAAGTATACCTATTACATGGGAGGTTAAATGCCACTTGTGCGCTGCAGCAGATGTTATGCCATCCACTACAGTGGCAGAGAAAAGATGGCATTCTCATGGCTCAGGCCCTCGAGAGCTCAAGACCCATATTTTAAGGACAGTAAACCTCATACAAGGATTGGGCTTCATAACCAATGAGAAGTCCTCACTTCTTGTCCCAATCCAGAGGAGGGAATGTATAGGATTTCATGTAGACTTGGTGGTGGCTTAACCTCAATTACCAATGAAGAAGGTCAAGGATATCAAGAAAGAATTGATGTCTGCTTTGAGCAAGAATGTGACATTGTTTAGACTGCTGCACAGGCTAGTGGGCCTGTTTTAGTCCTTGAATCAGGCAATATTCCTGGTCCTTCTTCACTACAGGGTATTTCAGAGATTCAAGATTCAGCATCTACCCAACGGCCTAGCTGCTGTGGATACAATCTCTCTGTGATGGCTAGAACACATGATGGCCTAGAGTGGAAAAGTAGCAGAGTTATCTTCAAATCAGACAGCAGCAAATGGGGTTGGTGGGATGGATACAGATCTATTTTTATAGGAAGTCATTGGTCCGGGCAGAACTGGAGCTGCACATCAATTGTCTGGAGTTCCTAGCCCATTAATTCACCACAGAATGCGGGTTGTTGCATCCTTTTGAGTTTGGACTATCTCTCAATAGTTTGCTATATCAATGAGGTTGAGAATGTTGACCAAGATAGTGAAAGGCTTTTGCCATTTCTGCCTTCAACGATGCCTCTACATCATAGAATAGTATCTACCAGAGCAGAATAATGTAGTAGCAGATTGGACTTCTGGCTACCTGATAGATGCCAGCGATAGGTGGTTTAAGGTTCAGAGGTTCCAGTTTTTAAAATAAAGTTAGCCATGGCTCAACAGACTTGTTTGCCTTTTGGCTGAATAACTAACTTACTTCATTTTTCAACTGGAAGCCGGACCTAGGGGCACATGCATACTCCTGAAGGAGTAGAGCTGCATCATTATGCTTTGCTGTAGTTCTTGATGATTCGAGTAGCTTTGTATATGAGAAGACAAATGGCAGATCTGATCCTGGTGACCACTATTTAGAGAGCACGGCTGTGCTTCCTTGTCCTTCTGGAAATGTCTTGAGGATGCTTCAGTGGTAATTCCTAATTCTCTGCAGATTCTGATGGCTCCAATAGGCCAATTCTATCCTCTAGTATTGAAAGGCCAACTGCACATGATAGTATGGATAATTTCAAGGGTCACTGGCAAATGCTAGGTGTCATGCCTCATTTGAGGGGCCACAAGGCAGACAGGGGCTACTGAATCACAGCTTTGGGGGCTGGAGTCATTTGCCTCTATTTTCCCAGGGTCCGTCCTACTGTTTTTTGAAATTATCTTTATTGAGCATCAGATAACAATAGTGAACAGTTACATCCCGTATGCATGCGTCATCTGTGCACTTTCCTGAGCATAAACCACGCTCTGGCATCCCACTTACAAAGATCCGCCCCTCCAACGATGAGGTACATCCCATCCCACATTGTCAATGGTTATCAGCAAATAAGACACTCAACTAGTACCCCAAGTGGTACGTTCAACACTTGCAGTGAGCAGATCAGTATAATATGCAATTCTACCCTACCCCAACAATCCCCCTTTGAATCTCACTGTTAGAGATGGCAAGCAGTCAGAGGCATCTAAAGGTGTTTCTGTAGAGGTACACAGCCTCAGGGCTCAACAAAACACCCAGCAGCACAGGCACGCGATTGCCTGGCTCAGTATTTATGTTATGGAAAAAGACAGGTACTTTATTCTACAATAAAGCACCATACTCTACATTAAACTAGAATGTCTCTGATACCCAATATATAGGTCAACTCTAATGTGCTTCAAAATAGGCCCCCTGCTAGGATATCTACCCTCACACTCTCCTCTAATGGTCTGAGTAGTCTCAGTGGTGTAATCTCTGGAACAGGTGCAGCACTCCCTTTAATCTGTTGATTCGCAGTCTCTCTAGGCATTGTAGCCCAAATAGTCTCTCACCCATCCCTTCCAGAGGCGGATTGCCACAGTAGACCTTCCACTTACCGGCAGGTTCACCAAAGTTGTGCTAAGCTGCAATCACAGCAAATGGCAAAACTGCCCAGTTTATGCAGGTGTAGGTCACTCTTTGACGGCAGTGGCAGAATGGCTGGCTTCAGGCAGTGGCCCGCTTCTGGGCTCCGGCAGTTCTTGGCAGCAGAAGGACCTCACTCTGGTAAGTCAAACTGGGATGTCCTTGGGTTACAGTAATTGCCCAGTCCTCTTTTACAGACACAGGACTCAGGCTGCGACAGCAAAAGGGCAAAAGTCCGATCGCGCACTTGGATCTTAAGCGTTGCTAGGCAATACTTCAGCAAGGATGGCTACTAAGCAACAGCCTCGAGTTTTCGAGTGGCGTTGTCCATTCAACACCCTTAGGGGCCGGAATACCCACATAGGCAGGAAAGAGTAGTATCCTGAATTGGATACCTCAGTTTTGCAGGCTTCTTGTTAGGGGTGGCAGAGGCCACATGGCACAGGTTCAGAAGTGCCGCAGTTGCTCTGACCTCAATGACGTGCAAACAGCAGGTGCTACGGAGCTATGTTGATCCCGACAAGCTGATCAGGCATGCCTTCTCAATTATAAGAAAAATGATCTCCTTCTAAATTCAGACCCTTTTGAGGAGTTAAATCAAAAAATGTAAATCTTGGATAACAAAGGTGAGGAAGCTGGTTGTGTAGAACACAAAGAAGCATATTTTGTAGTCGAAGGAAATCCAAAACTACCAGCATCTTGCCTAATATACATAGGAACAAATTCCCTCCTTCTGGACATCCAATTGTCTACAGTACAGGGCCTTTTTTGGAACCCCTTTCCAAGTATTCAGATCACTTTCCAAGGGAAGAAGTTATGAATCAAAAATCCTATGTGAATGACACCATGGATATTTTGAATTCAATTAAAGAAATGGAGTTTGATCCTGAAGAAGAATTTAGATATAGAGGTGCTTTATACAAATATATCTCAGTTCTCATCTTTACAAGCAACAGACCAAGCATTGGACAATAGAGTGTTTTATGATATCACCCGTACTTTTGTTTCACAGTATCTTGAGTTGTCCCTCATGTGGAATTATTTTACAGACATCTGGTAAGTTGATGGAAGCCATAGCATCTCCTAGTATAAACAAGCACTTGCAATGCCATAGGTCTCGCCTTTGGAACCTTATATGTATATAGCTATGCAGCACATTAGCCTGGGTGCTGAAACATCTACTGTTCTTTAACATGTAGTGAAAGTGAGCACCAATCTGCATGACACGCTAGGTATGGGAACATATGGAGAAAATATTGCCTTTCAGCAGGAAATGGTATAGTACAAAGCTCTGTTTTTAATATAAAATCAGGGCTTTCGGTGTTCATATCACTGAAAATATAAGATTTGAAAAAAATATTATTGTACACGTTGTACATGGGTGCTCGAGGAAGACAATTTCAAGAAAGTTAAATAGACGCAGTCGCCAGAAAAATTAAAAAAAGAAAGTCCCTCAGCAGAAAGCAATTCTGGTATTTTACTGACCTCTGCTTGTCGTTTTCTATCAAGCCAGTTAAATAGAGGCAGTTGTACAGAAAGAAAAAGGCCATCAGCCGAAGCAGACAAGTCCTAGGGATGATCTCCAACGCCCACAAAGTACATACACATATCAGTATATAATAAGTTTATACTATAGTATATACAAGAGGTCTCGAATGCTCGACCTAAAAATTAATACATGGGTAAATTTAAAGAACTTTTTCCTGGATTCAGATGATAACATTTATCAATCACATATATCTATGTGGATTTTTTTTTATTGGCGATGGTCTCTGTATTTGGCATGCCCTAGAATCTACCTTGATGTAATTTCTGCAACAAGTACATTTCCAAGTTCCTCATTTATATTTTACTAGGTCATATAATATAAGAGAGATCATTGTCTTAGACTTGAATATCACATCAGTGGGTAACAGACTAAATATTACACTACACCACAAAACAGTGGATTAGAATTTCTTATTAAACTAGTCGTCTTTTAATCTGAGAGCCTTAAGAGATACTCTACTGGCGTGTTAGTTCTTTAGATTTAGGCTAATTGCAGCCAGACAACAGATTTTGTGACACAAGCTGGAATTTTGCTGAAGCTAATATGGAGACAACATCCAAATAAGGATGTATGTCATGCTTTTAAGAAAGCACTTAATACACTGAGAAAAGCTCTTCTAGAGGCCAACAGGAAACAAGAAGAAGAAAGGACCCCTATTGTCTCTACCTTTGATCTACTAGTGAATCGCATTAAAAATGGGTGAGAAATTTAAGAGACATGTAAAGCCATACGAGACCCAGGAGGATAGAGGAATAATCTAATACTCTTTGAGCTTTACTCAAAGATGTAGGATATTTTCCTTGTGGTGTTTGTAATATTTGTGCATGTACTGAAGTTAGTAAAGGAGTAACATTGAGGAGCGGGCACAGTTAAAAAATAGAAAACTGTAATTTCAGAAGCACTACATTGGTAGGACTAACTGAAAGTAAAAAGTAAGGATGCAAGGACATGCAAGTAAGTATATTACGTTTTTGAAACCAACCACCAACCTGGTTATTCATTATAGAGAATGTCACCCACCAAAAGGGTGAATTTTAATGAATGGTCGCTAACAAAGTAGAAGGCCCTCAAGAGGAGACTGAAAGTATCCTACTGAGAAAAATACAAAGACGAATTCTTTCACAAAAAACTGACCTCAAATACCTACATGGGAAATTGGACTTTGCACTCTAATTGCCTGTTTTCTATGGCATTAATCACTGCAATATGGATAATTGAAAAAGTTATTACCTTTTAAAACATAATTGATTAGGCATTGAAACGGTTGAAATGGAGGCCAGGTTTTTGGAGGACTAATAACTAATAAACTTACTCTATTCTAACATACCAGCCCTGTTCTTTTGGGAAATATACATGCCAGTTCACTCTGTCTGATGAGTATACGATCCTTTAAAAGTTTTCTCATTTTTATAATTGATTGATTTGACCTGTGATATTCTAAGATATCGGAGTATTCTAAGAGAAGGCTAGTCCTGTTTGTATAGCCATGTTCTTAGATGGAGTACACGATTCCCCTCTATGGCCTAATCACTGTGTTATCCCTGCAATGTTTGGGAGGAACCTTTGAAGAGCAAGATAGTCCCATTTCTATGATTACATTGTCAAATGCAGTGAACAGCACCCCTCTCTGTGGCACTCGGCAACCATAACGGCCTGTTTAACAATTGGAAACTAAGTGATCACTATGGCAGCCCTGTCACCTCAGGGTGGTGTCGACTTACCAGTTCTTTGGAGTGAACTTTGTATTACGGCTTATTAAAGATATTGAACTTTCCCTTAAGTATCGTAGATGCAAAGGGGTCTCTTTAATATCATTGATCTCTTCTCACAAACTACGGCAGTGGCCACACGAGTGACCACATTATGAGTCAGATAAAATATAGAAAGGTATTGCTCTTTAGCAAGTATATATTGTCTTTAGTTAATTTGTCAAATATTTTGAGGTTTTATGATGCATAAAGGAATATGGGCCACATGTACAAAAGGTTTTAGCAGTCGCAAACGGAGAATCAGGCCGTTTGCGACTGCTAAATAGCCTTTAGACATGTACTAACCCAATTTTGCGAGTCAGTAACCTATTACAGAATCGCAAAATAATGTTTATGAGTCGGTATTAGGAAGGGGCGTGTTAAGGGCGACACTTCCTAATAGTGAGTCGCAGGGAGATTAATGAATACGACCGTAATGCAGTCGCAAATCATTTGCAGTTAACCACCAACTTCAAGTTGGTGATAAACCCATTCACAAATAGGAAGGGGTCATGAAGGTTTGTGAATGTAGGCACAACATTTTTTCAAGACCAGGCTGTGGTGGTCCACTCTCTAAAACTGAAAAGGAAACTTTTCATTTTTGCTTTTGAAATGCATCCCGTTTTCCTTTAAAGAAAACAGACTGCATTGCAAAAAAATGGCTTTATTGAAAAAGCAATCAAGGACATGGTGGTCTGCTGACCCCATCAGGTCACCATGCCTGTGATTTTGGCCACCGTAATTGGGTCGCAAATTGCGACCTGTTTCATGAATATTGATGAGGCAGGTCCATTTGCGACCCACTGGGAATCTCAAACAGCGTCAAACACACTGTTGTACATCGCATTTTGCAACTTCCTTATTGTGAGTCGTAAAAAGTCACAATTGGGTGCTCCTAAAATGTAGCGATTGTACTTGTGGCACTGAATGTCTAAAAAATCTAGCATTGGATGCTGGAAAATATAATGAGATAAACGAGTAAAGAAATGGGAAACTCTTGGGCGGATAATTTTGAATGTCATTTGATTAAGTTAGTTCAGAGGGCTAGTTTTAAATGTCATTTATGTACTTTTACTGCTGGTAAGAACTCTGAATAAGGTGCAATACTCATTGTGTCCCTGAACTTTTAACTGTCCTGATGAATCCCTGAATTAAATACAGTGAAACATGTCGACATTTTTTAAGATTGGTGAAAATGACATTTCAGAATGGATTACAGAACTGACATACCGATAAAGACTATAGGTGCATGTTTCTGTTATGTTTCTTATTATTTTGGCGGATTATTCCTTAGAACTTAGGGATGTTTTATTTTACCTCACATAGTGTAGGGATAAGTGTAGCGAAAGTCCTTAACTAAAAGGTGACAACAGCATTCGGCACTCTGCAGGAAGGGAAAGCAATGGAGCTGGCGCCTAAATGCGTAACAACACTAAAGGTTAGTGAGGATTATACATAACCTTTTCTCTTCTCTGTGCTATACCCTTCCCTTTGAAAATGATGATGATAAATATTGGTGGTGGTCAAGATTTACTGACAGATACGAGTTGGATGTTGCTCCGGTGAAGTGTCTATTACTCTATTTAAATTTTTCTCGATCTTGTCTCATTCTTTTCTTGGCCCTCCTAGGATTCATGTTTGCCGATACTGGTTGATTGAGTTTTTTTTTGAAGTATTATTAGAATATCCTCAGCCTCCAAGATTTCCTGAGCTCTCCTGATTGCCTATAGTGGGTAGTGATTTATATGTGTTTACACTTTGGCAAGTGCTAAGTCTTCAACAACATGGACAACAATGGAGCTCATTCGGGCATGCATCGGGAGGACTGCAGTTCAACCAAGGAATCCAGGAACTGGCTTCAAATCTTTAGCAAGCCAGTCATATGGGTTTTACGTGTATAGTGGATGGACCATATCACCAGTGTCAACTACTTCTGGTCAATACCAACAATCGGCTCCTCCTACGGGGCTGGATTGCTCCTTCCCTGTCGCTCAGGCTGGACTCCATCTCAGGATAAGTCAGGCAGTTTGTCCTCCAGATTTGACTCCTGATGTTGTCCCCTCCCCTATGGGAAGCTGGATGCTAGGCAGACACTAGCCCTGGTTGTGCTGTAGTCCTCTGGGTACTCTATGGAGGACCCCTTGCTTGGTCAAAGAGAACCTGGAAATGGAATAACAAGTAGGTCAGCTAGATCCCACTCTCATACAAGAATGGAAGACAGGAGATGTAGGTCCTCTGTGGAATATTCTTCCTGGAAGAGGGGGGTACTTAGGTGAAACAAACAGAGTGTGGATCCTTTGGGGGCAGATGTACACTTAGTTATACATTTTTTGCCCCAACTGGCTACTGATGGTCAATAAGCAATTTTAGATCTCCTATTTCTGCTGGTCACATGCCAATAACTAATAAGCCAGCATGTGAACATACTTTGGTTTGTAAATTGAGGAAAGGGATTTGGTTGATGAAATCTCCGACGCCCAAGTATTTTACTCTGGGAGTTATAAATGTTGCTCCTGAGAGGTGGCCCACAAATGATGAATCATCTAGAAAACAACTTTCAGAGAAGGTGACAATGCTTTTATGTCTGATTTCCTGTAGGAGAGCATCTGGTGCGCGCCATTTAGCAGGCAGAGTAAATACTCAGGAAGACGTTTTTCTTCATATTACCAAGAAGACTAGGACACTTTAAAACTGTATTTCATACCCCAGTTTTCCTGATAACCCTAAATTATCTGTAGTTCATTACTTCAAAGCATATGAGCAGTGTACTAGAGAAATCCGAGCGGACAGCAAGGAGCAATTGCTCATTGCTCTGCACAAGCTATTTCACCCGGTATCTTTGGCTACATTATCCAGGTATATAGGTTGGATTATATCAGAATCAAGCACTGATGTTAGTGCTTTTGGGCTGCAAATTGATCATTTAACTCAGTCAGTCAAATGTCTTTATTTGGTTCTTTATGAAAAAAACATAAAAAGTAGCAGCTGTGCGCCAGCGCAGACACTCTTGCGTCATTTTGCTTGTGCTGAGGGGATGAGTGTTTTTGTGCACCTTCCTGCACAAAAACTATCATTAAAGGAAGTTCCCTCAGTCTGCAGCATGCGTAGAAAGAGGAAAAAACGAGCAGAAATTAAATTATTTCTCCTCATTGCTGCTCCTTACGCCTCCAAAAAGGAGTCGTAGGATTCTGATGCATTCCCAGGTTTAAAAAAATGCAGTAAATCTAGGAATGCGTCATGTTCCATGGATGTTGCGTGGGGACACACACAGCAACACACATGGAACACCCCTCTCACGCATAATATGCATGAAAGGGAAACATATTTACAAGGCTATGAAAAGTCAGGCAGGGTGACTTTACGTGGCTTTGTAAATATGGGGAAGCACATTGCGCTGCTGGTGCGTCAATAAAACGAATACACCAGTGGTGCAATGGGCTTGTAAATAAGCTCCATGGTTCCCAATCAGTTCTTGCTCCTAAACCAGTTCTGCATTGTCCAGATTTTAATCTGCCCTTTTTTCCTCAAACTAAAGCTCAGGAGTGGGTCTAGGTGCAGTTTTGCCTCATGCATTTACTGACAGCTAATCCAATTCTTTTCATGAGCATAAAGCTACTGCCACATAAACAGGTTTATGATGCTTTGGGAAAGGAGGCTATTGGAGTCTCAGGCACAGACTTTTAAAAATCAATTTTGACCATGCGCCACTCTCCTGGTTGTCTTACTACAAAGATACAAACCACCTGGTACTCCACTGACACTACAGCCATTCCATTTCTCTGTTAAACACTTATCAAGTTCCAGCTATCTTATGCAAATTATTTGTCTCCTCAACCTAACCTTTCCCAGACTGAGTGTCAGGGATTCTGGGAGAAATGTGTGATGAAGGGGGTAAGAGAAAAAATGTTAGTGAAGAAACTGGTTCTTCACTACTTACCAGGTCTCATATCCACATCACCAATGAATGTGCCCATCATGGTGGGATGTGGAAACTGCAGGTGGTGGATGATTCAGTTTTGGGTCCCATGGTAGCTATAGTGGTGTGGAAAAGGCAGAAAGGGAGCCAACCTCGAGCCACACCCTAGTTGGCTTATTTGGCCTGGCAAGCTGATCAATGTATGTTTCGTCAATTCCATCAAAGCATGAAAACAGCCCAGGAGGCAGCTGGTATTAGCACTAATGAGGGTCTGGCTGCCAGAAACAAAAATCTTTCAGCCCATGGAGTCCTCTTTCTTTTCCTATCATGTGGTACCTTAAGTAAAGCATTTGAGTTCTGCTTCGAGGAAGACGTTTGAATAAGCAGACTTTCCAGTGACGGAGTAGCGGACAAGTGGGGATCACCCATAGCAGGCCTATGATGTCTGTTGGCTTACAGGCATAACATGGTTTCTACTATGCAGCCATGACAGGATCCAATAGGACTTCACTGAATAGAAGCAATAGCTCTGCCAATCAGTAGAAGGGTTGATAGCTCTTAATCAAAATATTAGCCCTTGCCTCCGCAGATGGCAAGATTAATTCCAAGGCTTCAGCAGCTTTAGGTACTGTACTGTAGTAAGTGAAGTGAAGAAGCTTCCTCTGAAGCAGGGCCTGAGGGGTTGAGCTTGAATGAATCTCAGCCACTGGTGATTACTCAGGCTGCAGCCCAGTCCAGCGTTATTTTGTACACCATGCCACCTCTGTTTAGACCCAGCCATATGCAAATCAGTCTTGACCCTGTTCCAATGGGAACAGTTCAGACCGAACTGCCAGCCCAGATACTGCCTGAACCGGAACACAAGCAACCCAGGATTGGTTGTATCCTTGTTAGGGGTCATCAGCCAGATCTAGCTTGGTACCAGTGACACAGTGTGCACAGGACCCACATCTGGACATACCCATCTCACTTAGGGCAACACACTTCCAGTGTTTACACAGGGATCAGAATTTACACCTCTCTCGTAATCAGGGTTTAGGTCATAAATTACATAAACAATCTCAGCCACACTCAGGGCTCCTACCCAAGGAATGCCTGATCATGGAAAGTTCGCTGTAGCCTCCTGTGTCTTTTCTGGTATAGATGCTTTGGGCACTTTGCCACTGCTGTTCAGTGCCAAAGTGCAAGTGCTCCCTTTGTAAATTGTTGTTATGGATTAGTGATTCCATGATTGGCTTTTTTATGTACTTGTCAGACTCTCGTACAGTGCACCATGTGTGCCCAGGGCCTGTAAATCAAATGCTGCTGGTAGGCTTTCAGCACTGATTGTGCCACCCACTGAAGCAAAGTGTGGCTCAGACCTGCAATTGCAGAGCCTGTGTGCAGTCTGGGACTGCCATGTCGACTTCGCAAGTGCACACTTGCCAGTCCCCAAACCTTCCCTTTTCTGCATGTTAGTCACCCCTAAGGTAGGCCCAAGGTGGGCAGGCTGCATTGTATGTGGAAGGTAGGACTTGCCCTGATGTGTGTGGCATGTCCTGATATTGAAATACTGCCAATTTCGCTTTTCACTATTGCAAAGCTATCTGTTCCCATAGGACAGAATGGGTAGTTTGTTTATAACATCTTGTAAACATAACTGACCCTGGAAACAAGATGCAAAAGAAAGGTTTAGTATGCCTAAACTCAGAATGTTAAAGTGCATCTTTTGGTGAATGGTATTGTTACATTCTGTGTTTGAAAATACCACTTTCAGAAAGTGGATATTTTCTTGCCTAACCATCCAGTGTGCCTCTGCTAGGTTTGTGTATTGCATGTCTGGCTTTTGGATGACAGATGCCGGAGAAGGGCAGTGGCTCCAGAAGTCTGATGAGTCAGGGCTCGGCTGAATAGACCTGGGTTGCATTTGGAGTAGGGGGAGGAGATTTCTTTTCACCTGAATGGGCCTGGTCTGCCTTCAACAATGCTGTCTCCACCTCCTGCCGGGAAGCTGCAACAGTGAAGACAGAACTGGTTTTGGCTGGGTACGGACACTCTCTGCCTTCAGAAAACAAAGGATTTTGTGGTATAAATATTGGGGCCCAGAACTTTAGATCACTTCTGGAAAATCAAGAGGAAACCTTTGTCAAGGAGAAGAGCTGGAGAAGCTGAGGAGGAATACTGCCCCTGTGCTCTTTGCTGTCTGGGGTTGGCCTGCAGTGGCTGCTTGCTGTCAAGGAAAGGAGAAAAAGGACTTTGCTGTTTTGCTTTGTCAGCTGCTTGAAGAAAAGATCTCTAAGAGCTTGAAACTGAGCTTGCCTCCTGTTCTGAAGTTTCAGGAACACAAAGACTTCACCCCTTCTGTCTCCCTGCATCTGGAACTGCTGATTCAGCTGCTACAGAAGGAAATTGTAACACCGACGCTGGCAAGCGATGCTGTACCCTGCACTGAAGCCGTGAGCGCTGCTCCGACTTGCAACGTAGGCCCGACACCTGCTGCCGTGCCGCATCGACTCCGAAGCCGACTTCATCATCGCGGAGCCGATCCTCGACGTGGGGGACTCTCGGATCCATCGGCAGCGCACCGCCGTAAGGAACAGAGGCTTCGGTGCCATCGTGACGTCACCTCCCCGACGTAGTAAGAAACAGTCGTCTTGCCTCCCCTGCGCTGCAGTAAGGAACAGAGGCTACACCTTCCCTGGGGTCGTAAGGAATTGATTCGCGCAGCGCCAACGAAGCATTGTCTCCCCGATGCCGTGACTGTCTTTGATTTTCAACGTTTCCAAAGTACTGTTCTTTGTGGGTCCGAAGCCGCACACCTCGTGGTCAGCGCCATACTTTGGGATTGACACCGGTCATGATGTCGTTATAACTCCAAGTGGGGTTATTTGGTGCTACAAGCTATATTTGAGTGAATAACCTATTTTTAAGAATATTTATGATACTGTATTGTGGATTTTTGTCGTTTGGTCTTGTTTTGGTTTAGATAAAGATTACTTATTTTTCTAAACTGGTGTGGTGTCTATTTGTAGTGTTTTCACTGTATTATGGTATGTGTTCACAAATGCTTTACACACTGCCTCAGAGATAAGCCTGTCTGCTTGTGCCAAGCTACCAAGGGGGTGAGCAAGGAGTGTATCCCCCTTACCCTGACTAGAAGCAAGGGTCCCTATTTGGACAAAGGTACCTACCTCTGCCAATTAGAGACCCCCATTTCTAACAAACCCTCTACAATATACATATTCCAAATCATGAAACATTTCCTTTCTCTATAACAGCCAGTGTAAGTCATTATAATCATGGCTTTGATTCTGCATGATCATGCAAATATTGTTATCATTATGTCATGTTAAGGATGTTTACTGTAACCATGACCCATCTGCCCCCATGTCATCTGACTTACCTCCCCCAGAAGAGCCTAGAAGAAATTTAATCATGCAGTGTGCTCCACACAAAACAATTACAAACATAAGTAAATCCAATCCTAGGCCCTAATTGGAGCCTGTCCGTCTGACATGATGGCTGGAAAGTTTGAGGCACACAAGTTTGCGATAAAACGTTGGGGAAATAGTTGGGGACTGTAGAGACAGAGGTTCAGTTGGGGGTGCTGTTCTGGACAAATGTACACAAATAAACTCATACCCCATGAGGCACAATTCATCACTCTATCCACCTCATTACCAGAGTTGGAGACTGCAGCGTCCTTCCACTTCCTTTTCCTTTCACGTGGTGAAGCACCCACAGCATCCTCATTACTTTTCTTCACACTAGAGTCCGCCATCGTTTTGCTGCCATCAGCTAATGTCAGCTGACTCACCCTGTTCAAAATTATAAGCGAATTATAAGTGAGCAAGAGTGATTATAACGTAGAGAGAGTGTTTTTAGATTTTTTTGTTTTGAGGAGGAATTGCTAAAGAGGAGCATCTCTTAGAGTCCTGCTCTTCTACCTCTGTGTGCCATAGGACAAATCTTGAATCGTGTAAAGCTTATGCATGAGTAAAGCTCTCTGAATACATTGTCTGTGTCAGCCATTGTGTAGAATAGGTTTTAAATTGTATTTCAAGAAGGAGGGAGTGAGAAGTGATACAGGTTTGCTCACCTTCCCAAAACTCTAACCATACAAATACAATAGGAGGGAACCTCTACCGTGATTAAGCTATCTCTCCATACCAGCTCAAGGGGACCACCCAATGGTATTAAAAGAATTGGAATTCCAATTGGCATGCTTCATCACAGAGTTCTCATCCAGGTACCTAGGGTATCTGGATGGGCTCAACCTTGGTAGCCAAGGGAGCTCTTTGGAAATGGATGGGATCCTAGATTTTCAATAGTCTAGGGTGTTCTGAGTTTTAACTTTATTTTCAAAGGGCACCCTGATGGAGTTAAAAACAGGTGGGGATGCACCAAGGAAATTAGTATACTCTGTATCCCTGGCTCAACATGATTCAGTCATCACACAAATGCCTCACCGGGCTCGTTGGCTTTTATCAGGACCTCACAAGGATCCCATTAGTATTCTATTTGTGTGCATTCAATTGTGTAAAACTTCAATTCACCATTCTCATACATACCCAGGGGCGGCTCCTCCATGTGGGCGTAGGAGCGTCGCCCCGCTGCTTTCTCGCAGTGCGAGAAGCAGAAACATAAAATGGTATTATAAATACCATTTTATGTTTCTGCTTATTGCACTGTGACAAAGCAGAAGGGTTTGGTTGGGGGCAGGCGGGTGGGAGGTCCTGCTTGAGGGCAGGGGAGGAGTGGCTTGCCCAATCTGAGGGCGCTGAATGTTTGGTCAGCCCCAGGGCCAACCAAACCAGTCATACACACTCTATATTTTCTTCATGTAGGCTGCATCGGTAACGGTGTCTCTAGACCCCAAGCCAAAAGTAGCTAGAATTAAGTATTGTCATAAACATCCAGTGCGAACGTATTCTAGTACCATAGTTACACCTAAACACAGTCCTGTGATATGTGGAAAATTAGTCATTCAAAATATATCAGCCCAGGCACATTATATCACTGACTTACTAATACATTTTTGTTAGTATTTAGGAATACCCTGCACCTTAGTTATATTTTTTTGTATTGGTTTATGTTGTTGTTTATTATTATGTGACCATAATGACACTTTCTGTTGTGTATAGTTGCACTCTTGTTTCTTGAGACTTTTGTTGTGAACATTCTGACTGGGGGAAAAAACATGATTAAAAAGAAATATATATATATATATATTAGTCCATGCTGACCGGACACTTAAAGAACCAGAAAAGAAAAAGAACGGGAACAACAAGAGGAAGGAGATCCAGGAATCCTAATAAGTAAAATCTTTTCATGCCACACTCCACTGTAATGTGTTCTGGATCACCCATCAAGACATATGAGCTCACAGCGAACCTACTCACCTAACGGTTGCATTATAAACGTTTTTTTTTGTCACAAGTGCAAACAAATAGTATGGTGCCTTCCAATTTCCTAAATGGATGAAGTCATACCATTAATGATCCCATATTCGACCAAAACCGTACTACAAGCCCCATGAGGCTCAACGTCTTGCTGAATTAATCAATGTGGCTGCCAGCCCGTATCCCAATCAAAGTTCTTCAGTCAAAGTCTTCCAAATATGTTACCTGTAAAAATTGTATGTATATACATGTAATACTATCTTGACATCCAAAGCTAAATAACCAATAAAACATATCAACACCCTCTCTATATTAAAAACATGCCAAATTTTTTAAACTCCATCATATATTGAGTGATACTCTTCCACTACTCTCAATGATAACATCCTAAACAAGATCCTAGAACTCTGCAATTTCAAGTTATTTTCACTCAGTAACCTGAGGACCATAACTCCTGTAAGTATGCATTGCTTACAGATGTGCCAGTCAATCATATGGCGATCTCCCACACAGTAGCAAAGCCCTCATTATGTTCTATGTATTTCTCACCACCGCAACTGATAATGAGACGATTGAGTTACAAAAAGATCTCTCGTGATATTCGCTATGTCGGCACACCTATGCAATATCACTGACGTTCTCACTGCATATATCAGTTCTCAAATCTAGGCACCAGAAACATATTAAAGTTATTCAACGTGACCTTAACAATCACGCTTACCTCAATACCATTATGATCCCTCATGTTGTGCATGATTCAAATTATATGCCTACCGTACCTGTCAGCATGCTGTGTCAGCACGCATAATATACTGACAATCAAAATGATATTATATTTAGCGAATCCAGAATTCACAATGAATTAAAACGCGAATGTCTTAGTGACTGTGGTGGCATACATCTACAAATAATCAACTACATATGGGGAGAACTATCGTAAACCGAAAAGTTTACATGGTGCGCCTCAGCACATGCGATCTGGAGTAAAGGCAAACATAGTATAACAATTGTGCATAGATATCGATGTACCTTTATGACCATTATCAATCCAGTAGACACATTTGGCTGTGACATACAATTGTTGCACCTATTCTGTTGGCCTGATAGCAGTCAGAAGGTAAACTCATCATATATACCAAGTTATTATTTTAAATGATAGTATTCCATCGCATTCCACACATCTGTTTGTACCACTCACCATTAAAGAGGCAGACGTTGTGTAATCTGGTTCTCAAAACCTACAAACCCAGTACCCTACTCACTTTGCTAATTGTGTGCATACCATCCTTCATTTGTCCAACACAGCTGGCATAGTGCATTTCGTCAAGAAAATTGGATCTAGTTTACCGACTGGCGGCAGGATTTTTTTTTTTTTTTACCAATCCCTACATTGTTCATTCATTGTTCTCCAGTCTATTGGCGGATTTCCAACAATCCTTCTGATCATTGGTTATGGAGTTCTCATCTTCCTCTTGATAAAAAACATAAAACCAGAGACATCCCCAGAAAGAATTTCGATTGGGAGTATACCACTGAGAAGCAAAGCAGAGAGATCCTAGCTTTCTATATTTGGTGAGAATGGCTGATTGCTCCAAGTGAGTCCCAAATCAAAAAATAAAACTGCACCCCTCCCCTTAACCCCCCCCACCCCCATACACACACAAACAACACCCTGAACACCTCCCAGAGTTTCAAGGTCAATAGGTTTTTGTTTTTCCAATACGAACTTCCACTTAGTAAGATTATTTTAGAAAAACATAAAAAGTTGGCTGAGTAGCCACATAAAGCTGGTGTTGGCTCCTCTAAAAGCCTAGAGTTCACCACCAGGCATGCTATAATCTCAAAATTTGGCAGGCAGTAGTCTGCCAGGCTGGTCAAAGGTTATGACCTCCACTTTGCTGGGGACTGCAGGCTGACTGCCGTAACCCTAAATAACTGTCTAAAACCTTAGCGACTGGTGTGTGACTAAAAGAACTGACAGTGTGCCGATTGGTGGTCAGAGTCAGGCATGAAATGCCCATAGGGCTCAAAGAGCTTCAGCTCCCCCAAACCCTACCCCCCTCCCCCCCCCCCCACCCGTCCTGTGTGTCATCCCAGGCTGAGACAGCTTCCTGGACACACACACAGACAATCCTTGAGCTGCTTTGGGCTGGCCTCTTGCCGCAGCCGCACCCGAGTATTTCACAGGTCTTTAAAAGACCATTTACTTGATAACGAGGCTTTGTTGTTTTTTCATTCGCCCTACATCTCCACTCTGCCTTTTCCTTAAAGTTACAAATACTTTTGCTGCCACAGTGTGCGAATGCATTTCCTGAAAAGTAAAATTAGGCTTTGTTTTTTTGCAGTTTTATACAGATCGAACTCCACCGAAGGTATTGAGGCACTTTTGCATGAGCACCAGTTACATTATACAAGGGCACATTGCTGGAAGTATTAGCCCCCCAACTCCCCCGAAATTTGGCTCTAGATGCGCCCCTGGTCAGAGTGTACTTTCAAGCGTTTCTATTTTATGCCTATTTTAGAATGGTATAATCCTCGCCACTAATCCTGAGATAAAACGTAAAATTTTTAAAAGGGGTCCTAGATGGAAGTTAGTTCTCAAAACTCCCATACAGGCTCCTGCACCACCGCCCGGCTGCAGCTCTAATAAGTGGCCACTGGAATTGAAGGGCAGAGATGGCACCAGCAGAGCAGACCAGCAGAGAGTGTAACACTGTCTGAAGCAGCTCGCTTCCTCTCAGAGCTTATTGTGGTGGTGGATTCCCACCCTTATTTCTGCAGTGCCAACTATGTGATGAATGCATACCTTGCAACTCACAGGGTGACACTGTGTGATACACGGTATCGGCTCCTATCACACGTCTCCTGGTGAGGAGCCAACATCACATGGTGGCAGGGAAAACAAGCTGTAAACCACTGTAAATAGTGGTTTTCCAGCTCGTGTCCGAGGCTTTGAACTGGCGACATCCGTTAAGGGGTGTGAAAACACCTCAGTACATGGCACCAGCTTAGGCAAGCTTTTTAGGTCTCGGGACCATCCGGTCTGCCGAAGGCAGAACCGGAAGTCGAGAGATTTAATGACTTGGAGAAGAGGAGCTTGAACCCGCCCCTCTTCTCCCCTGTTCTCCATTGGCTGGCCTCTTGAATGCTGGCCAGCCACTGGAGAAGAGGTCCCGTCACTCAGATCATGCCCCGTCCTTTTCGGATCGGGGGGCGTGTGTTTTGCAGAAAGTCTCAGTTATCTCCTCCAGCCAATGGCTGGAGGAGATAACAGCAAAACACACCCCCGAATCCGAAAAGGACGCTGCGTTTCTCCGAGGCATTTCTGCTCTGCCTCGGAGAAAGGCGGTGGTGTCTTCCGGTGCCCTCGGCTTGTTAAAGCAGTGATGGGACCCAGGCTTGGAAAGAATGCTTCAGCTTTCATTCTGTTTGTGATCCTGAGCATACTTAAATTAGCGGGAGCAGGCGTGCACGCTGCCTTTCTCTCTGCTCCTTTCACAACAACACCAGCGCGCCTATGCTCCAGGGAGATTTGTATGGGATGCGACGCCTGTATCAGCCCTGCAAAAAAAGGAAAAAACAAGCAAATTACATAGTGAGGTGATGCAAATGATATCCTTGGCGCATCTTCCCCCAATGCTCCTGTGAGCTTCTTGACAGCTGATGGCTGGATTAAACAAAAAGGCCAGTACCATGCGAGTATTAGCTCAAAGCAATCACGGCTCATTATTTCAATTACATAGGTAAATGCGCGCAATCACATATCAAATGCCTGCTCCCTTTTCAAGAGCTTCTCCGTGGAGCGGGATTTCTGCCAGCCAAAAATGTGCAAATATTTACACTGCTGTTTTATGCAACTCAACCTTTGTTTGGCAAAACCACCCTATGGCTACAATTTTTGAGTGATATTTGGAAGAAAAGGGGGGAAAAACACAACCAAAAAGAAGGCGGGGAGGGGGAGGGTGGGGTGCAGGTTGCGGCGGCTCATTAGCAGTCTGGGGGCAGCACCCTCCTGTTTCTTATTGCTACCTGCCTTGTCGCCGTGAATGCCGGCCCTTGCTTTCCCCAAAGCCCAGGCCGCGCGGGCTGCAGCGCCGGCCACTCTGGCTACTGATGGATGGATGCGCCGGCGCTGCCAGGGGCGCGCGCTCATGAATTATTCAGGCGCATCCCTGCGCCAGAGGAGCTGACAGCAGCTCCTGACACCGCCTGAGCGCAGCTCACCAGCCAATCACTTACGAGGAGCTGCAAAAAAGCGCTTGTGGCATGGCGGCGGCGTCGGGGCCCTACGAGCGGCAGCGCGGGCGGGCGTGCGTGAGGGGCGAGGGTGAGCCATGCCCGTCCAGCCCTCCGTCCATCCATCCATCCCTGCGCCCTTAGCTTCCTGGCAGTCTCTGCAAAGCACGGACAGACAGATGGACAGATCATGTGTCCCTACAAATCCCTGGGGCAGTAGAAATGATCGGATACTTCATTTTATGCACCTCCTTGCTATGTTTTCAAAGCCTCGTTCCTCATTCATATCTGAACAAAGTGATCGATCTGGTCAGAAATCATTGCAAATAAATTATGTGGTGAAAGTTAATTAAAAAATCCATTGGTTGTTTTCCGGCTACAAATAAATATACTATTATAAAAACGTACTTTCACATGGTTTCTAAACTTTTTAGATAAAAAATAAAACAGTATACGACCAACTTTAAATAAAATTAAAAAAATTAACGTCTGAAATATAGCAACATTAAAATATCTGTCAGCCATTCAACATGAATGTCCCTCAATTAAACGGTATATTACATTTCTGGGAGTTTTTAAGTGCTCATAATGTTATGTGATGTCTAATGGTGTTGTAAGGCAGTATTATCTGAAGCCAAATGATCACTTGTTTTAATGTAACACAACTCTTTAGAAGGGCGTGGTACGGGGTCGCTGTTCGGTTCGAGTGTGGTGGGTGTTGCTCATAATTGATACATAGTTATGTATGTAGTAAATGTTGTGTGGATGAGTGGACGAGGAGCGTGGGCTGTACTCAGGAGTGATACACATGTAGTCATTTCACTAGTGCAAGCAGAACATGGACTGGATTCCGCTTGTGTTATGCACGCGTCTGGTCCTGCAGAGTAGACTTACCTTCTTGTGGTGTTGCTCAGTGTGGTACCTGTTGTGCTCATGTGTGATGCACATGTGTGTTAAATGGTAGCGGCAGTTTCAGTCGATAACCTTTCAAGTATTTGCCCGGCGGTAATCGCCTCTCATACCACTCGATAATTTACCAATAAAAGAGGCAGGCGCCGGAGACTGGAAGGCAGGAAACAAAGTTTTATTCCGTCGGAGCAGAACACATCAGATCAGACAGCAAGGTATCGTCACGAGGTGCTCTAACTGCATCTCTGAGACCTGGTCTCTTATACACTGGTTTATTGCTTTATTACACATAGTATATTCTTGAGATTCTCTTGATGCCTGAAAGAACATCCCCTGAAGCCCCGGCTCAGATCCGATCCCACACATAGATACAGTAGAAGTTCCCACCCTACCCGCAGTGGGAGATGGCTATCGCGCAGCAGGGAATTCCGCTAATTCCCGGCGGTGTGTGCAACCGGCCGGGTCTCAGGGGGTAGGGGCTTTGATCTACTGTAATCCCTTTGATGCGGGGTGTTTCCCTTACAGTAGGGGCAATAAACTGCATCCGCAGGGCTAGGTGATGGCCTGGGACCAGTTCGGACAATGGGGCGCAGGGGAAGGGGGTTATCAAAGGAGAGGCATGACCATGTATGGGATGTCGGTCGGATGTGGTTCCGTAGCAGGGTCGCGCAGAAGGAGAGGGTTTATGGCCTGTATGAGAGAGCGGGGGTGGCCAGCGCGCGGGGGATGCTTGCAGCGCCAAGGGGACCGCGCTGGCGATTGACAATGAGTGGGGTGCCTAAAATGGCAGCCGTGCGTTCGCTGTGCGTGGTGCTGGGGAGGGGCAAGATGGCGCAGATAATGTTCAGTTTGCAAGCTAAATTTCCACAGTCCTCCCTTTTAACATATCTCGCCAGCTTGTCCGGCCAATATTCACCTTTGTTAGCCTTTCAGTTACAGTATCGTCAATGTTCGTCACACATTTTAAAGATACAGAGTCGTTAGGGTAGGCAGGAGTAATCTGACACATTTGTACATTGTCTCATACAGTTTGATAAAGTAGGCGAGGAGGAAGTACATTCAAAGTTGCAGTATAGTCGTGTACATGGCTGGTGTTGTATGAATGTTACTATACAAAGTTACATTTTCTTAACTTCTCAGTGTACAGTCGGAAGTGATTGATGCAACATCATGAAAACTTGATAAGAAGATAGTTAATATAATAAGGTGGTTGGGAGAGGATTTTCAACTTTGACATGGGTTCTTCTTTCCAGTGTCCTTGTTTTATAAAGAGCTATCACTGGTAAGCTCTCATTGTTGTTCTTCTTTCGTTGGCACTGTTGAGCACCGGCGGTGGAACTAAGGTCCAGCTCAAATCCGATTTCTTCACGTGGCAGGGTGTGACCACTCACTGTTCTTTGATCACAGTCCTGTTCCTTAACACAGTTCACCACAGGTACTTTTGAGACAGGGTGCCGGCCTTTTGTTCCTCGGTAGTAGGTCAAAGTCATAGTCCAAATGAAAGAGGAAGAGAGAATGGGGTGGCATGGGATCGGATCAAAAATGCGGACCAAGGAGGGCAGAATCTTTTCAGCACTGGGCCCATCAATCGGGCCCGACGGGTTGAGACTTCAGGCACGCTGGTCAGTGAGCAGGGGCCTCGATGTAGCCCTTCGCGCTCATCGTTCTGATAATGGTGTCTCGTCTCACACCCTTGTTGCTTCGTCGCTTCCCCCTTGGTCGATGTCATAGATGCTTTATGATCCGCAGCCAGACTGTGCGTCACGTCCGACCCCTCTCTTCCGATGGCTGCAGGTTATCCTTGAATAGGTTATAAGAAACGAAAGTCTTAGAGATCTTGGCAGGGAAGACATTTACATACTTCATTCTCTCTCCCAACCACTGAGTAGTTGCGGAAATGCTCTTATCTGTTACTACATGATTGGTGCCTATTAACTCTAATGTTAATGTGCGTGTTACTAATCTATTAATTACTGCTGTGGTGCAGGGTTCTGTGGGTGTCCCTGTCCATCGTCTGGCCTTCTAGGTGTCGGTTTCTGCGCCTTATAATACAAGGTTTGGTAATACCCGTAAGTGCGAGGTGCTACTGTCATGCGTTCATGAGTATCCTTTTCATACAGTAGGTGACCCTTTATCAGTTTAAAACAGGGCCATCAGCTGTTTCGTTCGGGATACTCTGAGACGGCTAGTATAGGGCTGGAGTTATCTCTGGGAGAACAGGGTGCTTTAGACATTCTATTTCGGGCTAATTGGTCAGGGGTAATTCTGGGTGGTGGAGATGGTGTCCTTTAAGAACAAAAACCACTGACATATAGTCCCCGTGTTGAGGGTCAGATTGGGAGACATCAGTCGTCTTACCTGTCCTTTCCTTCTCAGCCGATTAGGCTTAACGTTCGCAGAAAGGAGAGGTAGTAACGTGGTAAAGTATGGTCGTTTTTGTTTCTGTCAATTTTGTTCGAACACCACCGTGTTCGGGCCAATTATACACTTACCAAAGAGGTGTATGTCGTTAATTTATTCAAGAAGAAAAGAGGACAAGAAAGAGCCTTTTGCGAGGGAGGGGGGGGGGAGAGAGTGAGAGAGTGAGAGAGAGAGAGAGAGAGAGAGAGAGAGAGAGAGAGAGAGAGAGAGAGAGAGAGAGAGAGAGATGGGTAAGATAATAGGCCACTTGGTGCACATACAACATGGAGTAGCATGGGTCTGTTCCATGTAAGAAAACACAAGCGGGGAAAAGACATAAATTTGGTGGTCACGTACACACACATGCCGGATAGGGTGTGACAGTACATGCATCAAGACGGGGACTCAGGGCTGCGTTGAGCACGGGGGCCTCTCCTTTCCTGTCCTCTATTCCTATGCAATGCTGCGTACCTTTAGTATTTTGTAGTTTATCTTATGGGTTGTCTGACCCTTTATTCTCCTCCCTTAGATTGGTGGACGAGCACTTCAATCATACAATGACGCTCTCTTCAAGTGACCCAAACATGAAATGCATACACATTCATATCGTATAATCGTAGTACACACGCACAATCATATCATACAGTTTTTCATGTTCCCAATGATGGTCTGTAATTTTTTTCGCACTATCTCGCAACATTTGTCTATGTTTTCCCTGATATTGAACTTGGTGCGGTCCGTGTCCACTCCACTTTTCAATCGGAACTTCGTCGTGACCTATAGAGGGGGAAATAAGAGGGGAGGGGAGGTGCAGTATTCAAAATACCCCAGCGCGCGCAGACACGAAAGGTTCTACCTACCATGTACCAGGCTAGCCGCAGGGGTGGGTAATACCACGGACCTATTATTCTTTAGTTCGAGGCAAAGATGCTCTAGTTCATTCATCTCCTAAATTCGCGTTCCCTGGTCGTGCATGTATTTCTCAATTGGTCGTGTATTATGGTGCAGGATACCATACCTTGCATGCGACATATACCTTAAGTTATAGTTCATTATTGATTTGACAATTCTTGGAAAAAGGGCAGGCGTGATGGGTACAAATTCCGTTAAACAAAAAGATTTTTAGGCAAATTGTGTCTGTATTATCTGTATGCTTTCGCTTAGGAGTAACAATCATTTATTTAAAAGAAAAACCTTCAACAACCCAGATGATTAGTCATGACACTGATTTCGTAATTCCTTTTTAAGAAGCCCTTTATTTAAAACAATGTCAGTATGGAAGTACGGGCCTACAGCCGCCATAGACCGGCCACGGTGTGAGAGGCGTCGAGCAACATGAGCAACACTGGATTAACATAAAAATCGGTTCCCCCCTTTTCCCCACCATCATGTGTGTAAGCATCGCATACATATATATATATCTCTTTTTTAACACAAATGTCACGTGACTGGAACGCCACAAGGAGTTGTAGGCCACTCCTACATCAGCGCCATCTTGGGGCGGGGTCGGGTCAGTGCACAGTCTAAGTCTTTCCATGAATTAGCTGTTGAACCAGAATTCCTTTCGGTAGTTCGAGAACTTTCGTTAGCGTCAACTTTGCGTCAGCATGGCGTCACTGCAACCTTGTAGCAATGCCATGGTTCGTTCTTAGGGCGGGGCAGCAGGCGGGTTCTTCCGCCGACGCTCTACTTTCTCACTGCACCAAGCGGAGGCAAGGCGGCTGCCGCCCGGGGGCAAAAGAGCAATGGCGGTGGTTTTGTCCTTACCGGAAGTCCGCAGGAGTCGAATGTCAAATGACTCCAACCAATTCTGCAAGGCTGAGGGGAGCGTTCTGTCAAGGGTGGGGCCCATGCCTTAGCAAACAAGCTTTCGAGTCCAGAATTGTCTCACGGTGGGCCAGGCCTGGAACCGGAGGGGTCAACCGCCGGAGTTCAATGGCAGCAGTAGCAGCAGCTCTTCGGTACGGCTATCGGAGAGGGGCCAACAGCAGCTACAGCGGCAGTTCAGATGGTATTGCCACCGGAGTGGTTCCAGTGGCAGCGACAACAGCAGTTCGGATGGTATCACCATCGGAGTGGGCCCCTACTTACTTGGCTGCGGGGGCCCACTCCCCGCGTCGGGTGCTAGCGGCAGTCTTGGTGAACCCTGTGCCTGGGTGGTTGCCTGGCGGTCGCGTGCAGGGGTGCCGGCTCAGCCGAACGCTGAATGAAGTGGCAGGACGCAACTCAGCTGGCTGACGTGTGAAAGATGCGGTTGGGGTGCCCTCGTCTGCTGGCGAGCCTCCACCTGGGGAGGTGGGGGAGGCCCGTCCGCGTCGCCTCCCCCCGCCAGGGCACCCTCCATTATTGAAGGAAGAAGCAAATGGGAAGATCCGCACGGCGTGCCAGGGTGAAATTCAGCAGGCCGATGAAAAAGATGGCTGGGTGCAGCTTAGCTGGCCGGCGAATTAAAGACGGTTGGGTGCAGCTTAGCTGGCCGGCGAGTCAAAGACGGTTGGGTGCAGCTTAGCTGGCCGGCGAGTCAAAGGCGGTTGGGGTGCAGCTTAGCTGGCCGGCGAGTCAAAGGCGGTTGGGGTGCCTGGCAAGCCTCCACCTGGGGAGGTGGGGGAGGTCCGTCCGCGTCGCCTCCCCCCGCCAGGGCACCAGCCCTCCGGCGCTTCGTATAGCCTCCGGCCTATTCGCACAATCGCCCGCCACTGATGTCAAGGGATTTTTGCATGGCTTTTATAGCCCAAAATCAACTAAAAAGGACCGCCCAAAACAGGCCAATGTTGCAACTTCGAGGAAGGAGAGGCGAGGACGGTGTCACGTGGACGTAAATGCTTTGGGATGCAGGTCGCAGCAGACTGTCATGTAAATAGTTGTTTAAAACATGTTCTAATCTGTTCATTTTGCCGGAATGTTGTTATACTTATAATTTATTAAAAATGTTTGACCATACTATTTTGCTGGAGCGTTGTACGTATCAGCGATCTGGTTAGCGTATTCGGAAAAAAATGGCGTTGCTCGATTGCACGTGATCCTAATCAAGTGTGGTGACGTTGATGGTGGGTATCAACAAACTTCCGGTTGTGTCTATTGGGGTCCCTATTTTTGTTCAGTTCCAAAAGGACCGGGCACTGGGATTTCCAGTGTCCGAACCCTCTACAGAACGCACATTGATTCCCATCTAAGTCTCTCCGTCCGTTGTAGGGTGTAGGTGTATGGTCTCTAGGGGGTAGCTTTCTAGGGGCGGTTGGTTGGTAATTCTCTTTTGGGGGTTCCCTTCCTATGGTCACCCCTTGCAACTGTGCTATCATCACCCTCTCCTTTAATTCCTTTTTCTTCTTCTCTGACGCCCTATCGTTCTCGTTCTTCTGGTTTTCGTAGTATTGGGCCATCTGGAGAATTGCTGCGGGTTTGGAGGCTGCCCAACTACTCTCGCTGGTCTGAAGTTTCTGGGAAACTTCTGGCGACAGACCCTTTACATAATTCTGGACAAAAAGGTGGTGTCCGGTTGCGGTGGTCATGTCTTGGCCACTGTAATCGGAAAACACAGTCTCGAATCGGGAGAAGTATTCAGACACATCCTCCTGGGGTTTCTGGCGGCAAGCCGTCACTATCGACCAGTCTACCTTTCTTTCTGGGATTAGAGTCTTCAGCTTTTGTACAATCTTGTCTGGGAGCTCTAAGATGGCTTTCGGGGGTTTCTGTCCTGGTTCTCGCTGTTTATCTATGGTATCGAGTTGTACCCAGGTATATCCGAACGGCTCAGCGTGGTCAACTCTCCGGATTTGTTTCCACACATCAGCCGGCAGGCATAGCCCAAAGAACAAGTCGATATCTGCTAACGTCATTATCGTTGAGCCTAAGGCTGTACCCAATTCAGTGTAGAAGGCAGTCGGGTTCTTTCTCAAGTCGGGTAGAGTCTTTCTAAAGGTCAAAATATCTTGCCGGTCCCACGGCTGGTAGACCCAGTTATATACGACCCTTCCCTTCGCATCTTGGTGGTTGATGTCGTCGTGTGTTCCCTGACCCCGTGGGGGGACCCAGTAGGGGGCAGCTTCTTTAATGGGCATCATGGCATCGGCCCTTCCTCCCTGGGGCTTAGTTGCTATGGGGGTTTCTGTTTTGGTGGTCTGTCCATGTTCTTTAAGGTGTCGGTAGACCTCGAGTGTACGAGTGAAGAGGTTCGTTACATCGCCCTCTCCTTCTTCCCCAATGTCTACCTTCCTATATAGGGCCGCTAAGCCTTCGGGACCTTTATCGTGGTATCTGTCCTCATATGCATTCAGGGCGTGATAACAGAGCCGTACGACGAAGTGTCGTCTGCGGCTGTCGGCATACGAGCTATACACGTCTGTTATATACTCCTCACTTTCTTTTCGCTCCACCAGCGTCCCTACTATCCTATCGATTCCTGCTCGTTCATCCTTAGTTAATCGATTCATTCTGGTGGACTCTTTCTTTCCTATCTCATGGTCGTCTAGCGTTGTAGTCGACATTGGGTTCAGTACAAGAGGCTCAGCCGGCGCGGAGGCCGTGAGGGCCGAGGCCCCTGTACTGCTTTCGCTCGTGTTCGGGGGTTGTGGGTGTTGCACTACTGATTGGGAGGGTGCATACGGAGGGGGCATGTAAATGATCGGGGGACCTAACAGTAATTCGTCATTCGTTCGCTGCTTGGAGGACAACTCAGGGTAGAGCAAAGAAGGGGTCCTAACAGCGTACTGGCCTGAGGTTTCGGGCTCCTGTCTTAGTTTAGTTTCCCTTCTCTCCTTTATGTCTTCTTCTAACTTTCTAGCGGCAAGGTGAGCTGCCTTTCGTAATTCCTTTTCTGCTTTTACTTCTTCCCTCTTTTTCCGTTGCGTCGCTTCTTTGCGCCACATGCCAATACTGTCAAGCATAGTAGGCGTCGTCTTATTGCTACGCAGAGCTACTTCTAGCGCTTCTATCTTGCGGTCGTCGAAGGATCCCATCAGTGGCCACTGACTTTCGGGGTCCTTCTTGGTATATTTATGCCACAGCTTGCTATAAGCTACGGCGACTAGTCCATATTTAGTGAACATGTCCTTATTAGGGGTGCCTTCCAGTGGAGCCGGGTGGTTCACCTCTAATAAGCGGTCCGGGCAGAACCAACTACCAATCAGTGGGGAGAAGATAGGCATGACGGGTTTCAACGGGGACAAAAGTCAGCACTACCTATCTTTTCACTGCTTGCAAAGACTAGACAGAATATCTCTATTCTTCGTTATTTGTAAGCAGAGAATACCTCCAAAGAACCAATATCGAACAACTAGTGTTCGGACAATCAATCAATCAATCAATGGGGAGATAAAGATAGGCACGACGGGTTTCAACGGGGACAAAAGTCTGCGTTACCTACCCTTCACTATTTGCAAAGACTAGACAGAATATTCCTATTCTACGTTATTTGCAAACAGAGAATATCTCAAAAAGCACTATTCTTCAAAACAATCAATGTTCGGACAATCAATCAATGGGGAGATAAAGATAGGCACGACGGGTTTCAACGGGGACAAAAGTCTGCGTTACCTACCCTTCACTATCTGCAAAGGGAGAGAGAGAGTATCTCTACTCCTCCCCGTTTGTAGACAGCGAATATCTCAAAGAGAACAATCAATGAGCAATACTAGTATTCAAACAATCAATCAATTATTTCGCACTTTTGTCGTATTTCACGACTGTCAAGAATTCCTGTCATGCGAGGGGAAGAAAACGGTAACCAGCGAAAACGGACTACATCTCCCAGGATGCTTAGCGGTTGAGAGGTTATGTAAACAGGAGAGCTGTTACATAACTCCAGGAAAACACGCCCTTATGGAAACAGGAGAGCTGTTACATAACTCCAGGAAAACACGCCCTTATGTAAACAGGAGAGCTGTTACATAACTCAAGGAAAACACGCCCTTATGTAAACAGGAGAGCTGTTACATAACTCAAGAAAAGCACGCCCTTATGTAAACAGGAGAGCTGTTACATAACTCAAGGAAAACACGCCCTATAAAGGGAGGAACCGGGAGGTACAACGCTGTCGGATATTGTGTTTACACCGACGTACCTGCTTCGTGAAGAGCAGTGTTCCGGAGTGGTGCTCCAGTAAGGCAAGAACGGAGATAGGTCGAGTCGTTACTCCCTGGGCCGTGTCTTGCCCCATCGTCACCTGTGAAGGACCCGGAAGCTCTACCGGTCCACCATTGAGCTTCGCTTCTTGACTCGGCTGAGTCAAAGCGCAGTGGCGCTTTTGCTGGTTGGAGTCGTAACTCCCAGCCAGACCAGAGATACAGGGACTGCCAGCTGTAACGCACACCAGGAGGTGTTTGCCGCGTTACAGACTCGGAAGTCCACAGGATCGATCGAGCGGCTGCTCTCGGTTCAGTCTTCTTGCTATTTGATTGGGGTATCGGTGACGCATCACCAGGAGGTGACTCCGCGTCCCGGTGCAGTCTGAGGAAGAGGTTGAGCGGCTGCTCCCTTCAGGTAGAGACCCCGGCTGGGTGTTTCCCTGACTCCTCGATTCTCCCCAACACTCTTCGTGCCCCTCACAGCCTACCGATTGGCATTGTCGGCCATTTCATTTCTGCCCTCTGTTGGCATACGCCGGGATCGGCGTATATGCAGAGGACGGTTAGGACCATCCGTGCGGTGGGCTGGTAACGTACTTAGCCTGGAGGATTCCAGTGACTATAACTTTTGTTTATCTTTGTATTATTTTTGCCTTCATTAAAATAACTAACCCTTCACAAGTGGTTGCGTCCTCATTATCGTGTCTGTTAAACGATCCTGAGGCGTTCAGGGCGTTACAACGACCTTACCCGGACCGCGTGGACAGTTTCTCGTCTTCCGCCTCCAGCGCCCGATCGTCCTCTACTCTCCGTATTTGCCGCGGCACTCCTGATGGTTCCCAGTCAGGACCGTAGATCACTCGAGAGAGGTCTGCTCGGAACCAGTGAAGTTCGGATGATCGGCTGCCAGACGAGGGTCTATTGGGCAGGAGCTCTCCCGATCGTTGCAGTCGTTCACTCTGTCGTCGGGACCTCTCCCACTGGATCCACGTGTCGCTGATGGGCCCCACGTTTGGGACGCCAATTGTTAAATGGTAGCGGCAGTTTCAGTCGATAACCTTTCAAGTATTTGCCCGGCGGTAATCGCCTCTCATACCACTCGATAATTTACCAATAAAAGAGGCAGGCGCCGGAGACTGGAAGGCAGGAAACAAAGTTTTATTCCGTCGGAGCAGAACACATCAGATCAGACAGCAAGGTATCGTCACGAGGTGCTCTAACTGCATCTCTGAGACCTGGTCTCTTATACACTGGTTTATTGCTTTATTACACATAGTATATTCTTGAGATTCTCTTGATGCCTGAAAGATCATCCCCTGAAGCCCCGGCTCAGATCCGATCCCACACATAGATACAGTAGAAGTTCCCACCCTACCCGCAGTGGGAGATGGCTATCGCGCAGCAGGGAATTCCGCTAATTCCCGGCGGTGTGTGCAACCGGCCGGGTCTCAGGGGGTAGGGGCTTTGATCTACTGTAATCCCTTTGATGCGGGGTGTTTCCCTTACAGTAGGGGCAATAAACTGCATCCGCAGGGCTAGGTGATGGCCTGGGACCAGTTCGGACAATGGGGCGCAGGGGAAGGGGGTTATCAAAGGAGAGGCATGACCATGAATGGGATGTCGGTCGGATGTGGTTCCGTAGCAGGGTCGCGCAGAAGGAGAGGGTTTATGGCCTGTATGAGAGAGCGGGGGTGGCCAGCGCGCGGGGGATGCTTGCAGCGCCAAGGGGACCGCGCTGGCGATTGACAATGAGTGGGGTGCCTAAAATGGCAGCCGTGCGTTCGCTGTGCGTGGTGCTGGGGAGGGGCAAGATGGCGCAGATAATGTTCAGTTTGCAAGCTAAATTTCCACATGTGGAAGATTCACACGTGTAGTCATTTCACTAGTGCAAGCAGCACATGGACTGGATTCCGCTTGTGTTATGCACACATCTGGTCCTGCAGAGTAGACGTACCTTCTTGTGGTGTTGCTCAGTGTGGTACCTGTTGTACTCATGAGTGATGCACATGTGCAAGATGCACACGTGGAGTCATTTCACTAGTGCAAGCAGAACATGGACTGGATTCCGCTTGTGTTATGCACACGTCTGGTGCTGCAGAGTAGACGTACCTTCTTGTGGTGTTGCTCAGTGTGGTACCTGTCATGCTCATGTGTGATGCACATCTGGAAGATTCACACGTGTAGTCATTTCACTAGTGCAAGCAGAGCATGGACTGGATTCAGCTTGTGTTATGCACACGTCTGGTCCTGCAGAGTAGACGTACCTTCTTGTGGTGTTGCTCAGTGTGGTACCTGTTGTGCTCATGAGTGATGCACATGAGGGAATCTCCGAAAGCGCCATGCTTTCTGACCAGTCCCAGGGTCGCACTGCGTGGACTCTCCCCATTGGACGCTTGTGGGAGTTCACACAAACCACGCTTTGTAAGACCCGTTCCCCGCACTTGGCGTGGGAGCAGGATGTGGAGGTACGGATGTCTCCTTACTGTTGGTGGAGGAATCCAAACTGGTAAATCTATGTTTACACCCGTCAGGAGCCCTTTGTGAGTTGTTTGCGCGCGTGAATGGGCCGTTCTCGCCATTAAACATGCGTTTATATCCAAAATGCCCTTTGTTAAGGCCTCATATGTTGAAGGACATGTTTACAAGGAGCTGTTCGACACTGGTACACTTTGGAAGACGCATCACTGTAGTTTTACCCACAGGAATGTTTTCTAATTCCAATAAAAAAGTTGAGAAAGTACAATGTGAAGTTCAGTACACTTCGGAAATTGCAGCACTATAATATTTATGCAAATGTGCATTTTGGGTGTTGTCTGTTTGAGGGACAGGGTTCTGTGAGATCCAAGCAGAGTCACAGCCCAATAAAAATTGAATAAACATTAAGCGGACTAAACTTAAAAAGTTTTAAGTTGCCAAAACATTTAAAGAAGATGACAGGGCTGCGTACATTGAATGTATTAAAAAACAGAAACTCAACAAAAATAAACAAGCATTTACAATGCAATGGTCTCGGCATTGGTAAAGTTAGAGCTATTGGCATTGCTCATGACATTATTTTTGTTTATGTTTTTGTTTTTAAAACATTTAAAGAAACGGCATTGTTATTTACAATGTCAATAGCTTAATCACTCTCAAATGCGAGACCTATTGCATTTGCACCCACACACAGAGCCACCTACACACACACTGATTAAGCTATTGACATTGTAAATAACAATGCCGTTTCTCTACATGTTTTAAAAACAAAAACATAAACAAAAATAATGTCATGAGCAATGCCAATAGCTCTAACTTTAACAATGCCGAGACCGTTTTAAGAGGGTAAGAGTGGTGGGGTTCAAAGGTGCCTGTAGGAGCTTCTCGGCATGAGGCCCCGCCCCTCAAAGCCCCGCCCCTCCTCAAATGGTGAGATTGTTCTTCAAGTTGGCAGGTATGTGGATGCCCTAGGAGTGAAAGAAGGGGGTAGCTAATTGCACCTATGATTTCCGGAGCTCCAAGGAGGAGGTGGGCGGAGCATTACTGGCAGCAGGAAACCAGCGTACCGGGGCCACAGCAGTGAAATACCAGCCTGGATAAGAAGACGGCAGGGCTATGTGTGCTTGAGGAGAAACTGCCCTCCCAAAAGGTAGATGACCACGAAGGCAGTGACAGGACAGGTTGCCGAAATCCCTGCTAAATCCTCTGCTATGACTTTCGCCCAGCTGTTGGAGCACCCAGGTGCCCGACACCTGTAGCTGAAGTTTGTGAACCGGCAATCCAAAGCGCTGAGATGCTCATCTCTAACCAGCCGGGTTAGATTGGGATTAAAAATCAGCCTAGGGCAGAGGTCTTCAAACTTTTTTAGGCCAAGACCCCCCCCCCCTCCCCCTCCCCCCCCCCGCAATAATTTTTTAGGAGTCGGGCCCCCCCATCCCAAACATTTGTGGAAGTTGGGATTTAGTATCTTTGACAGCAAGTTTAACCCTGAGGTTTTAGTTGACAACTAATTTTCGCAACAGCGAAACAACATTAGCAGGGTTATTTAAAGTTAAGATTTGTGAGCTGTAAATCTGGCCCACAACCCTGAGCTCATGCAACACCCTTTAATAATAAAACTATCTTTTAGGGAAAACCGCCACAAGGTCTATGCCTGAACCCCACATTTCAGGACCACATCTAATACTGTGTAGCCTGATCCAGCAAGCTAGCAGAATGTTGGAAGACCTGGCAAGCACATCATTCTCGGGGCAAGGTCTTTGCTCTGAAGATACAACTCAATCAATTTAAATTCTGACTGCCATGGATGTTTATTTTGTATTGTCATGTGTCAGCAGTATAGATACCATGGGCCCTGGTGGAGGCAACGAAAAACGGCCTTCTTGACTAGAGGTGGGATAGGAATCCACAGCAACTATCAGGGTTTAATGGGCTGAATGTATATTAAGGCTGTGCAGGAAGCTTCTATCACTATTTAACAGGAAGGTGCGCAAAACTGCAACAAATGGCCTGAAAACACCTGGGTATTATGGAAAATACTATGACAAATGTAATTTTGCTTCAGGCTCTGAAAATGCCTGCATCATAGCAGATTTGCAGAGTCTAAACTGCTGTTAGCTAAAACACCAGGACTCACAGAGATAAGACTCTCAACTGAGACTTCTTGACAACAAAGTGCAAGGTCACTAGGTCATAAGAATTTGCACAGCGCAGTTACGCCCTGTGTAAGACCTCATAGCAGTCTATATTTTTCAGCTTATTTTCATTTAATGGCTCCTTTTTGTCTGGTTACCAAGGTGTTCCTTTGCCTTTTAGTAAGATTCTCAGTAAAGAAAGCATCACCCTGACTTTGAGAAGGGCGACAAAGATTACTCCAGAAGGTTACCTTTTTATGCAACCCACAATTTGAAGAATTGGAGTGACTGAGTGGCTGTAATCTGAAAGGACCAGCGCAGGGTTACATTTCTGGATATTACTTTGAGTCACTAATATTCCTTTCCCTTCTGGTGGTGTTTAAACCCACCCAAGCTTTGTGAACCTTTCCCTGTTTCAAATGCGTGAACAGCAGGGGGACCTGTCGCATATTCTACATGTGAGTGTTTACGTGAGAAATAATATCTGCTTGTCTGACACTGAACGCCTGCTGAGTGAGAATGTTTGTACGAGTGCCCTGCTGTGAGTCAAAACCCAATTTATGTTTGGCAGAGGTAAATAAACAGAAGTAGAGCGAGGATGGGGGAATAGGGAAATTACCCTGCAGAAAAATGTTTAAACATCCTATCAGTAGCTTCCAATGGATAGACAGCAGTGTGATGAACCGACGGAAAAAGGCACCAGCAAGGAGGCCAAAAGGCAGCAGCAAGTAGGGCGAATGGTAGGGGAAAAGCACCGCTCTCCCTGCAACGCAGTATATGTTTTTAAGTTTAATTTTGTATGGAAGTGCAATTCTCTGCAATTTCCTGCATTTATGCTGCGGTGTCTCCGATTAGAGAAATGTCAGAGTTAACACTTCCACTTAGTTATTATTTACTCTGACTGTTGCCCCTAATCAAAATAGAGTGCTGTTTGTGATGGCCACAAAGCTCGAGAATACATGCCAGTAAACCTGCGTCAGACGTCGGAATGAGTGATGTTAACGGGAAATCTATCTGTGGAGCTCACGCCCCCCCAGAGGTGTTTCCACGCCCCCCCCCCTCCCCCTGGGGGGCGCGCCCCACAGTTTGAAGACCTCTGGCCTAGGGCGATCGGGGAGTGGCCAGGCAGCATAGTGTGATGGCCGCCAGTTAGGTCCGCTCCGTCTTGCCCTTCTCATCCCCGAAGATCCGTTACACTAATCCGGCCCCCGAGGACAGTATAAGCGAGCGGAATACCAGCTGAGCCCATTGAGACCAAAATCATGGCTGAGAGGCTCCTGTGACCGGAGTTTTCACCGAAGTTATCTGCGGCCTGGGCGGGAGGTGCAGCTGGGCGGAGGAGTGCTCAGCGCAGCCACGGGCATAACGACGCACGGCGGGGAATGTCAGATGCAGACCCGGGTGCTGGGCCCACACTACTGCGACCTGAACTGCTGCGGCCCCTGGGACTAGATCGACAGCAGGACCCGTGCCAGAGAGGCTGAGGCACAGTGGACCCTGGCCCAATCCCTCGGGAGGAGAGGCACAAATTCCAGCAGCTGGAGGCCCGAGTGTTGGGCCTCTGCCCCGTGGGCTGCCAGCAGTGTGCAGTTAGCATCACCCGTGGACTCCTGGGAGAGGGCGCCGTGACAAGCGGCCCCCGTGCAACACTGGATCGTCCCATATTGAAGAGGTGAGGAGGCAAGAAAGTGTTGCAGCAAAGGCCGTAATGTAATGTAATGTAATGTAAAAAATTCTTGTAAAGCGCGACTTACACCGGACGGTTTCTTGGCGCCGTGGCTGGCCTGAGTTTGGTTGGTGGCGTGCGTTCCCTGTACGCCAACTCGGGGGCACCCACCCCCTTTTCGAGCCCTTCACGTACTGGAGTAATCATCCCTCCTGTAGCAGTGGGTGACTGCAATGCTTGTGCACTGAAGCCTCAGGACTTGGCCATTAGATGCGCCCTGACCCGGCCCAGAGTGTTGAGAGACCTGTGCAGCAGAGGCGGGCCTAAGGAGTGGGCCCAGCACATCGGCGTTGCCTTTATCCTGTAACTAGGAGGCCCCCTCCCGCCCATACTTTGCAGCTCCACTGTGCTTGTGCCACTGGGATCCAAGGGGGACATGCCTCCTAGCCAGTCCACTGGTATAGCAAGAGATTTGAAGATACTACCCACCACCGCCCGGTCCAGTACTAGGCCTGAATTGGAGAAAATCAAGATGTCTAGGACAAAGGGATCCAAGGTAGTCCAGCAAACCAAACTAGACCGCTACTCATTCCCCAAAGTGTCATCTCAGGACCAGCCGGCCAGGGACAAGGCGGGAGGGGGACTGGAAGAGAACCCCCCTGAACCGACACTTAAGGACGTCATAGAGGCGATATCTGGGGTACGGTCATCTTTGGAGCAAAGGATGGACACGATCTCCTCGGAAGTAACGCTCATTAGGGCGGACCTCACAAAAATCAATAAAAAAGTCTAGCAACTGGAGATCTCAACGAAGATTTTGGTGGCGGACACCTTGCAACTCCGAAACGAGCTCCGCGACTTACAACTTTTCTGGAAATTCACCGAAAGCAAGCTGGACGCCTACGAAGGACGAAGCCGTCGTAATAACGTATGAATCCTAGGGGTCCCGGAACGGGCGGAGGGGCAGACGCCGGACCTCTTCGTTGAGGAAGTCATCCTTACCCATCTACAACCCAAAGGCCTGTCCAAGTTCTTTGTGATCGAAAGAGCGCACAGGGTCCCTGGGGGATGGCCAAGGCCCGGGGCTCCCCCGCATCCGTTGTTGGCGCGGGTACTGAACTTTCGTGACCGGGACATGATTCTGCAAAATGCCAGAGTGGCCCTGCCACTCCGATATGAGAACGCAGAAACATCCTTCTTCACGGATTTCACGCAGGCAGTCCAGAAACAGCGAAGGTCCTTCCTAGCCATCAAAAAGATGTTGCGTGATAAAGGTGTGAAATTTGCCATGCTGTTCTCGGCGCGACTCCGAGTGGAGGCTGAAGGCAGGGCCTGGTTCTTCGACAATCTGGAAGCAATGGTGGAGTGGTTGGAGGGTTGGCGGGGAGCTAAAGAACACAACTCCCGTTGAGAAAACAAGGGACCCTACCCACGTGAACAACAGGACTCCCTTCCAGGGCGCAGCGAGATCCAACATCTCAACGAACTTTCCCCGCGTCGGCGGGTGACACAGGTACCACGCAACGAAGGTTACCGCTAACTCATATATATCTGATGGGGACATAACTCTTTGGTACTTGGCCCATGTTAGGTGGCTGCAGGCTGTTGACTGCTTAGAGAGAGAAGGGGAGATGAGACACCTAAATCACCCCCACATTTCTACTTTTAGTTCACCAGTTGGGCGACAGGCACTCTGCATAGTTGGGGTTAGTGGGCGGTTCACGGCCCAGAGTGCAGGGGAGCAGGGAGGGGAATTGTTGGGATTGGATAAAGAAGTTTTGTTCTGTTTTTGTTGAATCGGCACGAAAAGATTGTATGCTGCAGGAGGAATTACTAACCTACACTCATTTCCATGAGCCCACAAGGAGGCAGTAGCATTAAAATATTGAGCTAGGAATGGGGCTCATCCCCCCTGATGGGAACCTCTTTTGGTGCTTACGGTACTTATCGCCTTGTTTGTGTTTTAGGGTTGGATTTATGTTTATTCAAAACAGAACCTTTGACTCTCCTGTCAGTAAAATGTGGACGCAAGCATGTGTTGAGTCTCTAAAGCTGCCGTACCTCCGGGTTGTCGGCTGAATAGCTGTGTCACTGATTTAAAATAAAGGTTTTTTAAAAAAGTTTTTAAAAAAAAATATATATATTGAGCTGGAACGTCAACGGGCTGGAGGACAAGGTCAAGCGCTGTGTGGTCTTGCAATACATCAGGAGACACGCCCCGGACGTAATCCTTCTCCGAGAAACACACTTGATGGGAAATTCATACAAGGCACTAAACAGGTGGGATTATAGACTGGTAGCCCATGCAGGCTTCACTTCTGGCTCAAGAGGAGTGGAAAACATGGTAAATGAACTGGGGAGATATATTGCCATCACAGGGCGGTGGGTAGGGACGCACACTCACATGCATGTCCATCTACGTAGCTATACTGCTCTCACTCCCGGATGGTCTGATGATGATGGGACTTCAATTCTGTGGTTTCTGGCACGCTGGACCGCCATCACCCCGGGACACTGGGACATCAGCCACATGGTTACCTGACTTTCTAGAGACCCTGGGCCTCACGGACGCGTGGAGGGCATACCACCCTGATAGTGTACAGCACACGTTCCACTCCGGGGCACACAATAGCCTTTCTCGTATAGACTACTTTATTGTCCTGGCGTCCCAGATCGCACACATCCACGAAATCAGACACATGGCAAGAGGCATCTCTGACCATTCCCAGATATGGGCTCACCTGGCGATGGGTCAGGGTGGAGTGGGTAGGATAGCCCCTATAAATCCGTGGTATCTCCGCAATCCGAATGTGCACAAGGCCCTGCTGCAAGCCGTGGACCATTACTTCCAGGAAAACAATGGCACAGTAGACCCCCCCCCCCAGACTCTGTGGGAGGCGTTTAAATCGGTGGTACAAGGGCAGGCACTCTCCATGATAGCTGGGACACGTAAGGAGAAAATAAAAGATCTAGTTAATGTAGAAAGTGCAGTCCTCAGACTAGAAGAGGAACTGGGAGAGGAGGTTACGCAAGAAAAACAACATATCTTGCAACTCAAAAGGGATGAGTATAAGGCAATAGCCACAGGCAGGGCCAGGTCGTTCGGGAGGGAGATGGCAGGCAGAGTATATGACCTTGGGGATAAGGCAGGGAAACTCATAGCATGGCTAGACAGGAAAGAGTTGGCGTCCAGGTTGGTGCCAGAGTTGATAGATAAAGATGGCCAATCCATTACAGATCCCCAGACTATTGCTAATACATTTGCTGCACACTTTAGCAACATCTATCGCACCCATACATCCTATGCTGAAGAAGATTCCCGGTCCCTTCTCAGAGATATTGCCCTTCCTACCCTGCCGGCTCCTGATTGGGAACTATTGGACAGTGACTTTACTAACGAGGAAATTGTACTGGCAATTAGGAGTCTCCAGTCAGGCAAGGCGCTGGGTCCTAAAGGTCTTCCAATCGAGCTCTATAAGCCAGCGCCGGAGAAGCTAGCCCCGCACCTGCAGAACATGTTTACAGATAGCAAAAAGCAGGGGGCACTCCCACTAGATCAGAGGGTGGCCACGCTCATCACCATTCATAAGGAGGGCAAACCTAAGATGGATTGCGCCTCGTATAGGCCTATCTCTCCCCTAAATGCGGAGCCTAAAATTCTCGCTAAGCTCATTGCCAATCGTCTTATTAAAGTGATCAGCGGAATAATACATCCAGACCAGTCGGGCTTTATGCCCCAGCGCAATACAGCACTGAATCTCCGAAGAGTGCATGGTGTGATGGGAAGGCTGACCACGATACAAGAGCCGGCAATCATAGTCTCACTGGACGCATCCATGGCGTTCGATACCATCGAATGGCCGTACCTTTTTGCTGTACTAGAGAAACTGGGGTTCGGGCCTGCGTTTATTCACTGGAGCAAGCTCCTCTACTTGGAGCCCCTGGCACAGGTTGTAGTGAATAACAAAAAATCTGAGGTGTTTGCGCTAGGTCGCCTGTCCCCACTCCTCTTTGCTCTTGCTTTGGAGCCCCTGGCAGCATGGGTTCGTAGAGACCCAGTTATACGTGGCCTTCGATGGGCGGAAACGTTGGTAAGACCGCATCTCGCTTTATGCGGACAACATTCTTCTGTTCCTAGCTTCCCCAAGAACATCGTTGATTGCGGTGTTTGATATTTTTGCAAGCTTCAGCAGATTCTCTGGATACTCCATAAACTGGGGTAAATCTCTTATATACGTCCTCAACGGGGACCCGCCAGTTATACGTAGGGGCTGCCCTATCCAAATTATCACAACAGGTTTTAAATACCTGGAGACTTTTGTGACATCAAACCAATCACTCTGCTACGATCGCAACCTGCTCCCGCCATTACAAAGATTGAAGCAAGACATAACAGCCTGGAAGGCGCTTCCTCTCTCACTGTTGGGCAGAGCAGCACTTTTTAAAATGATGTCCTTGCCTCGCTTCCTCTACGTGTTGCAAAACTACCCCGACCCAGTGCCTACACGTTACTTCAGGGAAATAGAGGGACTACAGAGGGATTTGATGTGGGAAGGGAAACCCTGAATAGCACTGACCAAACTCACCCTTAACTGGTATGACGGGGGGATCAGCCTTCCCGATCTTAAGAAATACTATTGGACGCATCATCTTGCGGCCATTAATCACGGCACATATCGCCGCATAGACGACCCGGGCTATGCAATGGACCGTTGGCTCCTTCCGGGAGGGAACTACAACAGAGCCCTCTACTCCAGGCCACGGCGGTTTCCCCTCACAGGGCCTACCAAACATTCAGTGCAGGTCTAGCATGCAGCAACCAAGAGCCAGAGATGGGAGCGAAAACTGACGTTAGCAACTCCTCTCTGGGACTCAGAGATGCTGGGAGATCTGTGGAAGTCGAAAGTATTAGACAAATGGGACCTCATTGGGATCTCAAACATCAGGGCTATGTGGGTAAAAGGGGACATGGTGACATTTGCCTCCTTACAACAGAAACACAAACTCACCAACCCAGAGTACTTTCGATACCTCCAAGTCCGACGTGCTACAGTCCCATCTCACTAAAAGTTCCTCCCCCCACAATCCTCACCCCTTGAGGATAGATTGCTCGGCGGATACCTACCAGAGAAGACAATCTCTCTTACATATAAAAAGCTGATAAACAACACCGTAGACCTCCTCCAGGGCACCAGGGCGAAGTGGGAAAGAGATGGACTTGAACTGGATGATGAGGAATGACAGGAGGCGCAGGCCTCCCCTAGAGAAGTTGTAATTTCGGCTAGATTGCGACTCGTTCAGCTCAAAATATTATATAGGGTGAACATCACGGGACCCTGCCTGGTCCGCATGGGGAGGGCACTGGGGGGGATTACAGACGACAGTGTGGCAATGAGGGCACGTTTATGCATATTCCATATTCTATGGGAATGTGATCTTATTCAGTACTGGCGCCAAATACACACTGTTCTTAGCAAAGTATTGGATTTGGTCATCCGCCCGAAGCGAAAAGGTGCCTTTTGAATGTATGGGAACCCAAGTACCTGTAAATCCCATCAGTTTCAGAACATGGATGAATGATCTGAAAGGTACAGTTGGGCAGGGAAAAAACAGAACGAGGCAGGGTAGAAAGAAAACATCTGCACCCTGGTTCGATCGAGATCTCAAAGATAAACAAGGGGAGCTTAGAAGAGCTGAACGAAGCTGGCGGAAATACTACTCTAGCCTAGAACGTAGCAAATACAAAAGGATAAAAAATGCCTATCATGCGCTAATTAAACAGGCTAAAAAAAGGTACTTCTCGTTGGCAATAGAAACAGCCAGCAGCAAACAAAAGGAAATATTTAAAATTGTAAACGGCTTTAATAAGCCTAAATGTTTAGCGCAGGATATCCCGCCCTCGCTTTGGGGTAATAAAGGGACTGAGAAAGTTCTTTGATCTTTTGCCCCTTGAAGCAAGGAAAACAGTTACGGTTGCACTTGTAACATCGCGCATCGATTACGGCAACAGCCTCTATGCTGGTACAAATAAAGTTGTCACACACAAACTTCAGATGGTGCAACATGCAGCAGCGAGGCTGGTTCTAAAATGGCCGAAAAGATCATCTGCAACCAAAGCCCTCAAGGCATTACATTGGCTGCCCATTACAAAAAGGGTTTTGTTTAAAGTACTGTTAATTACTTTTAGAGCTGTTCACAACCTAGGCCCGTCCTATCTGAGGAAAAAATTCAGCAGATACTGTCCAACCAGAGCACTGCGTTCTTCAACGGCCAACCTGCTTACCGTCCCGAGTTTCAGACTCAAAACTCGAGGGGGCAAATCCCTGGCGGTACTGGGAGCAAAAGCATGGAATACTCTTCCCCCCCAGTTGAGATTACTGGATAAAGAAATAGACTTCCGTAAACATCTAAAAACCTGGATCTTTAATCTCCAAGATATAACTGCCAGAAGCCTAGTGTAATTCGGGTTCTCGGTCAAGTAAGCATAGGGACTACCTAACATCTGGTGGTCCTTTCTGGGCGCCTAGATGCTCCTTGGAGCGATTGCCGCGCGATACAAATTGGCACTTACATTACATTACATTACAAGGACCTGAGCAGAACGGGTAAGATCTGGGTCACGCTAGGCCTCATGGTGGCAAAAAGAAACATCGCTAAGCTGTGCTGAGAAAAAACGGTGTATCTCGCAAGGGGCTGCCCAAAGAATTGGTCCCAAATCTGGGGGTCATGGAACACATACCGGGGGGAGATATGTGGTCCGCCGCTTAACTCCCTATCTGATGACCTTCCCTCACCATAAATACTGTATCCCAGGTTTCATCATTGCTCTGTTCCTGTTGCTACTGTGATTATCACTGTGTTGTTCAATGAATTCCTCCCATGTGTAGATTGTCAATTTGATTTATGATTCTATGCTGCCGATATAGGTTGTTTAATAAAAAGATTTATATAAAAAAAAATATTTAGCCTAGGGCACGGAAAAAAAAGTGGCCCACATTTGCATAGTGCCTTTCCGCAAAACACTGCTTCAGTGAAATTTATTTAAAAAAAGAGGGTGTCTCTGACAGAGGCATGCTTTCTTAACTTTACTTAGATAAAAAAAATACACGGATTAGTTCACACTGGTAAACCACACCTGAAAACAAGTGAGGCCACTTCTGCTGAGGTCCCCTGCTCACGCTCAATATCCATACATGAATGGGCCGGCCTAGCGAGAGAAAGGGAGTGACATCTCTGCCCGTTGGTAAAAGGAAGGTAATAGAGGCCCATTTGCCTCCAGGAAGGCCCCTCAGGCAAACACTGGGCCGCTACCAGAATCCGAACAGCACAGACAGCCCAAATCAGCCACCCAGGCTGCCCAAAAAAGCAGCCCACAGCTGGAACTCAGATACCGGCCCCTCTGCCATTGCCGAGGGCCCCCCTTTTACCAATCTGACCCTGGTAAACAAGGACACCTTTTGTAATGGAAGCCAGATGGAATGTGAAGTCGGTTTTCCTCTCATCTCATAGAACAAAAAATAAGAAATAATCCGCCGGGCCATATGTGGGCGCTGAGAGGACCAGACATGGACAAACGAGGCAGAGGCTCTGATGAATTCCACCTTGGACTTGTGATCGGACCTGGCAAAAAAAAACTAGTTAGGTGTGAAGGTAGAACATAATATAGAGGGCCTCCAAGGGTGAGTTCTGGGAGTTAAGCAATTTTTGGAACGAATGGTCAGAAAGGTGCAAGCAAGCTTTGAAGATCTTGAAACTTGAGATTGAGCTCGGGATGAGGGAAGTAGCATCCTTTCGACAATGTCCCATTGATGAAATGTTCAAGTTAGAAAGAAGGATAGAACTGATTGAGCACTTCAGAAGGTACACTAGAATTTGAAACCTAGGAGTACCCAATGAATTTTGCCTGACTGTTAAGGCCTAGGCTCAGGGAGTCAGTGTCACCTGCTATCCCCACAAGAAGAGAGGGAATGTGCTGTGACAAATAAATGCACTTTGCCCTCAAACAACAGAGGAACCACATATGGTATGTCTTATTATTAATTGGGGTACAACAAACAAATGATGGACGGAATGCTGACAATGCATACATTCTCCCCCAGTCAAGAGATCTGGGTTAAATCCATCGTTCTTTTGCCCACTACACCACCCCAGTTTAGACATGGCCATATGCAAATCAGTCTTGACCCTGTGCCTCATGGGAACAGTCCAGCCCGAACTGCCAAGCCATGTCTTCCCTGGACCGGAATCAAGCATCCTAGGACCGGTTTCTGGCTATCAGCCGTCATCAGCCAGGATAGCTTGACTCCAGTGGCGTAGTGAGCACGGGTCCCACGTCTGGGAATACCCATCCCACTTGGGGCGAAAAGCGTTACAACAAACAAATGATGGACGGAATGCTGACAATGCATACATTCTCCCCCAGTCAAGAGATCTGGGTTAAATCCATCGTTCTTTTGCCCACTACACCACCCCAGTTTAGACATGGCCATATGCAAATCAGTCTTGACCCTGTGCCTCATGGGAACAGTCCAGCCCGAACTGCCAAGCCATGTCTTCCCTGGACCGGAATCAAGCATCCTAGGACCGGTTTCTGGCTATCAGCCGTCATCAGCCAGGATAGCTTGACTCCAGTGGCGTAGTGAGCACGGGTCCCACGTCTGGGAATACCCATCCCACTTGGGGCGAAAAGCGTTACAACAAACAAATGATGGACGGAATGCTGACAATGCATACATTCTCCCCCAGTCAAGAGATCTGGGTTAAATCCATCGTTCTTTTGCCCACTACACCACCCCAGTTTAGACATGGCCATATGCAAATCAGTCTTGACCCTGTGCCTCATGGGAACAGTCCAGCCCGAACTGCCAAGCCATGTCTTCCCTGGACCGGAATCAAGCATCCTAGGACCGGTTTCTGGCTATCAGCCGTCATCAGCCAGGATAGCTTGACTCCAGTGGCGTAGTGAGCACGGGTCCCACGTCTGGGAATACCCATCCCACTTGGGGCGAAAAGCGTTACAACAAACAAATGATGGACGGAATGCTGACAATGCATACATTCTCCCCCAGTCAAGAGATCTGGGTTAAATCCATCGTTCTTTTGCCCACTACACCACCCCAGTTTAGACATGGCCATATGCAAATCAGTCTTGACCCTGTGCCTCATGGGAACAGTCCAGCCCGAACTGCCAAGCCATGTCTTCCCTGGACCGGAATCAAGCATCCTAGGACCGGTTTCTGGCTATCAGCCGTCATCAGCCAGGATAGCTTGACTCCAGTGGCGTAGTGAGCACGGGTCCCACGTCTGGGAATACCCATCCCACTTGGGGCGAAAAGCGTTACAACAAACAAATGATGGACGGAATGCTGACAATGCATACATTCTCCCCCAGTCAAGAGATCTGGGTTAAATCCATCGTTCTTTTGCCCACTACACCACCCCAGTTTAGACATGGCCATATGCAAATCAGTCTTGACCCTGTGCCTCATGGGAACAGTCCAGCCCGAACTGCCAAGCCATGTCTTCCCTGGACCGGAATCAAGCATCCTAGGACCGGTTTCTGGCTATCAGCCGTCATCAGCCAGGATAGCTTGACTCCAGTGGCGTAGTGAGCACGGGTCCCACGTCTGGGAATACCCATCCCACTTGGGGCGAAAAGCGGTCCTAGGATGCTTGATTCCGGTCCAGGGAAGACATGGCTTGGCAGTTCGGGCTGGACTGTTCCCATGAGGCACAGGGTCAAGACTGATTTGCATATGGCCATGTCTAAACTGGGGTGGTGTAGTGGGCAAAAGAACGATGGATTTAACCCAGATCTCTTGACTGGGGGAGAATGTATGCATTGTCAGCATTCTGTCCATCATTTGTTTGTTGTAACGCTTTTCGCCCTAAGTGGGATGGGTATTCCCAGACGTGGGACCCGTGCTCACTACGCCACTGGAGTCAAGCTATCCTGGCTGATGACGGCTGATAGCCAGAAACCGGTCCTAGGATGCTTGATTCCGGTCCAGGGAAGACATGGCTTGGCAGTTCGGGCTGGACTGTTCCCATGAGGCACAGGGTCAAGACTGATTTGCATATGGCCATGTCTAAACTGGGGTGGTGTAGTGGGCAAAAGAACGATGGATTTAACCCAGATCTCTTGACTGGGGGAGAATGTATGCATTGTCAGCATTCTGTCCATCATTTGTTTGTTGTAACGCTTTTCGCCCTAAGTGGGATGGGTATTCCCAGACGTGGGACCCGTGCTCACTACGCCACTGGAGTCAAGCTATCCTGGCTGATGACGGCTGATAGCCAGAAACCGGTCCTAGGATGCTTGATTCCGGTCCAGGGAAGACATGGCTTGGCAGTTCGGGCTGGACTGTTCCCATGAGGCACAGGGTCAAGACTGATTTGCATATGGCCATGTCTAAACTGGGGTGGTGTAGTGGGCAAAAGAACGATGGATTTAACCCAGATCTCTTGACTGGGGGAGAATGTATGCATTGTCAGCATTCTGTCCATCATTTGTTTGTTGTAACGCTTATTATTAATTGGAGCACAATAAAATAATTTTAATGTAGAATGTAAAATTTCATAGCTTTTGCATTCAACTTTTCAAATTCTATTACAGACATTTGCCCTAAGGATGATCCCACTCTAACTAACTATTGACTGGTAGGTGTAGCAGTGTGCGACCAATCTGATGTAACTTTATATTCAGGCTCCCTTGAGCCGGTGGAGTCGACGGACTCATGGTTACGCACCTGCGCGCAAAGAGAGGTACTAGACCTGATTATGTTTTTAGCAGCTTACACAGCAACCCCACTCTCATTTTCCTACTCCCTGCTGACGAGAGGCAACTACCTCGAAACACGTGTCCAGGGATGGCACACGCCACGCATACTTGCACGCACTCTTGAGCATAGGTGTATCCGCCGACGCTGACCTTCAGGGACCATTTTCATTGGGGGAACACGACTGGTAGGTGTAGCAGTGTGCGACCAATCTGATGTAACTTTATATTCAGGCTCCCTTGAGCCGGTGGAGTCGACGGACTCATGGTTACGCACCTGCGCGCTAAGAGAGGTACTAGACCTGATTATGTTTTTAGCAGCTTACACAGCAACCCCACTCTCATTTTCCTACTCCCTGCTGACGAGAGGCAACTACCTCGAAACACGTGTCCAGGGATGGCACACGCCACGCATACTTGCACGCACTCTTGAGCATAGGTGTATCCGCCGACGCTGACCTTCAGGGACCATTTTCATTGGGGGAACACGACTGGTAGGTGTAGCAGTGTGCGACCAATCTGATGTAACTTTATATTCAGGCTCCCTTGAGCCGGTGGAGTCGACGGACTCATGGTTACGCACCTGCGCGCTAAGAGAGGTACTAGACCTGATTATGTTTTTAGCAGCTTACACAGCAACCCCACTCTCATTTTCCTACTCCCTGCTGACGAGAGGCAACTACCTCGAAACACGTGTCCAGGGATGGCACATGCCACGCATACTTGCACGCACTCTTGAGCATAGGTGTATCCGCCGACGCTGACCTTCAGGGACCATTTTCATTGGGGGAACACGACTGGTAGGTGTAGCAGTGTGCGACCAATCTGATGTAACTTTATATTCAGGCTCCCTTGAGCCGGTGGAGTCGACGGACTCATGGTTATGCACCTGCGCGCTAAGAGAGGTACTAGACCTGATTATGTTTTTAGCAGCTTACACAGCAACCCCACTCTCATTTTCCTACTCCCTGCTGACGAGAGGCAACTACCTCGAAACACGTGTCCAGGGATGGCACACGCCACGCATACTTGCACGCACTCTTGAGCATAGGTGTATCCGCCGACGCTGACCTTCAGGGACCATTTTCATTGGGGGAACACGACTGGTAGGTGTAGCAGTGTGCGACCAATCTGATGTAACTTTATATTCAGGCTCCCTTGAGCCGGTGGAGTCGACGGACTCATGGTTACGCACCTGCGCGCTAAGAGAGGTACTAGACCTGATTATGTTTTTAGCAGCTTACACAGCAACCCCACTCTCATTTTCCTACTCCCTGCTGACGAGAGGCAACTACCTCGAAACACGTGTCCAGGGATGGCACACGCCACGCATACTTGCACGCACTCTTGAGCATAGGTGTATCCGCCGACGCTGACCTTCAGGGACCATTTTCATTGGGGGAACACGACTGGTAGGTGTAGCAGTGTGCGACCAATCTGATGTAACTTTATATTCAGGCTCCCTTGAGCCGGTGGAGTCGACGGACTCATGGTTACGCACCTGCGCGCTAAGAGAGGTACTAGACCTGATTATGTTTTTAGCAGCTTACACAGCAACCCCACTCTCATTTTCCTACTCCCTGCTGACGAGAGGCAACTACCTCGAAACACGTGTCCAGGGATGGCACACGCCACGCATACTTGCACGCACTCTTGAGCATAGGTGTATCCGCCGACGCTGACCTTCAGGGACCATTTTCATTGGGGGAACACGACTGGTAGGTGTAGCAGTGTGCGACCAATCTGATGTAACTTTATATTCAGGCTCCCTTGAGCCGGTGGAGTCGACGGACTCATGGTTACGCACCTGCGCGCTAAGAGAGGTACTAGACCTGATTATGTTTTTAGCAGCTTACACAGCAACCCCACTCTCATTTTCCTACTCCCTGCTGACGAGAGGCAACTACCTCGAAACATGTGTCCAGGGATGGCACACGCCACGCATACTTGCACGCACTCTTGAGCATAGGTGTATCCGCCGACGCTGACCTTCAGGGACCATTTTCATTGGGGGAACACGACTGGTAGGTGTAGCAGTGTGCGACCAATCTGATGTAACTTTATATTCAGGCTCCCTTGAGCCGGTGGAGTCGACGGACTCATGGTTACGCACCTGCGCGCTAAGAGAGGTACTAGACCTGATTATGTTTTTAGCAGCTTACACAGCAACCCCACTCTCATTTTCCTACTCCCTGCTGACGAGAGGCAACTACCTCGAAACACGTGTCCAGGGATGGCACACGCCACGCATACTTGCACGCACTCTTGAGCATAGGTGTATCCGCCGACGCTGACCTTCAGGGACCATTTTCATTGGGGGAACACGACTGGTAGGTGTAGCAGTGTGCGACCAATCTGATGTAACTTTATATTCAGGCTCCCTTGAGCCGGTGGAGTCGACGGACTCATGGTTACGCACCTGCGCGCTAAGAGAGGTACTAGACCTGATTATGTTTTTAGCAGCTTACACAGCAACCCCACTCTCATTTTCCTACTCCCTGCTGACGAGAGGCAACTACCTCGAAACACGTGTCCAGGGATGGCACACGCCACGCATACTTGCACGCACTCTTGAGCATAGGTGTATCCGCCGACGCTGACCTTCAGGGACCATTTTCATTGGGGGAACACGACTGGTAGGTGTAGCAGTGTGCGACCAATCTGATGTAACTAACTATTAATAGATGCGTTTACACTCATTGTTTCTTGATAACAGAATGATGCTCACCAATTAGTGTATGATATATGGATATGCTACAAGGTATGTTATTTTTTCTTCTCGGGTGTGCAATGTCTAAGGTCTGCCAGAGTTAGCCTGGTTATGGGATCATCATAAAAAGCCTCCTACAAAACAATTCTGCATGCCGCAGAATTTATTTGAGATTCATAACCAAATACTGAAGTAAGACCACTTCTGGGTGCATGGCTGCTCGGCAGGGACAGAGTTTTCAGGTGGCTTGTAGGATAATTAACATAGGATGCTCCCAACTCATTTCATGATTTCAAAGCTCTTTAGACACTATCTTAGTTGAAATAGTTTAGTTATGCAACCTGCAATTCAACGCTTTTTGAAATCCTTCAGTATTCAAGTATGGTGGGGGAGTGTTGAAATGAAAGTTCTTTTTATGGCTTTGAGAATTCTGGGTAACGTTTCTGGACAGACCTTTGTTTTTCATTCCACTGAGCTTGACAATCCTGCAAACCCAGTTGAGATACTCCCTTTGCTGTACTTTTCTGACAGAGAACATAGAGAGCGGAACCCTTTTGTGATAATTGTCTGTGCCATCTCTACTCATATTCTGTCTAGACTGACGGTGGTGTTTGGTAAAAATGGGCTCTGCTGACACCATCGCTTTGCATGTTGAATACTTGGTAGAAAAACATGGTAATGTACACATCACAAGTTCGAATTCTGCCCAATCTTCCAAGCTAAAGCAGGTGTTACCACACTTGAATAGTGTAATCGGTTACTGCTACTCAAATAAAGTAGCCCAAAGTATAAACCAATAATCCTCATTACTGATTCCTAGACTTCCTTGTCCTAGTTCTTGTTTTGAAAAAGGAGTTTCACCTCTCTGAGACAGGATACCCAATATACAATGTTGAGGAAAAATATCTTTCTTCTATATATGTATATTTTAGGCTGTCTTCCCTTTCTATACTAACATTTTGCCCTGCCTCTTCCCTTTATAACTCCCTCTCTACCTACCCCAAAAAGTCACCTTGTAAAAGCTGAAGGAAACAAATCCCACCTGCAAGGTGTTCTGAGAAAGATAGACTGATAGGAAGAGGACTGAGATAAGGAAAGGTGATATTTAAAGTAATAAAGATAAAGAGTACCGGTAATTAATCTGGACATTACCCTCTCATTTGTCTTCCTCCTCCCGGTTTTTGCTTTGAGAGGGAGTAACCATGCTCACTACTGAAGAATACCAAAGACAAAGCAGCGATGCAGCCAAAAATCAAGACATTTTAGTTATACATGAATCAACAATCGCCAATTCCCAGAATGTTATCACAGAAATGCCTCACCCTGAACTCAAAACATTTGAATGATTATCTAAATAAACCCAGGTAACTGGTCTACAGATCTTCTGGAGTGAGCTTCACTCACTTCTGCTCAGGAGGCTTCTAACCCCTGGTGGACCAACCCTTAATTCCTACTAGAGGTTCCTCTGCTAAAAGAATGTATGATTGATAGATGTCATATTGAACCAAACAACTTAATGTAGCTGTTGAGCAGTTCCTCCCCTTTTAGGACCTCAAAGGAGATAAATAAGGTACTGGAGGAACCAAAACCTTATGTATGGTCTAAATAAATGGATAGTGCTCTGTGAACATGTAGGTAAAGAGAAAACATTTGGATGAAAAACAGGCAAAGTATTCACTGAAAAGAGTGAAACAGAGGAGGCCTTTGGAAAGAATCCTATACCAGGCCGCAAAATCATTTTTCCTGAAAAATGTGTAGATAAGGGGATGAAATCACCAAGGTTTCTATCTCAATAACTGTCCAAGCCGAAATCATAGCTGATCAGCAAACGGAAATTAGTGGTTGCTAAAGCTTCAAAATGTAGACTCTACCCTAACAAATTGCATGTAAAACCCAAAAAGGATGTGAGTAGTAACTATAGGCCCTTTGCTCCAAATACGTTTAAGAAGATGAAATGCCAAAGAGGAAATTCCAAACAAAGAACCCCAAGATTCTCTGATCCCTTAGAAGTATAGGCCATTTGTGAATCTATTCACAAAAATGATAACAAATCTAAATATTCTTGATTTTATGCAATGTTTCAAATGGATTAAAATGTTTTGAATAAGATGGCATAGTTGAAGGTTTTCTGGGTACTTGACTAGCTAAGGCTTTCTCACTGGAAAATCCTTGTAATTGGAGACCCACCCACTCAATTTTTAGGCCGTGAAGTGAAAATGGGCAAGTGCTTAAAGATACAGAGGAAAGAAGGGAAGATAAAGTGAAAAACCTCCTTTGTAGCGACACAGTCAATAAGTAACCCCTGAGATAACTGTCTCTCCTTCATTCCTAATCTTCCTGAACCAACTGGGGATGGGGTGATAGGGTGATAAGAGGTGTTGCATGCAGAAGAAAAAAAATATCCGAGGTAGGCACTGGAAAAAGGTTCAATGAATTATTCATTTTGAGTGGCAATCATACATATTTAAGTTAGAAATCCACTTCTGTCAGATGTTTGCACACACTTGATCTCTGCCTTATAAAGAGATGGAACAGAAATGTAAGCAGTCATTGTGAGGAGGAGACAGGTTCACCCCGGCACTTACCTTCCGGGTGCCCCCGTATCCCCTGGTCTCGGGGAGCCCGGGGAGCCGACACCCGCTGTCACAAGTCCGTCAAACATATGACGGAAAGGATAACCACCCCCCCTTGTCCTTCCCCTTCGCAGGGACGAATCAACGACGAGGAGAGCGTGGTAGGAGGAGGGGCTGACCCCGGAACCACAACGTACCAGACCATGAAAAGAGACGAGGGACACAAGATCGAGGAGGAAGCGGTCGAAGGAGTAGGAGAGGAGCCAGGCGGAAGCAACGAGGAAGAAGGACGCGAGGACCGAGAGCGAGTTGGGAGAAGGACCGAAGAGGCGGGAAAATCCGAAGAAGACGAGACGTGGAGCGAGGAGTGGTGGTGCCCACCGGAGGAGGCTGGAGAGCGGCCGCAACTCAGGGAGAGTTGCGGCGGAGCCTGTGAGTAATCCGGGGCGAAGGGCGCATGGGGAGCGGGTGGAGTTTGGGACCGAGTATAGGAAGGGAGGGATTGGTAGACGAGCGGGAGCCCTGTTCGGAGTAAATGCCCGCAATTGTCTGCACTGTACGGATTAATCAGCCCCGAACTGCACTTCCTTGAATCCCTTTCTTTCCCGTGTTCTGTTGGTTGCGAGTTTCCCTGGGATCAGATACCCGAGTAAGGAAGATAGTACGACCCCTTTCACGATCTACGCCTTACTCCCTTCGTTTCCCCCCCCCTTTTGTTTGTTTTACTTCTTCACCGTTCTTGCCCTCAAATCACCTGTAAATACAAACACCCTCATAGAAAAGGAGGGTAGCACAATTCTCACGTGGTGTTTCGGTGAAGGGATACAACCTTGGCACATACCATAAACGTTACTGATAGCCGTCTTTTCCTCTCTCCTATGAGCCTCCCTGGGACGAATGTGGGTCCGGATATACCTCTAGAAGAAGAACCTTGCACAGTACTCGGAGCGGTCGGAAGAGGCGGAGAACCATCAGTCAAAGGACCAGTAACAGAAGAAGAACTATCCTTAACACCCTCGTGTGGCACATTACCTGTCATTTCAAATAAAACTCGCAAAGCATCTCACTACATACAGCCTCCTCGTCTGATTATCCGACCCGCCCTCCCACAAGTGGTGTCAGAAGTGGGATCCCGAGGAGACATGGAGGCCGTATTAGCCAAGATGGCGGAGAATCAGGAGAACCTAGGAAAGGCGATGGAGAAGTTCCTCACGGTGGTGGAAGAAGATCGTGGGAAATTACAACAAGTCATCACCACTCAAGGACAGACACATGATACGACCATGGGGAAAATAGCGGACGCCCTGGGACAACAGAGAGGCCCCAGTACACTACCCTCCGTCATCCTACAAAAATACGTCAGTGGTGAAGATCCGGAGTTCTTTTTTAATAATTTTGAACGTATGGCATTGGCCGCCGCATGGCCAGCTGATAAATGGGGACAATACTTAGGGCCCTTGCTTTCAGGAGAACTGCAAGCCTCCTACCAATCAGCAAACATCACGGGTCTGACCCCATATCAGGATATCAAACGTTGTATCATGGAAAGACTAGGAGTCAATGACGACACCTACCGATTGCGACTTAGACAGATCAAGGAAGGGCCCCAGGAAACACCCCGAGCCCTTTACTTTAGAGTGAAAGATATGGCCGACCGGTGGCTAAAACCGGCCACAGCTACCAAGGAGGATATCATGGCCAAAGTCTATTTGGAACAATATTTGTCCTCCCTTCATCCTCCCATACAGAAATGGGTGAGACAGCACGCTCACTTGACCCTGGAAACAGCAGTGGAGATCGCTAGCGCCTATAGCCAAGCCCAAGAAGCACAAAAGGGGCGAGAAGAACATCCTTGGAGAACCGGAATAAGCGGGACCTTTCGACCCTCTCGTCCGACGTTACATCGAAAACCCGATCCTGCTATAATTATCCCAGGACCTCCTCCCTTCAGGCCACCGGGTCCACCGGTGTTCAGACCTCCCCCCCCTGGGCCCCAATGTTTTCACTGTGGGGGGCTAGGACACATAGCCAGGTTTTGTCCCCAAAAGGAAGAGCCCATGGAGATTGGAGTAGCCAGGAATTACAGTTGTCACACCTCGACCCGACAAACTCCTCCATATCACTGTGGGGTATATGTAAATGGACAACCCCTGACCGCATTGGCTGATACAGGCTGCCGACAGAGTGTCGTACGACCCCAGGATCTAGGGCCAGCGTGTGGGGAGCCAGATGGTACGGTGCACATCCAGTGCGTACACGGAGACACTAAATCGTACCCCACCACTCATGTGCACATACAGCATGCCTCTGATTCCGGCTCAGATCTCAAAGTGGGCCTGATTCCCCGACTCCCGGAACCCATTATACTGGGGAGCGACTATAAACATCTCCCCGAGTTACTCACGAAAGCCGTTCCTGAAGAGAAGGAGTGGTGGAAGATAGCACCTTTCTCTCAGGACGAGAATCACGAATGGCCACCCTCCAAGAGTAGAAAAACCAGAAATCAAAGAAGGAAAGAAAAAGGACATACAGTGTCCGTTTTTCCCGTCAGGACGGAAGAGGGTCCCTGGGAAACGAACCGAGACTTTCGAGCCGCGCAGAGAGAGGACCCTGTATTGCAGGAAGCATGGAACCAAGCCAAGGATCAGGTAGACCCCCTTCATGTAGGTCCTCAATTCTTCATCCAGAATGGTCTGTTGTATAGACAGGCCAAAGCCACCGCCAAACCCCAGTTGTTAGTGCCTGCCCCGTTTAGGGACAAAATACTCTACCTAGCCCACAGTCATTTATTGGGGGGACATTTCGGAGATGAGAAAACTGAACAATTAATCCTAGAACAGTTTTATTGGCCAGGCATATACAAACAGGTAGAAACCTATTGTCGCGAATGTCCTATCTGCCAAAAAAACAGTAGGTATAGACCTCCAAAAGCCCCCTTACAACCCCTCCCTATAATTGATGAGCCGTTTTGTAGGATCGGAATGGATATCATAGGTCCTTTACTTCCTTCCCGGAGTGGGTGTCGCTATGTATTGGTAATGGTGGATTATGCGACCCGGTTCCCAGAAGCGGTTGCCTTAAAACATCCCGATGCCACCAGTATCGCCAAAGCAATGATTGCTATATTCGCTAGGGTCGGGTTCCCGAAGGAAATTTTAACTGACCAAGGGACGCCGTTTGTGTCCAAATTAATGAGACAAGTATGTGCCCAATTGGGGATAAAACAGATAAGAACGGCAGCATATCACCCCCAGACCAACGGTCTGGTGGAGCGATACAACGCCACCCTCAAGATCACCCTAAAAAAACTATTGGAACTAGAGACAAGGAAATGGGAAGATATGTTACCCTTAGCCCTATATGCCATCCGCTGCAAAACCCAGAAGAGCACGGGTTACTCCCCCTTCGAGCTCCTGTATGGGCACCAACCTAGGTCCTTAATGGACATGATGCGGGAGACCTGGGAGGCAGAACCCAACCACGCTAAACCGTTAGTGGAATATGTATCCCAACTACGAACCCATCTGGGACAAATAAGAACGATAGTGAGAAATAATCTAGAAAAAGCACAGGAAGCCCAAAAAGTACAATATGATAAAAAGGCGAAGAGTAGAACCTTTGCTGTGGGAGATGCTGTTCTACTCATGTTGGCCTCCTCTGACCATAAGTTATTAGGACAATGGCAGGGTCCCTATATAGTGGTAGAGAGAGTGACCCCCGTTACCTACAGGATCGAATTGGATAAGAAGCGAGGAACCAACCAGGTGTACCATGTGAACCTTTTGAAACGATGGGAAGGACCTCTTCCCTCTTTAGTAGGGGTTGGGAAGGATCTCCCCTTATATGTCCAATGCATTGATGAGGAATTGACCGCCGATCTACGATCGGAATTAGTCACCTCTCTCTTACCCCTCCAGCCAGTCTTCTCCTTGACCCCGGGACGAACCACTTTGGTGGAACATTCAATAAAAACCCAGGCAGGGAAAACGGTGCGCCTTCGTCCGTATCGGATTCCGGAGGCCCGTAGGAATACTATACGTGAGGAAGTTCAGCAAATGTTGCAGATGGGCATTATCGAACCTTCCACCAGTGAATGGAACTCCCCAATAGTATTAGTGCCGAAGCCCGACGGTTCGGTACGGTTTTGTATTGATTTCAGGGAGGTCAACAAAATCTCAGAGTTCGACACCTACCCCTTGCCCCGCGTAGATGAGATGATAGAGCGGATCGGGAAGGCGAAATACATCAGTACCCTGGATTTGTGCAAAGGGTACTGGCAAATACCCCTTCGACCCCAAGACCGAGAAAAGACAGCCTTTTCCACTCCCGATGGGTTGTTCCAATTTGTTGTACTCCCTTTTGGGTTACACGGGGCTCCGGCTACCTTTCAGAGGGCTATGAACAGGATATTACAGCCACATGAAAGGTATGCCGGGGCATACATCGATGACATTGTCATCTACAGTGAAACCTGGGAACAACATTTGACTCATCTCTATGAGGTAATTCAGACCTTGGGCAGTCAGGGACTTAAGATCAACCCGGCCAAAAGCCATCTAGCCGCCCAAACTGTAAGATACCTGGGGTATCTGTTGGGAGAAGGAGTCATACGACCACAAAACAATAAACTAGCGGCTATTACACAAATACCCTTCCCACGTACCGCAAAAGAACTCCGGGCCTTTTTGGGACTTCTGGGGTACTATAGGAGGTTCATACCCCGATTCTCCCAGATAGCTGCCCCCCTGACAGATCTATTGCATAAATCAGTAAAAACCGAAGTCATGCTAAGGAATCCCAGCCCCACAGTAGTGCAAGCATTTCACACCCTGAAAACCACCCTGACCTCAGATACTGTGTTAGCCAGCCCTGATTATAGCTTACCATTTATACTCCAAACTGACGCCTCCGATCAAGGGCTGGGGGCGGTCCTGTCACAAGTCACCCAACAAGGGGAGGAGAAACCCATACTGTATATCAGTAGAAAATTGTTCCCCAGGGAACAGAACTATGCAGTCATCGAAAAGGAAGCCCTGGCCATCAAGTGGGCTATCGATGCCCTGAAGTATTACCTGGAAGGAAGGGATTTCACCCTATATACCGATCATGCGCCATTAGAATGGCTGGCGCGGAACAAGGGGAATAACGATAGAGTGCTACGGTGGTTTTTATCTCTCCAACCATATCGCTTTACTACCAAACATCGGAAAGGAAGTGAACAAGCCAACGTAGACTTTCTTTCTCGATTTCCTCAAAACCAAACCCCTACAAGAAGGACAGCAAGGGAAAGGGGATGTGAGGAGGAGACAGGTTCACCCCGGCACTTACCTTCCGGGTGCCCCCGTATCCCCTGGTCTCGGGGAGCCCGGGGAGCCGACACCCGCTGTCACAAGTCCGTCAAACATATGACGGAAAGGATAACCACCCCCCCTTGTCCTTCCCCTTCGCAGGGACGAATCAACGACGAGGAGAGCGTGGTAGGAGGAGGGGCTGACCCCGGAACCACAACGTACCAGACCATGAAAAGAGACGAGGGACACAAGATCGAGGAGGAAGCGGTCGAAGGAGTAGGAGAGGAGCCAGGCGGAAGCAACGAGGAAGAAGGACGCGAGGACCGAGAGCGAGTTGGGAGAAGGACCGAAGAGGCGGGAAAATCCGAAGAAGACGAGACGTGGAGCGAGGAGTGGTGGTGCCCACCGGAGGAGGCTGGAGAGCGGCCGCAACTCAGGGAGAGTTGCGGCGGAGCCTGTGAGTAATCCGGGGCGAAGGGCGCATGGGGAGCGGGTGGAGTTTGGGACCGAGTATAGGAAGGGAGGGATTGGTAGACGAGCGGGAGCCCTGTTCGGAGTAAATGCCCGCAATTGTCTGCACTGTACGGATTAATCAGCCCCGAACTGCACTTCCTTGAATCCCTTTCTTTCCCGTGTTCTGTTGGTTGCGAGTTTCCCTGGGATCAGATACCCGAGTAAGGAAGATAGTACGACCCCTTTCACGATCTACGCCTTACTCCCTTCGTTTCCCCCCCCCTTTTGTTTGTTTTACTTCTTCACCGTTCTTGCCCTCAAATCACCTGTAAATACAAACACCCTCATAGAAAAGGAGGGTAGCACAATTCTCACGTGGTGTTTCGGTGAAGGGATACAACCTTGGCACATACCATAAACGTTACTGACAGCCGTCTTTTCCTCTCTCCTATGAGCCTCCCTGGGACGAATGTGGGTCCGGATATACCTCTAGAAGAAGAACCTTGCACAGTACTCGGAGCGGTCGGAAGAGGCGGAGAACCATCAGTCAAAGGACCAGTAACAGAAGAAGAACTATCCTTAACACCCTCGTGTGGCACATTACCTGTCATTTCAAATAAAACTCGCAAAGCATCTCACTACATACAGCCTCCTCGTCTGATTATCCGACCCGCCCTCCCACAGTCATCCACGTAAGTAAACATTTGAAAAGTTTCCAGAAGAAAAGATGCTGGGAAGTAAATAATCTTGGTGCAGATGAAAGGCTAATGCGGAGGACATTGAACTGGAAGGAAAAAGTTACTTTTAACTCTAGTTCTCCACTATTGCTTTCTTTAATTAATTCACTTGCTTGAATCAGTCCTCGTTGTCAAGCTGGGAGGTGCAGGGTAAATACAGAAACCAGTACTGTACCAAACATAGGCTGCAAACTTCAACCAATCAGATTGCAATTCCCTTATTACTAGGGGTGGACGGAATTTGCGAAATTGACTTTCGCAAATTATCGCGAAATTGCTCAAAATCTCCGCGAGCACGCGGAACTTTCACGAAGATGCGGAGATTGCTTTTCCCGCCCGTTCACGATACGTTTTTTGCATGCTCGCGGGGAAATATATCTTCAGCTTGCCCATGCAGTTGCAAATGGGCGTGGCCATCTTGCTCGCGATGCTTATTTCCTGTTCCGGGTCGAATGACGTGTTCGCGATCGCAAACTCTCGCTGGATAACGCGACCGGCTACCAACAATCCAACATCTCGTGGCACACGCGAACAGAGAGGAAAAGTCTTCGGCGAACGCAGGGACCCGGTAAGTCGTGACCGCGCGAACAAGAAAAATACTTCCGTTTCACGGCCGATTTTGAAAGTTTTGACATTTTCGCGCTCTCCGCAGAATGCGAAAATGTCAAAATATCGCAAATTCCGTGAGCGGAACGAATTTTACCGCCCAGGCCTACTTATTACCACCCACATCAGGATACTTTTTTAGGTATCGCCTACGCAGCGCGCATGCACTGCTTAGGAGGACGTTTAGCCATCGTTCATGTTCTTTTTCGAAGCAGATACTTGTGCTTGTGGCGGCATCCACCTTGCGGGAGCGCGCAGGGACGCGCCACAAGCACGAGTATGTGCTTCCAAAAAGAGAAAAAAGCTGCTGCTTCGCGCGCGCGATCGGAAGCATTCCCAGGGCGTCTCTTTTATTCTGTGCACTCCCCCCACCCCTTCCACTTGTTGTTCATTTGTTTCTGAGCAGGAACACTCGCGCTTCTTCTAATTGGCCGTCTATTGTAAAGCAGACCCTCTTTCCAATAGCACTGGTCCTTTGAAGGCATGCCGCCCTCTCCCAGTTCGCATTTGGTCTTCCCTAGATTGTCCCGCCCTGTGTCTTTTTCCTCTTTTATCCGCACTCCTCCGTGCGTTCTCTGGATTGTATTCCTTTGTTTCCGTGCGTTTATTATTTTTTTTTACAAAGGAAGCACTGGGCCTGAGAAACCTGCAGCCTTGTCCTTACCCCTCATTTTCACTGATAGGCAAGCAGGGAATCCCCGAGAAACACCGCCGTACTATCAGGAGTGCTGCGCACTGTTAATGCAGGCAGACAACGAACGCAAGGCCCAAGGAGTCTCCCGTGAATATTCACATGCGCTTCATCTACCAGGCACGGCCCTGACTCCTACCTCTCCCTGTAGTGACATATTTGCATAATTGGAACAGGCTCTCGCTCATCCGTTCTCCGCGCGACAGCATCCCCGAGTGAGGCTACCACACTGACCTTTGCCGAACGCGTGCCTGGGTTAATTGCATCAAGCCGCTGGCCTTGTATGGAAAATTGGATTAACTTGGAATTTGAAGTTATCTTTATTTATAAAATGTGCTCGTGGTGTCAGTTAAGTGAGGACGAGAGTCTATTTTTACACAGTATGCTTTGTATTTCTCTCAAGGAAGTGATATTTCTTGGCGTAAGGTGTAACCACGCTGCTTCCAGGCAGCCATTCCGCAATTAGCTTCAGTAAAACCTGCATTGCGGAAGTGCATTTTACTATTGTTTAGCTGACAGTAAACTTGTTCTCTGAAAAACCCATCAGATGAATTGCCAAATGATGTATTGTTTATACAATTTCATTTTGATGGCACTCCTTTAGAGTGGTCGATCATTAAGAGCTTAGATACATGTGGGCGCTGCCTGTGGTAGAGGATAGCCCTTGTATGCATGTATCTTTTGGTATCTATATAGCCCAAACCTATCTTGGAAGTAATTGACCACTGCAGGCAAGGGAACACTTTGCAGGAGAACAAGCAGTGATGTTTAGGTCTCGCCTACGCAACGCGCATGCGCTGCATAGGAAAAAGACCTTTAGAAATCGATTCAGTTTTGCAGTCAAAAACGTGCACGCTTTGAATGGCAACACGTGCGCGTTTGGCGATTTCCTTGCGGGTGTGAGCTTTCAAACCATCTGTTTGTAATTAACAGATGGTCCCTTCTGGCTCCCGCAAGGGAAACAGGCGGAGGCCCCCTCCTCTCTTCCCTCCCCATGCTGCCTCTCGTCAAATTCTTTTTTTTTTTTTTTACTTTGAGCGCAAAGCGCGCGCGCTTCCTATCTTTAGATCTGGGCTTTTGACCGCTTTAGCTATCTTGCTAGTGTTGTGTAGTGAATACAAATACATATTTCACAATATTTCTTAAATTGAGCAGGGCTTTGGTTCTTCCACTTTCATCCATTACTCCGTTAAATCGTCACTCACTTACTTGATCCACGCACTGGCCTGCATGGATTGAGCAGGCAGTGGGTCAGCCAGCTTCAGGCATTGATTTGTTGTCATTCAGAGTTGGTCAGCCCACAGGATAGTGTGTGTTTGCTAGGCATGTTGTAGTTCTTTTATTTTGTTACTTTGTTGACATACATATGTGCATTGCCGTGATGCTATTAAGGAGGCAATGATGGTAACTGTGAAAGCCAAATTACAGGCATTGGAAGCTAAACGCGTAGATGCCACCACTTAGGGACATAAGCTGGTCTTGGTGGAGTGTGTACTGATATGGATGGCCCTGTAGAATAGGTTTTTATTCGCACAGGGCTTAAGCAGCGCCTCCTGGAATGCAAAATGTGAGTTGATAATATTTGATTTTTATGTGTACACTTTGGAATTGCCAATCAAAGAATGTAGCTTTATTTTTTTTTATTGTTGTTGTTCATTTAATTGCGGGATAATTGAACTCAAGTAAAATATTCATTCCAGAATGCATGGCATTTGACTTTTGAGTGTCCTTATCATCCAGAATACTCAACCGGGGACACAGGAACGTGAACTTGACTGTTCTTGTGCTTACTGTAATTTTTACATGTGCTTCCTGTTTTTGGTTGAATAATGGAGAGAGGAGTGTGGCGTTATAGCCAGAGAGGCCAACTAGGGAACTAGTTTATAGTCACAGCATAAGATCAACATCCTGTGATTCTGGGCAAATTACATTATCTACCTTGCCTGAACAATTAACATGAACTTGTGTAGTGTAAACGGTGCAAATGTAAAGTGCTACAATACAATTGGGTTGCCTTTGCGCAGTATAAAACTGGAAAAATAGCGCTGTACCTCGGGACGCTTTTTTCCACTTGCGCAAAATATCGCATTTGCATGTCAAAGTAATATTCACCTCAAACTCGTTTATTCTGTTGTTCCTTCCAAATAACATCAGATATGTAATTTGTAAAGTTCTTCATATGAGCAGTATTCTGGAACTTTGCTTGCCAAAACAAGACCCTGTTTCAGTTTACCCACTTTGTCTGCAATGGGGACAATAGAGCACAGTACTGCGGAGTTGGGGTGCATTTATTATAGCGATTCTGTGATTGCCTGCATGTGGAGACAGACTGGTGTGCATTTATTAAAGAGACGCTATGATTGCTGGCATGCGGAGACACTCTAAAGAGGTATGATTTATTGCTGAGCGCTTCAGTGTCAGCGTTTCCCAGCACTTTCAGATTGTCGCAGACTGTGTAACATAAGGCACAGGCGCATCAAGGACTCCTTTTGCTCCCACAAAGGAAGAAAGCTTCCAAATAATTAATGGAGATTGATGCGCACCGTAGGCCAAATCATTGCAAACTGAAGGCCTGGGTGATAACAATCTTATCTGTCTTCTATAGACAGAAGAATGGGTCCCGTGGGCAGCCATGCATCACCACCGCCAGTGATGTCCCCTCTCCAATCCCACAGACTATTTGAAACAGGTGTCCAACAATGGTCCAGAGAGGCTGGATCCATGACACCTTTTGAGGATAATGGTGATTTATGTTGAAACAGTTCGATTTATTGTATATGAATGGATCTTATGTGAATATTCTCAATCGCTGGCCCTCTTGGGGCTTATGTTGGACACTCCTCGTCTAATGCTAACCACTACCCCACTCAGTGAAAACAAGCATTAGCCAAGTCTACAGGCCTTGTCTAAGCAAGAGCTGGTGCTTTTTGTCACTGTTTTGCTTATCCATGTTGTACAGCAGCAGAGCGGCTGTGCAGCATTGCTGAAAGTAATAAAAAAAACAAGCATTAGCATAGCCAATAGGTCTCGCCTTTGGGACCTTATACGTATTTAGTTATGCAGCACAATATCCTTGGTGCAACAAAATCAACTGTTGCATGGCTAAACACTTATAAGGTCCCAAAGGCGAGACCTATGGGCTATACCAATGCTTGCTCTGATTTACTGGTACAAGTGTGAAGAACAACTGTTGGAGGGAGGACCACCGGGGAGTCGGAGGGACTACTCCGGGGCACCTTCCTACCGCAAAGTTATAGCCGAGCGCCGCTGAGAAGCCTCCTAGGAGAGGTCCTTCTCCTATGATCGTACTAGGCTCAGTAACACCACCACACAGGACTCCGTATCGGTTGCTTATCTTGGTTCTTTATATAAAAAGGAGCACGTTCAATATTTACAGTGGGATCGAGTGATCCAGTAAGAGTCTCAATGTCCTTGGAGGAATAGGGTAGCGGGACAGTCTTAGTACCAGCCTGTACGGGAGGGCTCTGCGCCAGACCTTGGGTGCTGGTCTCAGAGCGGCTCGGACGTGGAGAGCCGCAACGGCGTCAGCAGGGCTCGGGTGGTAGTTCCGCTTGGGTCGAGCCGCGACACAGTCAGCAGGGCTCCGGTGGTAGGTCCGCTTTGGTCGAGCCGCGACGAGGTCAGCTGGGCTCTGATGGTACGTTTCAACAAGGTCGGGCCGCGACAGCGTCAGCAGGGCCCCAAAGGTTCGTGGAGGTCTTGTGAGCACGATGGAGCCGCGACGTCGTCAGCAGGGCTCAGAGTGTGGTTTCAGGAAGAGGCCGGGTAGGGTGCTGCCAGACGCCCAGCAGGAGAGGCGCCAGGCCCCAGAGAGCTGTGGGGCGATCGCACCTAGGTATGGAAGGACGGTTGGGGGTCCCATCGATACTGCCCTCCGCTGGGAGTGGGAAGGGCTCACGTGGTATCCCCCGTGCCAGGGGTTGGCGCCTCGATGTCGGGCCTCGCTGGGACCGAGGCCGGGTAGAGCAGGGTCACGTAGGTGGTCACGTGGAGTGACGTATAATCCAAAATGGAGGAGCCCACGTGGTGCATGGGACCTCGTGCGGCTTAGCGTGGGGGAACAGGACCACGCCATGAGGCCGGCTCCAACACGCGTCCCCCCCCAGCTGAAGGCAGGGAGAGTCACCCATCTCCTTGGGGGTTCTCCTCGCCGAGGCGGAAGAATTGTTGCCGGGCCGGTGTTCCACGGTGAAGTCCATCCCTTGCAGCGAGATGGACCATCGCAACAACTTGGGGTTCTCGCCCCGCATTTGCACGAGCCACCGCAAGGACCGGTGGTCAGTCTGGACCCTGAAGTGGGTGCCGAAAAGGTAGGGCCGGAGCTTCTTGAGAGCCCATACCACAGCGAAGGCCTCCCGCTCGATGGTGCTCCACCTCTGTTCTCGTGGCAGCAGTCGGCGGCTGATAAAGGCCACAGGTCGGTCGCGGCCCTCGGCGTCCATCTGGGAGAGGACCGCCCCGACCCCGTACTCTGATGCGTCGGTCTGCACCACAAACTCCTTGCTGTAGTCAGGGGCCTGTAGCACCGGGGCAGCACACATGGCCGCCTTGAGGGCTTCAAAAGCGGTCTGACAGCGGGGCGTCCAGTGCACCACCTTGGGCTGTTTCTTGGAAGTGAGCTCCGTAAGGGGGCCCACAATGCTGCCATAGTCTTTAATAAATCGCCGGTAGTAGCCTGTGAGGCCTAAGAAGGCCCGGACAGCGGTTTGGGTTGCGGGGGGCTCCCACGCCTGGATGGCATCGACCTTTAACTGGAGGGGCACCACCTGGCCACTCCCCACCTGGTGGCCCAGATAGGTCACAGATCCTTGACCGATCTGGCACTTGCTGGCCTTAATTGTGAGCCCGGCCCTTTGGAGAGCGGCCAGGACTTCTCCGAGGTGTCCTAGGTGCGCGGCCCAATGGTCGCTGAAGACTGCAATGTCGTCGAGGTAGGCCGCGCTGAAGGCTTCTAGCCCGGCCAGGACCTTGTTCACCAGCCTCTGAAAGGTTGCTGGGGCGTTCTTCATACCGAAGGGCATCACCCGAAAGTGGTAGTGCCCATCGGGGGTGGAAAAGGCGGATCGTTCCTGGGCGCCGGGAGTGAGCCTGATCTGCCAGTACCCAGCGGTGAGATCAAAGGTGCTTAGGTAGCGGGCGGCCCCTAAGCGATCGATCAGCTCGTCTGCCCGTGGCAGGGGGTGGGCATCGGTCTTGGTGACTGCGTTCAGGCCCCGGTAGTCTACACAAAATCTGAGTTCCGGAGAAGTGCCGGGGGCGGCGGCCTTCGGCACCAAGAGCACCGGGCTGGCCCACGGGCTGTCTGAGGGCTCGATGACTCAGAGGGCGAGCATCTTGGCGACCTCGGTCTGTATGCAGGCTCGGACTCGGTCAGGTACTCTGTAGGCGCGGTGTCGCACAGGGGGGCTGTCCCCGGTATCCACGTCGTGGACGCACCAGGGGGTCACCCCGGGTGTGAGAGAGAAGAGGGCAGCGAAGGGTTGCAGCAGCCTCCGGCAGTCATGGCGCTGTTCTGGGGTCAGCGTGGCGGAGAGGTGGACGCCCTCCAAGGAGCCGTCTTGGCCCGAGGACCCCAGGAGGTATGGTAGGGGCTCGGAGTCGCTTTCGCCCCCATCGTCAGTAGCCAGCAGCAGGCTTAGTTCAGTTCGGGCAAAGTGGGGCTTGAGCCGGTTGGCGTGTAGGACCCGGAGGGGGTTCCTCGGGGACTCCATGTCGACCAGGTAGGTGACGGGGCTCTTCCTCTCGACCACCTTGAAGGGCCCGGTCCACTTGTCCTGCAGGGCACAGGGGTCCACGGGTGACATGACCCAGACTTGCTGGCCCGGCTCGAACTCGATGGTCGAGGCATTTGCGTCATACCAGCGCTTCATGTCTTCTTGGCTGGCTTCGAGGTTGGCTTCGGCCAGGGCCCGGAACTTCCGAGTCTGGTTCCGCAGGGTCAGGAGGTACCGGTAGACGTCGGGGGGGGGGCATCTTGGACGTTCGCCTCCCAGCCCTCCTTGACCAGGCTGAGGGGCCCTCGGACAGGGTGCCCATACAATAGTTCAAAGGGGCTGAAGCCCAGGGATTTCTGTGGTACCTCTCGATAGGCGAACAGGAGGCAGGGCAGCAGGACATCCCACCTCCTCCTCAGGGGCTCTTCCAGGCCCTTGATCATCCCTTTTAGGGTTCTGTTGAACCGATCGACCAGTCCGTTCCCCTGGGGGTGGTAAAGGGTGGTGAATCTGTAGGTGACCCCACATTGTTGCCAGAGGGATCTCATGTATTTTGAAATAAAGTTCGTACCCCTATCGCTCACCACTTCTCGGGGGAACCCCACCCTGGAGAAGATGCCCATCAGGGCCCGGCCCACCACTGGAGCTGTTACAGTACGGAGTGGGATGGCCTCAGGGTATCGGGTGGCGTGGTCGACCAGTACCAGGATGAAGCGGTGTCCCAGGGCGGTTCGGGGGTCGAGGGGCCCCACGATGTCGATCCCCACTCGTTCGAACGGGGTGCGGACGGCTGGAAATGGTTGGAGGGGGGCTTTAACTCGACCCCCAGTCTTTCCGCTAGCCTGGCAGGTCGGGCAGGACCGGCAGTGATGGTCCACGTCCCTCCGCATTCGGGGCCAATAGAAATGGGTCACTAGGCGGCTGTAAGTCTTGTCCCGCCCGAGGTGTCCGGCGAGGGGCACGTCATGCGCCAGGTTCAGGAGGAACTCCCGGAACCGGAGGGGAACCGCCAACACCCGGCCGGCTCCCAGTTCGGCGACTTTCTGTTCGCTATATAGTAAGTCATTGTCCCAATAGACCCAGTGGGTTCCCGTGGGGTCCCCCGAGGCCTGGGCGGCCGCTTGCTGTCGGGCCCCCTCGAGGGACGGGCAGGCCTTCTGATCTTGCTGGAATTGTTCGCGGGTGGGGCCCCCATCGTGGCGCCACTGGGCCAGCTCGGGGATCTCGCTGAGGGAGGCGGCCTCGTCGGGAGAAAGTTCGGATGGCCCGGCCTCCTCGTTGGGTTCCTCCGTGCCGGAGGAGGGTGATAGTTCTGGGCCCGTAGGCTTTTCGGTGTCCGCGGCAGCGGCTGGTGGGGTGGTCATGGACCGGGTGGTGGCGCAGGCCCACTCGGGCAGCCCTAGCATCCCCAGATGCTCTCGACGCTCCACCTGGGCCCAGGGGGAGCTCTCTAGGTCATTCCCCAGGAGGCAGTCCACGGGGGCGTCGTCGCGGACAGTCACTTTTAGGGTGCCGGACACTCCTCCCCACTCGAAGGGGATCCGGGCCATCTGGCACATACTTTCGGTGTTGTCCGCGGTCCGGACAGGGCATAGGACATGTGGCAGGATTTGTTCGGGGGTCACTAGGTGGCAGCGGACAGCGGTCACGCTGGCCCCAGTGTCCCGGAGGGCTTCGGCCCGTCGCCCATTGATGGTGACCCACTGCTGGTACTTCTGGGTGTTGCTTGGGAGGGCCGCTCGGGGCACCATTTCTCGGGAGCCCAGGCATACGAGCGCCATGGCAGCTGGTTCCCACTCGGGGGACCCGTCGTTGCGGTCTTCCTCCCCGTCCTCTCCTTCCCCCAGGGCTGCGACGGCTATTTGTCGGGGAGGGGGCCCATCGGTCCCGTTCCGTCGGCTCATGGGGCAGGCCGGGTCGCTCGCATAGTGGCCGGTCTGCTGGCAGCCGAAGCAGGTCACTGGTGGTCAGGGTCCAGGCCGGGCGATGGGGGTCCCCCTTCGGCCCAGGGTCGGGGACGTGTGGTTGGCGGCTTGGCCTCGTGGCGGGCTCCTGGGTGGCCCGGCCAGGAATTCTCGACTGCGGTGGGACCCCCCTCCTCCGCCCTGCTGGCGAGGCGGTCCCGCGGTACTCCGTTGGTAGTCCCCCACGGGGTTCCGGGGGACCCGGGTGTTGACCCATCGGTCTGCTTCGGCGGCGAGCTTCCGGGGCTCGTCAGCTTACTGTCCAGGAGGTGTTGCCTTAGTTCCACAAAGCAGTTGTTGGCGAGGTGCTCCCAGACAATGAGGTCGAACAGTTCATTGTAGGAGGTGACCTTGCTCCCTTTTATCCACCCTTCAAAGGCCCGGCTGAAGAAGTCCACGTACTCGACCCATGTGGTACCAGGGAGCTTCTTACAGTCCCGGAAGCGCTGCCGGTACATCTCGGCTGATAGTCCGTAGCGGGTGAGCAGGGCTTCTTTCATGTGGTCGTAGGAGGTCATCACTGCGTTGGGGAGTTGCAGCAGGGTATCACGGCCCTCGCTGAGGAACCTCCCCCATAGGCCGGCACCCCAATCCTTCCGGGGTACCCGATGGGAGGTCATGGCTACCTCGTAGGCTCAGAACCACTGCTGGATGTCGTTGTTTTTGTAGTATTCTTTGACGACATCCTTGGGGATATGAACCTTTGGCTCGGTCAGTGGCAGAGCGTCCCGGGCCCCGGGGGTGCTGGTCTCCCCCGTTTTGGATTTCAGTTCGAGTTCTTTGAGGCTCCTCTCGTGCTCGAGGGTTAGCCATCTCTCTTCGAGTTCCCGATGCCGTTTCTTTTCTTCGATTTCCTCTTGTAGCCGTAGTTGCTCCAAGGCTATTTTTTTCTCCGCCAGTAGGAGCTCACCGTCCAGCCGGAGTCGTGCGAGGTCCATTTCCTGTGTCCGGACCCTCTCCCGTTCTCGCATTTCTTCGTGGGATAGGCCGGCTTCCGGGATGCTTCGTCCCCCATCTGTCGGGGTTGTGGTCGGCAGGTTTTCATCCCGGGCCGAGGTCCCTTCGGCTCGGGGTGGAGTGGCCTCGGCTTCTGCCCAGGCTTTCAGGGCTTTCTGCATTTCTTCCTTGGTGCCCAATTCTGTGGTTGGGATCCCTTTATCCTTGCAGAATTGTTTTAGTTCTTTGTGGGTGTATTCTTCCAGTTTTTCCAGCTGGAAGGTTGCGGCCACGGTTGCTTCTTGGCCGTCCATGGTTCCCTTTTTCTTTTTCCGTCCGGTTAGGTAGTGGGTGCGTTACTTGCCTGTACAATTGCGTCTGGCTCGGATCCCGTCGCTGGCCACCAAATGTTGGAGGGAGGACCACCGGGGAGTCGGAGGGACTACTCCGGGGCACCTTCCTACCGCAAAGTTATAGCCGAGCGCCGCTGAGAAGCCTCCTAGGAGAGGTCCTTCTTCTATGATCGTACTAGGCTCAGTAACACCACCACACAGGACTCCGTATCGGTTGCTTATCTTGGTTCTTTATATAAAAAGGAGCACGTTCAATATTTACAGTGGGATCGAGTGATCCAGTAAGAGTCTCAATGTCCTTGGAGGAATAGGGTAGCGGGACAGTCTTAGTACCAGCCAGGTACGGGAGGGCTCTGCGCCAGACCTTGGGTGCTGGTCTCAGAGCGGCTCGGACGTGGAGAGCCGTGACGGCGTCAGCAGGGCTCGGGTGGTAGTTCCGCTTGGGTCGAGCCGCGACACAGTCAGCAGGGTTCCGGTGGTAGGTCCGCTTTGGTCGAGCCGCGACGAGGTCAGCTGGGCTCTGATGGTACGTTTCAACAAGGTCGGGCTGCGACAGCGTCAGCAGGGCCCCAAAGGTTCGTGGAGGTCTTGTAAGCACGATGGAGCCGCGACGTCGTCAACAGGGCTCAGAGTGTGGTTTCAGGAAGAGTCTTTCTCCGTAGGGTCAGCCGCGATCCGATCAGCAGGGCTCTTGACTCCGGAATACAACTGTCGTCTTGTTGCCGGGTCGCCCCAGATATAGGTCTGGAGCCCTTTGATGTCCGGACCCTTGCGCCCAGGAGGGCGGAGAGGCCGGGTAGGGCGCGGCCAGACGCCCAGCAGGAGAGGCGCCAGGCCCCAGAGAGCTGTGGGGCGATCGCACCTAGGTGTGGAAGGACGGTTGGGGGTCCCATCGATACTGCCCTCCGCCGGGAGTGGGAAGGGCTCACGTGGTATCCCCCGTGCCAGGGGTTGGCGCCTCGATGTCGGGCCTCGCTGGGACCGAGGCCGGGTAGAGCAGGGTCACGTAGGTGGTCACGTGGAGTGACGTATAATCCAAAATGGAGGAGCCCCGAGGTGCATGGGACCTCGTGCGGCTTAGCGAGGGGGAACAGGACCACGCCACGAGGCCGGCTCCAACAACAACTAACTTTGTGGAAAGGTGAGCCTCAGTAAGGGAGAAGGTTGGCTGCATGTGAATCTGTGAAAGACACCAATACTGGAGAACTACATTTACAGGTAAGTAACTTTTTCTTTCTACACTACTGGATCTTCTATAGATTCACAGGCTTGAATCAGAATAGCAAGCAGTTAAACAACAATTAAATAATCATTGCTGCAGATTGTGGGAATGGCTTACCATATTGCAAAAGACAATGTAACACTGCCTATGCCGGTACTGCGTTCTTCTGTAATGGGGAATCCACACAGTAATGCTGGGTGAACATTTGTCTATTTTTACATCTTGCTGCCCTATAAATGTCTTTAATTGACAATGAGCAAACAAAGAGGTGAAAGTGGAAACCCTCTTTACAGAGAGTGCTTTTACTTTTCTCTACAGAGGCCTTCCTGCTTTGTGACAACAATACATTGTAGCTGCAGAGGTGCAACTAATTATTCTCTGTTTTGAAAGGGGGCGACCTTTACAGGGGCTACAACAAGCTACCAACAATTGATCTCTTTGTCTAAACTCCTTAATCCTGTCACTATAAAACTGCAGGCATCTTCCAATGTCGAGAATATGAAATGCTCCTTCCACCACACCCTTCAGGTTTTGAAAGAATGTCCTTAGAACCACGAGCTCATTTAAGTGAAATTGCGATGGTACCTATGGAATGAACTGTGTGTTTCTTCTTAATATAACACAATCATCTCAGAACTAAACTTATGGTTCCTTAATGGTAAGGGCTTGTATTTCACTCTTCTTGCAGATGTCAACACCAACAACAATACCATTTTCCAGGAGATATATTTGTTTTGCATTATGAATAGGATCAGCTATGACAGCAAACTGCTAAAGATTTGGTGGATGCTTCAATGAAGGGGATTGAGCCCTAAAACTCTTAGGATTTATTTCAGAATTCTTCTTCACTAGAGGGATGTTTTATTAGATCTACTGAAACATGAAACAGCTGCTAAATGGACTTTAACATATGTGTGAACAAGGCATGTTCAAACTAGGTGCAAAAATAAGGCATCACCAGTAGAGATGTGAGAAGGTGAAGGTTATTGTCTGAAAGCCACAAACAATCTTTTCCACTTTAAGTTTAAGTTGTTTCAACTCTGGCTTTGCCAGATTCTCTGTACAATCCTCCAGAATATCTAAATGGGAATATTCAGTGTGCTCATGAGCCAACCCGTAAGTTTATTTAAAGACTTCAGATCTGGAATAAGTAGTTGACCTTTTAAGAAAGACAACAGATTGGGTATTGACCTCAGTGGGATATGATCTTGCTCTGACAAGAAGTAGAGCTGTGAACCAATACTGCCTGGGCCACTTCATGGCTATCAGTATCATAGAGCATGGTTCCCTCTTCATCTTGTTTAGCATCTTTGGAACCATGGGATTTGGGGGAAAAGCATAGGCAAAGATTCCCGAACATGCTTTTGAAAGGTATTTTCCCATGACCCTAGTTGTGGATGCTAGTTTGCATAATATTGGCATTTCTGGTTCTGACTGTTTGCAAACAGATCCAATTTTGCTTTGCCTCAAAGAGCATGCTGAGGATGTAGTAAGGCCTATGTGGAGGTCAGTAGGGGAATGGGGATCAGAAAACCTAGAAATTAACCTTGAAGAAGTCAATCTGGTCATTAAAACTAGCGCAGGGTGACAGGCCCCTGGTCCAGATGGGGTGCCAGTTGATGTATTTGACTCTGCTCCTGACCTTTGGGGGCCTATCCTGACCAGGGTCTTTAATGCAGCACTGACAGATAGCATCCCATCTTCTTGGGAGACATCGATTATTATACCTATCTATAAGATTGGGGACAAAGCAGACTACAAAAATAATCGCCCAATTTCACTTTTAGACTCCTCATTGAAGGTCATGAGTAGAGTACTATTGGTAAGGATGGAGGAATGGGTACATGAAAATCGATCTTGTCCCCGGCTCAGTATGGTCTCAGAAAGCAGATGGGTACAGTTGAACAATGCACTAACCTGGAGCTCTTAATCGGTAAATATACAAGGGCCAAGATGGGTACTTTATATTTATGTTTCGCTGATCTGAGTAGCGCTTTTGATTTAGTTGACCATAATCTATAATGGGTATTACTGATTTTCCTAGGGGCACCTAGACCGATTGTGGGGTTAATCTCATGTCTCTATGAAAAGCTAAAGGGCCAGGTACGTTTCAGTCCTCAAGGAGAATGCACGCCTCAATTTAAAGTAGGGCGTGGCATTCGTCAGTGGTGTGTACTGGCACCATTACTTTTCTCACTCTTTATTAATGGGATGGATAGCCATCTTAAGTCGCTGTAGACCGATGACCCTAAGGCTGGAGGATACTCAATACCAGTGCTGATCTATGCAGATGACGCTGTACTCTTAGCTAGAACACCAGTAGGCCTGCAGAAACTGATGAATGCTTTGGCGAATTTATGTCTTTGCGGGCGATGGCTCATGGACTCAGCATGTATTAAATACCAGCGCCAAAATCGGCAAGGTCTCCCAGCAAATTTTCAAGTTTGCTTTGAAACTGGGTAGCCGACCTATTAAGGAAATGGTGGCTATATATAAAGCTAAAGGCGTGACAATGGCAACCTATGGAGCTGGTCTCTGGGGCCACACCAATGCCCATGCCCTGCAAATTGAGGAAAATAAAAATGTTAAAATGTTTTTCATATTTGCCACCATGTGCAGCAAACACTATAGTTTACAATGAGGTAAATCTGCAATTTGTAGAGGATCTCCTTCTGGTTAAACCTTTGTTATCATGAATTTTACTTTGGGCCAAGGATGAGATTAGCTTTACCAGAAATATAATCCTTGACTGTCTAACCTTGGATAAAGCCTGTATTGATATTGAGTGATAAATTGAACATTGGCTCCATTTGGCATAATTGACTCCATTTTCTGTGCTGATTCCATTTTGTGCAACAGACTCCATTTTCTGAGCTCGCACGTAGCTGCAAAGTGGGGAGGGCATGTTTATGCTCTTCACTTGTTTTTCCCTCCTCACCGTTCAGAGTGAACTGGAACATGTTGTGTGGGATGCGTGCTTGGTACCTTTCAGGGGACTGTGCGGAATGTACGGCTCTGTCTCGGAGTCAAAATACATGACGGAACTTGAGTCCCGAATGAACTCCTTCCTGGGCTGTCGAAGGGCTTCTCCAGCTTGAGTTGGCAAGGATGTTGCATGATCGAACGGTGAGGTGTTCCTTACTTTATGTACATCATTTCTAAGTTTCTTTGCTCTTTGCTATAAGTATATATGCTGCATTTTATTCTGGTTTTGCCCTTGAATTACTTGATACTTGGGAGTCTGCATTAACTGATATATATTTTGCCTTCCTTTCTAAAATGTGGCCTATACTCAATAGCGGATTCTAATTCACTTCCCCCAGTTGATTCTCCCTCTATTACAGCTTGTTGTGCTGCAGCTATCCCACGAATCGAAATTAAGGAGGTTGAAAATGCCATCTCTATGCTCATACCTAACAAAGCGCCGGGCCTGGACAAAATCCCTGGCGATCTTTTTAGGTCTGAACCTACGGTGTGGGCTCCCTACTTATGTGTCCTTTTTAACTCCATTTTGTATGGTGCAGAGCCACCAGTAACCTGGCGTGGCGCGGAGATAGTGCCTATTCACAAAAAAGGCTGCCCTTTACAGCCCTCAAATTATCGCCCGATAAGCCTAATTGATACGACCTAAAAACTATTCGGGCGCATAATTTTGAATAGATTACAGGCCTGGGAAGAAGAAAATAACGTTTTAAGCACTTTGCAGGCCGGCTTCAGGAAGGGTACTTCAACCCTTGACCAGATATTTCGTCTTCAGGTTATATTCTGGAAGACTGTGAGAGTAGAGGGTGGCAGCCTCTACCTCATTTTTGTTGATCTAAGGTCAGCTTTTGATCTGGTCCCGAGAGAAAAGCTCTGGGCCGTTCTGCAAAGGCTCAACATTCCCCCCTATCTCTTGGATGTTTTGAAGAACTTACACAAGGCCAATTTCGCCCAGGTTAGATGTGGGAAGTATGGCGAACTCTCTGACCGCTTTCCTGTTAGTCGAGGAGTTCGACAAGGATGTGTGCTAGCTCCCACGTTGTTTTGCCTATACATTAATGGACTCATAAAACACCTTCTAGCCCTCAAAGACATTGACGTCCCTAGGCTTGTATTGGGCAAGGTTCCTGCTCTAATGTTTGCTGACGACACCCTGTTGTTGTCACGCACTCCCATGGGAATTCAGCGAGTTTTAGATGGCTTCGTTGACTTCTGTGGTGACAGGGGCCTTGAGATCAACCTAGCCAAAACGAAATTTATGATTCTCAACCCTCCTAAAAGTACCCGCCCGAGCCCAGTATTGAATGGTATCCCCCTTGAAAGGGTGAAAACGTTCACTTACTTGGGGATTACACTCCAGGAAGATCTTGGCTGGGGAGGCCAGGTGGTCAATTCTACACTTAAGTTGACCCAAACTACAGGAGGTATGGCTAGATTGTTTAGTGGCACGGTTTTTAAACCAGCGGCCCCAGTGGTAGAAATTTTTAAAACTCAAGCCCGATCTGCCGCTACCTATGGAGCAGAACTATGGGGCCACTCCCAAATAGATAGTCTAATGAGGGTCGAAAACTCCTTTATCAGGAAACTATTAAGTTTACCCCCTAGTACTCCGCTGGTCCCAATTAGATTAGATCTGGGACTGCTTCCCATTGAAGAAGTGGTGGTGGCCCGGCCTGTCCAATATTGGAAGAGATTATGGTCCAATCCAGACCTCGAAATTTTCAGAGATGAATTTCTGGATCTCTGGCCTACACTCAAACACATGAAGATCCCTTGGTTAACTCACGTTAGGGAAACTTGCTTCAGGATTGGTCGCAGGGAACTCTGGGATACCCCAGAAGCTTCCTGCCTATCTGTTTCTAAAACCAATCTTGCTGAAGAACTAAGATACTTTCATCTAACACGCCTGCACATGGATCCTAACATAGGCAGGCTGACCGAACAGTTTCTCCAGATTAAGCCGAACTATGGGAGGGAGTTATTCCTGGATCTGATTTTCCCTCCTCTAGCCAGGAAATTATATGTTCAATTTAGAATGGGTACCTTACCACTCAGGTCTTTCACTTCTAGATGGGACATTAAGAATAGTATTTCATGCCCTGCATGTGGCTACAAACTGGAGGATGAAATTCATGTGTTCTTTGTTTGTCCTGCGTACCTTACCCATAGGAAACGTTGGGTAAAATCGATTTGTAGGAACCTTGGTTTTAGAGATTGTGTTAATGCCCTGCGAGTTTTAAAATACGACACCCATCCCCCAATTGTGTTCGCAGTTTCACGCTTTCTTAATGCTGTATGGTTTCAGCGTAGGAAACTTTCCACCAATTTTTAATAATGTGAAAATTTTAATTTGATTATTTTATTCTGTTTTGGTGGTTAAAATGTGATCTGCTCTTGCTTTCGACATATAAATTGTTGTATTGTATTCTGCTTTTATGGCCCTTGTGGCCGAAATAAAGTTTTTTGACTGACTGAATTAATAAACATGTGCGTGTCACCTGAATTTGTCTTCTTGCCTCGCCTTAAGAGAGTGCTGGGTTTTGTTTTATCACCTTATCTCTTGGGAGTGCTGTTCAACGTGCTGTTTAAAGGTGCAGTCGTGCATTTGCCTCCTCTTGGGACTGCAGGGTCCAGGTGTGTCCTATTGTTTTACTACATCTTGGTGTCACATGCAGGATTCAAAAAGAAAATTAAAAGGGGAAAGAAAATTAAACGGGGAAAAGAAAAATGTTTTCTAGAAGACCGAAAGCAGATTCCCAATTACCAATTGAAATACCTGGATGGGAGATAGCCCCATATGGTACGCTTGCCCTCGAGTGGGCTAATTGCGTTGGGCTGAGTGAAAATTGGAATGTGTGTTTAGCTGATGCTGGGCCAGCACAAGTGGTTGCGTGTTTGCAAAAAGTGCCTGAAGAGAAAGGAAAAGGGCTTACTACGTTAGGCCGAAGGGGCTGGATTCTTTTATGTGCTTATCGTAAAATGCATGAAAAATGTGTTCAGCTGCAGCACAAATATGAAAAAATAGAGAAATAGTTTGTTGAAGCCAGAAATATCTCAACGATGTTAACCTGTCAGAATAAGTCATTACACGATACGTTGGAAACTTACCACACTGTGGCAGAAAAGGCTGCGGTTCGTATTGTGCAATACAAGTACAAGAAAAGGAGGGGGAAGGGTTAACAAGAGAAAAATACGTTTAGCTATTGCAAAAGTAGGAATTGACTGGGACCCTGAAACGTGGGATGGAAATATTTGGGATTCTTCAGAGTTTTCAGACTCTGGAGGAGAGTGTGATCAGGCTGGCAGCCAGGATGAGTCGGAGGAACGCAAAGTGGTGCAGGCGCAACCAATATATCGTCAGAAGATACAGGGTGGTCCAAATTATCCACAGGGGGTTGCGATGGATTGTATGGAGGATTTTACTCAGCAGGAGATTAATGACATTTCAGATAGATTCCGACAAAGACCTGGAGAATCTCTGCTTACGTGGATGGTGCAGTTGTTTGATATGGGCGCCTTTGGAATGATGTTAGATCATGGAGATGCAGTGAAATTTTGTACACTCAGTAATGATTCTACAGTCCAGGAGCAGTTTAGGAATTACAGTGACAATAATCAGATCGGCCTGTTGCAGTTGGCAGTGGTTGAATGTAGTCATAAATATCCAACAGAGTCAGACTGGCCAGTGAATGATAAACCTTGGTACACACTGAGAGATGCTATACAGAGGCTTAAGGAGGAGGTGATGAAAACTGCTATTTTTCTGGATAATGCACCTAAGTTGATGGATGGGCTGTTGAATGCGTCTGTGCGAAATAAAATAATCCATTCAGTTCCCCCTGCATACAAACAAGTGATGATGACTTTGCTAATTAATCAGACTGGTAATACTTTGGGTGCAGGTGGTTGAGGCAGTCCGTGAGTTGGGAGAGCTGGGGGACTGGATAAAGACTGAAAGAGCTTCCAAGTCTGAGACTCGTACAGACAATAACAGGCTGTCTAGAAGAGACATGTTTTTGGCTATGCTGAAGGATGGAGTGGAGAAAGAGAAGATAGATGGGATAGAGACTAAAAGTCTGTGGGAGATGTATCGGAAAAGAGGTTTAGATAAAAAGGATAGAAGCAGGAGGGTAAATAAACAAAATAAAATACGAAGAAAGTCAGAGGTGGATGAGGAGGAAAAGGAGGGTGAGAGAGCTGCCCACTTGAGTACCAAGGAAGGGAGAGATTCAGAAATGAATGGCTCAGTGAGAACCGAAAGGAGGAGGAATTCCTCCCTCGAGGGTTTGACAGGCTGTACCCGGATTTTACCTGGGCAAAGGTTGACAGATTGAAAACAGATTAGGAAATAGGTCAAGCTCCGGTACAGAGATGGGCTCGCAAACATAATACACCTTATGTTGACATAGAAATTCATTGGAAACATGGTAATGTTCAGCGGGCTCGAGCCCTAGTAGATACCGGAGCGGAGGCCACTTTGATATGTGGAAATCCCAAAAAGTTTAAAGGACAGTATTTCACAATCAAAGGCTTAGGCGGAAAAGAGAACCGGCAGTGCAGACAAAGGTTCAAATGAAGGAGGGAGGAGCCTAGCGCGCATCCAAGATGGTCGCGTGAGCACAGGGCTCCCCGGACCCTTTCTGCTCCTCGGAATATATCCTGAGACTATCCTGATTTGGTGTATGGAATCTGGGAGATGAAGACCAGCTGATCATATATCTCTTTTCAAAACTCTAATCGGACCTGGGAATCCTGAGTTGTCGTCGTCGGAACTTTTGGGACCCACCCGACGGAGGTGGCCGGGGTGAAGGTGACCCGTGGGGCCGGGCTGCAATTGAACAACAGCGGCCTCAGCGCGGTGCCAGTTACCGATTCAGCACTTTCGGTTTCGGTTTTGGCCTTCAGGAGATCATCTGGCGTGCGTGCTCAGGGTGGCGAGGTGCCTCCTGGGCCTCTGCCCGAGGCTTGCTTCCATCTGCTACTGGCGGGCCTAACGCCTCCTACACCGACAGTTTTTGGTCCTTTCCCCTTGATCGGAGGTCCCATTGAGAGACTGCGCTCACATGGCGGGCAAAGGGGGTCCGGAGGGGCGCAAGACCAAGGCTTCACTGCGCGGGGGAGCGGTCCAGAGCAACAACATGGACCGCTATACCCAGGGCAGGGGGTCCCCTGGCGCTGCTGGCCTCTCCCCGGATGCTGCAGGGGGAGGCACGACCGTCTCTGCGGAACCTTCCCTACAAGATATTATGGGCGCCATCGAGGGCATCAGGGAAACTATCGCGACGCAATATGAGGCCCTGGCCCGTAAGATCGATACTGTCGCGATCGACGTCACCCTGATCCGGGCCGACCTCTCTAAAACCAACGAGAAGGTCCAGGCCCTTGATACACGGACCTCCACCCTGGGTGCGGAGGTGTCGGATCTGCGGGCCGCGCTTGGGGACATTAGATTGGTCAACGACCATATGGCCCGGCGGCTTGAGGACTTCGAGGGACGGGCCCGACGCAACAATATCCGCATCATTGGGGTACCGGAGTCCTCCGACAGCCGCCCGGTGGACCTCGTGGTCGAGGAACTTATCCTGCAACAGCTGTCCCCGGTTGGCCTAAGCAAATTCTTCGCTGTGGAGCGGGCCCATCGAGTTCCGGGCGGCCGGCCGCGGCCGGGGGCCCCCCCGAGGCCTATCGTGGCTAAACTGTTCCACTACAGGGACCGCGATGCTATTCTGCAGGCTTCGCGGACCCGTGGCCCGGTCCGCTACGAGAACTCGACCATCAACTTTTACCCGGACTTCACGCAACTGGTCCAGAAACAGCGGATGGGATTCCAAGGGGTGAAGCGCCGTCTCCGCGAGCTAGGCCTGAAGTATTCGATGATCTACCCGGCGAAACTTCGAGTGGAGCATGGAGAACGGACAGTCTTTTTTGACTCTCCTGTGGCCGCAAGTGACTGGCTGGACTCGCTGCCGGACATGGGTGGTCGGCCCGGGCCCTCTGGGGGCACCGCAGGTGACGGGTCCCCTTAGACTGACCTTTGGTCCTTGCTTTTGCGGTTTTGCACTGTACAGTTGGGTCTTACTTCTTTTGCATACTGTGTTTTACCAGGACCCGTGAGGGGTGCGGGCGGGTTCGGGTCCCTTTCCTCCTCCGGGGTCTTTTTGTAGAATGGGGTTAGTGGGGCGACAGGCACACTGCAAGTTGGGGGGGGTCTTTGGCCCGCAGGGGTGCAGGGTGGGGGGCGTTGGACTTGGGGTGGGGTTGGGGGGGAAGAGGGGTTGTTTAGTTGTGTGTTTTTTGTTTACAGGGCGAGGTATTGATTTTTATCCATATTTGGGAGCGGTGCTGCGGGCTGGGGGCCTCTTGATCTATTGGAGGGGATGGGGGGAGACGGGTTGAGGCTTATGTCGTGGAACGTCAATGGGTTGGGGGACCGTATTAAGCGGGGTGTTGTACTGCAATATTTGCGTCGTTTGACTCCTGATGTGGTGTTTCTCCAGGAGACGCATTTGGTCGGCAATGTCTGCCATGCGATGAACAGGGGGGGATACCGCCTCGTAGCCCATTCTGGTTTCACAACTGGCTCCAGGGGGGTGGGCATTCTCCTGCGAACCTCCCTTCCGGTGGAGATCACGAGGATAGTCTCGGATGACAGAGGGCGCTATGTGTGTTTGATTGGGAGGTGGGAGGGGCAGCCCCTTACCCTGGTTTCAGTCTACGTCCCCCCGGGCCTCCAGAACTCCACCTTTACTGATTTGGGTCGAATGCTGCTTGACCTCCCGGACGGCCTCCTGCTCATGGGCGGGGACTTTAATTCTGTGGTCTCGGGTGAACTGGATCGTCACCCACCGAGGACCCTCCCCGCTGCCCAGTCATGGCTGGGCGGGATGTTGGAGACCTTCGGCTTGGTGGATAGTTGGAGACTAATGCATCCGACCCAGCGCCAGTTCACCTTTCATTCGGGGGCGCATGGGAGTCTCTCCAGGTTAGACTACTTCCTTACGCCCGCGGCGCAGACTGGTCGGATTCGAGAGGTCAGACACCTGGCGCGTGGTATCTCCGACCATTCTCCGCTGTGGCTTCTCTTTGACACCGGGTCGCGGTCCGCAGGGCGGATAGCTCCCATTAACCCCTGGTACCTGCGGGACCCTGTGACTCGTGACAGCCTGGTTAAGGCCATGGACCAATACTTCAGTGAAAACGAGGGGTCGGTGTCGTCTGCGCTGTCCCTTTGGGAAGCCTTTAAAACTGTTATACGCGGACACGCCCTCGCCCAGATAGTGGTGGCCAAGAAGGTCAGGAGCGAGGCGGTGGTGAAGCTGGAGACTGACATCTCGGGGCTGGAGTCGGCCTTGGGGGCGAATGTTACTCCGGACGGGCTACATGCCCTTAGCCTGAAACAGTTCGAATATAGGTCCCTGGTCACTGACGCGGCCAAAACTATGTATAGGGAGCTGCAGGGCCGATTGTATGACGCGGGGGACAAAGCGGGAAAGTTGATTGCGTGGCTGGACAAAAAGGAGAGAGTGAATCGTGTGGTCCCCGAGTTGCGTGCTGCGGATGGTGTGTGTGTGACTGAGCCGGATGAGATTGTGGAATGCTTCGCTGACCACCTCCGGGCGGTGTACTCCCCGGTGACTGACAGGGACGAGGATGACTCTCGCCTCCTACTGAGAGATATTGCTCTGCCCGGCCTGTCCGTTGAGGACCGGGAGCGGCTGGACGCCCCCTTATCGTCGGATGAAATAGCGACCGCGATTCGTTCCCTTCGCTCGGGCAAGGCTATGGGTCCTAACGGTCTGCCCATTGAACTATACAAATTGCGTCCTGATAAGCTTGCGCCCTTCCTCAGCCGCATGTTCCGCGACTCTCTTGCGGCGGGTTCCCTTCCGGCCGACCAGCGCTTGGCCTCTATAGTCGTTATCCCCAAGGAGGGCAAGCCGCGTGACCGATGTACCTCTTACCGGCCTATTTCACTGCTCAATGCGGAGCCTAAAATCCTGGCGAAAGTCCTGGCCAATCGATTGTTGAGTGTCGTGTGCGACCTTATTCATCCGGACCAATGCGGCTTTATCCCGCACCGCAACACCGCTCTTAACTTGCGTCGTCTGCACGGGGTCCTCGCCAGGGCGGAGTTCCTCACCGAACCGGCCGTGCTGGTTTCTTTGGATGCCACGATGGCATTTGACACTATTGAGTGGCCATTCCTCTGGGCCGTCTTGGATAAATTCGGCTTTGGAGAGGGATTTATTGGCTGGGTAAGGCTCCTTTACACGGGACCCATGGCTCAAGTGGTGGTGAATGGGCGGGTCTCTCGGCCCTTTGCCCTCGGCAGGGGCACGAGGCAGGGGTGCCCGTTGTCCCCGTTGCTTTTTGCTCTCGCCCTGGAGCCACTCGCTGCCTGGCTCCGTTGGGAGCCCTCGCTTAGAGGGATCCGGTGGGGCCCGGGCTTCGAAGATCGGGTCTCGCTGTATGCGGACGACATTCTCCTGTATCTCACCTCACCGCGGCGGTCACTCAGCGTCCTCTTTGACGTTCTGACCTCCTTTGGGAACAATTCGGGTCTCACGATCAATTGGTCTAAATCCTGCGTTTATCCCATCTCTGGTGGTCCTCCTCTCCTGCCGCCTCGGCTCCCGATTCAAATATCTCTGAGCGGCTTTAAGTACCTGGGGATATACGTTTCGCTGGACCCGGTGGCTCGCTATGAGCAGAATCTCCTGCGTCCACTTCGGCGACTGCGTGGGGACACGGCCCGGTGGTGCAGGCTGCCCCTGTCCCCGCTGGGTCGGGCCGCGCTGTTTAAAATGATGTCCCTTCCCAGGTTCCTCTATGCACTCCAGAACTCCTTCGACGTTATCCCAGTGGCCTACTTTCGGGAGGTGGAGAGCCTGCAGAGGAGACTGGTGTGGAACGGCCGGGCGCGTATTGCTCTTGCCAAGCTCACTCTCCCCTGGTATGACGGGGGCATCGCGCTTCCTGACATTCGCAGGTACTATTGGGCCTCGCAGCTATCTGCCATTAACCACGCCACGTATGCGCCCGGCTCGAATCCGGCGTATGAGATGGACAAGTTCCTACTTCCCGGCGGGAACTACAACAGGGCACTTTATTCCCACCTGGCTGACCGGACCCTTACGGGTCCTACTAAGATTGCTGTGCGGACCTGGAGGGCTGCCACTGCGGCCATGGGCTGGAGTGAGCGAATGACATGTGCTACTCCCTTGTTTGCCTCCGACCGCCTGGGCAGCTTGTGGACCACCAAGGGGTTTGACCAGTGGGACACGATTGGCATCAGCAAAGTGGGAGACCTGTGGCACAAGGGCGCGGTCAAGACTTTCGCGGTGCTCCAGGCCGAATACGAGCTGACCGACAGGGAGTTCTTCCGCTACGCCCAGGTTCGACACGCCCTGCTCTCGGTCTTCGGGGAGGGGACCAAGATCCCTGTCTCCTCGCCCCTCGAGGACCGCATACTTGACGGACATGTCCCTGATAGTACTATTTCTTTAATTTATAAAAAATTGATTAATCACCGGGCGGATCTCCTGGTGCGCCTTCGGGAGGCTTGGACTGGGGATGGGGTCGAATTGGACGACGAAGACTGGCAGTCTGCACTGTCGTCCCCCAAGGAGGTTGCCATTCCGGCTCGTCTCCGGTTGGTACAGCTCAAGATTCTCCACCGGGTGTATGTCACGGGTCCGCGCTTGGTCACGATGGGATTTTCCGACGACGGGCTCTGTAAGCGAGGCTGTGGGCTCAGCGCCACCTTTCTTCATATCCTTTGGGAGTGCCGCGAGGTGGCGGACTACTGGCGCCGGGTCCACACGGTTATGGGACAGGTCACCGGGGTTGTGCTGCTGCCGGAGGTGCGTCGCTGTGTCCTGAATGTGTGGGAGCCCAATGACTACAACGCGGCTCAGACTCGGTGGGCGGCCCTAGGGAACATGATTGCCAAGAGGGATATAGCGCAACTTTGGGGCGCTCAACGGCCGCCCACCGTGTCAGTATGGAAGGAGAATATGGACTGGTGTATGTTTCGGGAGAAGACAGTGTATGTGGCCCGTGGCAAGCCGGGGGCATGGGGTAGAATTTGGGGTCAATGGAATGCGTATCGCGGAGGCATTTGTACGCCCCCCCTGGTGGACACTGATATCGCCATGTCCCCCTGACCCTTGGCGGCTCCTGGCGCTTTTTGTAACAACTACATATGGACGTTCATCTCCCTTGACCCCCTTCCCCCCCCCCCCCTCCGTCCCCGGCCTCCCGGTACTCTTCTCTTTAGCGGATTGCTCTAATGTTCTGACTGGAGTTTCCCGGGGGGAGCCTGAGCCGCACTGGTATCCCTCATAACTCGCCTTTGGTTTTTATTGTTTTTATTGTTTTTCATTTTGTTTCTGTTATTGTTGGACTCACGCTTGCTGTTCTTCGAGAACTATCTTGAGCCACTGCGGGGCAGTGCCCTGGGAACTGACTGTAGCCTTGATATGTGTATATTTCCTTATGTACCTAGCGGCCGGCCCGGGTGGTTGTAGGCCCATTCTTGTAACCGAATTACTGTTCAATAAAAACTTTTTCAAAAAAAAAACAAAAAAAAAAAAAAAAAAGGTTCAAATGAAAATAGGGAGAATACCAAAAAGAGAGTACACTGTATTGATTGTGCCCCTCTCTGAATATATTATTGGGAATGATATCTTGAAGGGAATGACTCTGTATGTGGAGGATGGGTATTATCAATTTGGATCAAAGCAGTACATTTCGGTTGGCGACATAAGGGTGGGTCGCTTGAAGATTCCTCCAGTGAAGGTGCCCCGGGCTACTAAAGTAATTAATTTGAAACAGTACAGAATTCCAGGAGGGCATGAGGAGATCAGTGCAACCATACAGGACTTGATAGAGGCAGGGGTGGTGACTCCAATCACTACCGCCTGGAATAACCCTGCGTGGCCTGTGCGCAAAAGTGACAATACTTGGCGCATGACAGTTGACTGCCGCTGTCCCAGATACTGTTACTTTAATTGAGAGAATGCAAAAGCATCCTGGAACTTGGTATGAGACTATTGATATTGCCAATGCTTTCTTTTCTATACTAATAACCCCTGAATGCCAAGAGCAATTCAGTTTCTCATGGAATGGTAGACAATTAACATATAGAAGTCTTCCTATAGGGTACTTACACAGTCCTACTATCTGTCACCGGCTGGTGGCAGAGCATTTAGATGAGGTACCAGTTATTCCCGGGGTACAGCTTTGCCATTACATTGGTGACGTGATGATACAGGGAGAGACACAAGAGCTGGTGCAGATTCAGCTGGAAAGGATTGTGGAGCATTTGCAGACCAAAGGGTGGGAGATAAATCCCACTAAAGTACAAGGACCCTCTCAAAGTGTGAAGTTTTTGGATATTCAATGGCATCAGGGACACAGAGAAGTGGTGCCCCAGGTGAGACAAAAGATGAAAGAATTTGCTGTGCCACGAAATAGAAAGGAAGCCCAGAGGTTCATTGGTTTGTTTGGTTTTTGGAGACAGCACATCCCTCACTTGAGTCAGATTCTAGCCCCTTTGTACAAAGTTACGCGGAAGAATAATGCATTTGAATGGGGAGAGCAACAGCAGATTGCATTTGAATTAGTAAAAGAGGCTATACAGCACACTTTGGATTTGTGGCCTGTACGGGAGGGGGATGTTGAGCTGAATGTGACAGTGCAAGGAGTGTATGCTAATTGGAGTCTGTGGCAGAGAAAAGGCAAGACGAGGGTGTCTTTAGGATTTTGGACAAATAAATTGGCAGATGCTGGAGAGCAGTACACTCCCTTTGAAAAACAGTTGCTTGCATGTTACTGGGCCCTGGTGGATACTAAGCAATTCACCCTAGGGCACGATGTGATTTTGAGACCTGAGATTCCTAATATGCAATGGGTGATGAGTTCCCCCAAGACTCACAGAATAGGACATGCACAAGAGGCCAGCATAATCAAATGGAAGTGGTACATACAGGATAGGGCCAGAGTAGGTCCAAAATGCACTGCGTGTTGCATGAGCAGGTGGCACAAGCCCCAATGGGAGATACAGAGATGTTGCATGATGTACCTGAGATACAGGAGTCTCCTGTGAAGTGGGGTAAGCCATTTGAAGAATTGTCCTTAGAGGACCTCGTTTCCAGGATTAGAACCACTGACGGGACACGGCACACAGGAACGCTCTAGTTTGGAATAATTGAATTATCAACCTCGACTGTGACTTTGTTACCTGACTGTCTGGTACACTTACACCTTGATCTTCTCACTTAGTTTTACAATCCGATTTGGTCTAGTGGTTTTCTGATACAAGTAATGCGGTTGGATTCCTTTTTGACATACCAACAGTTATAGGATTTCCTCTCAAATTTCGGCATTTTGGCCCAACACAGGAAGATTGGTGTTGCCCCCTTGTGCAGATGACGGAGATCCATTGAGAAAAGAAAGTGGTCGCTTGAAGTCTTTTGTCTTGAAGATGACCCTCAAAGTAATCATGGGTCGAAACGCCGGCGACGCCTAAAAAAACGTGGCCTAATTAAGAGAGGACAATTGTTACGTTGTGTATTGTGTTAAATGTTGTAGTTTTATGCTTTTTCTCTGCCACCGTTTGTTCAGTTTACACTTGTCAATGTTCATAATTTGTTTTATTGTTTTTAATTGTCTGAGCGCCCTTATTATTATTGTGTTTTTCTTTTGTGTCACATTAAATTTATATTAGATATCATTTTTGAGATCTTCTATGTACATGGTCATTGCGAAATTATGCCAGCATAGTTTCTTTTCTTTCCTTCTTTTTTTCGCACTATTTCTTTTTTTGCACTTATTGGTTTACAGTTTGTTATTTTAGCTAATGAACCATTGTTTGGAACATACTTAGATGACAGGAAGCATGTGTGGTTTACTGATGGTTCAGCCAGGTATTTAGGGGCTAAAAGGCACTGGAAGGCAGTGTCATACAATCCTGTGACCAAGAAATTGTTGACCACTACTGGAGAGGGAAAGAATAGCCAGTTCGCAGAACTATACGCTGTGTATCAAGCATTGAAACAAGAATTGCCAGGAAAATGTCACATTTACACTGACTCGTGGTCCACTGCCAAAGGGTTAGCCACTTGGCGTCCCACGTGGCATGCTCATAACTGGATGATAAATACAAAGGAAGTGTGGGGTAAGGAACTGGGGACAGAGATCTGGACCATGTTGCCACAAAGCACAGTTACCGTGTATCATGTAGATGCTCACTGTTCCACTGACTCACTCGACCACTGGTTTAATTCCCTCACAGATGAAAAAGCTAAGATTTCGAAGGCCGAGGTGGCAATGCAAGATTCTGACCTGGTTGGGATTGCGAAGTGGGCACATCAGACGTGCGGACACTTTCGAGAACAGATTACTAGCAGGTGGGCAGAGAATAGAGGGATACACATTCCCCTAGATCTGATTAAAACTGCGATCTCACAATGTCCTGTTTGTCAGCATACCCGACATAGACTAGTCCCACAAACAGTGAGAGGCCAGTTAGGCAGAGGAAAATTACCAGCACAGATCTGGCAGATTGATTACATTGGACGCCTGCCAACTAGTCGAGGATGTCAATATGTGTGCACGGCTGTAGACACATACTCTGGATATTTGATAGCATTTCAGAGTAAACTTGCTACTCAGTTGAACACATTGAAAACGTTAGACTTGCTGATTTTGTATTATGGAATTCCATTACAGATTCAAAGGGACAATGGGTCTCATTTTAAAGGCAAATTGGTGCAGGAATATTATGTACAACACAACATTGAGTGGGTCTTTCATATTTCATATTACCCGCAGGCTGCGGGTTTGATTGAGTGCATAAATGGATTGTTGAAAGATCAATTGAGAAAATTGTCTGATGGGTCATTGAAAAATCAGAGAGATCATTTAAACGAGGCACTGCAAATCTTGAATAATAGACCCTTAGCAAATGCAGAAACCCCTTTGATACGAATGCTAACCCCAGCCTTGAAGATTCAGCCTCATGTAACCTCCAATACCATTCTCTCCTGGGAGACAGCTCCTGGAGCTTTGGCTCCATACCGGGCGACACCGGAGGCTGCAGGTCTTGATCTGCATGCTTTGAAACTGTACAGACTCAAACCAAGGGATATAGCACTCATTGAGACAGGAGTGGGAATCCAGATACCCCCAGAGCACTTTGGCTTGATTGCCCCTCGATCTGGATTGGCTCTAAAGGACATTCAAGTGCTGGGAGGGGTCATTGATGCAGACTAGAAAGGTGAAATCAAGGTCATCCTACTTAATAGTGGAGACGCAAATTTGATAATACAATCTGGAGACAGAGTTGCTCAAATAGTGATCATGCCAGTATACGGAGGGATAGTCAAAAAGGGGACTGCCCCAGCCCTCCTCACCGTGCGTGGGGAAGGAGAGTTTGGCTCTACGGACAAGAATACAGAAGCCAAAGTGTGGGTAGAATCTCCAAATTGTCCCCCCGAACAGGCAGAGGTTATTGCAACAGGAAAGGACAATGTCCTGTTAGTCAAGAAGCCAGGGCATGAAAAATAGGAACATGTGCTTGCTGATAAATGTTACTTGCGAGAATGAATAATACCTGTTTGTTCTCTGTTCTTTTAGATCACAGCATAGCGTGTCTGTGCTCTGCTTGCGCTCACTGGAGTGTGTTTGGTTGCACTCGAGAGGGGCCGGGAGGGACCGGGTGCCCCTTACTCCAAAATGGCCGGCTGACTGCGCAAATCAACAGCACTGCTGACTCGGCCTGACAATGTGTGGTCTTATCTTGCACACAGTCCTCAACAGGTCATACTTTTGCATGTCAAACATGAAAAGCACCATGGAAATTATTTCCACGTGCCTCGTAGCTATACCTACCCCTGTTGATGTGCTACTGCACACATTCAATGTCACAAATGCAGATTAGGCAGTGGACGAACATGATGTGAAAACTATTTTGTCCAGAAACTACTGATGATGATTGGAAAAATCTAACACAAGTGATAACGTTCAACATCTCTGAAGGCGACATTTGCTACAATCTAACTTGTGACCCCATTACCATTGGTAAATGTGCTCAAATACGACTTGAAGGAACACATTACAAGATGTCATGGGAACAACAAACTATACAAAAATCGAAACCACATGATGTGCAAAAATGTAGTATCTGCTGCCAGTCATTTCAGGCTTGTCAAATTGCCTGTAGGGTGGGTATTCTCATGTGGTAATGTTACATATACGTATATTCCAGCAATTATCACAGGTGGACCGTGTGCCTTTACTAGATTAGGCCTCATGATGTTCCCATTAGATCCATCATCACATGTTCGGAATACGAGAGAAGCTGTTCAACTCAATGAACATTGTAATTCTGAAATTCATTTATTATCTAATTCTGAATATATTAGTTTAGCGGCTTCAATAGTAGGAATTCCAGGCGTAACCATTTATAATTCTAGAGCTGTTAGTGAATTAGTATGTTTGATTGTGAAAAATATGCATCATACATCAGTTGCTTTATCATAATTATTATTAGATGTGAGAGGGGCAAAAAATCTATATTACTGAACAGAGCCGTAATTGATTATCTACTCTTAAAACATGATCATGGATGTTCAGACTTTGAGGGAATGTGTTGCTTTAATCTTTCAGATCATTCTAAGTGAATTCAATCCCACATTGACGCTTTACACAAGTTAGCCAAAGATGTCAAGCAGGATGTAGAAAAAGGGTGGTGGGATTGGTTGTTTGGGTGGCTGCCGGATTTTGGTAAACTTCGCTCTGTTCTAGGTGGGATAGCATTAGCAATAATGTATATACATACGTTGGTGGTGCCCCTGCCAGCTTTGGACAAAACTCAGCTCCGCAAGGCAATATGGGGTGCTCCCTCGTGGAAGCATGAATTTTTAGTAGGCGGCCCTGGTTGCTTTCCTTAGCTGCTGCACAAATTCCTTTTGTTTCCCAAGGCATCCCAGCGTGTTCTTGGGTTGGAGACAACTCAGGAAGCCCATCTCAGACTCCCCTACCAGCTTCCCACCTGACTAGCATCCTTCTTTCCCAGTGTGTGAGCCGGCAGACTGCTTCTTACCCTGCCCACTCCATGCAGGCAGGATGTCCTAAACATGGGCATGGAGGCGAGCCAAACACCACTGGAGGGGGGGCTGGATCTCGTCAGTGGCAGGGGCCCCTGTTCTCTATTGTTGGGGAGTACAACAGCGCCCGTTTACTCTGCTTCAAGGGGCTGGAGAAGGGGTCGCGGGCAGCTCTTATGTTGGTTGAGGGAAGGGGCACGAGGACACTCCTCCATTTCCTTTCGCGTTGGGGGCCTGGAGATGGGGGTCCCAAGCCCCCATTGTTGTACAGTTCAACAGGGCCCATGCTACAGTCTCCATTTTAAAGTACATGTTTTAACTTGACATCTTTTTCTAGTGGTGACTTACATGCCTTGCACTTACACAATAACATTCTTAGAAATTATTCTGCATGCAGTACATTTCCTAGTAGGTATATTATCAGGGTTGCCTGTACACTCTCTCCAAGGCTAGGAACATTGACCGGGATGCCCTTGCATTTGGTTGTCCAGTTGAAGCAGCTTTGAGTCTCAAGACAAACAATCACATCAGCACTGCACCTTTGACACAGTGCGATTGAAACAGTGCTTTATTACGTAAACAGCCTCTGAGCCAAATTCTGCAGATGACCACTTCTGCTGTCATCATCCTGGAAAGCTGTGCACTGTCAGATGCAGCACTGCTGACTCTAGCCTTCATCCTGCAAAGAGCAATAGACTGCTCTAAACCACATTGCCTTCCAGATACATCATACACAGGTATGGGGGGCTGGGTTGTCCCAAGGGATCTGTGAGAGGGCACCACCACTATGCTCTCGCTAGTGTAGGTAGTATTAGATAGCAATATAAATATAATTATATAATCATATAATCACATAACAAAGTTATGGTGGTTGAACTGTTTATCTTTTACACCATTCTCGTAATGCTGGCTACAATGCTTTGTTTCATCCCACAAATAATTGCAGCTCATGCTTTTTACACAACAATACAGCTTTAAGCTTTTTGGATCATGCGCTTGCGTACCCATGACCTAGGTTTTAATAGTGACAACGAGATGCACTATTTCTTAGGGGATTAAATACCTATATTCACGCATGGCTTTACTTAGGGTTCCGATACTGCATGCTATTCAAAATGGTTTGACTACCCCAATAATAGGAACGGGGTGAAATGTGTCAACTCGAGTTTTTTTCTCATTGCATGCATATAGGATGTGTTCTTTTTGTACTTATATACCTACCTCAAAAGGACTTAGAGATACCAGAATTAACAATCTATGGTCATTCTCAGAATGGGCGAAATGGATAGTCTTGCTCAACATGTGTGTATGTCTGTACATTTAACTTGTGTTCTTGTGCTCTTTCTGTACCTATATGCCTATCTCAAAAGGACTTAGAGATACCAGAATCAACAATCTATGGTTATTGTCAGAATGGGCTAAATCGATAGTCTTGCCCAACATATTTGTATGGTTGTACATTGAACTTCCAGCAAGTCTAAAGGAATCATGTATCTCATATTTTACATTTGTTTATATGCCTGTTACACTGTATACTCTACGTTGTAGACCTTCATTAATATCCCGTTGGATATCCCATAGGTATGCGTACATATTTGATGACTCTGCTCACTGTGTTATATAGAGTATAATTATACTACAATGACGTTGCCTTGTTTGTTCCGCTTTCTAATGATTGTAATGACGTCTCCTTATTTGTTCCGGTTTTCTCTGTATACTACTTGTTTTAATACTTCGTTTTGCATTTTCCTGTTTGTATTATACCGTTCTCGCATTTGACATATATATATTATTAATTGAAATCTAAGTTGATGCTTCTTGACAAACATCGGGATGCGATGCACTATACTTCACGCATGCGCTCTGACAATGTATTTTAGTCTACACGTTCTAGTGTTTCTACCGGCTTTCGCTATAATAAGCACGTCCGGGTATGCGCACGGTGCACACACACAACCACACGCGGAGAGAATCAGGCTGTGACTGTTGGATGTACTCGTCTTAGGTAAGATTTAGCCTTCATTTTACATGGTCACCTGTCTGGATTCACTTCTTAGGCAGCGCAGTTCACTACTGATCGGGTACATGTAAATTATATATTTTTTTACAGAGTCGAGGTGACTTAAATCGGCATTACTTGGACGGCCGTATTGTTTCGGACCAATTGTTCTCTACACTTGCATCATAGAACGTTCCCGGTCCGCGTAATTGTTAAGACCTACTGGGTCGGAATTATCACCAGGTTTGAGGTAAGCCTGGCTGTAGAATTATACTCTGGTGACACGGATATACAGTTTTTCATGTAACAGTATCTGATACCTAGGGAGATGTGTGTTTTTATGCCTATCTGGTTTTCTCCTATACTCACAGGTCTGATATATTCGCCATACTTATAGAAGGTAGGTGTTATATAAACCGCTCGCACGTTTACTCTTCTATGTGGGGCATTTCAAGTGGCTTATAACCCTTTCACTTCGTGAATTATAGTAGAGGTACAGTGATGTAGGGTGCTTCTTCTCATTTTCATAGTATACGACTGGTCTACACAAGCTTTATTCACATAAACACATCCTGATATTTGTATTCCGATTCTCACTTCGTGACTCTAACGTATTTTATAGTTTTGCAACCTTATGCATGCCGGACGTTGCACACTTTTCTCGGTTTTTTGTCAAGATTCTTCAAACTTTCTTACAACTTTACTGTGATTTACAGACTGGGTTTTTATTATAACCCAACACACTTGGTTCTCTATTAGGGTTTAATTACGTTTCAATTGGTGACCTTCCCCACCATGTATTGTTGGACACTTAAGGGTGTGCCTGTTTGAAGTGTGAAACAAACTGTACCTTTTGTGATACGTACTCTATGTATGTTTTCTCACCAGCCCTGAAGAAGTCTGGGGTTTTGTGCCCCTTGACGAAACACGTGTTGGCTGGCTGGAATATCTGAACTCCACATAAACAGAAAGACTGAATTTACTCTTTTTTCTTGTGGTCCCTCGCTTTCTTCAGTTGCTTTGTTTATTGAATGATTTTGAAATAATATGCTATTACGCATTATACACTGAATTTAACGTGTGCACAGTTTGTATCCTGTTTGTACAGTGGGCCGTGGCCCACCACTAGAGGGTTTAGGGGTATTTTTCCCTCTCCTGTGGCACCGTTTCAGATATATTCAAGCTCACACGAGAACGTTAATAAAGAGAGCGCTCAGAAATAACCTGACAGAACAAATAACACCCCCTTGTTTGTTAAGAACAACAATACAATTGTTTGAATACATGTTTTAAAAGCCAATTTACATCTTTCTTGTGTCTCCTTTGGGCATGCCAGAGTTACAACAAAAGGGTAGATCTGTTTTCACAATTTCCTTGGGGTATTAGAGTGGTCATGTTCTGAGGTTGCAGATACCATCTGGTACCCTGGTCAGGTTAGGGGTTTAGATGGGGTACTGTGAATTAGCTAGGAACTAGGCCAACATACTCTGATGATACGTGTGGACTCAGTCCCCATATTTTGACACTTATGTTGTCCTGATACACAGTCCTACTTAATTAATAGGAACCGTATGAGACAGTGTACATAAACTGGCCCAGGGATTGGGATCTCCAGGCCTCCAGAGCTCTGAGGAGCAGCCCCATGGAGCCCCCTCCCAGGGTGTGTAAATTAATAGGTTGCGTCAACTCCCAAGTACTGGATGACCTCAAAGTGTCTTGAGCCTTGGCAGCAGAGCTCCATGTGCTCAGATTTCTGGTCAGTGGGGTCAAAGGTCAAATCCTTCTCCCTGTGATATCTCAAGTTGCACTGGGACATTTTTCACGATCTTGGGCTCATTTCACTCCTGGCGATGAGCCCTTTTCCTTAGGTCTCCTGGCCTCTAAGTGCACTCTTTGCAGGAAGCTGGATCCACTGGTTCCCTGTGCCAGCCTTTCTCCTTTTTCTTGTACTCTGGTGTTCCTTCCCCCAGGGAAGAGGTGTGGCGCTGCGGCCAGGGCGACTGACTCCGGAATCTGGAGATCACGGTTCGATCCCCAGCGCCGGCGGCAGATTAGCCCAGCACCATGCGACTCTGGGCAATAGCTTGCTTAATCTTCCCGACGGCCCCCAGCGCCTAGAGACCCTTACGGGTGATTGATCGCGCTTTACAAATGTGGATTATTATTATTATTATTGTTTGGGTGCAGAAGTCCAGTTCTCCCCCAACTGGTCTTGAGGGGATATAACAGGACCAAGCCGGTACTGGAAAAATACTCACTTGTCCTGGAGTCAACTGCAAGCAGAGGCCATAAGGGCACCAAAGGGTTTTTCCTTCCAGTTGTCCATGATACTGTAGTCATCCAGTCTCAGTGTCCAGCTCCAGCAAAAAGCACCCTCTCTCCCATGTCCACGTTTTTAAGTGGGGGTGTAATGTTCTATAAGCCAGGCACCCCAGGCCAAATCTTGTGTCCCACATCAGCACTCCAAGTGTCCCAACCCACATGCACCACATGCTTGGACAGTTCAAGGTGGAACCATCCAGATCTCCTCTGGTAGCCTCAGCTCCGCCCCCAGCTTACATCACTCCAAGGGCCTTTTGCACCAAAACTTCAGAGGACCCCCCTCCTCTGTTGGCTCCAGAAATCTCGGCTTCCTTCTATGTTTAGTGGGCCTGGGCCTTCCCAACCCTGGTACAGTGTGACATTCCTCCTCATGAGCTGAGAGAGCACTGCTAATTGCTCCCTTTGAATGGGGAAGCCTTTGTTCCCTCTGCTATAGAGTAATGTAATTTACCTGGCTCAGCTTGGTGACAAAAGGCCTGGGCTCTGATCTTGAGCTGAGCCAGAGAAATATGAACATTCTGGTCGACCCATAAGGTGTACATATATGTGCTTGGGACTTGCATATTTCAACTGGGGACACACTTTTAACCCCAGTTTGATATTTCGCTGGACATGGTAGGCCAAAGGGAAGAGAAACTGCATGCTAAGGCAGATTTTCCCCTATGTATAAAATGCTGAAAAACAGTAAACCACACTGACTTTGCCTATGAGTACCCACTAATATTATAAGGCCTACCCCAGGTCAATATCTAATCCCACAGTTCCCTCTGCACCCGGCCACCTGTGCGCAGTTACAGGACTGCGCACAACGGTAGTCTCTCACATGAGGCCCTCCCATGTGCGGCCACATTTGTGCACACATGTACCCAGCCAAGTGCCCCATGTTGTTGCAGAGCCACAGTGACCTTATCTTAAAAGGCAGACACTGGTGGTAAACGCACGCAGTCCATTCACAGTGTTATTACTGTGGATGGCACACAAGTTGCGAGTCTCACAGTGAAAAAAAATCCAAAACCAGATGATATAAAAGCTAAAAATTCAGGCAGATTAAATGACAGAACCCATTTCCTTAGACTTCCATGCACATTCTTGAACCTTCTACGCCATTCTTGCTGGCGCTCTTCCCTCCACTCCCAGCCACGTGCCCCGTCTGTGGTGGCAGTGGAAGGACGTCTGCTATCTACCCTGCCCCCAATATGATGATGTGTCAGCGCACAAATGGCACGCTGATGTCATCATAAGCAGTCAGGGACATGGTGAAAGCCATATGCTTCCAGCTGTCAAGAAGACTTCATTTTAGTACGTTCTGTGGCTGGGATTGTGTGATTATCATTAACCACCACAGGGGCAGCCCAAACCACCTGAATCAGGGGCATTCAATAATTATTCCAAACAAAAGGTTCAGAGTGTACAATTCAAAAGCAAATATCCAAAAGCAATAAAGACATACATTTATATAAACAACAAAAGAAGAAAGAAAAGGAAAAAGAGAAAGGAGAAAAAAGAAAAGAAGACCCTAATAGAAAAACATACAAAATGTATTCAATAAAACAGCTCAGTGTGTTAAGCTGGTACATATAACATAAGAACATATACATGACCAGACAGGTGGCAGACAAGGAGATGATTACATAACAAGGGAGTTTACAAAATTTTTCATAAAACTCCAGTAAACAAAAAGTGTATCCTCCAATAGTTGCGGCCACAATAGCGTCGATGGCGTTTCGACCTTAGGTGTTAATCCATGGTTATCTTCAGGACGTAAAGTGGGATTGTGTGGGCAGAGAGACACTGGGGAAAGAGGTTTTCCTTGCTCCGCTGTCTCTCGAATGCATCCCTGCTCCGGGACTGCGGGTGGGACCACTACCGTTCAGCAGGAATGAACCCACCAGGCCATCTGGGATTGTTTTTGTGGAGGGGAGCATGATAGGGCGGCCACTTGGGCAAGGGTTGCTCTCTGTACACAGTAATGCACATCTCCTTAGTTTTTGACCCCTAGCGGCAGAGCAGCCATTTTTGGGGGCAGAGGGAAGGGGGCAGAAACCACTAGATACCAGAGATTATTTATAGTTTCTATGTCAGGAAGTGGCTCCTTGGGAAAGGATCGCTCCCTTTATAGTAATGCACATCTCCTTTGTTCCTCCAGGGGTAGATTAGCCCTTTTTAGACCGATCTGCCACAAACGGGAGAGGAAAACCGCTACACATCAAAAACTGTTCAAATTTGTATCTTGGGAAGGGCCCCTTGGAGCAGAGCAGACTTTTTAGGCCAATCTGCCCATGGAGGAGGCCACTAGACACCAGGGATGTGTTTTTTAAAAATATTGTACGATATTCTGGGGGTCACTCTCCAATATTGCCCATAAATGTTTTGTTTTAAGACGATCTGGCACATGGCTAAAAAAACACTAGACACCAGGGATTAAGTCTGTGGGGGAAGGGTCACTCCCCTCTGGGGTGCCAATGTTTTGTCCCTGCTTTGTGCCCTCTTTGGGGGCAGATCGGACGTTTTTGATGCCGATCTGCCCTCAGGGCAGACTTAATTGCATTTTATAATGTTAACTGGTTGATTTCTTAGCGCCATTTGCAACTGTGAACTTAATGTTTTATTTCTCCTGTTTATTGTAGCGCAGAGCTTTTGATTTCTTTGGTGGCGACTCCTGCTGGCAGTTTCAGCATTAGAAGATCTGCAGTCTGTGTAGTTCCATGTGTTTGGTAATGGAACTTTTTTTTGCAATGTTTACTTTAAATGAGTGTCATTGCCCTGCTTGAATATTGGCTGTTGTAATGTTTTGACACAGTGCTGTTTATAGTTGTCTGTTTTTTTGTGACCTTTTAAATAGTAAGCATTATGGCTGCTCGCACGACCACCCACACAGATTGTTTGTTTGCTTTTTTAATCTGCCTCCGAACATCGCTCCAAGATGAACTCTGCACCTGAGGCAGTGGATTTTTTGTCCTAGAGGAATCATCTGATGATAAATCCACTTTTAGCGTCGATTAAGTGTCTCATTTAGAGGCGGATATTGATATGACTGTAGTGCAGCATGAGCGAGCTGAATTGCAACTAGGGGCTGAAATGCTTCCCATTAGACGTGTTGAACCCTGTTTTACCTTCCTTTACTGGTGTAGAGTTAAGACAGGTAACTTTTTCCCTATCAATTTCTGTCACCTCTTTTTTGATGATGTGTTTTTGAAAGATATTGTTGAGCAGACAAATTTGTATGCAGAACAGTATTTGAGGGACAACAGTGCCAAACATATACTACACTTATACCCCACTCTAGAGCTACAAAATGGACTCCCTACAAATCTCCATGAGATGAAGCAGTTGTAAGGGTTAAGGTTTTGGATGGAATTGCTAAATTTATCGTTTTTATATTAATCTACTAGTTCCTTGATGGAAACCATTTTTCCAGCAACCATGAGTTGAGATCAGTATTAGCTTCTGCAGCGGATGCTGCACTTCTTGAATAATGCTACTGTGTTGCCACAGGATCGCCCTAATTATGATTGTCTCTTCAAGATTCGGCCTGTCCTTGATCATTTAGTTGATGGTTTCTCTGAGATCTGTTCCGAGACAAGATGTATCTGTGGATAAGTCTCTCGTCCTGTTCAAGGGCAGTTTGGTTTTCAGACAGTATATACCTGGAAAAAGAGCACAATATGGTATTAACTGGTTTATGGTGTGAAAGTACCACTGGATGCTTGTATTATTTCAGGGTGTAAACTGGTAGGGATTCTTCTATTGACACCCGTTGCAGTAGAGCAAGAAAGTATTCCTAGAATCACAGTGGTTAAGGATGTGGTTAGATTGAAAGATCACCACTTTTCTTTTTTGTCCAAGATGTAGAGCATGAATGAAGAGTTTATGTACTGCCCAGAGTGTCCTTTTAATCCTGGTCTACGTGTGACCCCATGTTTTAAACTGCGACACAGGCCCATTTAAGTATTGAGAGCAACCACGAGAGTAAAAGGCAACTTACTGTTTAGTTACACTTGTGCAATAATTTATGTTTTTTTCATCTTCTACTACCGTGGGTATTTTAAATTTGGAAAGAAAAACCCTGAAAATATTTTTTTTCTGGTCAGTGGTTTTATTTTTTCTGTATGTGCTTTGTTTGTAAACTCTTTATTCTGGGAGTGTCTTAGAATTGAAAGCGGAGCGTCATGATAATGTTTGACTAGCATCTGGCTGGCGGTGTGCGTAGTGGCAGCTGTCTAAGCGTAGTAGCAGTTGACTAATGGTGTGTAGTGGCAGCTGGCAGGGGTGGGTATTGACATGCTGCTGGTCAGTACATACACTGCCAGCCAAGCACCAGTCCACACACGTGTGATGAATTATGGGTGCATGAATGGCCTGTAAAGCAGTTGCTGCCTTGTTGTGGCTTTCTGATACAGTATTCTTTTCTACCACAAGGCCGCAGTGAAAAGAACCACCCTTGGCAAGGCAGCCCAACAAGCTTCTGTGTCGAGTCATCAGTACATGAAGTGGGTCACTACAGTTCTGGCATAGTGCCACAATTAAAGAGCGCAGTATATTAGACAGCTTAGCAAGCATCTTGCCCACCAGCATCCTCCTTTTGTGCCCACAATTCAGGCATGAGCACAGGGATAGCCAAAGCTGCTCTACATAACAGAGGGAGATAGCCAAGGGATGTAATGTGCAGGCAGCACCCACATGTCAAATTCGATACCACACCAATTGACTCTGCATTTGTAATTTCTAGCTCACTGATCACACTTTGGGTGGTGCGGCTGGAGTAGGGAGGTGCCCCTCTTTAGCTGGGTGTCACCCACATTTCCTGGCATAGTGCATGCTGCTATCAAGGCACAGCTAAGTGGGTGTCCTAACACTGCATGCCTCAGCAAGTTGGATTTCCTCCACCCTAGTCCTCTGCTAGAATCTGCATTCATGGCAGGCAGTTGCCTGCTGCTAGTGCTATCCCTGGGAGAAGGGGTCCTCGGTGGTCACTGCGGCGGGTTAGGGTCCAGCCTTGCAGGTTTGCTGTTCTTTGGCCTTGGCTTCTGAGTGGCAGGATACTTCAGTGAAAGCAGGCCCTTGCAAAAACGACTGAATGCGGTTTTCTGGAGGAGTCGGGGGAGGTAGAGGCATAGTTTTTTTGAGCTGGTTACCAGGTGAGCAGGGAAAAGCAGTGCAGTACAGTTTCCAAGACGGGCCCGGGTGCAAACCTAATGCGTAGCTTGTTGCCCTGATTAGATATGGATGGGGTGCTGCAAGTCTTCGCAGCTGTAGCTTTGGTAGAGCATTTCCCTATTCAATAGTGTAATTTTAATTCCACCTCCCATACGCTGGAGCATAATGTACCGTGGTGTACCAAAGGATGAGAGGCTCCAGGTTCAGATGCCCAGCCAGCACTCCAATCAAGGCTTCCAGTGTACTGATGCTTACACCCCACAAGAAATGGTGATGTGCTTCCTGTTATAAGTAGATACATTACACTACAAGATACATGTGTATATCAGACACTGATAATTGCTGGTTTTATATGCATAAAGGTGCATATAGGGGAGTTTATGCCTGCTACTATAACTTTAAATGTCATGAAAAAAAATTCATCCTTCACAACGTAAATGTAAACATCATATCATGTAAACATTGCTGCTTCTATGTACATACATGTAATTATAGACTTGTTTCTTAAGTCAACAAAACGTAATTCCTAAGCTGCTGGGCCTCCCTTGTGTGGGTGGGCCAGTGCCTGCAACACAGAAGGGCCAAAACATATTGTGAAGACCACAGAATCATCTATCACAAAACTACCTTTTTTTTGCAAAGGGGGCGCCTGCCTTTATGGTCCTGGGCTCGGCAGCCATCTAGGGAAAGCTACCAAACCCAGACATTTCTAAAAACTAGACACCCAGGGAACTCCATGGAGGTGTGGCTTGCATGGATCCCTCAAGGTTTTCTTACCCAAAGTCCCCTGGAAAGTGCAAATTTAGATAAAAAGTCACATTTTCCTCACATTTCTGCGTGGGAAAGTTGTGGGATCACTGGGCTAGCACAAATGTCCTACCACCCAGCGTTCTCCAAGGTCTCCCAATAAAAATGCTACCTCACTTGTGTGGGTGGGCCAAGTGGCCATGACTGGAGGGGGCAAAAACATATTGGGGCAATAATGATAACTATGGTAGGTATACTAATCAGTCCTAGGGTTGACAACCATATAAGGAAACCTATCAAACCCAGACATTACTGAAAAGTAGACAACATGGTAGGTCCAGGCTCCTGCTACTTGTGTGGATTTCCCAACATTTCCCTAACCAGAACACCCTGCAAAAGTAAAACATTGAATAAAAACACTAATTTTCCTTGTATTTCTTTGACGTAAACATCAGCGTGCCATGCACAGATGTGTGGGAGGGGCCCAGAAGTAATTTCACTTCTCCCCACCCTTTAGGGAAAAAAGGAATCCTCCTGTGTCAGCCAATGGCCGACTGAGTAACTGGGGAGGGTGTGAGTGTGTCGGCCATTGGCCAACACACTCACTTAAGGGGTTAATCACAAGAGTTATCTTGACATATTTATTGTTGACTGAAAGCTGCACATACAATTTAAAAACGCCTGTTGCACAGTGAGTTGTAGGTCACTGCTAAAAAAAGAAGCGCCCCCCCCCAAAAGTCAGCACCCCCTCCCCAGGTCAGTACCAGTTGCACTGCCTTGTGTATATATATATATATATATATCACCAATACCTCCTCTTCATGGACAGAGCAGAGGCCACACTGGGGAGAACCATGGAAACACCTTATTACGGCGAATGCATTTCGGCCAGTCGGCCTTCGTCAGTGCCAAACAATATTCAGGAGGTTTCAAGGCACCACTTAATGCAAGTCCTGCTTCTTTGTTATTGGGCAAAGCCAGCTCCATCCCCAAACATGTGTATCAGCTCACCCTATGACAGTTCATGGGTTTCTTGTGGACTGCAGATCCCAGAATGCAGTATGGTTCCAGGTAGGTGATGCAGGGGGGTAATGTGTTGCCAAATGGTTATGCCGGGTGCAGGACAGTCCGTAGTGCAGCTAAAACCAATTTTCCTGCTATGATGTACTTCAAGCGCTTCCTTGGGTCCCCAAACCACGTCAACCCCCGGTCGTCAGTAGGTAGTTATAGTTAGGACCAAGTTTCCATAGGAAGAGCATTTTTTGTTTTGCTTATAACTTTGGCGTCGTTTGATTAATCTTCATGACATTTTGCAAACCAATTCTTTGTTCATATCAGCTCTTATGTGGGAAGTTTGGGGGTGATTCGTCAAGGGGGGGCCGAGAAAAAAGAGGGGTCCCAAAACATGTTTTCTCCATGTTAATTTCCATAGGAAACTTTAGACAAGGCTACAGGTCGAACGGGTGAACGGAATCGCCCCAAATTTGGCAGGGAGAAGGCTCTTGGTCTAGAAAGCACCCTTTTGTTTATTTGGTGTAAATCCGTTCAGTAGTTTTGGAGAAATATCGAAATTTACAGATATCGATATTTGGGAATTCTGCCATCTGATTGGCTGAGGTGTTACGAGCACGAGCTTGCTGCTTATTGGTTGTGAGTGCTGCGAGCGGTTGCAACTAGGAAGTGTTGGCCGCCATTTTGTGATTCCATTGAAGCGAGTAAGGGGGGAAAAAGGGCGAAAAGAGTAGCAAACAGGAGGAAAGGAGCACTGTAACCTCTGTGGGGGAGTGCAAAGCAAAGTAGTCACACCTACCGGTCTGAAAGTGGTGTTGCTCAGAGTAACATGGTGCTGAGATGAGATGCTGCTACAGTCGGGTATGAAACCTAGAGCCTAAACCGTGAGGTCATTGCTGTAAAGTGCTGTGCTCTGGTGTTTGTAGGATACCTGTGGAAGTAGTGTTAGTTGGCGTTTATACCATACAGGGAGTGGGAAGCGAACTACTCACCCCTACTGGTCTGAAGACTCGGGGATTAAACTGTGAGCTCATTGCTGTAAAGTGATGTGCTCTGTGTACTATTTCAATGTAAGTCATAGTACAATGTTAGTATGTAATCATACTATAATGTAAGTATGTAATGTTATAATGTAGGGCTGTCATGAGGGGAATCTTGGGGAGTTTGTACACGGTGCTGGAGAAGATGGATGCCTTGGTGTCTGGTCCTATTGGTGGGTGTTTAAGCTGTCTTCTTTTCCTCCAATCAATCTACTTATCAGATCCACTGTTGTCTTCCTGTTCACTACATAAATTTGGGGATGAGCGGGAGAAGGTGAAAAGAAGGCAGCACTCACCAAGATTTTGCGCTTGCTTGCGTTGTGCTGAAGACCCGTTTTCTTGCTGAATCTGTTTCTACTCATCCCAGGGTCGTGCGCTGAAGACCCGTTTTCTTGGTGAATCTGTTTCTACTCATCCCAGGGTCGTCGGCTGATCGAAATATGTGATCCTACCTCTGGTAGGATTTTTTTTGTTTTGATTTTGGGCTTCCTCTGCCTCTTCACTACACTCTGGTTGCTGTACCACACGTGTGCAAGTAGTATTAGTATGCGTTTATACTAATTCTGTAGTTATGCATTAAACAAAGCATCATGGTCCCATGGAGCGCCACCTCCCAGGCACAGGTCATACAATGTCCTGGATTGTGCAAGTGCGGGACATTTATGTTTGCTATTACAGGGCGGGAGCATTGCTTGCACCCTGTAATAGTAAATTCTTGTTTGCCTCGTTGAAGCGAGAGGAGGAAATCCTCAATCGTTTCAATAAAGCGGAACCGGATGGTAAATATGGAGAAAAAAAATTAAGCGGGGTCTCACCCGTTGATTTAAATGAGCCCACTGGTGGGTAATGTTCCGGGGCCAATCCTATTATTATATTGCGGGGGTCTCTGCAGCACTGGGGATCTTAATCTCACATGTAAATTAGGCGCAGGAGGGCACAGAGACGTTTCGCAGACTAGGGGAACGACACCTCCCCGGGTATTGTTTACTAATTGTTCGGGGGGCTTCGAGGCCAACTGAAGACCGGGGATCGGCAACCTCCGGGGCTTTATTTAAATATGCAGGGTGGTCCTCGCCAGTCCTTGAAGCCTCGGTGGCCCTAGGCAGTGCCTTATTGGCTCTGAAATCACACGGGCAGTACTCATGGTGTTATAAAGTGATACACTCATAGAACTCTTGCTGTTGTACAATTACCCAGGCTTCATTTACGTAATAGTCTGTTGGTTTATATTTGGTCGGTGCACCGGAAAATGAAACAAAATTTCCCTTATAACCTACTATCAAACGCTGATTTTCACAATAAACTACAGACAAGTGTTGTCAGAAAAAGAAGACCCATACACTCAGTTATTTATTGGTAAAAAAAAATAACTTTTATTAACACAACACAAATAAATGGAAATGTAACTTTAATCGACCAACAGTAAAACATGAAAGAAGTGGGTGGGACTCCTCCGGAAGCAGCGTACAAAACCTGCAAGACAAAAAAGAAACATAAGTATGTGTGCCATGTCTAAGAGAAATAGAAAGGTAGTGAGAAGTGAGGAAAGTGATAATGGGACAGAGAGCGAGTGGGTGGAAGGGAGAAGGGGAGGGAGAGTGAAAAGAACAGAGAGAGGAGGAGACAGAGCGCCGGCCTACTGCACCCAGCCCTCACTGTTCACCTCCCGTCACCCGTGTGTCTGGGATGCTGGGGTCCGCGAGAAAGAGTGCGGTCCAGCAAGTCCTTAAAATGAAACAGAGATATAAATGAGACCAGAGGTTACATTATTATCTATGGCAACATCGCTTGCCTGCACCTGTGCACCCAGGCTGCTGCACCCCAGCCCCTTTCTCCACTCTGTGCTCAATTGCAGCTCCTGCGCGCCGAGGCTTGACTGCTCACCTGCCACAACCGGTGTGTCCAAGGACGTGCCAGTGCGAGCTCCAAATCCGGGGTGCCGCTATCAGGGTGGCCCAGCAGGTTTCCGGTCGGAGACGGTGTCTTGATACCACGGTGGAAGGCGTCAGAATGCCCAGGGCATCATCACGGGGTAAGCACCCGCTCCGCCCATTTTGGCTCCACTAACCCAGTGTCTGAAAAGGGAGAAAAAATATTATGTTGGAAACGTCTTGAGGTGTTCACAATTCAGGTGCAGTGTTGATTGCGACGATGTTGTACGCCTTATGGATTCCTTTTTTTATTGCGCATTGTGATATGCGAGGTGGATGCGGCCATATCACCCGAGGCAGTGTAGAAGAACTGGGACATGTGGCGGTGTCGTTATCTTATTTATACGCACGCAAAGTGGGCTGGGCTTGCGTACGCCAGGCGAGCGTAGGGGTGTGAATAATAGTTCCGGGGACCTGGGCGTTGTTCAGTTCCTGCCTGGCCAGGAAGTGTACTTATGTGGGTTTCTGTTGCAGTTTTGACATCGCAGAATGCGCAATTTACATTAATGTAGCATGTACCGGGAGGGCAGTAACTATTGCTAATGAGATGCTGTTCGAAAACATTGAATGGCCAACATCACATGTTGTTGTCAAGGTTGTGGATATGCGCAGACACTCATGTCAATGGTGTGCAGTATTATTGAAAGTGTTGCTATCGAGAAGCGCACACATATGAATGTGCTCGGATGGAGGGAGGATCAGCAGTGAGGCTACGTCATAAATAGTGATAACGTTCATTATAGTCAAGCAATGCATGCCAAACGTGAATCTGAAAGTTTCACATATGACACACTACTATACTGGTAAAGCTTGACAACAGAGAATACAGCAATACAAATGTACACATTACTGTTTACTGTTTGTCACATGTGATCTAGAATGAGCACTCTGCCCATGGCTGATGATACCCCTTCGGGCCAGCAATACCCAGGCCGAAAGGCAGCACAATAATGTGCACACACACACACCAGGGGCATCGTGTAACACACATTTGATTTTTGATGTAACGTTTGAGATGCATGGCCATCACATGTGGAAGGCTAATGTACAGACCATGAATATTGATCAAGATGATCGTTGCATGTTGTGTGTAGTAGAAGATATGTGTACACAGCAAAAAAACGTTTCTAAAAAGCTCTCTAAGCAGAAGCGGTGTGTCTCATCAAACACTGTAGTGAGAATGACTAAAATGGGTGGGGTCCTCCAACTGTTACAATGGGAAATGTTATGAACTAATCAAATGCTTTTTTTTAAAGTCACATGGTAACTGCGCATTGAGGGCGCAAGGAGGCCGCACCCGACAAGATTTTGAGAAAATATATTTCAATTCAATTCAATCAAGCGTTATTGCGGTTTGATTTACCATAAAAGCACATAAAAATAAACCAATCAATACAGTGGGTCAGACAATTCAGTTCATGCATATAATCACAATTGTATAGATGATTTTATTAGACGTATTCTTAAAAAGTTTTAAAAATTTAAATACTATCCAGAATTCTAAAATTGTTAAAACGATGATCATTATAAAAACAAAATAAAGTGCAATCTTTTCTCTCATTATCCAGTAGACTTAATGCTGGTATATAGCAATGTTATTTACCAGGTTCCTTCGAATTGTCCACATAGAGAGCAAATATTTGGCTACTGCAGAAACAATCACTGCGTTGGTATCAGTTTTTCGTATCCTAAAGAAAACCAAATATTGCTTTACAGCCAGATTTTTACACAGCTGAATTATCCATTTCCTCCTAATGCTAGCATATGCTGAACAGAAAAGGATAACATGTACAGGAGTTTCTTCCTCAGTTCGACAACCTGGGCAAGGACGTGCCGGACCCCCTTTCCACCTATCAATATTATGGTAAAAAGGCAAGGTGCCATATCTAAATTGCAAATAGATCTTCTTTGCTAAAGTAGGTTGTATTGCATCAATCTCAGGCTCAAAGCTATAAAAGGACTTAACGTCCAAAAAGATATCAGTTGAGCTTGAAGTTTTTACTGAGCAAAAGAGATTCCTTAAGTTAGATTCTTTTACAACACTTGTCATGGTTTTCTTAGAAATAGCTGGGCAGGAAACCTCGGGATTTAGCCACAGTTCCTCGAGCCCAGTCGATGTAAGTGACTGTCTTATAAATGTTAACCAAGGGATCCTACCAGATCCTAATGAAGCCATGACTACTTTGAGCTCCTCCTTGTAATTCACCAGCTCAGGGATGCTCCACAGGCGCTTCCAGTAAAGTAGGGGCCGAACAGCAATAGCGTCTGCGATTGGGCGAATATTCAAATCTAATCTGAGCGGTGCCAAGGGAGTACTTTTTGGCAGATCCAATAATTGCCTTATAAAATTATTTTCAGTTATAGATAGGTTACTTACTGGTGTATGTCCCCAGAGTTCCGCCCCGTAAAGGGATGATGCCCTGGCTTCAACTCTAAAGATTTCAAGGGGGGCACTTATTATTTTGTGGGTACAATTCTTCTGCACTTTTAGGATACCCCCAGCTGCTTGGGTTAGTCTTAAATTGGCCTTGGCCAGTTGAGGACCCCACCCCATTTAATCATTCAAAGTTAAACCCAAGTATTCAAAAGTTGGGACCCTTTCGAGGGGTCTGCCTTCCATCATTGGATGGGGGCAGTTAACAGTATTGGCATTAAAAACCATGTACTTAGTCTTATTTATATTGACCACCAGGCTCCTTTTAATACAGAATTTGGAAAATTGGTTCAACACCCGCTGCATCCCCATTGGGGATTTCGAAAGCAGCAGCGTGTCATCTGCAAACATTAGTGCGGGAAATCTTTGAGCAGCCAATTTGTGGGAGTCAATGTTGTTTATGGCTAGGAGATTTTCGATAAGCCCGTTGAGGAAGAGAGAAAACAGGGACGGGGCAAGGACACAGCCCTGTCTAACGCCTTTCTCAATCGGGAATGGTCCAGTTAGCTGACCTTGCCTACCAAAACGAACTCTAGTGAAAGTGCCTTCATGTAAGATCTTAAACTGATGGCATAAGTATGGCGGAACCCCCATTGTTAGTAAAATAGTCCATAACTGGTTCCGGTCCACCATATCAAATGCGGACTTTAAGTCGACGAATGTGAGATATAGACTACCCCCTTCCAGGACCACATGCTTCCATATATATATATATTTATCATAATATATAATTTTTCTTTTTTAAATAGAAACCATATAGGTTTTATAAACATTAAAATATGAAATTAACATTTAAAAAACCTTAGAAATTCACTGAAAAAACCATAGGTTTTACAGACGTTATGGTTAGGAATTAGCATTTTAAAAACCTTTGAAATTCACTACAAAAACCATAGGTTTCAGGGACGTTATAGTTAGTTGGACATTTGACTCATATAAAACCAGAGAAATTCGCCTGTTATAGTTAGTTGAGCTAACTATAACTCGCGCGCCCGCAATGCACTGCTGATGATGTCACATATTACATCACTCCTGACACGGCCAGTGACATCACTGATGACATCTCAAATGACATCACTGATGACATCATCCAGTGACTGTGTGTTTATATAAAGTTTAAATATGTTTTATATATGTGCCAAATTGTATTGAAGCATGAGTGGGTGTATAAGTGTCTGGATGGAGGATTTAGTAGGTGCGTGACTGACTGTATAACTGAGTAATTAAACGTGTCTTACTGAATGCATGTGTTAGTGACTAAACTGTGTGAATGTCTGTATCAGTCTTTCAGTTGGTGTGTAAGCGGCTACATGGGTTGGTGAGTAGCTACTTGAGTGTCTATATGGCTTATTGATTGGTTGCCTGAGTATTTGTATGGGTGCCTGAGTGAGTGTGTGGGTGGGTGGGTGGGAGGTGTGTGACTCGGAGCATAGATTTATGAGTGGTTGATTCACTGGGTGTATGGGATCAAGAGTGCATGTGGAAACAGCTGTGTGTATGGGTGTGTTGGTGAGTGAATGGATGTCTCAGTGGTACATGTGCGAGTAATTACATATGTAAAAGGCAGTATATGTGAGTGATGTAATATGTTACGTCATCAGCAGTGCATTGCGGGGGCGCGAGTTAAAGTTAGCTGAACTAACTAGAACGGCGGAATTTCTCTGGTTTTGTACGAGTGAAATGTCCATCTAACTATAACGTCCCTGAAACCTATGGTTTTTTCAGTAAATATATATATATAATCCTCTGCTGATGCTAATACTGTATTTAGACACTTAATTGCCCATGTCTTCTTCCATTAAATTTTAGCTATACATATATTACAAATATTTTTTTTTCATAAAGACACATATGTCATCAGCAGAGGATTACGGTCGCGTGAGTTATAGTTGCCTACAGTAACTATAACGGGGGAATTTCATTGGTTTTTTATCAGTAAAATGTCCAGCTAACTATAACATGTGTGAAACCTATGGTTTTTTCAGTGAATTTGCAAGGTTTTTTAAATGCTAATTCCTAACTATAACGTGTGTGAAACCTATGGTTTTTTCAGTGAATTTGTACGTTTTTTTAAATGCTAAGTTACTTTACGCCATTTGTGGCGTGCGCGCCCACTTAACGCAGTTCGTTCCGTGCGCGCACAGTGAGCACGCGGTGCACTTCGCGCACCGCGTGCCCACGTTACGCTAGATGGGCCATGAACGCACGATGCGCTTCGCGCACCGTGCGCACATGGAGGACATATGATGAGCATCGTTGTGACAGCTAAAATATATGTTTTGGTCAGCTATAATAAGCCATGCCCAAATGGTGCCCTTCTGGCACCATTTGCACAAGGGGTGGTGAGAATGTGTATATATATATATTTTTTTTATTATTTATTACCGTACGCGTACGGTAAGCGTAATCGGCGAAATTTTCGAAAAAATTAAAATTCCCTTTTTTCACTTGGGGGATCGTTGGTGACTCCCTCGACATGGCTAGGTGCTTGGGAGCTGTCTAAACAGCCCCTTTACATGTTTTTGCTCTTTGTTTTTCAACCCCCTGTCAGAGTGCGAGAGAGAAAATGGCGGCCGCCGCTTCCTGGTTTCGACCGATTCGAATGTTTACTAAGATCTAACGGCCAATCAGAATCGCGCTCGCGCACGTCACCGTACGCGTACGGTAAGCGCACCGTAAGCGCACCGTAAGCTGGCTCAGATATATATATTGATTTAAAGGCTATTTTCTCAGAATCTACTGAACAGATTTACACCAAACCTACAAAAGGCACTTCCTTGACCTGAGGACTACCTCTCTGCCAAATTTCATTAAATTCTGTTCAGCCGTTCGGGCTGTAGCTCTGTCTAAAGGTCCTATGGAAAAATGCATGGGAAAAACGCGTTTTGGGACCCCCCCTTTTATCTCAGCCCCCGCTTGACGAATCCCCCCCGAGACTTTCAGGGTAGGAGCGGAGCGTAGCGCCCCACCTATTTTGAAAAATTCGCGAGGATTCGTCGACCGGCGCCAAAGTTATTCAAAATAGAATGTTGCGGATTTCCTATGGAAACAGGGTCCTAACTATAACTATCTACTGGCGACCGCCAGTAGATAATATATATATATATATATATATATATATATATATATATTCAGTTTCACGATTGCCCACAAGCAGGATGCACTCACTGTAAGCATACTCCAGTTAAGGGAAGGCACCCATGCTCCCAGCATCAGCAGAGCCTGACGCGTTTCAGGATTACTCCCTTTCTCAAAGGCTTTTCTGCAATTGAATGACTGCCAGCTACACAACTATCAGCATATGTCTTTTGAAAAGACTACCAGTCCCAGAATTCCTTGGAACTTACCCAGCTGTGATTGTTTGATCATGAATGAAATAAAGAAGGGACAAACACTGGTAATCTTAATGGTGGCAGTCATTCAGTAGCAGAAAAGCCTTTGAGGAAGGGCGCATGCCCGAAACGCGTCAGGCTCTGCTGACGCTGGTTGCACCTGTATCTTCCCTTACTTGGAGAGAGCTGACTGGGAGTGCGCGCTGCATTTGGGTGCTCGTGAAACTGACTATATTATGGCCGACCCGGCCGGGGGGCGCACCGCCGCGTTACTTAGCGGTTCCACTGCTGGTGTGATTATCGGCGGAAAGGATCAGTCTGGCTCAAGATTTGAACGGGGAGGAAGTGTGCAGGTGCACCCGTGATTAATAGACATTTTATTGAATTGACTGCCTTCAGCCCACTTGGGATGTATTTTGAAAAGACTACCAGTCCCAGAATTCCTTGGAATTTACCCAGCTGTGATTGTTTGATCATGAATGAAATAAAGAAGGGACAAACACTGGTAATCTTAATGGTGGCAGTCATTCAGTAGCAGAAAAGCCTTTGAGGAAGGGCGCATGCCCGAAACGCGTCAGGCTCTGCTGACGCTGGTTGCACCTGTATCTTCCCTTACTTGGAGAGAGCTGACTGGGAGTGCGCGCTGCATTTGGGTGCTTGTGAAACTGACTATATTACGGCCGACCCGGCCGGGGGGCGCACCGCCGCGTTACTTAGCGGTTCCACTGCTGGTGTGATTATCGGCGGAAAGGATCAGTCTGGCTCAAGATTTGAACGGGGAGGAAGTGTGCAGGTGCACCCGTGATTAATAGACATTTTATTGAATTGACTGCCTTCAGCCCACTTGGGATGTATTTTGAAAAGACTACCAGTCCCAGAATTCCTTGGAACTTACCCAGCTGTGATTGTTTGATCATGAATGAAATAAAGAAGGGACAAACACTGGTAATCTTAATGGTGGCAGTCATTCAGTAGCAGAAAAGCCTTTGAGGAAGGGCGCATGCCCGAAACGCGTCAGGCTCTGCTGACGCTGGTTGCACCTGTATCTTCCCTTACTTGGAGAGAGCTGACTGGGAGTGCGCGCTGCATTTGGGTGCTTGTGAAACTGACTATATTACGGCCGACCCGGCCGGGGGGCGCACCGCCGCGTTACTTAGCGGTTCCACTGCTGGTGTGATTATCGGCGGAAAGGATCAGTCTGGCTCAAGATTTGAACGGGGAGGAAGTGTGCAGGTGCACCCGTGATTAATAGACATTTTATTGAATTGACTGCCTTCAGCCCACTTGGGATGTATTTTGAAAAGACTACCAGTCCCAGAATTCCTTGGAACTTACCCAGCTGTGATTGTTTGATCATGAATGAAATAAAGAAGGGACAAACACTGGTAATCTTAATGGTGGCAGTCATTCAGTAGCAGAAAAGCCTTTGAGGAAGGGCGCATGCCCGAAACGCGTCAGGCTCTGCTGACGCTGGTTGCACCTGTATCTTCCCTTACTTGGAGAGAGCTGACTGGGAGTGCGCGCTGCATTTGGGTGCTTGTGAAACTGACTATATTACGGCCGACCCGGCCGGGGGGCGCACCGCCGCGTTACTTAGCGGTTCCACTGCTGGTGTGATTATCGGCGGAAAGGATCAGTCTGGCTCAAGATTTGAACGGGGAGGAAGTGTGCAGGTGCACCCGTGATTAATAGACATTTTATTGAATTGACTGCCTTCAGCCCACTTGGGATGTATTTTGAAAAGACTACCAGTCCCAGAATTCCTTGGAACTTACCCAGCTGTGATTGTTTGATCATGAATGAAATAAAGAAGGGACAAACACTGGTAATCTTAATGGTGGCAGTCATTCAGTAGCAGAAAAGCCTTTGAGGAAGGGCGCATGCCCGAAACGCGTCAGGCTCTGCTGACGCTGGTTGCACCTGTATCTTCCCTTACTTGGAGAGAGCTGACTGGGAGTGCGCGCTGCATTTGGGTGCTTGTGAAACTGAATATATATATATATATATATATATACATATATACATACATACGCACACACACGCATGCACGCACACACGCACGCACACACACACACACACCCACATTATCTACTGCCCAGATTCCCACAGCTCCTGATAAAATAGTACCTTACCTGTGTGCGTAGGTCTAGTGCCCATGACAAGAAAGGGTCTAAAACACAATGTAGCAACATCCAGATGGGGTAGCTGTGGATTTTGGGTCCATGGGGCACCCAGGTTAACTTACCAAACCCAGACAGTTCTAGAAACTGGGAACCCAGGGTGGTGTGTCTTAAGTGGATCCCACAATGCCCTGCAAATCTCAAACGTTGTCTAATAGCTCACATTTTCCTTGCATTTCTGAGACGTAATCTTTTCAGAATCTGCAGGGATCCATAAAAAGGCAACCACCCAGTGTCCCTCCACTTGTCACGAAAAACAATAGCACATGGGTGGCTGTGCCTAGTGCCCATGATAGGAACTGCTCAAACCAGGGTCATCAATGGGAGCCCTTGCTTTCTTGGGTGTCTAGCTTTCATAAATATCTATTTTGGTAGATATCCCTGGGTGGCCGCCAGACTGAAAAACAGCAACCCCCATTGCCAAATCAGGTTAAACAGCGCAACAGGAAGTGTTGATGTCTCCACATTGTGTTTTTGACCCTTTCTTTTCCTGTGCACTAGGCTCACTCACACAAGTGAGGTACTATTTTTATCAGGTGACTTTGGTGGACTCCTCATGGTGTCCTTTTTTTCATGTGCAGGTTTACCACCCCACCCAAAGCCAGCGCCTGGGTCTCAATTTGGGCCAATCTGTCTATATACTACTGGCCAGTAAGTCAGACGCTCCTAACCAACGTAAATTCACGGCTCCCTAATAGCAGTTATGCGTTGCCTTTTCGGCACCAGATGTACCCTGTGGTTTTCAGGATTCCTAGAGGATAAGGAGGAGAGGATGGGGAGAGGATGTGGTCCGTCGGCTAGACTGCCGACTTTGGTGCTGGAAACCAGGGTTCGAGCCTCTGGGTTGCGTCCACATCCTGTGATTCTGGGCAAATAATGTAATCTCCCTGTGCCTGAATGTGTAAGTAATCGGTGCTCATGTAAAGCGCTCCAATACCTTCGGGTTGAGTTCGCGTAATACAAATCTGCAAAAAAAAAAAAAGGCAGAGTTTCAACGCTCAATTTTTGACTTAGAAAGTCACAGTGTCAAATATCTGGCCTTTACGTGGCTTTGTTTGCGGAGTTTTCCAGCTTCCACTTAACCCAGGACATTTGGGGTTAGTGCCACAAATACTATTCCCACCATTTCACGTCTGTGGCATTCGCCTCTAGTGGAGCATGTTTCCGCAGTATTTCAGACCAATTTTCTGCAAATATCAATTCTTGTTTACTTCTGCAATGTGTTTCTCTGTACTGGATAGCTCCTCCCTCTCGGTTTGCAAAGGTGTTGCACCCATGGGAAGACTCTGGACTATCAAAAAGTGTCAACTGCCACATTGCTCAAACCGGTCGCTATGTTCCTCCTACGCAAGTGTCCTTTGCCAATGCTTAGGAAAGAAGAACCAACCCAGCTGATTTTACATGCCTGCTTCATATTTCTTAATGAATACCTAGTTATTATTTTTCCCCTATGAATAGGATTCAGTACAGCATGATTGCATCTATGGTCCTCCCCTAATCGTGGGAAGACTTCCATTTCCTAGTTTCTCAAGTATTTTAGGAATAACTGGTACCAATCTCCGTTAAATGGTAGTTGGGGCAGGAAAGGTGAGCCTGTGGGCACAGTGGGGACAGCTCCATTGATGTCGCACTGACTGAATTGAATGACTGCAGGCCAAAAACAAATATATTAATCTTTTAGTGGTGGCAAACGATTAAGAGCAGTGATAACGCATCCTAGATGGGTACACCACCCTTCAGTACCATATCGCAAAAACGTCACTCTGACCGGAAGAATAGCAAGAAAATATATTCAGGAATAGTAAAAAAGTTTGGTAGAGGCAAAAAAAAATGCCTCTTAGTGACATCTGGGGATCAGATTGACAGTGATCAGCCCTGAACCACAGCAATCCAGCAAAGCAGCGAACTGTGAAGAGAGCCATCTACTTTAGGCCACACCCAGATGCCATCCTTACAAGGAAAGGCGAGCTCCGTATTACTTTACCCTTACTCGGCTTAATTGAGCTGTTATGTCTCACCCTTCCGAAACTCAGCCCAAAATTCCCTCTTTACTTATCTCCACAAATTAGACCCCATCAGCGACCAAACCTCAGATCAGTTTGGGAAACTAGCATGGTAGTTGTTCTCAAAGTGGTACAACAGCCCAAATCTAGATTTGGAAAAGCAGGTTTACAACTATTCATCTACACATGTTGCACGCTAGCTATATTAAAGTCAGCAACAGGTTGCCACAAACAGACAAATGGATCTTCAATGTTTTAATTCACGATACAGAATTTTCCGATTACAAAACATTAACAAAAATACATGAAATTGGGCATAACTTGAAGAAACACTAAACACAAAAATCCTCACTGGAATGCCGCATGTTCACCAGAGTTGTATCGTTTAAAAAATGTTTCCTTTGACATCGCATGTTAAGTGCGCGTCAACACTAAAATGTTGCAAAACCCACTTTAAGATGCCAGATATATGCAGGACGAGAAGAGTTTTAAACCAAACAGACATGGCTGTAGAGGAGCTAAGAAGAGTTAGGAAAATGATAGTGTAACTTACCCTAGTGAATCCCTCAGCTGGTCGGTTGAAGTCTCCCAGGGCAGCAGTAACACGAGCAGGGCTCTTCCAGCTCTATGAAGCACGAGCCAGTTGCATCACAATGTTAATAGCCAATCAGCAGGCAGTGCCTGTAACGTTGTCAATGACCTCACAAAGGGCAGACAGCCTAGGAATGTTAATGTGGTCCACGAGCCAGGACTAAACCAGTGAATGAACGAATGGACACATTTTAACCATCAAGTTACCAGTAGAGGTTGCACCTACAGGAGACAAGGAAGCAATATGATACACTATGAACTCAAGACTGAACTGAGTTTTTCTTGAGTGACCTACCATTAATTTGAGGGAACAGAGATGGTTAGTGCAGAGTTCTCCAAAGTCGGTCCTGCAGGGCCGGATCCATGCCAGTTTTTTAACTTATCCACCTTTAGATAAATGTATTTATCTTAAAAATCTGGCATGGATCCGGCCCTCCAAGACCGACATTAGAGAACCCTGGTTTAGAGGCAGCCAATTTAAAGAGTAGCCCAAATGGTGAGATACACAAACCGAATCAGAATGTAGCTGGAGGACTCGCGCTTGAGCGCCTATTATCTAGTCTTTAGGCCGGCGAACGACCTTTACAATGCGGTTGTTACACCGCGGTACGTTTACATAGCGGTCATTACAATGCAAGTCGTTACAACGACTTGCGCTGGATGGCGCTAAACACTAAGGAATAGTAAGATTTACTATTCCAACACCTTCCCTACTGTTCCGTAGGCTGGAGTTGGAATAGTAAATCATACTATTCCTAAGTCCAGCGCAAGTCGTTGTAACGACTTGTGTTGTAATACCTGCAGTGTAACGTACCGCGGTGTCACGACCGCGTTGTAACATCCCATATTCTTTTAGGCCGCGTGGAATCTATTCTCCAGCACAACTTGAGCAGACTATGCTTACTTATAATGGTTCTTCTGTAAACATTAGGCCCAACCTCACTTTGGTTAGGTCTAGTACCCAAGTTCCCATATGCTGTCTCTTCATGTAAACAGATTAAATTCTGCAGCGACCACGGTGCAGTGCATACTTTAAAGTGCTGCAAAAAGGTTTCTGCCATGCAAAATTTAAAACCTAAACTATACTGACAATGCAGCATAGAAATCAGTAAAATATGTTTTCACTTCTTGGGGAAACCGTGGAGTGCTACACTCAGTCATAGTTAGACCCTTTATTCTAGTATTAATACACATGGCTTGCATGCCTGCTAATTCTAGCTTTACACTCTACTTTCCGGTAACAATTTTCTGCTCAAAAAGCTGGGTAATAGCACCCAAAATGTATGATTTGGCAAGCCGACTAGGGGCGTGGCTTGGCCAGCAGCGATGGCGGACACGTGAGCAGGGAGCTCCGCATCAGCCTCGCGGTTATAGTGACACAAAGGAAGTCCGGAGCTGACTGTTTTGACCCTGGAGCCTCCTGCGTGGATCGTGCGCTGGAGGAGCGGGTCTGGAGGTTCGGAGAGTGCGGCACGGCAGAGAGCTGGGGAGATCTGAGGCGCTGCTTGGAGAGGCTGGGTGGTCCCAAAATGGCAGCAGCAGGGAAGACGCCGAGGCTGGTGGCCTAGATTGTGCCTCGTGCCCTGCACCCTACAATCTGAGTGACCCTCTGTAGCGTGTGAGGTGGCGCTGCAACGGCCCTGGAGTGATTGACAAACTGCCGACAAGTGGGATTACCCAGGAGTGGCGGCCGGCCGCATCCACGTTCTAGCCCATGCAGGAAGAGTGAGAGCGTACCTGCCAACAAGGGGTGGCCACCGATCGAACAGCAGCCGGCGGAGTGCTCTGCGAACTAGTCAGCGGCGTGGGCCCCGAGCGACTACGGCTCATTGCTCGGCCTCGTAGCGGCGCCTGAGGCATCGCAGCTGCCAGTGGGAGGAGACATCATATCAGGCAGGCTGGTGGTGCAGCAAGACTGACACGACCTGCGGCAGGTATGAAGGGCGGAGAGACCTGGGAGCTGAGCTGGATCCCCTGGCCCTGCTCCTGAACAGGCCGTGAGCTCCCTGAACTACGCGGGACCCCTGACCCCCAGGCTACCGATGGTGGGGGACTCCTGCGAGGCTTATGGAGGTGAGGCACTTGGAGATTGACACTAACTTCCGGGGGAGCTGGTACGGTGACTACGCCCAAAGGCGAGGGGGGATGGCTGCCTGATTTGATCGCATGTGGACTGCCACTGGAGGCGACCCCTGCTACTTGTTCCCGACCAAGGCAGTGGGCTGTTACTCTGCGAGAGCTTCACACCGCACCAGTTGAGGGCCTGGAGCTGGGAGGGGGAATGCGACTTCAACTGCACCTGGCAGTGGCTTCAGACATGAGGAGAGGCTCCCTGGCTGGCGGATCTAGACAGCGGGGTATCCAGAGAGTGGAACGGCCCATGATCCATTTTATAGCCCCTACACCATTGCCGAGGATACCACGTATGGACCAGATCTAAGAGGGAGTAGAGCTGGGACCCAGCAATGGCGGACTGAACTGCACTGGGATTGCGGGACAATTGAAACGGGACCCCTGAAGCAAGCGACGAGACGACAACCCCCACTGCGTAGGGAGAAGAGCCGGCGGTGACCCAGCAGGGCACTCATCGACGAACGAGAAGTGAGACAGTAAGTGCGAGGGGAGTCCTTGCAATTATGGGCAAACTCAGGGGCCGCCAGACTGCGCTCCCCCAGAGCCAGGACGAAGAAATACAGGAGCCGGCGCGCAGTGCCTTGGACAACACGGTGCAGCGACAATTACAGCAGATCCTGGCTGCCATAGCCGACACAAATGCAGCCCTTTATCAGGACATTAGTACAGTTGCAGTGAGGCTTGGCCTGTTGCGTGAAGAGCACAAGAAACTCTCTGAGAGGGTCAAGAAAACTGAACTCGGCATCACGGAAATAGCGCCAGCACACAAAGATGTAGCGCAGCATGTGCAGACCTTAACAGACAGGGTATTGACCTTAGGACGAAGAGCCGAAGATGCAGAAGGACGCAATGGGAGGAACAATGTGCGGGTCGTGGGACTGCCGGAAGGAGGCGATATGGTGTCCTTCCTGGAGACATGGTTCAGAAATGTTGTTGCTCCGGAGAGACTCACTGCCTTTTATACACTTGAGAGGGCCCACAGAGTGCTGGCCAAGCCGCTGGCCCCAGGGAGGCCCCCAAGGCTGGTTGTGGCCTGCCTGCCTGCTCCATTTCCGAGACAGGGACTTACTACTACAAAAAGCAAGAGCGGACGGCCCCTTTCCAGTGGACCATGCCAGAGTCACGCTGTTTCCAGACTATACGATGGAGGTGCAGAGGAAGCGCGCCTCTTATACAGCGGTCAAGAGGGCTCTGCAAGAAGAGGGCCTCCAGTACTCCCTGCTGTCCCTGGCCCGGCTGCGTTTCATTCTGGATGGGAGCACACACTACGTTGATTCTCCCCAAGAAGCTTGGGACTGGCTGGAGAACTACATGAAGGAAATGCAGAGAGATGGGGCCCCGGGAGAGAAGCAAGACCGTGTACCCAATCAACCTGTACGGCTACGGCGGCGCACCCGAAATAGGACCCAGAAGAAACCCACGCTTACACAGACAGCTTGTGAGCGGGCGGCGGCGCTGCAGGCAGTGGTAGACCTAGCGCAAGTATGAGCTCCTACATCAGTAGAGGAGAAGGGCGAAACCACTGAAGGCTCTGTCGGGCATGACTCGGACTCATCCCAGACTGGCAGGGAGCAGATGCCTGTGGTGACACTGCAGACAGCGGATACCATTGCCTGAAGAAGGAGGATGCAGAATTGTGAAGTATGAAGTTAGAAACCTGTGGACTGGTACTGCTAGCAAGAGGTAGGTGGAAGGCCCAGACTGGCCTAGTAGATTTGGGGCTGATGTGCATTAACTGGGGTTTTCTTGAGCCAGCTGTTGTCCCCAGCACCTCTGAATTCATCAGAGGTTTTTGAGTGCTTTGTTTTCATGGTTTGGATGGTTACTAGTTCTATAGTAGCTGTCCTGGGGAGGGGGAGTTGGGGTTGCTTTTTAGTAATGGGGGTTAATAGGGGCAGGCATGTCACTAGACTAGCTCTCAGGGTTGATTTCTGGACACAGTTGGGATGGGTTCTGCCAGTGATCTGAAGTGTTTATCGTGGAATGTGCGGGGCATGCACTCTATGTGGCGTCGACAAAAACTTCATGCGTATTTAGTGCGAAGGGGAGTTCATATTGCATTGTTACAGGAAACTCACTTGCAGGTGCAGGAAGGGACAGCGTTGCTGCGGCGCTGGCGAGGTCAGTTGTACTACACAACCTATTCCGCTTTCGCCCGGGAAATGTTGGTTTGGTCTACGAGCGGGGGTGCCTTTCCAATGCAGGGAAAAGCTTATTGATCTGAAGGGTAGGTTTGTAGTGGTGCTTGAGAAACTGGATGGGGGTGACATTGCTCTGGGAAGTATTTATACTCCCAATACGGAGCAGCCAGCCTTTTTTGCGCAGCTGTCCACGAAGCTGGCACCTTATCTCACTGGGTCGGTGTTACTGGGAGGGGATCATAATTGTATAACTGATGTGATTTTAGATCGCTCCCACCCCCCGCTCCCTAATGCCCCCACTCATAAGATTGTGGAGGCCAGGCATAATTGGCAGGTCGGGTGGGGCTTGGTGGATACCTGTAGGACCCAACATCCAGATGACCGGGATTATTCCTATTTCTCGGCGTTGCACGACTTTCACGTGCACCTGGACGCATTGTTATGCACTCCGGATGTACATGCTGGCGTGCAGGGTAGTGAATATCTTGCCAGAACGCTGTCGGATCATAACCGTGTATTGCTTCGGATGCACTGGTCGCGAATCTGGGCCCGGATACCGACCTGGCGACTGCGCCCAGAGGCATTAGAGGACCAAGTGTTTCGGGACACGGTGGGTGCGTCCATCACCCTTTTTTTCTGAGATAACGAGGGGACCGCCTCCACGCCGTTAGTAGAATGGGACGGTTTTAAAACGGTGATTCGGGTGGTGCTATGGTGGGAGTGCGCAGGGTATTATTAGAAGAGGTAGGAGATGCTGAAAAACGCTAGTGAGATATTGAGAAAGATCGTCCCGAAAGACCTGATAGACAGCGGGACTTGGAAGAGGCGAGAGAAGCAGTGCCAGGGCAAGTGGAGCGATTAAGATGTTTTGATCATAAGGCTTATATCACACACACTCATGTCGAGGGCGATAAGTCGGGAGCCTTGTTGGCCTGGCTGGCCAACCCATCGCATAGGGGCTCGCCGATATTGGAGATCCGAGACACCCGGGGGGATGCTTGCTTCACTCAGGGAGGTATAACCAAGCTGTTTTCTATAAGGAGTTATACGGGAGCAAGACAGTCACGACGGGGACGATTTAGGTGGATTTACGAGCGAGCTCCAGCTCCCACGACTGGATGAAGATCAAGCGGAGGCGCTCGGTGGGGATTTTGAATTAAGAGAAGTGCGGGCGGCTATTGAACATATGGCATGGAATAAAACGCCGGGGACAGATGGCCTTCCGATCGAGCTTTATTCTACTTACTCTGAGCAGTTGGCACCGCGCCTAGTGGCTTTGTATAACAGGGCGAGACGCCTGAGCCATCTCCCTGTATCCACAAGAGAGGCGATTATCATTCCGCTCCTGAAACCTGGTAAATAGGCATGGGACAGAATGGCGTACCGTCCGCTATCCATGCTCAACACGGACTATAAGATATTGAGTCGTATCCTAGCCATCCGTCTATTGCCCACATGTCAACCGTAATCCATCGGGATCAGTCTGGCTTCATTCCTACTCGGAATACGGCCTTAAACGTCCGGCGATTGCTGCAGATACTTGACGCGGACTCCTAACCCAAAGCCACTGCTGTGATATTTGCCGTTGATATAGAAAAGGCATTTGACAGTTTGGAATGGCCCTATCTGTTTCATGTCATGGCCCGATTTGGGTTGAGGTACAACTTTATAGCATGGACGGCTCTACTTTATAAGTCCTCTACAGCACGGGTTAGGACGGGTGGGGCGATATCTGAAGCTTGTGAGGTGACCCGGGGCACGCGACAGGGTTGCCCGTTATCCCCCCTTCTGTTTGCACTGGGCATGGAACCATTGGCGGCAAAGGCTAGGACAGGGAGGTACTATTGGGGCCTGCGGGCGCAGGGTCAAACTCACCATATAGCCCTGTATGCAGATGACCTGCTCATGTTCCTAGGAGACACAGAGAGGGAGTTACTGGGATCGAAGGCGTTACTACATTAGTTAGGAGAGATGTCTGGCCTTAGAGTTAACTGGACTAAATCCTGCTTGTTCCCTACGGATGAGAATAGGAGCGGCTTGCTGGATATAGCGGGAGTGCGATGGGAATGAGGTGCCTCCCCTATCTGGGGGTCCAGATACATCATACTAGGTTGGATATCTTGGCAGGCAACAGTAAGAGGACTGGCGGGCTGTTTTGAATTTTGGGGATCACTGCCATTGTCGGTTGCTGGGCGTGTGGCTTTACTTAAAATGGTGGCCCTTCCTCGGCTGCTATACTATTTCAGAACCTTGCCGATTTGGGTACCAGCGCGGATTTTTAAGCAACTTACGTCCATGATCACAGAGTTTTGATGGGGCACTGGGAGAAGGCGGGTTGCCCTGAAAGTGCTGATGCGTCCACGATCGGAGGGTGGATGGGCAGTACTTGACTTCGAAACTTATTAGTTGGCTGCGCAGATGCAGTGGTTGACGCAAAGAGTGGCACTGAGGCTGCGTGGCCCGGAAGAGGAAGGAGGGGTTGCAGCTGCTCTCTCAAATTTTATTGGACCTCCCTGTTCGGATTGGTGCTATCCCGAGGACCTTAAGACGGCAAGGCAATGTTGGAGGCGGAGTCTCAAGAGGGCAGGTTTGAAAGTGCCATATGCCCCTGATATTCTGCTCTCTATGTGCGAGGCACTCCCTCACGGGGGCTCCTGGCGGGAGCTGAGTGACTGGGATGAGAGGGGGCGAACTACTATTGGGGATTTATATGAAGATGGGATCATGCTGCCCTTCTGTGCTCTGCAGGAGCGATTTGTTTTGCGAGGGGGGACTTCATTGCTCCATGATGCGCTTACAGCGGCTATCCGGCTCACTGGAAGAAGGGCTGGGCAGAACCTAGGGCTTCTTTAGGATGTCAATATATTGTACCTGCGGCAGGGAAGTATAAGGCAGTCATGTGCCTGTACAAGCGTATGTCCCAAGAGAAGCTGCCCCACTTGGACGTACTCAAGCGAAAGTGGGAGGTAGATGTGGGAAGCGAGATACCGGATAGGGCCTGGGCCGAGGTGGTGGAGTGAGCGTGGAAAAGCACCAGGAATGCTCGCTTTCAATTGGTTCATTTTTATATCTTACATCGAGCCTACCTCAAGCCGGCAAAAATCAAAACATATTTCAACACAGACACGGATGAATGCCCTAGGTGTCGAGTAGATGGTTCGGACTTTCCTCACATGGTTTGGGGGTGCCCACTACTAGCTAGCTATTGGAATGAGGTAATTACACTGTTGAAGGCTGTGACGGAAAGAGAGTTGGATCTGGCACTGGGGACCTGTATACTGCATTGGTTCCCCCATACGGCTAAAACTAAGATCACCAGCAAGTTTATAGATATGGGGCTGGTGTTGGCCAAGAGGGCAATTACGATGCATTGGAAAGCGAGTAGGGCCCCGGGCGTAGCTAGATGGAAAAGGGAGTTCATCAAATGGGCAGAATGCGATGGGTTAGTTCAATTACAGTTAGCAAAGAGAACGGGGAGTGAGAAGGCGCTGGAGGCAGCTAGGGCATGGGAGCACTTGGTGGGATTATTGAAAGACTCGAACACTGACAGTGAGGACGACACCGATACGGGAGTGCCGGAAGCAGAGTAGACCCTTAACAGCACATAGGTGTACTCATAAGACCACATTAGTTACATACACGATATGCAAGACTGGAATAGCAACCTGTACAAGCCTGAATAAGTTGACTACTGGAGACCACCAACTAAGTAATGCTAATGTTTATTGATAGCACAGAGTAACACTGGAAGTGACATGCCTGGAGGGAGGGCAGGGGAGGTAAGTTTGGGAGTGTATTAGTTTAGATTTGTTAGGATTAGCGAGGCACAGATATTTTAAGGGTTCTGCTAAGAACAAGAGGCTGTTCCCCTTGACCCATGTATACTTTTCCTCAGAGACAAGGACAAGGCGATATTGTATTTAGAAGCATCATGAGTCTTCACTAAAGAATCTAAACTTATATGATTGTACAACATGAGGGGGGGGGTAAGACTAGACCTAGGAATTGACCACTGCAAATGTCTTGATTTCTAAACCTAATAAAGTTTGTTTTAAAAAAAAATGAATTGCCAAGCCGACAGCCCACCCACCCCAATTTATGATGGGCATTTTTTTAATTTTCGAAAACAATGCAAGTTGCAAGCATGCTATGCTTAAAGTGGCAATAACGCGGTACAAAAGGGGGTGGTTATGGACGGAGCATCAGAACCAATCAAACACTCACACCCAGTCAACAGATCTGGGTTTGATCCATCACTGTTCTTTAGCCCACTCTGCCACCCCAGTTCAGACATGGCCATATGCAAATCAGTCTGACCCTGTGCCTCATGGGAACAGTCCAGCCCGAACTGCCAAGCCATGTCTTACCTGGACCGGAAACAAGCTTCCTGGGACCGGTTTCTGGCATTTCAGCCGTCTTCAGCCAGGCTTGCTTGAATCCAGTGGCAAAGTGAGCAAGGGACTCACGTCTGAGCATACCCTGCCAACTTATGGCGAACAAAGCGGTACAAAAGGGGGTGGTGATGGACGGAGCATCAGAACCAATCAAACACTCACACCCAGTCAACAGATCTGGGCCTGATCCATCACCGTTTTTCAGCCCACTCTGCCACCCCAGTTCCGACATGGCCATATGCAAATCAGTCTGACCCTGTGCCTCATGGGAACAGTCCAGCCCGAACTGCCAAGCCATGCCTTCCCTGGACCGGAAACAAGCTTCCTAGGACCGGTTTCTGGCATTTCAGCCGTCTTCAGCCAGGCTTGCTTGAATCCAGTGGCAAAGTGAGCAAGGGACTCACGTCTGAGCATACCCTGCCAACTTATGGCGAACAAAGTGGTACAAAAGGGGGTGGTGATGGACGGAGCATCAGAACCAATCAAACACTCACCCCAGTCAACAGATCTGGGTTTGATCCATCACCGTGATGATGGGTTAAACCCAAATCAGTTGACTGGGGGTGAGTGTTTGATTTGCTCAAACGCTCCGTCCATCATCCCCTTTGGCATCGCTTTGTTCGCTCTAAGTTGGCAGGGTATGCCCAGACGTGGGTCCCTTGCTCACTTTGCCACAGGATTCAAGATAGCCTGGCTGATGAGGGTTATGAACCCGAAACCGGTCCCAGGATGCTTGTTTCCGGTCCAGGGAAGACATGGCTTGGCAGTTCGGGCTGGACTGTTCCCATGAGGCACAGGGTCAGACTGATTTGCATATGGCCATGTCTGAACTGGGGTGGAGAAGTGAGCTAAAGAATGATGATGGGTTAAACCTAGATCAGTTGACTGGGGGTGAGTGTTTGATTTGCTCAAACGCTCCGTCCATCATCCCCTTTGGCATCGCTAATGTGGCAATAACAGCACCTTTAAAATCCAATAGTGAGTTTCACACTCCATCACTGCATCTCTTCACCCATTATTCAAGAGTGAGGAGTGATGCGTGCCAGTCATCAAGCTGCTTTCCAGCAGCTACTTCATTGGTACAGTCTGGAAAAAGCATCATGGCAGTACCATGTGTGCTGGATGTTCCAGACAAAGAAGAGCTGTCTACAAAATCAAAATTATCAAGAGCAGCAATTGTAAATCCTTTCCTGTTAAAGTGGCTTGGAAGTGGTGTTCTGTTGGATTCACAAGATTTTGCAGCATGAGCTGCTAACAAATTTCTGCTCTGTACTATGTCATTATAACTTGTTGATATACCAATCCTATTCATTGAAGTGATTAGCTATCTACTTTTGCCCTTGTCATAGATTTTGTGGGCAGTCATCATGTGTAGCAGAGTTTTCTTTTTGCCGTGATGTAATTAATAAAACATGATTTGGAAAAGACAGTACATTTGCACAGCATAAGCAAATCGGTGCATGAAATTGTCGTCCACTTCGCTTATATCTTCCAGGCCATCATCAATGTTGTCGGCTTCTGTTCCAAATTCAAGAACTTTAGTTTGTAACTGTTTCCCTTTATTGATATTAAACAATGATGTAAAAAATTGTCAAGACAACACCAGACATTCTTGTTGACTCCCATGATTTGTGGAGCTTTGGGGCATCACAAAATTTGTCAAGTCCAAAATCTAAATCTTTCAGGACGTTTCGTAAAATAGTTCCTACTAATTTTATTGAATCCTGTGATCCTAATTTGGCAGCAAGAACTTCAGGAGTCAAATCAGCTGAGAGCACCACAAGTGGCTCATTCTTTTTGTTAGTCTGAAAAAAATGAATTCTCTCATTGTACATTCTCACCAGAAAAATCTTAGTTTCATTATTATGGATCAATACAGTTTCATCAATGTTGACTATTATTTCTCTGATCTCACCTAGTGTGCCACATAGCCAGCACTCACAAGTGGCTTTAAAACTTAATTTGCTTTTTCAAAAAGTGCAAACATAACTGAAGGCAGGCAGTTACGTTGCTGCTGGGAGCTTATTGTAAATACATATTCTCCAGTATTGTATCTTTTAACAGCAAGGTGAATGTATTTGCAGTGGATTTGTATACCCACCCGAATTGCATGCGTGTATACATTGACAAAAAACCAAGTTACTTACCTGTACACTATGGTTCTCCAGTATTGATATCTTTTATAGATTCACATGCTTGAATCTACCCTGTCGTCCTGGTGGGAGTCCCACGGTAACAGTAAAATTGCAGTGTTAAAGTTTAACATTCAGTTGACAGAGAAATTGAATAGCCTTTAGCAACCTATTATCATTGTTTGAAAACATCCCAACTTCAGCCAATCAGAGCATAGACATTGAATCTCCATCCCCTGCAGGGCCACCGTACCTCAGATTTCTTACCACACGTCGTGTGTTAGGGAGTCTCCTTGAGCTCTGCTAAGTCACAGTGTTTCTAGTATTGCCCTTTTGAACTTCCAGCTTGCAGCTCATTTCTTCGATTCATCTCTTCTTCAGTCCAGGAGTGTGAGTACCTATTTTTCTTCAGTATGTCTGAGCCTAAAAAAGGGATGTTTAGGCCCTGAAAGGCTTGTGGGAAGTCCAGACTGCATTCTGATGACCCACATAAAGAGTGCCTTTATTGCCTGTATCCTGACCTCAAGCCCAGAAAATGCAAGTACTATAGGACTTTTTCCACAAAAACCCTCAAGGATCGTGAGGGTAGGCTGCTTCTCTGGCTGCAAAGAAAAAAGGATGCTAAGGACTCTGACTCTGAAGGTCAGGAGAAGCCCCATACCTCCTCCAAGAATAGAAAGGAAGAAGGGTCTTCCCTTCGCATAGACATACTAAAAAATCTAGATCTCAAAGTAAAGAGAGGCCTGAAGAGATGAGGGTTAAAAAGATCAGCCTGTCCCTCTTTCTTTCATCACAGACCTGGCTCTGCTCTGAAGAAAGTGACCCGATTATGGCGACCCAGGTCACCACTGACCACCTCTCACCCTTCCACGCTATATGAAGAGTCAGAGAAACAGTGGAGAATATACACCAATATTCATTTATTGAATACGCTCAGAGCGGGGCCCCGTCTGCATAGTCTAGAGAGAGTGCTGCAGAGGGAACTGAGGAACTGTAAGCATGAAGATACATTATAATGACATTGACATGGTCAACTAATAACACGCCCACAGTGGAATTTTCCCAACAGATGTGGGTGAACAGCATAAAGAAAAACAAAAGGCTTCTACTCTCATATCTTGCACAGCTCAGAACACATTCAAGGCCGTTCCACCCTTAGCCTGCGATCAAACTGCCAGACAGGTGGGAGAGGGCCTTTACCACTGGAAAGCTATGCACTGGCACAGAAAATTCTTTGTTGCAGGAACTAAACTTAGCAAGGAGCATTTCTCAGAATCAAACAGGATAAGTTTGGAACAGCAAAGAAAATGGCGCCAAAGTAAGAGAAAATGGCATAGAGAATTCTAATTTATATATAACATTAAAGAGCATCAGCGGGCATAATCTAACAGCTCCACCGTCAGCGCCTCATACTCCCTTCAGGGATTCTTCATCTACAAAATTCCGCTCGTCGGCGACTCCGTCGGCATAGAAATCGCCGTCTATGACCTCCGTCTCCACAGAATCAGGCTTCCGTCGATGGTCTCGTCAACGACTTCGACTACGTCGATGGTCAAGACAGTGGCGGCTTCGTCATCAAAGACTGAATTAGCGTATCACCGTCATCGACTGTTACAAGACCGTTTCCGTCAATTAGGGCTTCGCCGTCGATGGTCCAGCTCATCTCCTCACCGCCAACAAGTCTCTCTCTCCAGCCGCCACAGACGGTTCGACCATCAACAATAGCATCAGCAATCCCGTCAACAGCTCCGTCAACGAGGGAAAAGGACGTTGTGCTTTCAAAGGCGATTCTATCTCTCCTACAGCACTCTTCAATAATATCTTCATTGCTTCCTACTCGTCTATTAGATTTCCAGGAATCTGAGGATGATGGTCCGTATGGCCCTGCATACAGCCCCTCGCAGCTCAGAGTCCAGTACCAGGACTTAGAGGAGGACGAGGCGCTAGATGAGCTTCTGCTTATTTAGAGGGTGAATATTCCTTTTCTGATGCAGGGCGTCCCAGTGCTCAACGCTTAGATGCATTTCAAGAGCACTACCCATACAAAGGACAGCAGTATCATGCACAAGAGCCTTCCATTAATATTCTTATTTTGTTGATCTCCTACCTTCGTATGATGCTTCATGACTACTATAAGCATTTTCCTAAGGCAAACTGGTGGTGGGTTGATGAGGTCCTCTGGTGTCCTGAGGACCTCAGGACACAAGTGGACTTCATCCCCCGAGCAACAGTGCGCCAGGAGCTGCATTTGCAGAGTGGTGTAGAAAGGGGGCGTGGCCTCGGACCACCTCTCTGCCACGCAGCTCTGTGGTGCATACTGGAGGTACCTGGTGGGCTAGTTGGCCCCCAGGGACTCTCAGGAATGAAGGGGATTTAATACCCCAACTTAGAACGTGCCAGGAGGCGTGTTTGAAGAGTGGTGGGGAAAGGGGGCATGGCCTTTGTCCACCTCTCAGCAATCCCACTGTGTGGGGCTTACTGGAGGTAAGACGTAGGCTAGTGGGCCCCTAAAGGACCCCCAGCAGCGATGGTGTCTTCAATCCCCATCCAAGAGCGCACCAGGGAGCGTGTTTGCAGAGTGGTAGGCAAAGGGGGTGTGGCCTGTTATGAGAACTTAGCAATCCTGCTGTGTGGGACTTACTGGAGGTAATAGGAGGGGTAGTTGACCCCCAAGGTTGTCGTTGGGGACAACTACCTCTCTTATTACCTGCAGTAAGTCCCACACAGTGGGATTGCTAAGATGTCCAAGGGGGACATGCCCCCCCTTTCTCCAACACTCTGAAAACACGCCTCCTGGCAGACTATGGGATGGGGGATGAAGTCCAATTTACTCCAGAGGGACTTTGGGGGCCAAGAAGCCCTCTTGGTACCTTGTCCAAGTCCTATGCAGTGGAATTCCTGAGCGAAGGTCGGAGGCCCAACACCCTTTCTCCACTACTCTGCAAATGTGACTACTACTTAAAGAAGCGTCTTTCTGCACCTCTGACTTAGGGGCAGTTTTAATCCCCCTGCCCTATTATGTACTAGGCCTTACAGAGGAGGTCATGCCAATCACAGGGGTACCCCCAACGCATAGTGTTCCCAGGTGTATGTAGGTGTTTTCACTGTATTCTAAGTGTCTTTTAGCATAGCAGCGGCTCTAGGCCTGGTTAGTCAGTCAATTACCACCAGTACCTGTCAGCAAAACGTTGAGGGCACAGGATGACTTTGCAACAAGACCTCTTTCTGCTCCTCTGTCGGTTCTTTGTGCACATCTCTTGCTTCTTTCTGCACCTTTCTTCCTCTTTCTGGACTTCTTTTGCCTCTTTCTGCATTTCTGTTGCTTCTTCCTGCACCTCTCTTCCTCTTTCTGCACATGTCCTACCTCTGTAGGCATAGTTAGAAATTAGCATTTAAAAAACCTTTGAAATTCACTGAAAAAACCACAGGTTTCAGGGACATTGTAGTTAGAAATTAGCATTTAAAAAATCTTAGAAATTCAATGAAAAAACCACAGGTTTCAGGGACGTTATAGTTAATTGGACATTTTACTTGTACAAAACCAGTGAAATTCGGCCGTTATAGTTAGTTCAGCTAACTATAACTCGCACCCCCGCAATACACTGCTGATGACGTCACATATTACATCACTCATGACATGGTCAGTGACATCACTGATGACATCTCAAATGACATCACTGATGACATCATCCACGTGATAATTTGATGCATCTTCTCACACCCTAATATATCCATTGATAGACCCACTCTAAATTACAGACTGCCATTCTCAAAACCAGACAATCCAACACCAATAACTACATACCCACTCACTGATTCTTAGGTCTACACACCCATCCACTCACTTACCCATACAGTCACTCATACTTTCGGTCACTCATCAGTACAGGACTATCATATGCACTCATACACCTATATAGACATTCACACACTGCCACTCATCCATAGAGTTGCTCATACACCTAGTCAGTCATGCAAAGAATTAATCACACTCCCATTTACTCACCTATACAGTTATACACACACCACCTCACTTACTCATACAGATATTAACACATACTTACGCTCTTATACAATCACTGATACAAGCACACACTCATCCATACTGCCACTCTCACAATCACTCAATCTCACTTATAGTTATTTATATACTCCAACACTCACATATACTGCCTTTCACATATGTAGTTACTCACACATGTACCACTGAGACATCCCTTCACTCACCAACACACCCATACACACATTCACTCACCCATACAGTCCATCACAGATGCACTCTTGAATCCATACACCCAGTGCATCACCCACTCACACATCTATTCACAGAGTCACACACCCCCCACCCACACAAAGACTCAGGCACCCATAGAGATACTCAGACATCCAATCAATAACCCATATAGACACTCATGTAGCTATTCACCAACCCATGCAGCCGCTTACACACCAACAGACAGACTGATACAGACATTCACACAGTTTAGTCACTAACCCATGCATTCAGTAAGATATGTTTAATCGCTCACTTATAGTCAGTCAGGCACCTACTAAATCATCTATTCAGACACTCACACACCCACTCATTCTTCAATACACCTTGGCCTATATAAATTAAACATATTTAAACTTTACAGAAACACACAGTCACTGGATGATGTCATCAGTGATGTCATCAGTGATGTCATTTGAGATGTCATCAGTTATGTCATCAGTGATGTCACCGACCATGTCATGAGTGATGTAATATGTGACATCATCAGCAGTGCATTGCGGGAGTGCGAGTTATAGCTAGCTGAACTAACTATAACGGCCACATTTCACTGGTTTTGTATGAGTGAAATGTCCAAGTAACTATAACATCCCTGAAACTTGTGTTTTTTTCAGTAAATTTCTAAGGTTTTTTTAAATGCTAATTTCGAACTATAACGCCCCTGAAACCTGTGTTTTTTTCAGTGAATAAATATATATATATATATATATATATGAAGTTCCACAAATGCCCTAAGCTTTTAGGATGCACTCTCCAACAGCATACTTCTCCAATGGCAGCAGCGCAGACAGCGATACATAGGCATCAATCAATTTGCCTTACGCGTTTCAAACAAACAACTGTCCTTGGTCACAGGCACAAGCGGCATTAAAATCAATGGCAGGAAACTGCTGATAATATCACAAGTACCTTTATTGGCCACAGGTGAAGCCTGACGTAGTGCAAAGTATCATGGGATCAGTAGTTTTCAGTTTAAAGCCACAGTTCATATTAGAGTTCCTTCTGCCAGCTCGTAAATATTCAAATTATTTAACCATAAATGGGTTAGCCATGCAAAGCGTTCTTCGTTGCCCAGATTAATGCCATGCTGATGGACCGCTATGACTCAGTCATCACGAGTCACCGGCCCGCCTTTTCCGCGGTGGTGCAATCCCCACGGCTAGGCTGCCGTGCTTTTTATGAAGTTCCACAAATGCCCTAAGCTTTTAGGATGCACTCTCCAACAGCATACTTCTCCAATGGCAGCAGCGCAGACAGCGATACATAGGCATCAATCAATTTGCCTTACGCGTTTCAAACAAACAACTGTCCTTGGTCACAGGCACAAGCGGCATTAAAATCAATGGCAGGAAACTGCTGATAATATCACAAGTACCTTTATTGGCCACAGGTGAAGCCTGACGTAGTGCAAAGTATCATGGGATCAGTAGTTTTCAGTTTAAAGCCACAGTTCATATTAGAGTTCCTTCTGCCAGCTCGTAAATATTCAAATTATTTAACCATAAATGGGTTAGCCATGCAAAGCGTTCTTCGTTGCCCAGATTAATGCCATGCTGATGGACCGCTATGACTCAGTCATCACGAGTCACCGGCCCGCCTTTTCCGCGGTGGTGCAATCCCCACGGCTAGGCTGCCGTGCTTTTTATGAAGTTCCACAAATGCCCTAAGCTTTTAGGATGCACTCTCCAACAGCATACTTCTCCAATGGCAGCAGCGCAGACAGCGATACATAGGCATCAATCAATTTGCCTTACGCGTTTCAAACAAACAACTGTCCTTGGTCACAGGCACAAGCGGCATTAAAATCAATGGCAGGAAACTGCTGATAATATCACAAGTACCTTTATTGGCCACAGGTGAAGCCTGACGTAGTGCAAAGTATCATGGGATCAGTAGTTTTCAGTTTAAAGCCACAGTTCATATTAGAGTTCCTTCTGCCAGCTCGTAAATATTCAAATTATTTAACCATAAATGGGTTAGCCATGCAAAGCGTTCTTCGTTGCCCAGATTAATGCCATGCTGATGGACCGCTATGACTCAGTCATCACGAGTCACCGGCCCGCCTTTTCCGCGGTGGTGCAATCCCCACGGCTAGGCTGCCGTGCTTTTTATGAAGTTCCACAAATGCCCTAAGCTTTTAGGATGCACTCTCCAACAGCATACTTCTCCAATGGCAGCAGCGCAGACAGCGATACATAGGCATCAATCAATTTGCCTTACGCGTTTCAAACAAACAACTGTCCTTGGTCACAGGCACAAGCGGCATTAAAATCAATGGCAGGAAACTGCTGATAATATCACAAGTACCTTTATTGGCCACAGGTGAAGCCTGACGTAGTGCAAAGTATCATGGGATCAGTAGTTTTCAGTTTAAAGCCACAGTTCATATTAGAGTTCCTTCTGCCAGCTCGTAAATATTCAAATTATTTAACCATAAATGGGTTAGCCATGCAAAGCGTTCTTCGTTGCCCAGATTAATGCCATGCTGATGGACCGCTATGACTCAGTCATCACGAGTCACCGGCCCGCCTTTTCCGCGGTGGTGCAATCCCCACGGCTAGGCTGCCGTGCTTTTTATGAAGTTCCACAAATGCCCTAAGCTTTTAGGATGCACTCTCCAACAGCATACTTCTCCAATGGCAGCAGCGCAGACAGCGATACATAGGCATCAATCAATTTGCCTTACGCGTTTCAAACAAACAACTGTCCTTGGTCACAGGCACAAGCGGCATTAAAATCAATGGCAGGAAACTGCTGATAATATCACAAGTACCTTTATTGGCCACAGGTGAAGCCTGACGTAGTGCAAAGTATCATGGGATCAGTAGTTTTCAGTTTAAAGCCACAGTTCATATTAGAGTTCCTTCTGCCAGCTCGTAAATATTCAAATTATTTAACCATAAATGGGTTAGCCATGCAAAGCGTTCTTCGTTGCCCAGATTAATGCCATGCTGATGGACCGCTATGACTCAGTCATCACGAGTCACCGGCCCGCCTTTTCCGCGGTGGTGCAATCCCCACGGCTAGGCTGCCGTGCTTTTTATGAAGTTCCACAAATGCCCTAAGCTTTTAGGATGCACTCTCCAACAGCATACTTCTCCAATGGCAGCAGCGCAGACAGCGATACATAGGCATCAATCAATTTGCCTTACGCGTTTCAAACAAACAACTGTCCTTGGTCACAGGCACAAGCGGCATTAAAATCAATGGCAGGAAACTGCTGATAATATCACAAGTACCTTTATTGGCCACAGGTGAAGCCTGACGTAGTGCAAAGTATCATGGGATCAGTAGTTTTCAGTTTAAAGCCACAGTTCATATTAGAGTTCCTTCTGCCAGCTCGTAAATATTCAAATTATTTAACCATAAATGGGTTAGCCATGCAAAGCGTTCTTCGTTGCCCAGATTAATGCCATGCTGATGGACCGCTATGACTCAGTCATCACGAGTCACCGGCCCGCCTTTTCCGCGGTGGTGCAATCCCCACGGCTAGGCTGCCGTGCTTTTTATGAAGTTCCACAAATGCCCTAAGCTTTTAGGATGCACTCTCCAACAGCATACTTCTCCAATGGCAGCAGCGCAGACAGCGATACATAGGCATCAATCAATTTGCCTTACGCGTTTCAAACAAACAACTGTCCTTGGTCACAGGCACAAGCGGCATTAAAATCAATGGCAGGAAACTGCTGATAATATCACAAGTACCTTTATTGGCCACAGGTGAAGCCTGACGTAGTGCAAAGTATCATGGGATCAGTAGTTTTCAGTTTAAAGCCACAGTTCATATTAGAGTTCCTTCTGCCAGCTCGTAAATATTCAAATTATTTAACCATAAATGGGTTAGCCATGCAAAGCGTTCTTCGTTGCCCAGATTAATGCCATGCTGATGGACCGCTATGACTCAGTCATCACGAGTCACCGGCCCGCCTTTTCCGCGGTGGTGCAATCCCCACGGCTAGGCTGCCGTGCTTTTTATGAAGTTCCACAAATGCCCTAAGCTTTTAGGATGCACTCTCCAACAGCATACTTCTCCAATGGCAGCAGCGCAGACAGCGATACATAGGCATCAATCAATTTGCCTTACGCGTTTCAAACAAACAACTGTCCTTGGTCACAGGCACAAGCGGCATTAAAATCAATGGCAGGAAACTGCTGATAATATCACAAGTACCTTTATTGGCCACAGGTGAAGCCTGACGTAGTGCAAAGTATCATGGGATCAGTAGTTTTCAGTTTAAAGCCACAGTTCATATTAGAGTTCCTTCTGCCAGCTCGTAAATATTCAAATTATTTAACCATAAATGGGTTAGCCATGCAAAGCGTTCTTCGTTGCCCAGATTAATGCCATGCTGATGGACCGCTATGACTCAGTCATCACGAGTCACCGGCCCGCCTTTTCCGCGGTGGTGCAATCCCCACGGCTAGGCTGCCGTGCTTTTTATGAAGTTCCACAAATGCCCTAAGCTTTTAGGATGCACTCTCCAACAGCATACTTCTCCAATGGCAGCAGCGCAGACAGCGATACATAGGCATCAATCAATTTGCCTTACGCGTTTCAAACAAACAACTGTCCTTGGTCACAGGCACAAGCGGCATTAAAATCAATGGTAGGAAACTGCTGATAATATCACAAGTACCTTTATTGGCCACAGGTGAAGCCTGACGTAGTGCAAAGTATCATGGGATCAGTAGTTTTCAGTTTAAAGCCACAGTTCATATTAGAGTTCCTTCTGCCAGCTCGTAAATATTCAAATTATTTAACCATAAATGGGTTAGCCATGCAAAGCGTTCTTCGTTGCCCAGATTAATGCCATGCTGATGGACCGCTATGACTCAGTCATCACGAGTCACCGGCCCGCCTTTTCCGCGGTGGTGCAATCCCCACGGCTAGGCTGCCGTGCTTTTTATGAAGTTCCACAAATGCCCTAAGCTTTTAGGATGCACTCTCCAACAGCATACTTCTCCAATGGCAGCAGCGCAGACAGCGATACATAGGCATCAATCAATTTGCCTTACGCGTTTCAAACAAACAACTGTCCTTGGTCACAGGCACAAGCGGCATTAAAATCAATGGCAGGAAACTGCTGATAATATCACAAGTACCTTTATTGGCCACAGGTGAAGCCTGACGTAGTGCAAAGTATCATGGGATCAGTAGTTTTCAGTTTAAAGCCACAGTTCATATTAGAGTTCCTTCTGCCAGCTCGTAAATATTCAAATTATTTAACCATAAATGGGTTAGCCATGCAAAGCGTTCTTCGTTGCCCAGATTAATGCCATGCTGATGGACCGCTATGACTCAGTCATCACGAGTCACCGGCCCGCCTTTTCCGCGGTGGTGCAATCCCCACGGCTAGGCTGCCGTGCTTTTTATGAAGTTCCACAAATGCCCTAAGCTTTTAGGATGCACTCTCCAACAGCATACTTCTCCAATGGCAGCAGCGCAGACAGCGATACATAGGCATCAATCAATTTGCCTTACGCGTTTCAAACAAACAACTGTCCTTGGTCACAGGCACAAGCGGCATTAAAATCAATGGCAGGAAACTGCTGATAATATCACAAGTACCTTTATTGGCCACAGGTGAAGCCTGACGTAGTGCAAAGTATCATGGGATCAGTAGTTTTCAGTTTAAAGCCACAGTTCATATTGGAGTTCCTTCTGCCAGCTCGTAAATATTCAAATTATTTAACCATAAATGGGTTAGCCATGCAAAGCGTTCTTCGTTGCCCAGATTAATGCCATGCTGATGGACCGCTATGACTCAGTCATCACGAGTCACCGGCCCGCCTTTTCCTACTGATCCCATGATACTTTGCACTACGTCAGGCTTCACCTGTGGCCAATAAAGGTACTTGTGATATTATCAGCAGTTTCCTGCCATTGATTTTAATGCCGCTTGTGCCTGTGACCAAGGACAGTTGTTTGTTTGAAACGCGTAAGGCAAATTGATTGATGCCTATGTATCGCTGTCTGCGCTGCTGCCATTGGAGAAGTATGCTGTTGGAGAGTGCATCCTAAAAGCTTACATAGGCATCAATCAATTTGCCTTACGCGTTTCAAACAAACAACTGTCCTTGGTCACAGGCACAAGCGGCATTAAAATCAATGGCAGGAAACTGCTGATAATATCACAAGTACCTTTATTGGCCACAGGTGAAGCCTGACGTAGTGCAAAGTATCATGGGATCAGTAGGAAAAGGCGGGCCGGTGACTCGTGATGACTGAGTCATAGCGGTCCATCAGCATGGCATTAATCTGGGCAACGAAGAACGCTTTGCATGGCTAACCCATTTATGGTTAAATAATTTGAATATTTACGAGCTGGCAGAAGGAACTCTAATATGAACTGTGGCTTTAAACTGAAAACTAATGATCCCATGATACTTTGCACCACGTCAGGCTTCACCTGTGGCCAATAAAGGTACTTGTGATATTATCAGCAGTTTCCTGCCATTGATTTTAATGCCGCTTGTGCCTGTGACCAAGGACAGTTGTTTGTTTGAAACGCGTAAGGCATATTGATTGATGCCTATGTATCGCTGTCTGCGCTGCTGCCATTGGAGAAGTATGCTGTTGGAGAGTGCATCCTAAAAGCTTAGGGCATTTGTGGAACTTCATAAAAAGCACGGCAGCCTAGCCGTGGGGATTGCACCACCGCGGAAAAGGCGGGCCGGTGACTCGTGATGACTGAGTCATAGCGGTCCATCAGCATGGCATTAATCTGGGCAATGAAGAACGCTTTGCATGGCTAACCCATTTATGGTTAAATAATTTGAATATTTACGAGCTGGCAGAAGGAACTCTAATATGAACTGTGGCTTTAAACTGAAAACTACTGATCCCATGATACTTTGCACCACGTCAGGCTTCACCTGTGGCCAATAAAGGTACTTGTGATATTATCAGCAGTTTCCTGCCATTGATTTTAATGCCGCTTGTGCCTGTGACCAAGGACAGTTGTTTGTTTGAAACGCGTAAGGCATATTGATTGATGCCTATGTATCGCTGTCTGCGCTGCTGCCATTGGAGAAGTATGCTGTTGGAGAGTGCATCCTAAAAGCTTAGGGCATTTGTGGAACTTCATAAAAAGCACGGCAGCCTAGCCGTGGGGATTGCACCACCGCGGAAAAGGCGGGCCGGTGACTCGTGATGACTGAGTCATAGCGGTCCATCAGCATGGCATTAATCTGGGCAACGAAGAACGCTTTGCATGGCTAACCCATTTATGGGTAAATAATTTGAATATTTACGAGCTGGCAGAAGGAACTCTAATATGAACTGTGGCTTTAAACTGAAAACTACTGATCCCATGATACTTTGCACCACGTCAGGCTTCACCTGTGGCCAATAAAGGTACTTGTGATATTATCAGCAGTTTCCTGCCATTGATTTTAATGCCGCTTGTGCCTGTGACCAAGGACAGTTGTTTGTTTGAAACGCGTAAGGCATATTGATTGATGCCTATGTATCGCTGTCTGCGCTGCTGCCATTGGAGAAGTATGCTGTTGGAGAGTGCATCCTAAAAGCTTAGGGCATTTGTGGAACTTCATAAAAAGCACGGCAGCCTAGCCGTGGGGATTGCACCACCGCGGAAAAGGCGGGCCGGTGACTCGTGATGACTGAGTCATAGCGGTCCATCAGCATGGCATTAATCTGGGCAACGAAGAACGCTTTGCATGGCTAACCCATTTATGGTTAAATAATTTGAATATTTACGAGCTGGCAGAAGGAACTCTAATATGAACTGTGGCTTTAAACTGAAAACTACTGATCCCATGATACTTTGCACCACGTCAGGCTTCACCTGTGGCCAATAAAGGTACTTGTGATATTATCAGCAGTTTCCTGCCATTGATTTTAATGCCGCTTGTGCCTGTGACCAAGGACAGTTGTTTGTTTGAAACGCGTAAGGCATATTGATTGATGCCTATGTATCGCTGTCTGCGCTGCTGCCATTGGAGAAGTATGCTGTTGGAGAGTGCATCCTAAAAGCTTAGGGCATTTGTGGAACTTCATATATATATATATATATATATTCACTGAAAAAAACCATAGGTTTCAGGGGCGTTATAGTTAGTTGGACATTTCACTCGTACAAAACCATTTAAATTCCCCCGTTATAGTTAGTTCAGCTAACTATAACTCGCGCGTCCGCAATGCACTGCTGATGACGTCACATATTACATCACTCATGACATGGTCAGTGACATCACTCATGACATCACTGATGACATCACTGATGGCATCATCCAGTGAATGTGTGTTTTTCTGAAAATCAAATATGTTTTATATATGTATATCTCAAGGTCGATGGAAAAATAAATGGGTATATAAGTGTCTAAATGGATGAATTTTGTTTTGGGAAAATTGATTCTATAACTGACTGGTTAAGTGTATCTTAGTGAATACATGGGTTAGTAAGCAATCTTTAAATATGTAAATATTTGTATCAGTCTCCCACTTTGTGTATAAGTGGCTGCATGGGTTGGTGAGTAGCTACATGAGTGTCTATCTAGGTTATTAGTTGGTTTTTTGAGTATCAGTATGAGTGTCTGAGTGTCTGTATGGTGCGGTGGGGGTATTACATAGTGCATAGATGCATGAATGTGTGACTCACTGTTTGTATGTGTTGAAGACAGCATGTGTGCAGCACTGTATGGGTGGATGAGTGTGTGTATGGGTGTGTTAGTGAGTGAATGACTGTCTCAATAGTGTCTTTATGAGTAACTACATGTGTTTTAAACTAGTATCTGTGAGTATTGGTGTATATAAGTGAGTATATGTGAGAGTGAGAGATTGGAAGAGTTCCTGTATAAAATTAGTCTGTGTTTCTAGAAGTGATTGCTTAAGCGAGTAAGTATGTGTAAGTTTCTGTAGCAGTAAGTGTAGTGGTGTGTGTATAACTGTATATATGCAATTTAATGGATTTTTGATACTTTGTTTGCATGTGTGACTATGTGTCTGATTAACTCTATGGATGAGTGTCACTGTGTAACAGGATGTATAGGTGTATGAGTACATATGATGAGTGAGTACATGTATGAGTGACTGTATAGGACTGTTGGTGAATGAGTGGATATGTGTGTAGATCTTGGAATTACTGAATTGGTGTGTTGTAAGTGGTACTGCTATGTCCATTCATTTGAAAATGTTGCTTTCTATTTTTGAGTGTGTGTTTCAAAGGTTCCATTATGGTGAGAGGAGGTCTGCCACTCTATCACAAGGATGATGTCATCAGTGATATCATCAGTGATGTCATTTGAGATGTCATCAGTGATGTCATGAGTGATGTCACTGACCATGTCATGAGTGATGTAATATGTGGCGTCATCAGCAGTGCATTGCGGGCGCGCGATTATAGTTAGCTGAACTAACTATAACGTGGGAATTTCAATGGTTTTGTACGAGTGAAATGTCCATCTAACTATAACGCCCCTGAAACCTATGATTTTTTCAGTGAATTTCTAAGGTTTTTTTAATGCTAATTCCTAACTATAACGTGCCTGAAACCTATGGTTTTTTCAGTGAATTTCAAAGGTTTTGTAAATGACAATTTTTAAATGTATTAATTGTTATATTGATTTTTTTGATACTGATTTCCTACATTTTTTAAAACTATTTATTTTTAGATATTTTATTTTTTAAATTACATTATAATTATATTATACATTACATTACAAAATATACTTTCTCAGAACGAATTACTTTAGTATAAATACTTTGCAAATAGGCAATAAACTTTTAAGTACAGTAGTTACAGTTGTTGCAATGGGCAACACAATTTCAAATACAATGCAACATTGAGCTCAATGGGAATTTCTAGTTAAATGCAAATAGTTACTTTATGGATTACTTTTCTAACCACAGGACTGGATCCTAGATTCAGTCCTGGGACATCACCTGTAAACAGTAGAGTAAAAGCTTTTTGGTTACAGTAGTAATTTTTAAGGAATATTATTGTAGTTTAAAAGTTGACACTTAGAAACTTTTTCACATCGAATCACCAATGTTATCCTATGGGAGGAAATTCACTTACCATATAAGTAGTGTTATCATTACTTTTTCTTACTCAGTGGTGGATCCTGGATCCAGCACTGGTGCATCTCCTGTAAACAGTTGAAAGAATGCGTTTAAGTCATACAGGCGATTTTTAAGGAATATTTGTAGTTTGTGAAAATCGACACAGAAACTTTTCTGGTGAAAACAACACAATGAATTCTTACGGAAGGAAATACAAGTTACTGGTAAGTACGGTTAGAATTACTTTTCAGGGTCAGTGCTAGGCTAAAAGATGCAGCACTAGGTTCTCTCCTGTTAACAGGTGAGTAAATCGCAATTAGTTGTTCGGATGATTTTAGGTGAATATTTTAAAGTTCCAAAACTACGCACGTAGAAGAATTTCCAAGTGAAAGCAGTCAATGTTAGCCTACGGAAGGAAATTCAAGTTACTGGTAAGTACGGTTTGAATTACTTTTCAGGATCAGTACTGGGCTCAAAGAAGCAGCACTAAGGTCTCTCCTGATAACAAGTGAGTAAATCGGAATTCGTAGTTCGGCTGATTTTAGAGGAATATTTGTAATTTGCAAAACTCTACACTTAGAAGAATTTCCATGTGAAACCAGTCAATGTTAGCCTATGGCAGGAAATTCAAGTTACTGGTAGGAACAGTTAGAATTACTTTTCAGGATCAATACTGGGCTCAAAGAAGCAGCACTGAGGTCACTCCTGATAACAGGTGAGTAAATCAGAATTCGTAGTTCGGATGATTTCAGAGGAATATTTGTACGTTTCAAAAATCGACACTTAGAAACTTTTTCAGCAAAAAGCAGGCAATGATATCCTATGGAAGGAAATTCAAGTTACTGGTAAGTACAGTTAGAATTACTTTTCAGGATCAGTACTGGGCTCAAAGAGGCAGCACTGAAGTCTCTCCTGATAACAGGTGAGTACATTGGAATTTGTAGTTTGGCTGATTTTAGAGGAATATTTGCACAAAAGTGAAGGAAGGGGGCGGGGCCTGAGGTGACGTGTGCAAACACGCCCTGTGGCGCGTTTTAAGTTGGGGAAATAATTCCTCTTCAATACTGAGATCCCCTGGGGGCCAACTAGTCCACCAGGTACCTCCAGTATGCGCCAGGGAGCTGCGTTGCAGAGAGGTGTTCAGAGGGCACGCCCCTTTTTACAACACTCTGCAACGCAGCTCCGTGGCGCTTAGTGGAGGTACCTGGTGGGCTAGTTGGCCCCCAGGAGACCTCTGGATTGAAGAAGAATTAATTCCCCAACTTAAAACGCGCCACAGGGCGTGTTTGCACACATGTCACCTCATGTCACCTCCTGAGGCCATAATCTGCCCCGGGGACCCCATCCCCCGGGGCATGGGCCTTTTTAAAAAAAAAAATATTTGGAGGGGGGCTGCCTTGCATCCCTCCCGTGGCCACTTATGGCCCTGGGGACCCCATCCCCCGGGGCCAGCCCTTTTTAAAAAAAAAAAAAAACATTTCATTTTGGGGAGGGGGGCCATGTGGCCCCCCTCTCGGGCCACCGCGTGGCCCCCCAATCTCCATTGCCCCCGGGATTTGCCCCCCCCCCCGAGGGCTAAATACCAAACAAGCGCGGGAGACCGCGCTTAATGTTTTTTTTTATCGGCAGGATGCGCGCATCCTGCGCGCATCCTCCCTTGTGGGACCCTTGAGCAGGCCTAGGGGGTCAGGGTGTTTCTACCCAGCCCCCTTTTCACGTTTTGCAAGGTTTTTTGGGGGGTCAAGATGGCTGCCAACACTTCCTGATTTGGAGTGTTGACAGCCAATTAGAAAGCAGCTCGTGCACGGCAGGGTGCGTGCTGGGTGCGCATACGGTACGCGGATCCTCCGACGCCATAGATATATAAGTACTTTTAAATGTCATTTTCTCAGGAACTACTAAACGGATTTACACCATTTAAGCAAAAGGCACGAGTCTGAACTGAGGACTACCTCATTGCCAAATTTGGTGCAATTCCGTTCAGCAGTTCGGGCTGTAGCTGCGGCTAAAGGTCCTGTGGGAAATTGCATGGAGAAAACACGTTTTGGGACCCCCCTTTTTTCTCAGCCCCCGCTACACGAATCATCCCGAGACTTTCAGGATAGGAGCGGACAGGAGCTGGCCAAAAGTTTTGAAAATTTCACAAAAATTTGTCAACGGGCGCCAAAGTTATTCCAAATAGAATGTTGCGGATTTCCTATGGAAAATAGGTCCTAACTATAACTACCTACTGCCAACCGCCAGTAGGTAATATATATACATATGTATATATCACATCCAACGCTGATTATTGTTTGAAAAGCAGCATGCTGTGGACACCAAAGCATTGCGAAAGGTGATTTATTAACAAAAAGGCTCTGACACTCTCTACGCATTTCGGGGAAGGACCCCTTGTTCACGAGTGTATATATATATAATGCCTGCACTTTATGACTATTGTTTATATTTTCAGACTGGGTCGCATGGTGGTATGGTTCATCTTATCCGCCGCTGACCCTTTATAACTGCTTACTATTCTGATTTGAGCATGTGAACATATAAAAGATACAATACTGGAGAAAAAACAAGTTACTTACCTGTACACTGTGGTTCTCTAGTATTGATATATTTTATAGATTCAAATGCGGCCCACCTTCCTCCCCTTTCCGGTTCCCCCTCCATAACTCTATTGTTCCTATAATTGTATTTGTGTTCGAAACTGAGGTATGGTGGCCAGGGTCTATGCTCTGATTGGCTGCAGTTTGGATGTTTTCAAACAATGATAATAGGATGCTAAAGTCTATTGAGTTTCTATGGCAAATGAATGTTAAACTTTAATACTGCTATTTTACTGCTAACGTGGGACTCCCACAATGACGACGGGGAAGATTCATGCATGTGAATCTATAAAAGATACTAATACTGGAGAACCACAGTGTACAGGTAAGTGACTTGTTTTTTTTCCGAATCTATGCACGCATGCAGTTCGGGTGGGCATAAAAATCCGCTACAAATACATTCACCTCTCTGTTTAGATCAGCTACTCTGTCTCAGAAGACTCAGATTCTTGTTGTGATTCACTGTTTTCTGCTATTTTTTGACACTTGTTTTCCAGGCTTTTTTCCATTGTATATGACTTGTAATACTTCTTATAATGATAAAAATATGTGATCCTCTTCACCCATCAGTTTCAATCTTTTGTGAACTTCGTCTTGCTGTATTTATGCAGCATCTCAAACTCTCTTTTGTCCCACTGCAGTTGATATTAGCTTTTCATTCAGATTAGTTTGGCATAAAACACATTTTTCTTTGTTGAAAGAGTCCTCAGATTATGTAGTTAGCAACACTCTGTCAGGAGCTAAAGATCCTCTGCTACCACCTGCTTCACTCTTGTTTAGGAATTTGAATCAACAGAAACCCTGAAACAAACACTATTAAATAAATTACCAATATGATGGCTAAACACATAATTAAAGAGCCACCATTTTGGAAAATGGCAAAAGGGTTGCTCTGAGGAGGTATTTTCTGTCTCCATAAGACTACCTGATCCCCAAAACCTATGTTTTGACACCAAAATAAAGTATATAGGTCTCATGGTTCCTGAAATATTATATCATCACTGCAACATATCCGCCTTTTGTAAAAATGTCATCCAGAAAAATTCCATCCAGATTAGCAATGTCTACCCAAGCTAAATTACTTCTCTAAAGATACAAAAACATAAATCAAAAATGAAAATCTCTGGACAATAATTTTTTACGGAGGTATATCAAGGGACCAGGACTATTACAGAAAAGCAAAATGAATAAGTTAGGATTCGCAAATATTAGTATACACAACTACATTCGCAATCACAAGTCATTTCACTGAACTGCCATCCCCGCCTCTGACTGTGAAGCCCTTTTCTTTAAATTAAAATTACTTAATCAGCAGACTTTCACCGGAATGCTTATCTATCGACCTCCTGGGCCCAAAAATAAATTTCTGTCCAATCCTCAATCGCTGTTGGAATTAGGCCTCCAATCTGATAACTTCACCCTACTTGGAGATGTCAATTTTCATTTAGAATCTTCCACTGACAAAGATACCGTATCTCTCCTAGAAATGACATTAGAACTAGGTCTCTAACAACTGGTTAATGATTCCGCTCATGTAGCCAGCCACACTCTTGATGGACTCTTTTTGAATAATCCTTCCACCACTAATCTGAAAACTCTTCCTCTCGCCAGGTCTGACCACTGAGCTATAATCATTGATTATTACTTACCTCCATCTCGACAAATGGTTACTAAGTCAGCGAAAATTGTCACTAGCAGAGCATGGCATAAAATAGATATGGCAATTTTAACCAATCCTCTTGCACAGAGTCAGCCTGACATCTGCGTGGATGCTAATTCTTCAGCCTCGATTTACACCTCCTGGCTTGAATCTAACTTTACAAAACTAGCTCCCCCTATCTCAGCCAATAAACATAGGGGAGAAATTTCGGCCCCTTGGTTTTCCAAAGCATTGAGACGTGAAAAACAAGCCTGCAGGAGGCAAGAAAGGCGCTGGCGCAAACATTACGACAACTCTGATAAACAGTTATGTAAAGCAGCTCTTGCCAAGTATAAAACTCTGCTCATTAAGGAAAAAAGTCTCTATTATACGCAAATGATTGAGAATGCTGCCAACTCCAACAAATAATTATTCCAGGTAATCATGAAGCTTACCTTGGTTAAAAAAAATAATCCAACTAATCATAGTTAAAAATTCTGCGATACCCTTACCCTTACTTTCAGAGATAAGGTTGACCACATTTTTTTACTTATTTGATGAATCCAAAGATACCATTGAGATGAGTCGTCAGAAAGCGATTGACTACCCCACACTTTCAGATTTTACACCTACACCTACCTCTCCTAACCAAGTAGCCCCTCTCTTAGTAGCTGCCAAATCAGGTTCTCCGGATGGCCCATGTCCTACTAGAATTGTAAAGCTTGCGGTTCAGCCTATTGCTACTTATCTATCTGTTCAATCAAATGTTCCACAAGGGACGTTTGCCACACTGGGGAAACAAGCCTACATTCTCCGTCTTATAAAAAAACAAATCTTGACTCTAATGTTCCTGGCAACTACCGTCCCATTTCGAGACTTCCTCTGCCAGCAAAAATTGCTGAAAAAATAATCAATGCGGAGTTATCTAATTTTATTCTTGAGAATCCTCAACAGGATCCTAGTCAGTTGAGGTTTAGAGCAAATCAAAATACTGAGAATGCATTGGTAAAAACCACTGAAGAAATAAGAACGACATTGGATAGTGGAGGGTCAGCATCTCTTATTTTAATGGACTTATCCGCAGCGTTCAACACTGTGGACCATGGGCTATTGGTCCACCGTCTGAACGCCATAGGAGTTAAAGACAAAGCCCTTGCCCTGCTATCATACTTCCTATCTGGGAGAACTCAAACTTTGAAACTGGGCCATTTTAAATCTTCTCCTTTTACATTGCCGTGCGGGGTTCCTCAGGGCTCCTCATTGAGCCCAACTTTATTTAAGATATATGTCTTGGAACTAGCCTCCTTGATTACAAGTTTCAACCTAAGTCCTACCTCCTATGCTGATGACATCCAGCTGGTTGTATCAGCAGTGGAAAAAAGATGCCTCTGGGTCTTTAAGACTACATGACTGTATGATTGCCATGAACAGTTTGAGGAGCAGACATTGTCTAAAGCTCAACTCAAGTAAAACTGAGGTTATACTTTTTGGCAATCTCTTTCCAGCATGGTCTCCTGCCTGGTGGCCTGGGTTTGCCTCCCTTACCCGTGCCTAAAGCTAAAAACCTGGGCTTCATCATGAACGATAAGCTTAGATGTGAAGCCCAGGTATCTAAGGTAGTTTCCTCTTCATTCTACACTGTTAGAATGTTGAGGAAAATGTTTCCTTTCATTCCTAGAAATACATGGAAAACTGTGGTCTCTGCAGTCGTCCTGTCAAAGTTAGATTACTGCAATGGTTTGTACATGAATCTTCAGGAAAAACTTCTAAGGAAACAAATCGGTTCAAAACACAGAAGCTAGATTGATCCTGGATATCTCCAAATTTCAATCGGTTTGTTCAGACATACGGAAACTCCATTGGCTTCCGGTCCACAAGCGAATTGAATTCTGAGTAGCCTATAAAGCCTTGCACAGGGAAGGACCGGAATTTCTATGGAAGCTTTTTACTGGTATACTCCAAACCGACACCTTCGGTCTGCCAGTGCCAGAATGGTCACCACCGTAATATTCAGGAAGGTGAACTGGGGAGGAAGACACTTTGTCAACAGTACAGCCAGGCTCTGGAACTCTCTTCCACCACATGTCAGGGCCATCTCCACCCTCCTCCTCACTTTCAGAAAGGAGTTAAAGACATGGTTGTTTAACAACTAGTGGTCCTCGTCTTGGCATATTTATGTTCAGCAAGCGCCAAGACACCCACGTGTAGACGAGCGCTATATAAGTCTTTTCAACATAACATAACATTTTCACCTGATGCTGAGCAAGCTAGTTGGGCACTTGGCAAGAGCTGAAGACTAAATATTCACTCTAAACTGGTATACAATATGTTTACCGCATGGCAAGTGGCAGAGTTGAGAACCATTACAAGAATCCGTATGGTGGGTGAGACAGATTATTTGTCTATAAAGCAATACACAAAATGTATGGATCAAGCATCCAAGCTGGCAACGCAGATGTTTTCGCACTAACACTTGAGCCATAGGTTATTTTAAGTGCCCCTTCAGCAATGACTAAGCATCTGCACAGGCTTAAGTAGCCTCACCAGTAAACAGTTGGAACAACACGGGCACAGCCACGGGTGTTCCGACAATGCAAACCCTACCACGCCTGCCTTAACCATGCATATGCATGGTTAAGGCAGTGCATGGTCTAGCTACTGCTAGGCTGAAGCAGGAAGGATCGGGTGAGGACGCAGTGAGGTAAGTGGGGCTGGGTTTTGGGGGTAGTTTGAAAGGGTTGGGGTAGATTTCCGGGCTGGTGGGTCTGTGTAGTTTTCAGGGCTGGGGGTCGAGTCGTTTATAGGACTCAGGGGACGGGGTCGTTTTTAGGGCTTAGGGAAGGGCAGGGTAGTTTTTAGGGATCAGGGGAGTCTGTGTAGTTTTTTTTAATAAGGGGTTAGGGTTTTAGGGCAGTGGGAAGGGTTGGGATTATTTTAGGGACAGCACAGGGCTGGGGGGGTCAGGGTAGTGTGTTATGGGGCAGGGTTTTAGGCCGTAGGGTAGGGTAGGGGAATGGGTAGTTGGGGTAGTTTTTAGGCCTCGGGGGGAGTCGGGGTAGTTTTTTAAATTAGAGGTTAGGGTTTTAGGCCTCAGGGCAGTGGAAGGGGTTGATGTAGTTTTAGGGACATAGCGGGGTGGGGGGGTCAGGATAGTGTATGTTAAGGGGCAAGGTTTTGGCCCTCAGAATAGAGGAAGGGGAATGGGTAGTTTTCAGTGAAGGTTTTGAGCCTCAAGGCGCGGGAGCAGGTAGAAGATTTGTAATTTAGGGTAAAGGACGGAGGGAGAGGGGTCGGACTAGAGGCGATCTTAGCCACGCATGCGTCCTTACCATTCATGCCTTAACCATGAAATTGATTGGTAAAGTAATGCGTGGTAAAGGAATGCGTGGCTAAGACGCATTCGTGGCCACGCGTCCTTCTATCATACAACCAGCCTCACCATGTATGAAAACTGTGGTAGTGTATCCTGCATGGTTTGTCTCCTCAGGCATAGTCCGAGGACTCTGAGTAGTCTTAGGAATATACAGGATGCAGCTCAGCAACCTTAAGACTGCGAACAAAGCTAGTTCTACAACGGCGTGGAGCAGGACTGTAAGTCATGGACCCGAAAGCCTACGCTTGCATATGCCACTAGGACAGAGCTGAGGGAGAGCAATCTTCCCCAGGTTTCCACATTGGGTCACAAATGGCATAACCCTATGTAGCATTAAATTCCAACCCCCCCGCCTCCCCCAAAAAAAGGTGTCCCATTGTAAAAAGTGAAATGCATACTATTTCGAGCCTCAATCTCACAAGTTTGTATCCAAGCTCGCTTGATTGCGACAACACCCAATGAACCTGTGTATTCACTATGCAGCAACCCCTGTACTGACAAGGACCATATACAATAGCACTCAGTGCTTTTAGACCACACAGCACCAAGCTTATAGAGGACAACTGCAAAATTACAACATCACATCCATGCCACCTGAGCACACTCATAAGCATGAAATACATGATAAGACCAGACGTTTAATGGTAGTAAAGTTATTACTCTTTGGGGCCTGCCCTGCTACTTACCCCAAAGCGTGTAAGATGTTTAAACTATAGAAGAAAAAAAAAAAGAACTATTAGTACAGCTAAAAGATTTCAGAAACAAACCCTATGACCTGCCCCAGCAGTAATGGACTATATTACATAACATCCATCCTCACTAGCACACATCAGTCACATGCTGCATTGTGTTCCCTGCATGGTTTGTCTCCTTACTCATGGGCCGGGGACTCTGAGAAGTCGTAGGAATATACAGCATGCAGCTCAGCAACCCGAAGACCGCGAGCAAAGCTTGTTCTCCAACAGTTTGGAATGGAACTGTACATCATGCTCCCGAAAGCCTACTCTCCCATATGGCACGAGGACAGTGCTGAGAGATAGCAACCTCCTCAGGTATCCCCTTTGGCTCACATTAAAAATACATGTTACGTTATAGCAGTGCAGTGTAGAATAGAGTTGCGTAGAATAGACTTGAGTAGCATGCAGGGGTGTAGAGTGTTGCAGAGTAGAGTATAGTGGCATAGAGTGCAGTGGTGCAGAGTAGTTGGCATAGAGTGCATTGGTTTTGAGAAAAGTGGTATTGAGTGCATTGGGGTAGAGTGCAGAGGCATAGAGTAGAGAGAGTAGAGTTGCGCAGCGTATGGTGGAGTGGCACAGAGTGGAGTAGAGTGGCGTAGAGCACAGTGGCATAGAATGCAGTGACAGAGTAGATTGTTTCAGAGTGGAGTGATGCAAGGTAGAGTGCAGTGGTGTAGAGTGCAGTGGTGTAGAGCAGAGTGGTGCAGAGTAAAGAAGAGTGGCATAGAGTGCAGTGGGGTAGAGTGGAGTGGCACAACAGTGGAGCATAGAATGCAGTGACATAGCGTAGATTGCTTCAGAGTAGAGTGAAGTGGTGTAGAGTTGAGTGGTGCACAGTGAAGTGCATTGGCATAGAGTGCAGTGTTGCAGAGTAGAGCGGAATGGACTGGCGCAGAGTGGAGTGGTGTAGAGTGCAGTGGCGTAGAGTGCAGGGGTGCTTAGCAGTGTGTGATACAGTGCTTTGGCATAGAGTAGAGTGGAGAGGCATAAAGTGAAGTGGCATGGAGTGGTGTAGAGTTGAGTGCAGAGACACAGTGTAGAGTGGCGTGGAGTGGAGTGGCGTAGTCTAGAGTTGTGCAGAGTAGAGTGGAGTGGGGTAAAGATGTGTTTGCATGGTGTGGTAGCACACTGCCAATACAGACAACACATCTTCAATTGAAATGACCATTTCATTTGCACAGACATACAGTTTTATGGATAAAAATATACAGCGCACAAACAATTTGTTTCCACCACACTTCAGAATTACCAAAGAATGTGCTTCATTTGTGTTTTATTTAATTTGGATATATTATGAAATATCTGCATAGTTCATTTAAAGACATTTGAATTTTGATGAGTGCTTGAACAAAAAAAATTACACTGTACAGTATTCTTTAAGCACCCAACCCCATAGTCAGTATGATTGTCATATAAATCTTCTCACTTTGAAGTCATAAAGAAAAGTAAACACCAAGCTCCTTAGAAGACAGAGACTGACATTTGACCTCTGTCTTTGAACGCACAGCAAATGTAACAAGATAAGAACAAGATTTAAAGACCTATTTATAGGAATCCTGTATTGGTGGAAGAATGCAGCATATAAAGTTTGGGCAAGGGAAGGGACAAACTCAAGCTGCCCAGCCTAAAACAAATAATGCCAGCAAATAGAAGGCAAGCATATGTGAGTTACAAACCACAAAGCCAATGGTAAGCAATGGGCATTCCCAGGAAAGCTTTCCAAATGTCCCCAAGATCTCATTAGCAAACCAGACAGCTGCACTGCAACTCGAATGGATATTGAGTTCAACAAAGCTGAATACTATGTCATACTATATTTGAGTGCCAACCCCTCTGCAACTTCCTTAAATAAGTCTTAGCTGTTCGTTATTTGCATGGAGAACCAATTTTCCAAAATGCGTTACTACCCCATCATGCAAAATGGCATGAAATAGTCTTTAAGACCTGAAAACCCAAAGATCAACAACAGTATGCATCAAAACTACTGATCAGTAAATAGAGGTGGGCGACCCAACACATTAACAGGGAGAGCTGAGCCAAGAGTCTGGCTCATATCTTAGAGCGTATGCACGAGCCACGCCCTGAAAATGTTTGCTATGTAAATCACACAGCAAACATCACGTAAAAAATATGATAAAGCCTCTTCAAAATTATATAAGTTATATTTCTTTAATGTGTAGAAGCCTTGACATTAATACAATACACTGTAGCACTGCAGAGAAGTACTTACTAAAAGTGATAGTTTTTAAACATGAACCATTAGTGAACTAACAGGCAAGACAATTGTCATGAAAACCCTGTGCATGGCCCATAGTATTATAGAGTGACTTTATAGCCTAATAAATCCAACACAATAGGTTTTTGTACACCTTGTATTCTGAGCTTACATATTTGAAAGTGCTTTTGTATGCGATAATAAAGAAAAAAGAGTTTTGGTAAAGTAAAATATTTGCCTCAGATCACACAATTTAAGCAGGGAAGCCGCGATTTATCCAGGTTCTCTGGTTTTGCTTTGTAAAAATCAGCCCATAAATGGCTATCTATTTGTCTTTTCTTATGTTATGGCATTGTTTTTACCTCCTTGTGCATTTTTGTGCAGTTTTTATATAGCAAGAACTCAACCCGAAGATCTTGAAGCACTTTGCATGAGCACCATTTACATTACACAAGGCCACCATTCATTGTTTATTGAGATGGGGAGATTAAGTGATTTGCTCAGAATCTCAGCATGTTGAGCTGATACTCAAACCTGTTTGCCTAGTTCTGAAGTTGGCTGCTCTGGCCGTAACACCACACCTAGGAGCAGGGAGGGAGATAGACAGAAGCCACGTGAAAGCTCGGCTCATCATGGGCTCGAGGTTCCAAAAGGACCTCAAGCTGAGGCAGAGCCAGGCTTCAGACTCGAGCCTGGTTCGAGCTTTCAGTGGCTCACTCACGTCTATCAGTAAACACTTTCTACTGCAGGAAGTTGAGAACAGGTCTTTCAATGTACTTCTGCCCTATTTTCCTTCATATTTAAATATTTGAGAGAGGGGTGTAAAAGTAGGCACAATACAGGTAGCAAGTGCTACAAAAAACATTTTGGCAGGAGTCAGGACCCCTAGCACGGTTGGCAATCCTATGGCGTGGATAGATACCCCTTTAAACTTAAGGTCTAGTCCTGGCTTTACCACTGTATCTAAATTTTCTGAAAATAAACACAGCTACAAATGTGGGTAGGGCCCAAAATACAGTGACATTTCCCTAGGAAGGGGAGTCTCTCGGTCTTTCCATCAGAATCTCTGATATTCAAGTTGTGGTATAATAGGCAAGTCGGAAACCCCCCAATTACTAAATTGTGTGCTCATGGTCAACTACCTTTTGAACATTTTCCTCTGCCCCTCAGGACTCCCTTCTTGCAGCTTATTACCCTCATGTGTTTCAGAAGGGGATAGGTGACGAGCTGTAGGATTCCCCTAACAGCCTCACCAGTCCTTTTAAGAATGGATCCCTTTGGCCATCAGTTGTTAACTTGTGAGTTAAATCCTAACATTTTAATCTTTTAAACAGTGAAATATTCCTGGTGGTCTGCTAAGATCCACAAGCAGCCATAGTATTTGTTCTTTTGGTTGTGGTCACTGTGCATGGCCCACACTCAAATGGTGTTCAGCATTAGCACTGAACAGCACTGTGTCACTCACTTGCAGCTCCACAGGCTCGGCATTTCTCTTACTGGCATATTCGTAGTGTGGAATCTTCATTCCTATGCCATGCATTCGCTCCTCTGTGTATGTCCCCTGCTGCTCAGCCAGTGTAAGCGTGAGGTAATAGAATACTGATGTGGGCATGGTTGGAGAGTGTCAGCATGCGTGGGCTGAGCAGCAAGAGCGCTGCTCCATGTGGGGGCTTCCTTAGTACCATCTACTACCTGTATCCTAAGACGCATGCCTTGTGAATAAACCCGATCCTGTTTCCTGTTTGTTAGAGTCGGGGATCTCTGGTTGGCGCAAGGTTGCCCTTGGGTCAAGCAGGAACCCTCTCCTCCACGTCAGGGCGCAGGATAACCCCTCGCGAATGACCCTTGCTCACCCTCTAGGTGCGTGGCGTGAGCAGCCAAGGCGATTCCGCAGGCGTTGTTGGTTAAGCACTTACAATCATACACACAGTAAATACATCAATCCCCCCAGAAACGGACACCAGACTTGGATATATATAAAAATACGATTCTTTATGTAAAAATACGGGATATATATCTCAACAGACTTATCACAAGACCAATAACGTTTTCGCTAGGCCACCAGGTTATACAGCAGGCAAATGTTCTTGGTTCGTAGTTTCAAATGGATAGTTCGTAGTCTCTTTACTTGTAGTTCCAGTACTCACAGAGATCGGTTCCTGCGAACGGGGAAATAAGGCGTTGCGGGCCCCGAGCCCGATACTGGAACTTCTTTCGTGATGTGGAGAGTCGGCACAGGTCGGTGCGACTCTCAGCTTGGGAAGTGTTCTTGGGTCCTCAATCAGCAGGTGTGGGCAAGTAGGCAGGCGCGGCCCGCGACCCTTTAGCACGGCGGTGCAGGAGGGTCTCCACAGCGGGGGCGGCGCGGCCTGAGATGTCCGAGGATAGCGAAGCGGGGCCACAGGGCACAGTCAGTGCAGCTGGGTGACCCGGCGTAGATCACAGTCGTCGGACGGCTTCCGGCAGGAGGGGTGATAGCGCGTTCAGCGCGCTCCAGTAGCAGGCGGTGACAGGGATGCAGGCGGCCTGGCCCGGGGACAGAGAGCGGCTCGGGACGGAGCGGGGCTCTCACGGGTTTGAGGCAGGCGAGCTTCTGAGTGTCACGGCCCTAGGAGGGGCGATGAGGGGCGCAGTCTCTTTTCCAGCGGGATGCACACACGGCTCGAATTGGAGGACGAGCAAGAAGCACAAAGAACCCACTGTTCCTGGGGTTCAGTTCAGGGGGCAAGCTCAGATCAAGCCCTTGGAGAATGTTCAAGCACAAAGTAGCAAAGTCTTTTCAGTAAGTCTCTTCCTCTCCTCTCTCAGCAAGGCAAGCAGCAGGCCAGCTCCTCCGGCGTCTTCTTCTCCTTCTAGTCGGGCAGAGGTCCTTCGTGGTAAACAGGATTCTGATTTCTTAGGAGCCAGGCTCCTACTTTTATACACCAATTCTTTTGTTCTTTAGCGCCAGAGGGCCTAGGCCTGGCTCAGTCCAGTTCTGGAGCACTTTGTTATGGTGACTCTGCTCTTTCCTTTCAGCAGCAGGGCAGAGACATCAGCCGCCCCACAGGGGGTGGCGCCGGCTTTGTGGTGGCAGAGCACAGGTCTATTCAAGAGTCAAGGTGTACTCCTCCCACCCATCCAGGTGTAATCTCTCTACCCACCACCTGGCAGCCAACCTGTCTCTGGGGATCCCCCCACCCTGCTCCTTACTGTTGCCAGGCAGAACACATACACACAGCAGAGGCGGACTGAGATGGTCAGGTCAGTAAATACTAACTTTCTAAAAGTAGTATTTACAAACCCAGGATACTAAAATAAACTTGACTACAAGAAGTATTTTATTATTCTGAGTTCAGGCATACTAAACTTGACACTCTACCATGCTCTCTGAGTCCACTGGGGTCACAGCGTTGGCGTGATCCCGGCAGCCCATTCTGGCCTATGGAGAGCAGGTAGCCTTCAATAGTGAAAAACGACAAGGGCTGTAATTCACTACTAAGACATGCCACACACATCAGGGCATGTCCTACCTTATGCCTACAATGCACCCTGCCCTTGGGCCTACCAGAGGGGTGGCTAATATGTAGGTAAGGGAAGGTTTAGGGACTGGCAAGTGGGGGCACTTGCGCAGTCAGCGCGACGGTCCCGGACCGCGCACAGGGTCGGCGGTGGCAGACCCTAGACACACTTTACAAGGCCGCTTCCGTGGGTGGCGCAACCAGCGCTGCAAGCCCACCAGCAGCATTGGCATTCACAAGCCCTGGCACCCCTGGTGCACTTTACTGGGGACTGACAGTGAATCCAATAAACCAATCGGGAACACCAATTACAGGTACACTTTACTTAGGGAGCACTTGCACTGCGGCACGGAATAGCCGTGGCGCAGTGCCCTGAGCGGACAACACCAGCAAAACAGTCGAGGCACACCATCAAAAAAGTGGAAGGGAAACTCACGCCAAGGTGCCAGGTCTAACACGTGTCCCCTCCAGCTGAAATGTGGGGAGAACTACCCTTGCCCAGGGGGTTCCTCGTCACTAAGGCGGAAATACCTGGACAGACCGTCAGCGTTGGCGTGATCTGTACCAGGGCGGTGTTCCACCGTAAAGTCCATACCCTGTAGGGAGATGGACCACCTCAACAGCTTCGGGTTTTCACCCCTCATTTGCATCAACCATCTGAGGGGCCTGTGGTCCGTCTGAACCCGGAAGTGAGACCCAAACAAGTAGGGTCTTAGCTTCTTCAGCGCCCAGACCACAGCAAACGCTTCTCGCTCAATTGCACTCCACCTACTTTCCCGTGGAAGTAACCTCCTACTGATGAAGGCTACGGGTTGGTCCCAGCCCTCCTCAGTCATCTGTGAAAGAACAGCCCCCACACCATGCTCTGAAGCGTCTGTCTGGACTAGGAATTCCTTGGAGAAGTCAGGGGCCAAGAGCACGGGCGCCGTGCACATGGCAGTCTTCAGGGTGTCGAAAGCTTTCTGACAGGTGGCAGTCCAAATCACGTTCCTGGGCTGCTTCTTCGAAGTCAGCTCTGTCAAGGGGGCAACGATCGTTCCATAGCCCTTGACAAACCTCCTGTAGTACCCAGTGAGCCCCAGGAAGGCCCTCACTGCGGTCTGCGTCTTGGGGGGTTCCCAAGCCAGGATGGTCTCAATTTTGGGTTGCAAGGGTGCCACCTTGCCACTCCCCACTTGGTGTCCCAAGTACACCACGGAACCCTGTCCGATCTGGCACTTGCTTGCCTTGATCGTGAGGCCTGCTCGGCGCAGCGCCATCAACACTTCCCAGAGGTGGCGCAGGTGTTCAGGCCAGGTGGCACTGAACACTGCGATGTCATCCAGGTAGGCGGCACTGAACGCATCCAGCCCAACCAGTACCTGGTTGACCAACCTCTGAAAGGTGGCAGGGGCATTCTTCATCCCAAATGGCATGACTCGGAACTGGAAGTGCCCATCTGGTGTAGAGAATGCTGACCTCTCTTTGGCCCCATCGGTCAAGGCGATCTGCCAGTACCCAGACGTTAAATCAAACGTACTGAGGAACCGGGCAGCCCCCAGCCGATCAATGAGCTCATCAGCTCTGGGGATGGGGTGCGCGTCAGTCTTCGTGACTGAATTGAGTCCTCTGTAGTCCACACAGAACCGGAGTTCAGGTGTGGCTCCCGGCGCAGCAGCTTTGGGGACCAAGACCACGGGGCTGGACCAAGGACTGCTGGAGGACTCAATCACCCCTAGCGCAAGCATTTTGGAGACCTCCTCCTTAATGCAAGCTCTGACCCTGTCAGTTACCCTGTAAGCCTTGTGCTTCACAGGTAAGCTGTCTCCTGTGTCCACATCATGGACGCACCAATCTGTGACACCAGGAACCAGGGAGAATCGGTCGGAAAATTGTCCCAGCAAGTGGCGGCAATCTTCCTGTTGTTCGGGCGTCAGGGTGGGTGAGAGGTTAACTCCATCCACTGACCCATCTTTCTCAGAGGCCACTAAGAGGTCAGGAAGAGGCTCGGTCTCCTCTTCCATTCCATCATCAGTGGCCAGCAGCATGCCCACTTCGGTCCTCTCTAAGTGGGGCTTAAGGCGGTTAACATGTAGGACCCTCAAAGGGTTCCTGGGAGTCTGCATGTCCACCAAGTAGGTGATAGGACTTTTGCGCTCCACAACCTCAAATGGACCTGTCCACTTATCCTGAAGTGCACAAGGCTCCACTGGGGCCAAGACCCACACCTTTTGTCCAGGTTGAAGCTCTACCAGAGTGGCATTCCGGTCGTACCACCGCTTCATCTCCTCCTGGCTGGCTTCCAGATTTGCCTCAGCAAGTTGCCTGAAACGCCGAGTCTGGTTTCGGAAGGCCAGCATGTAACTATATACATTCTGGGGAGGTTTCCTGGGAGATTGCTCCCAGCCTTCCTTTACCAAACTCAGAGGTCCTCTTACCGGGTGACCATACAGAAGCTCAAAGGGGCTGAACCCTAGAGACTTCTGTGGCACCTCTCGGTAAGCGAAGAGCAGGCATGGCAAGAGGACGTCCCACTTACGCCTCATTGGACCGTCCAGGCCCATGATCATGCCTTTGAGGGTTCGGTTGAATCTCTCAACCAACCCATTTCCTTGGGGATGGTAAGGAGTGGTGAACTTGTACGTTACCCCACACTCCTTCCACAGGGATTTCATATATGTAGATATGAAATTGGTCCCCCTGTCGCTCACCACCTCTAGAGGGAATCCCACTCGGGAGAAAATTCCCATCAGTGCCCGTCCCACCACGGGGGCCGTCACTGTCCTCAGAGGGATGGCTTCAGGGTACCGGGTGGCATGGTCCACCAAGACCAGGATGAACCTGTTGCCCAGGGCTGTCTTGGGATCCAGAGGCCCCACAATATCAATACCCACTCGTTGGAATGGCGTACCGACCACAGGGAAAGGTTGCAGAGGAGCCTTGTGCTTCCCTCCGCTCTTACCACTTGCCTGGCAAGTCTGACAGGTTCTGCAGTAGGAATCGGAATTCTTATGCATTTGGGGCCAGTAAAAGTGGGTGACAAGCCTGTCATAGGTCTTGTCCATCCCCAAATGTCCTGCTAACGGCACATCATGAGCCAGCCCCAGTAGGAAGGTTCTGAACTTCTGGGGTACCACCAGCACACGGGCTGACCCAGGTTCAGCAGCCTTAGGCTCGGAATACAGGAGGTCACTCTCCCAGTACACGTAGTGTGTTTTGGCCTGAACACCATTGGCCTGGTCTGCAGCCTGTTGCCGCATACCCACGAGAGAAGGGCATTCTTTCTGCTCCCTGCAGAATTCCTCCCTGGAGGGACCTCCTTCTTGCTGCCAATGGGTCAGCTCAGGCAGATCTCCCAGTTCGGCAATCTGTTCCCCGGTAGGCTCCAGAGTATCCCCCTCAGGGTCTACTTCCTCCTGGGCCGTGGGAACTTCGGGGGCCGGTTTCCCGCGCCTCCTGCGCCTTCTCCCTAAGGCCGGTTCCTGGACCTCTCCCTCAGGCTCCAGGACCCTCTCAACACCCCTACTGGCTGCCATGGACCGGGTGGTCACGCACGCCCAGTCGGGTAGACCCACCATCCTCAGATGCGCGGTCTTCTCCACCTTTTCCCAAGGGGAACTCTCCAGGTCGTTCCCTAGCAGACAATCTACAGGCATGTCAGTTCTCACAGCGACTTGTAGAGTACCAGAGACCTCCCCCCACTCAAAGGGAACTTGAGCCATTGGACAACGACTCTCTACGTTGTCAGCATTGACAACCCTACAGTAGGCATTGGGTACAATCTGCTCTTGAGACACCAGGTGTTGCCTCACCGAGGTCACGCTGGCTCCTGTATCTCTAAGAGCCTCAACCTTCTTTCCATTGATGGTCACCACCTGCCCATATTTCTTAGTGTTAGAGGGCAGGTAGGTTACAGGGACCATCTCACTGTCTCCTAGCGAGACTAGGGTCATCTGCCCGGGACCCCCACCCTCCTGGACTGCTACTTCCTCCCCAAAGTTAACACTAGCTACTTGCCGGGGTGGAGCACCAGTGGGTGCGGTCTTACCAAACAGGCGACACTTAGGATCAGAGGCAATGTGACCCGGATCGCCACACTTATAACAATTGAAGGGCCCCTTTGGAACAGGTCTACCTGTCGGGGCCCCGTTCTGCTGCGGGGTTGGGGGAGGCTGAGAACCCTTCTGCTGGTTCCCTTGGGAATTACTTTGGGGGCCTTTTTGGAACCCCTTCTGTTTACCCTTGTCCCCCCCACTCTTCTGCTGGGGACCCTGCCCACCTTTGGCGGAGTCTCCCACTTGACCCTTGTGGACCCTGGTGCTGAGCCAGCGGTCCGCCTCCTCAGCAAGCTTCCTCGGGTTGGACAGCTTGCTATCAATCAGGTGCTGGCGTAGCTCAGGAAAACATTGACTGGACAAGTGCTCCCATGCAATTAAATCAAGCAGCCCTTGATAATCATTCACTTTGCTACCCTTCACCCAACCATCCAGCGCTCTGCAGAAAAAGGTCACATATTCCACATACGTACTCTCAGGGATTTTCTTGGTCTCCCTGAACCTCTGTCGATATAGCTCCGGAGTTAACCCATACCTGGTCATTAAAGCTTCCTTCATATGGGGGTATGAGGTTTGGAGATCTAAGGGTAAATCTAACAGTGTGTCACGCCCTTCAGCAAGGAACCTTCCCCACAACCCCGCTCCCCAGTCTTTCTCAGGGACCCGGTGTGAGGACATGGCCACCTCGTAGGCCCTAAACCACTGCCCTATGTCATCCTTTCTGAAATACTCCTTTACTACATCTTTGGGGATGTACACCTTGGACTCTACCTGCGCTGGTGGAGTGCTGCCACCAGAAGGAGCGGTGTCCAAACTTTTCGCCTTCAGCTCCAACTCCTTCAATCTGATATCATGATCCATTTGGCGTTGTTGTGCCTCCAGGGCCAACTTCTGCTTTTCCATTTCCATTTGTCCTGCCAACTTTGCCATCTCCATTGCATGCGCCCTGTCTGCTGCCCTGTCTGCCAGCTCCTCTGGCGACCGGACTCTGCTGGGCTCCTCAAGGTTGTCGGGTGGAACGATGTCCCCCGCATTCCGTAGGTCTCGTGACTCCTTCCAGGCTCTCAACGCCTTGGTGTACTGGGTCTTCCTCTTGCATCCAGCATGGGGGACTCTGAATTGTACACTGTAGCCTTTCAATTGCTCCATCGTGTAGCCTTCCAGTCTCTCCCAATCCACCTCATCGATTCCAGAAATCACAGAGAGTGCTCTCCCAGCGGAGTGTGAGCCAGGCATGGTTGCAGTAATGGCAGATGTCTCAACAAAGTTCAGAAAATGAAAACCTGTGGCTGCGTTACTTGGTCTGCTCTCACTATCTGGTGATTAACAATTCACTGTATGCAAATTACAAGTGCAAATCCGAAATCCCAACCGCTGCCAACAATGTTAGAGTCGGGGATCTCTGGTTGGCGCAAGGTTGCCCTTGGGTCAAGCAGGAACCCTCTCCTCCACGTCAGGGCGCAGGATAACCCCTCGCGAATGACCCTTGCTCACCCTCTAGGTGCGTGGCGTGAGCAGCCAAGGCGATTCCGCAGGCGTTGTTGGTTAAGCACTTACAATCATACACACAGTAAATACATCAATCCCCCCAGAAACGGACACCAGACTTGGATATATATAAAAATACGATTCTTTATGTAAAAATACGGGATATATATCTCAACAGACTTATCACAAGACCAATAACGTTTTCGCTAGGCCACCAGGTTATACAGCAGGCAAATGTTCTTGGTTCGTAGTTTCAAATGGATAGTTCGTAGTCTCTTTACTTGTAGTTCCAGTACTCACAGAGATCGGTTCCTGCGAACGGGGAAATAAGGCGTTGCGGGCCCCGAGCCCGATACTGGAACTTCTTTCGTGATGTGGAGAGTCGGCACAGGTCGGTGCGACTCTCAGCTTGGGAAGTGTTCTTGGGTCCTCAATCAGCAGGTGTGGGCAAGTAGGCAGGCGCGGCCCGCGACCCTTTAGCACGGCGGTGCAGGAGGGTCTCCACAGCGGGGGCGGCGCGGCCTGAGATGTCCGAGGATAGCGAAGCGGGGCCACAGGGCACAGTCAGTGCAGCTGGGTGACCCGGCGTAGATCACAGTCGTCGGACGGCTTCCGGCAGGAGGGGTGATAGCGCGTTCAGCGCGCTCCAGTAGCAGGCGGTGACAGGGATGCAGGCGGCCTGGCCCGGGGACAGAGAGCGGCTCGGGACGGAGCGGGGCTCTCACGGGTTTGAGGCAGGCGAGCTTCTGAGTGTCACGGCCCTAGGAGGGGCGATGAGGGGCGCAGTCTCTTTTCCAGCGGGATGCACACACGGCTCGAATTGGAGGACGAGCAAGAAGCACAAAGAACCCACTGTTCCTGGGGTTCAGTTCAGGGGGCAAGCTCAGATCAAGCCCTTGGAGAATGTTCAAGCACAAAGTAGCAAAGTCTTTTCAGTAAGTCTCTTCCTCTCCTCTCTCAGCAAGGCAAGCAGCAGGCCAGCTCCTCCGGCGTCTTCTTCTCCTTCTAGTCGGGCAGAGGTCCTTCGTGGTAAACAGGATTCTGATTTCTTAGGAGCCAGGCTCCTACTTTTATACACCAATTCTTTTGTTCTTTAGCGCCAGGGGGCCTAGGCCTGGCTCAGTCCAGTTCTGGAGCACTTTGTTATGGTGACTCTGCTCTTTCCTTTCAGCAGCAGGGCAGAGACATCAGCCGCCCCACAGGGGGTGGCGCCGGCTTTGTGGTGGCAGAGCACAGGTCTATTCAAGAGTCAAGGTGTACTCCTCCCACCCATCCAGGTGTAATCTCTCTACCCACCACCTGGCAGCCAACCTGTCTCTGGGGATCCCCCCACCCTGCTCCTTACTGTTGCCAGGCAGAACACATACACACAGCAGAGGCGGACTGAGATGGTCAGGTCAGTAAATACTAACTTTCTAAAAGTAGTATTTACAAACCCAGGATACTAAAATAAACTTGACTACAAGAAGTATTTTATTATTCTGAGTTCAGGCATACTAAACTTGACACTCTACCATGCTCTCTGAGTCCACTGGGGTCACAGCGTTGGCGTGATCCCGGCAGCCCATTCTGGCCTATGGAGAGCAGGTAGCCTTCAATAGTGAAAAACGACAAGGGCTGTAATTCACTACTAAGACATGCCACACACATCAGGGCATGTCCTACCTTATGCCTACAATGCACCCTGCCCTTGGGCCTACCAGAGGGGTGGCTAATATGTAGGTAAGGGAAGGTTTAGGGACTGGCAAGTGGGGGCACTTGCGCAGTCAGCGCGACGGTCCCGGACCGCGCACAGGGTCGGCGGTGGCAGACCCTAGACACACTTTACAAGGCCGCTTCCGTGGGTGGCGCAACCAGCGCTGCAAGCCCACCAGCAGCATTGGCATTCACAAGCCCTGGCACCCCTGGTGCACTTTACTGGGGACTGACAGTGAATCCAATAAACCAATCGGGAACACCAATTACAGGTACACTTTACTTAGGGAGCACTTGCACTGCGGCACGGAATAGCCGTGGCGCAGTGCCCTGAGCGGACAACACCAGCAAAACAGTCGAGGCACACCATCAAAAAAGTGGAAGGGAAACTCACGCCAAGGTGCCAGGTCTAACACTGTTACTACTGGCTACCCTGCATCATCTTCATTTACCACATGTAGCTCTGTTGAGAAGCCTCAATGCCCGAAGTTGCTGGTTCCCATCTGGAAACCACTGGAGTGGTATCCTTTATTGTCATGTGAAACATTAATGACACTGGGACACAATTGGTGGTACTTGGGCCGGCCTTTAGCATGTGCGAGTGGGACCAACCCCAGGGCGCAGGCCTTCACAGGGGGGGCTGCAGCTCCCTGCACTAGTCTCCCTACGACTTGGGTCCAAAGAAAAGCATTTTTTTTTTATTGAATTTCTAAACATACACATAGGCATCAATTATTATTACATGTGCCACCAAAACTGCTACCCCAGACAATTCAATCATGTTAAGTTACAGTCTTTATTGATCTTCGGTTTAATCATGGTATATGACTTCCCAGGCATCGACCGGCTTCCCTGCTGGTCCCCCCTCTCCTGTCCTTGTTAATAGTTTTTCATTTATCCAGGGGGCCTAATAATAGAGCGGTCCATGATTTTAGTGAGCATCTTCCCCGGGCTTCTAGACGTTCAGTAACTTTATCATCCCTCTGGGTGAGAGCTGCATGTGCCGCTCATCTGTGAGCGCCCATTCCTATACATTTTTTTCAAGCCTGCACCTCGGGGGTGTCACCCAATCCGGGCCAGGGCAGCACCATGCCCAATGCCACCATTCAAATTTTCTTTTTTTTGGGTCAAAATTCTTTTTATTGAGCGTCATAAGTCAAAAATTGGACAACTTGAATACAATAGGGCGTGTAGGGCCCGGGGTAAAAAAAAAAACACTTAGTGAGAGCCCAGCGTCATACATCCCAGAGTCCATACAAACCTCTGTTGAAAATGAAGAGGACGCCATTTTTCGAACAACAGGCCTTGAGGGGAGTCCCTCAGGCACCAACATAAATTCAACAAACACCCCAAGAATAAAAATTCCCCTTCCATGGTGGTAGTGATGGCACACGATGAAGTAGTGGTTAGCAACAGTGCAGCTATAAGGCAGAGTGGCAGACACGGGGCTCTGACTGCTCAAGAGATGAGGTTTGCGTCAACGAAGTTCCAATTCGGGATGGGCTAGATCTGGAATAGGTGCATGGCCCGTACGGAGGATGGACAAACTGCAGAAAGCAAACCACGGGATAGCTAGGTTACAAGTGGGCCCCATTTACGTTCAAAAGTCTTGTAATTGTCTCGGAAGATATCTGCAAGACGTTCCATAGAGAGGAGTCTCCATAGGCGGGCATGCCACAGCGACGTAGCTGGTGTGTCCTTTTTTTTCCAAGCTGCCGCTATCGTAAGTTTCGCTGCTCCTAAACATGTCCACATGATTGCCTTGTCAGCTTTGGTTTGATGTTCTAACTCTGGATCTCTCATACCCAATAGAACCCCTTCAATGGTGGTCAGAATTGGGTATCCCAGCATAGCTTTGAGATGAGAAACTATCTCCTCTCAAAAAGGCCGAATAGCTGGGCAATCCCACCAAATGTGGCGGAAATCGCCCCGCAGGCCACATCCCCACCAGCAGAGATCTGAGGTGTCAGGGAAAATCCGTCTGAGCTTAGTAGGATAGAGGTACAAATCTAGCAAGACTTATAGTGTGCTTCTCTCAGTGCCACGGACTTGTTGTGTCTAGTGATGTCACCCCATAAATGTTTTCATTCCTCCTCAGTGATAACGCGCCCTATAACCTGCTCCCAGAAGGATATTTAGTGCGCCATCGGTGCGTGTAGTGTAGTCAATAACATGGTGCAGAGTGAGGAGATGGCGCCTTTCATGGAACTAGCCTTGTGAACCGCCATCTTCTCCATGACCGTTAATTCTCTAGTCGCGGCCTCTCTAATGTGGGGTAGTGTGACTCAGTGTTTAAGCTGAAGGTAGTGGTAGTGTTCACTATGGGGGATTAAAAACTCTCTTTTGCAGTTTTCGAATGTCAGGATGTCATAATTATGGAATAAGTCAGAGATCTTTAGGCATCCCCCCCTCCCTTAAGCAGTCAAAGGGCCCTTCATGGAGTGCCGGTGGGAATGCCGTATTGAAGTGAATCGGGGTATACGGGGAGGGAAATGAGGTCCACCCCTCCCTCCTCGTCCCAGATAGTCAGTGTAGTGCGTGTGGGAGTGCTTATGTAAGCATTCTTAGGCCAGTCTTTCTTTGGCTTCCACAGGACGTGCCAAATGGAGCGCCCCACAATCGACCTGTCCATGTGGAGCCAGTGCTTGTTGGACTCACGTACAAATCCATTTGATCACCACTCGTAGCTGTGCCGCTTGATAGTCAAGTGTGAAGTCCGGTAGAGCCACCCCACCTTCGCTCCTTGGTCACCGCAGTACGTGAAAAGAGAGACGGGCCCTCCCACCTTGCCAGATGAATTTAGTGACTAGGGAGCGCAAGCGGGGCAGTAGGTCTCATTCAAGTTCAATAGTTATGGCTTGAAATAAATACAGAAGTTTTGGTAGGATGTCATCTTAACAGCGTTGATTCGCCCAAGCCAGGAGATGTAAAGAGGCGTCCATCTCTTAAAATCTTGTTGCAACTGGGTCACCAGAGAGGGGAAGTTGGCCCTGTATAGATCTCCAAGTCTGGGCGTAAGGTGAACCCCCAAGTAAAGAAGAGTGTGTTTAGCCCATTGCAGGGACGTCTGCCCTCTCAATCTGGTCGCCTCAAGGGCAGGGAGCGTGAGATTCAGTATGGAGGATTTGGATAGGTTCACCTTAAATCTGGCCACTTGTTCAAAGTGGTTCAGCTCCTTCTGCACCGCCTTGAGTGAGGAGGCTGGCTCTGTAAGCGTGAGTAGGATGTCGTCGGCAAAAAGGGATACCTTGTGCTCTGTGCCACTAAAGTGTATACCCCGACTCTCCTCGTTGGGCCAAAATCTTACCACAAGGGGTTCGATGCTGAGAGCGAATAAAAGAGGGGAGCGCGTGCCTCCCTGCCGCGTGCCTCTGCAAAGCACGAAGGGGAGCGAAGCACTTCCATTGACCATCACGCGTGAGCAAGGGCAGTGGTAGTTGGCTTTGACCATGTTAAGAAATGCGTCACCGAAGCCAAATTTCCGCATGGCAAAGAAGAGGAACGACCAGTCCACCCTGTCGAAGGCCTTTTCCGCATCAAGACCCACCAAGATTACCAGAAATTTTAATTTAGATGCCTTCTCAATAAGATGTATGGTGCGGCGGATATTATCATGGGTTTGCTTTCCCTTTATAAAGCCTGATTGGTCAGGGTGGACTAATTCGGGCATCAAAACCTCCAGCCTTGCAGCTAAGATCGCGAAATAGAACTTCGCGTCGAGATTGAGAAGTGCTATGGGCCTATAGGAGGCACAAAGTTCGGGGTCCTACCCTGGCTTGGGAATAACAGGTATTACTGCTTCAGCCATCGACGTCGAGACTCGCGCTTCTGCTGCTATCGCCTGAAATAGCTCAGTGAGGTGGGGGATAATTTTGGCCACGTATCATTTATGAAATTGTGCAGTGAGGCCATCAGGTCCAGGGGCTTTATGAAGTTTGAGTCTCGAGATGGCTTGCCTCACCTCTTCTGAGGAGATAGGAGCATCTAAGGAGCTCGCAACCATGGGAGAGATATGGGGGAGAGTCACTGAATCCAGATATTGCTGGTGTAGGTGCCTATCTGGAGATGTACCGCAATAGAGTGTCCCATAGAAGTCGCCAAAGATGTTGGCCTTGGTGGCCTTGGTGTGGATTAGCTGACCCCTCTGGTCCCGTATACCCCCAATAAATTTGTGCTCCTGTTTCACATGAAGCTGACATGCTAAGTTTGGACCCACCTTGTTGCCTTGCACATAGGATGTCTGCCGTAACTTCAGTAATGTGTACTTGGCTCAATTATTGTAAATGGCACGCAATTTGCCCCGTAGCGCAGTAAGTTGCCGCTGCAATGCCATCGTGGGTGTGGCTTTATGTGCTTTTTCAACTGTTTCTAACTCCCCCTCAAGGGCCACGCGTTTCTTTGCCCGCTGTTTATTTAGGACTGTGTTAAGTTGAATGCATTTACCTCGCAGCACCGCCTTAAAGGCATCCCAATTGTTCTGTGGGGATGTAGCCTGCGGTCTGTTAAGAGTAAAGTAATCCGCGATAGATGCCCTCAATTCCTCGCGCAGCGTTTTGTCACGTGTGATCGCTGCTGGGAAGTACCACCGCGGTGAGTTAGATTTGGGCCCACTCCAGGACAAACTGATGGTGATTAAGCTGTGATTGGAGACTGATATCGGCAGAATCTGCGCTGCCTGCAGAGACCCCACCAAAGCCCGACTAATTAAAATATAATCTATCCTAGAGTACATCTGATGGACGTGTGAGTAGTAAGTGTATTCTCTGGTAGTGGAATTCATCATCCGCCAAGCATCACAGAGGCCTAGAGTGTGCATTTTCTGTTTGACCCCTTTGGAGAAGCTGTTGGTGGTCGCCCTGGTGGCTTGTGAGCTGTCCAGTGTTTCGTGCCATGTCAGGTTGAAGTCACCTAGCAACACCACCAGACCTTCGGCAAATCCGCTTATCAAGCCTAAAGGGGTAGATAGGAATGTGGACTGGCCCGAGTTGGGTGCATAGAGAGAAACAAATGTGCATGAAGTGCCCCTCAGCCTTCCCCTGACCATTAGGATTCTCCCATCCCTGTCCGTCTTGGTGGCTTCAGGTTGGAACTTAGTAGTGCTGTGGAAGAGTAGCACCACTCCATTGTGTTTGGTACCTGCGGATGATGTGTATATTAAAGGAAATGATTTGTGTCTTAGCCTATTGATCTCAGATTTCTTGAAATGAGCTCTTGGAGGGCAACCACCTCGAACCTGTGGTCCGCAAGGTATTTCCAGATTCTCTGCCATTTCTGGGGGGAGTTCAGCCCCTTAACATTCCAGGATGCGATCAAAACCATCAGGCCAAATTTTCTTTTTAAGGGTTTTCTGTCTTGGCACTATATCAAGCAGGCACATTCTTATAGACACTTCCACTTCCATGCCTGCGAGGTGTGGCAGAGCCAAACCACCTTAGAAGCTGGGGACCAGGTTCGAGTCTGGCTGGAGGCTCAAAAACATCTTGAGATTCTGGGCAAATCACTTAATCTCACCGTGCCTAAAAATAAAATAAATAAATGAACGTGTCCGTCTGTAAAGCAACTGGTGCTCATGTAAAGCGCTCTGATACCTTCGGGTCGAGTTCGCGCTATATAAAACTGCAACAAAACAAAAAAAACTCACAATCTGCTGGCAGGCCCATGTCGTCTGTAGGAAATCAGCATAGGGCAGCCCATGTCTGCCACGTGTAGCGAGTCTAGCAGCGTAAATCACCGTCTGCTAACTGGGTTTCATATATGTTCTGTGTAAAAATGAAACTATTACCATCTTGATCTTGCACTGGGAGGCACCTGCTTAACCTGTTCGCATGCTTTCTTCCATTCTTCTGTAGTTGGTTCATCCGAGCGATCTGCGTCCCAGTGGTCCTGCGCACATGGCGTGTTATTACCCTTCTGCAACCCACAAGCGCCAGCAGTTGCTGCATAACCGCGTGCTCTTGGGTCTCAGGGAATGAATTTGAGATCATTTGGGCAGCATGGTTCAACGAAGCATACTGCGGGAACTCTCCTGGCCCACCCCCAAACTGCTCCTGAGCTTGGGCAAATTATATGAATTTATTGATTAGGAATACGTCTCCCACGTGTTCGTATCCCCCTTTTGTCCCACCCAGGCGCGCAACGCCCATTGGGCTCAGAGGGCCCCCACCCCATTCGTGTGTGGCAGACCGAACTGAGACAGCTTCCCCACACACACAACCGCACTCGAGTACTTCACGGGTCTTTAAAAGACCATTTGCTTGTTAATGAGGCTTTGTACTTTTTCACCCCTTCTTAGAGCCCCTGCATCTCCACTCTGCCTATTGCTGGAAGAATTTGCCCCCCGAAATTTTTTCTTAGCCCCCTCCCTCTTCCCCCCCACCCCCTCCGAAATGTAGCTCTAGTTGCATAGTTGCACCTCTGGTTCCACCTACCAAATGAAATCCCTTTTAGCATATTATGGACCAGTTTCAAGGCCCAGGTCCGCATAGGGTGGGCTTCGCAATGTTTTGCAGACCACCTTCTGCCATACGTCTATGTACAATTGGCTCATATACGGGAAGTCTCTAGGGACTCCCTTTCCCATCATAAATAGTTCTCGGAGAGTATGGGAATCATACATGCCCGCCAATAATAACTTCTCCTAATTAGGACCCTCATCAAACCAGTTACTCACTTGTTAAACTTGCACTGCAGTATAACATAGGTACAGCTCTAGCAATTCCAACCCATACTCTAGCAACAGGATCTTCAGAGCTTCCATTTTCACCCAACCTAAAGGGCACAGCATTGTAACTAGTCAGATAAACGTAAAGGTTGGAATCATACATATGACATTGTGTAGCACATGCAGGTACCGTGGTAGGAACAACCTCTTGGCTAGAGACGTACATCCCATTATAGGGAGTGGGAGTGTTTTCCAAAAATTAATGGAGCAGTTCAAGCTCTGGGCTAGCTTTCCCACATTGAGGTCAGTAACGGATGGTGGTGGGGGGATATTGCTGTCAGCACAGAGTCCTCCCCGGGGACCCCAGCGTGTGCATAACAGGGTTTAGCCTTCTAACTTTATACAAGGTGCTCAACCTCGGGATAAATCTAGTTTGGTCTGGGTGTATCAGAGTTTTAATGATCCTCAAGAGTCTGCTAGATAGGACCTTGCACAACAGTTTTCCATCCATGTTCAACATTGATAGTGGACTACGGGATAAAACAAAATCTGGGTCCTCCTCTCCTCGGGTATCAGCACCACGATTGCTTCCCTCGTTGTGAGCGTGAGGACCTCCTCTCCAGTGCTTCCAGTAGTCTCTCCAACAAGGGAGGGGGTAACAGCTGCTACAATTCAACTGGGAGACCATCGACTGCAGCAGTCCTACCACACACAATTTCCTCGAGTGCCTCATTTAGTTCCCCCAACTCAAGCGAGCTACTCAGGCTCTGTAGTTGCTCCGCATTGAGTCTTGGCAAGTCTATTGCCAAAAGATACCACTCCAGTTTTTCTTCAGAGGTTGTGTGCAATTGGGCAAGATCCAGTTGTCTGTATTTTGAATAGGCCACATTTATTGGGTTACTAATTGAGGGAGGTGAATTCCTACTCAAGCAGAAACGACAATCTCCGTCAGGGTGAAACACAAGAAAATCCCAAATTAACCTGTGTTCAACCCACTGGTAGCTCGCAACAAAGCAGTCAGGCTTAACTTAGAGGCAATGTGTAAAATATGTATGTAGTATGTCAAGCAGCAATAAAGTGAAAACACAATACAAGAAAAATAGAGTAAAATGTAATAAGTTATTTGACACCAAAATGATAAAAATCTTATTAGTAGAACCGGAGCTATGCAATTTTTAAAGATTTGAGTAAAAATGGTGCCTAAAGCATACATAGCGCCAACTTTGGTTATCTGGGTGCACCAGACCGGGACAAAGGTTTTTTTTTTTTTTTTTTACAGAGTTTTATATCAGGCGAATTAGACCCGAGACATCGGGTATCAGAGCGCTTTACATAGCACCAGTTTGTTACATGAGGTCACATTCATTTTTGTTAGGCACGGGGAGATTAAGTCATTTGCCCAGAGTCACAGGATGTTGAGCATCGTTGCCGAGACTCGAACCCGGTTCACCAGCTTCAAGGTCGACCTCTCTAGCCGTAAGGCTACATCCTCTCCCCAAAGTTATAAGTTCAGGCCAACTGCAAATGGAGTGTGAGCTGGATACAGGGTCCAGATTAAGCCACTAAACAAAATACTTTAAATTCTGGTTGCGAAGCGTTGCGAGATCCCATGTCGAAGATTTGTGCAACAGTGGCTGTTCTGAGGACCTTCAAGCCTGCGCTGCAGAGTCCTGCCTCATTGTCGAGGATGCTGGCGACGAGGGCTTGTGATGCGAAGTTCTGTGTTGCGCATCAGCGGTTATGGAGAAGCTGTGGGGCTGCGAGGCGAAGTCCTGCATTGTCGTTGAAGATGCGGTTAACGAGGTGCTTCGGATTGGAAACGCCTACATGGAGGATGCGTTGCGCAGCAGTGGATCCGATGACTGCGGGCTGCCATGTGAAGTCCAACATCAGGGATGCATCGCGCTGCGGCGGCTTCGAAGCAGCTGCAAGGAGATGCATTGCGCTGCAGCAGTTCTGCTCACATGACCACAGCTGGGCTAGCAGAACACCTTCAGGCTCACGTTCCTGGGTCCAGAAGTGGGGTGGCAGCACATGGTGGGCAAGTAGAGTGCAGGTGCTGAGTTCAAGGGGGTTGGAAACTTTTCTGTCCCTGACGCTTGGATCAGTAGGCCAGCCAACTAGCCAACAGAGTTACTCTGGTGTTCCTGGCATCACGATCTAGATCCAGTCCTTTCACTTAGGCAGCAGGGCAGAAGAGTAACAGTCCTTCTTGCAGAGCAGCACAGCAGTCTTTCAGAGTCTTTCATAGGCCCAGAGGTGTACTGAAGAGTTGGGTTGGATGGTTCAATATTTATACTTGGTGCCAGCTTTGAAGTAGGAGAAGGTTCAGGAGGTTGGGACAAGAAAATGCAAGCTTTCTAAAAGTAGCATTTTCAGAATTGTGACTTACATTTCGACTTTACCATTATTAAGTTACATTTCTCTAGACACCAAACTCAACTTTCCTACCAGCTCCCAATTGAAAGTTATTGCTTATTAAATGTAATAAGTCTACCCAGAGTTTACCTATGAGAGAGGCAGGCCTTGCAGTAGTGAAAAACGAATTTAAGAGGTTTTCAATACCAATACGTGTAAAAGTACTTTAACTATTTAAATACCCTGCCCTATAGGCTAAGTAGTGCATACCCTAAGGGTTACTTAGATGTATTATAAAAAGGAAGATCTAGGCCTGGCAAAAGGTTTATTTTGTGATGTTGAGATGGTAGTTTAAAACTGCACACACAGACTGCAATAAATGCCCCATGCTGCACGATCGCGCATGGGGCGCAATCGTGCAGCAGGAATTCCTACTAGACACCAGGAACATTTATTTGATCAGTTTCGTGTTTGCGGGGAGCAGCCCCTTGGGCAAGGGTCGCTCCCCATTGGGGAGCAATCATTTTGGCCATTTGATCGGCTTATTTATTTTGAATTTTGTGTGCCCCATTGGCCACCAGGGTTTTTTTCTTTTGATGTTGGGGAGCGTCCCCTTGGGCAAGGGTCACTCCCTTTTACGGGGGAGATTATTTTGGACAGTTCTGCCCCCCTTGGGGGCAGATTGGCCTTATGTTTTGAGGCCCATCTGCCCTCAAGGAGGGAAGAAGCCATTAGACACCAGGGATTTATTATGCTGCTAGGGAGCGCCCCTTTATGGGGTGATCATTGTAGCCGTTTCTGCCCCCTTTCGGAGCAGATTGGCCATATGTTTTAGGACAGAAGCCACTAGACACCAGGGTTTTTTAAATGTGGTATGGGAGCGGTCCCTTGGGCAAGGGTCACTACCCTTTAAGGGGTGATTGATTATTTTGGCAGTTTCTGCCCCCCTTGGGGGTAGACTGGCCTTATGTTTTTGGGCCCATCTGCCCCCAAGTGGGGCAGAAGCCATTAGACACCAGGGATTTTTTTTTAATGTTGTTGGGGAGCGGCCCCTTGGGCAAGGGACGCTCCCCTTTATGGGTGATTACTCTGGCCATTTCTGTCCCCTTTAGGGGCAGATCAGCCATATGTTTTTAGGCCCATCTGTCCCCAACGGGGGCAGAAGCTACTAGACACCAGGGTTTTTTAAATGTTGTTAGGGAATGAATATTTGGGCTGAGTATGCCTCCCTTGGGGGCAGATCAGCCTTACATTTTTTGGCCCATCTGCCCCAAAGGGGAGCGGAAGCCACTAGACACCAGGGATTTTGTCAAAATCTATTTCTGTGATTGGGGGAGCGCCCCCTTGGGCAAGGGTCACTCTCCTTTTAAGGGGGTGATTATTTTGGCTGTTTCTGCCTCCCTTAGGGGCAAATCGGCCTTATGCTTTTGGGCCCACCTTGCCCCATCTTGGGTGGTGGATTGTGTGTGGACTGGTGCATTATTTGTATATGTGATTGTAATGTTTTATTTCTCCTTTTTATTCTAGTGCAAAGCTTTTGATTCTTGTTTGCGGGTTTGGCAGTGGCTGATCTGCAGTTGCGTAGTTGCATGCATTTGGTAAGAAAAACATTTTTGTTGTGTTTACTCCAAATGAGTTTTACTGTTATGCAGGAACTTTTTGTAAGTGGTGTCATAATAGCAGCTTATTCAGTTTATGTTTTGAGCGTGAAATTCTTTTTGGATTTTTGTACAATGTGTGTTGCGTTGGCTTATGAGTAATTTCTTTTTCTTTTTTAGTGGGATAGTGTTGCTCCTTGCTATGTCTGTGTAGAGTAGGTAGTGGTGAGTCTAGCTGTTTTTTGCAAGTGATTGATATCATTTTGGAGCATATAAGTCTTTGTGATAAAGCCACATTTTATTACTTATTTTTCAGATAGTTTGTTGTTGTTGACTTGTCAAGTTACTTTTATTAGTAAGGATTATGGCTAGCCGCTGGATAACTGCTCAGCAGGTGGTTGGTATACTTTTTAAATCTTCCTCTGACCATGATTATGAGACTGACACTGCATCTGAGGCAGAGTAGGAAGTGCAAGATTCTGGCAGTGAGTTTTCTGTCCACGAAGAATCATATGATGATGAAGCTACTCTCAGTGCGGATTAAGTGCCTGTTTTAGAGGAGGACACTGATGTGTGGATGGTGCAGCAAGGGGCATCTCGACTGCAGCCTGGGGCTGCAAGGCTTCCCATTGGAAGTGCTGGACTCTAGGTTGATCCAAACATGGTACAGCCGGTGTTGCCTGCCTTTAGTGGTGATGCAGGATGGAGAGTGAATTGTGATTTCTTTTTTGCCTATACAGTTCTTTCAGTTGTTTATGGATGATGTATTTTTGGCAGAGATTTTTGAGCAGACTAATTTGTATGCTGAACAGTATTTGAGGGACAACAGTGTCAGACTTAGGCCCCACTCTAGAGCTACCCAGCGGGCTCCCACAAATCTGGATGAGGTGAAGAAGTTTTAGGGTTTAACTTTTTTGATGAGCTTGAAAAGGAAGCTGTCCCTGTCTTCTTATTGGTCTTCCAGTACCTTGATGGCATCGGCCATATTTTCTACAATTATGTGTTGTGATCGGTATTCACTTTTGCTTGGGATGCTTCATTTAGTTGATAATGCTTTGGCGTTGCCTTGAGATCACCCTGACTGTGACCATCTTTTTAAGATTCGGCCTGTCCTTGAGCACTTTGTAGGTCAATTTTCGGAGATCTATACTCCAGGGAAAGAAATAGCTGTTAATGAGTCTTTGGTCCTGCTCAAGGGCCATTTGTTTTTTAGGCAGTACATTAGCAAAAGGGCATGTTATGGAATTAAGATGTTTCTGTTGTCTTAGAGTTTGACAGGATAGGTCTATAATTTCCGAGTATACACTGGTAGGGATTCCACTATTGACCCCCCTGGTTGTCTGTCCACTTTAGGAGTTTCAGAGAAAATTGTGTGGGATCTTGGAAGAGGACTTTGGAAGCAAGGGTCACCATTTGTACCTAGATAACTTCTACACTGCAGTGTAATTGTTTGAGGAACTGTTCAAAGTGGACACTCAAGCTTGTGGCATAATCCGCTCTAACCATAAAAGTTACCCAAAAGAGCCTGTTTGCAAAAAGCTTAAAAGGGGACAGTGCAGTGCCTTGCGTAGTGATGAACTGCTAGCTATGAAATTTTAGGACAGGAAGGATGTCTACATGCTGACTACCATCCATGATGAAAGTACTTCACCTGGGACTGTTTGGGGTCCAATTGCTGAAGTGCGCAAACCTGTGTGCATTGTAGACTACAATAAGCATATTGGTGGTGTAGATAGAGTAGATCAAAGGTTGGAACCTTACACTGCTGTTCGTAAGGCTTACCTTTGGTATAAGAAGTTGGCCATCCTTCTCTTCACCTTAGCAACTTTTAATGCTTTTGTTGTGTTCAATGAGTGTCTCCTGCATCAAGGATGACTTTTGCTCAGTTTCAGGAGTCTGTGATAGGCAGCCTTGTTGTAGTGAAACATGCAAGTGTTCCTAGAGTTGGAGTGGTGGAGGATGTGGCTAGATTGAAAGATCCCCATTTTCCTGATTTTATTTCTCCCACGCCCAAAAAAAACAATCCCTGTAAGAGATGTACAGTCTGTTTGCGAAGAGATATGTGGAAGGAGAGTTGTATGCACTCTGCTGATTGTTGTTCTAATCCTGGGCTGTGTGTGCCCACAAGTTTCAGATTGTATAACACTCCAAAAGGTTTTTGGGAGCAACCGGGACTCTAATAGTTAACTGCCTGGTTTGTATTGTTTTACATTTGTAGTTCCATTTCACGGTTGGCATTAGAATGATGTATTTAGTTACCACTGTTGTGTTTATAGAGTTATACATCTATTTCCAATGGGATTGTGTTTTCTTTCTTATTATAAATAAATAAAAACAATTATGACAGTGTGCGTGGATTGGCGTTCAGCATGGCAGTGTGCATGGACTAGTGTGCATGGACTAGTGTGCATGGACTGGTGCACATGCCCTGGCGCTTGGCTGGTGGTGTGCGTGGACTGGCGCTTGGCTGGCGGTGTGCGTGGACTAGTGTTTGGCTGGAAGTGTGCGTGGAATGGTGTTTGCCTGGTGGTGTGCATGGACTGGCGTTTGGCTGGCGGTGTGCAAATAGTAACTTGCTGCTGGTCATTACACACACTACATCAACCACCAGCCAGTATGATTGCTGAATCAGTCATGTGGGAGTATGAAAGTGATGGGTCCTTGAATAGCCCGGTCTGTTGATGTGAATGCTGTAATGTGCTGGGCCTGTGGCTGGCGGTGTGAAAGGTCTTGAGTGTGTCACGTATGAAATCGTGTGAATGGCCTGTAAAGAGGATGGTGCCTTGCCGTGGCTTTACAGCTCACGAGCTGTGAGTCATTGGTTCTGGTTTTTAACCTTTTAATTATTAACAGCGCATTTCCTTTCTGTGAAATCTCTTGTTAATAAAATGTTACGCTCTGAACCTTCACTCACCCTTGTGCCAAATATGTGTGTGTACTTAAGGAATAGTTTGTTTTGAAGTAATATCTGTCTTTTCTGTGTTTCTCTGCCAGGGTGTACATTGTCTACAGTGTCTGTTGATGTGAGTGTTGTAAATGTCCTGGGCCCGCAGCTGGTGGTGTGAACATGTGTGTCAAGTATGAAAGGTATGTGAATGGCCTGTAAAGAGGCTGGTGCCTTGACATGGCTTTAAAGCTCACGAGCTGTGAGTCATTGGTTGAGGTTTTTAACCTTTTAATTATTAACATTACATTTCCTTTATGTAAAAGCTCTTGTTAATAAAATATACATTTTGAACCTTTCACTCACCCTCATGTCAAATCCAACCAGTATGTGTGTGTACTTGAGGAACAGATGGACAGGCAGTAATATTTGTTTTGTCTGTCTTTCTGTGCCAAGGTGTAGTTTGTCTCTAGGGGAAATCTACCAATTTTAGATATGTTCGTACATTTTTAAAAAATGGGGGTACTGGGTGGATCCCAACAACTTTTTTTTACTCACAATGCCATGCAAACCTCAAAATGTGACAATAGTCACACATGTTCCTTACATTGCTGTGTCATAATCTTGTGGTATCAGAAAAACCACAATTTTCCTACCACCCAGCATTCCCCCAGGTCTCCTGATTAAAATGGGACCTCACTTGTGTGGGTGGGCCAAGTACCCGCGACAGGCAAGGGCCCAAAACGTATTGTGGAGACATCAAAATTACCTATCATAAAATGACCTGATTTTGAAAGGGGGGTCACCTGGGCTTTTGGCTCCGGGCTCGACGGCCACCTATGGAAACCTACAAAACCCCAATGTTTCTGAAAACTAGACGTCCAGGGAGGTATGGCTTGCGTGGACCCCCAACGGTTTCCTACCCTAATCCCCTGTAAACCTCAAATTTAGCTAAAAAAAATCACATTTTTCTCACGTTTTTATAGGAAAGTTGTGGGATCACTGGGCTGATAAAGTTCCTACCAGCCAGCGTTCCCCCAGGTCTCCCAATAAAAATGGTCCTCACTTGTGTGGGTGGATCGAGTACCCGCGACAGGTAAGGGCCAAAAACATATTTTGGAGACATCAAAATTACCTATCACAAAACAACCTGGTTTTACACGGGTGGCACCTCCATTTTGAGCCCTGGGCTCAACGGCCATCTAGATAAACCTACCAAACCCACACATTTCTGAAGACTAGACATCTGAGAGAGTCCAGGGAGGTATGGCTTGTGTGGATCTCCCAACATTTTCCTATCCAGTAATACCTGCAAACCTCAAATTTAGCTGCAAAATCATATTTTCCTCACATTTCTGTGTGGAATCACCATGCCGGCACAAATTTCCTACCACACAGCATTCCCCTTGGTCTCTCGATAAAAATGATACCTCACTTGTGTGGGTGTCCAATGCAGAATTGTCTAAAAACTTATTTTAAAAATAATATAGCCCTTACAGTTGCTATCCCTTCAATCCCCATTTGTTTGGCACTTCCCAGTCGCAGGCCCTTGACCCACCCACACAAAGGTATCATTTTACTCAGGAGACTGAGGGGAACGCTGACTTGTAGGACTTTTGTGCCGGCACGGTGATCCGACACAGAAAGGTGAGAAAAATGTGAGTTGGCAGGGTATGCCCAGACCTGGGTCCCTTGCTCACTTTGCCACTGGATTCAATTTAGCCTGCCTGATGGGGGGATACACCGAAACCGGTCCCAGGATGCGGGTTTCTGTTCCAGGGAAGACCTGGCTTGGAAGTTCGGGCTGGGCTGTTTCCATGAGGATTCAAAATGTGGGGTGCATGTCGCCCCACGTCCAGCTGCACTGCTGCCATGCGCTGCTGCTTTGCGCCAATTTCAATTTTATGCTGATAATCCATTTCTTCAAATTTCATCTGATTTCACTAGTTTAATCATTAAAGTATATTCCACGCGCAAAAACCATAAGTGCAATTTCCCAAGCTTCTTATGTCACTGTAGTGCCCAACCGGACCTCATACTGAAACACGACTAGTGCACGATTCGTTGCAAGCAGTATTTATTAAAAACCCAATGCATTTCAGGCCATAAGCCCTTCTTCAGGGGTAACTGTGAATAACGACAAAATATTTACAATTAGCATATTATGTATTTTGTATAAACTGAACATACATTTTATACGTAGCTTATTGGCTATTAACTATACATTGTTCAGTTAACCCCATTGTGTGAATCTCGTATAACACGTTCTGTTTGTGTCACTATTCAATCTTTCCAATGGTAGCTTAAGAAATGCTTCACCCGCTTTTTTTTTTATGAAATACGACCAGATTGACAAAACACCAGTTTCCCTCTCTTTTCCTCACTTTACAATCGTTGTTCTCACTAACATTTACCATTTTTACCAAATTATCCTTCACTTTATTCACCACCCCTTCCTTCTCTAACTCCACCTCATTCATAATTATTCCTGTCTTCCCTTCTATGAGTGTTATCCTATTATATTCATACAATGATTTGCATCAACATAAAATCCCCGGTTGGAGATGACTCGTACCTGCCTCCGTGATTAAAACGGTTCCTCTTTACTCACAACTTCAAACAATCAGTCGCGCCACCCACATCACCGTCCATTTTAACTCCATTCGTGTTCTGTCCCTCCCCTCAATTACGTTACGTCATGCTTCATTTTTGCCGGTTTCCACCTCCCTTTAAGTTGGAACACTACGTATCCCACAATGCAATGAGTGCATCCTAGTCTTCCCACTGGGATTCTTTCTTTACGTATAGTTGTTTTGACGTGAATTTAACGGTATAATAAGCAGTGAAAAAAACTAAATTTAACATAATATGCACCAACTTGAATCTGGTAATAGTCTCACAGTTCATTTTCCTTTCCCCCAATACCGACTTGCTTAACGAACCCAGTTCTTTTGTCTTGCGCGTGGATGATTTCATTTAAATATTTGTCCTTTTCATTCGATTTCTTTCTTTGGGTGCAGCTGGACGTGGGGCGACATGCGCCCCACATTTTGAATCACTGTTCAACCCGGAGTGTCGATTGGGCATGGCACTTACTCCAGCTACGCACGCATTCTCGTGAGGATAAACAAGGATACCTCAGATGAAAACAGGTGTGCATCCTATACCCCCATTGATCATTAACATGAAGATTGCCCTAACATGGATTGCACCCAAAGAAAGAAATCGAACGAAAAGGACAAATATTTAAATGAAATCATCCCGTTTTTTTCACTGCTTATTATACTGCTAAATTCACGTCAAAACAACTATACGTAAAGAAAGAATCCCAGTGGGAGGACTAGGATGCACTCATTGCATTGTGGGATACGTAGTGTTCCAACTTAAAGGGAGGTGGAAACCGGCGAAAATGAAGCATGACGTAACGTAATTGAGGGGAGGGACAGAACACGAATGGAGTTAAAATGGACGGTGATGTGGGTGGCGCGACTGATTGTTTGAAGTTGTGAGTAAAGAGGAACCGTTTTAATCACCGAGGCAGGTACGAGTCATCTCCAACCGGGGATTTTATGTTGATGCAAATCGTTGTATGAATATAATAGGATAAAACTCATAGAAGGGAAGACAGGAATAATTATGAATGAGGTGGAGTTAGAGAAGGAAGGGGTGGTGAATAAAGTGAAGGATAATTTGGTAAAAATGGTAAATGTTAGTGAGAACAACGATTGTAAAGTGAGGAAAAGAGAGGGAAACTGGCGTTTTGTCAATCTGGTCGTATTTCATAAAAAAAAGCGGATGAAGCATTTCTTAAGCTACCATTGGAAAGATTGAATAGTGACACAAACAGAACGTGTTATACGAGATTCACACAATGGGGTTAACTGAACAATGTATAGTTAATAGCCAATAAGCTACGTATAAAATGTATGTTCAGTTTATACATAATATGCTAATTGTAAATATTTTGTCGTTATTCACAGTTACCCCTGAAGAAGGGCTTATGGCCTGAAATGCATTGGGTTTTTAATAAATACTGCTTGGAACGAATCGTGCACTAGTCGTGTTTCAGTATGAGGTCCGGTTGGGCACTAGAGTGACATAAGAAGCTTGGGAAATTGCACTTATGGTTTCTGCGCATGGAATGTACTTTAATGATTAAACTAGTGAAATCAGATGAAATTTGAAGAAATGGATTATCAGCATAAAATTGAAATTGGCGCAAAGCAGCAGCGCATGGCAGCAGTGCAGCTGGACGTGGGGCGACATGCCCCCACATTTTGAATCACTGTTTAACCCGGAGTGTCGATTGGGCATGGCACTTACTCCAGCTACGCACGCATTCTCGTGAGGATAAACAAGGATACCTCAGATGAAAACAGGTGTGCATCCTATACCCCCATTGATCTGTTTCCATGAGGGACAGGGTCAAGACTGATTTGCATATGGCTGGGTCTGACCCGGGGCGGTGAAGTGAGCTAAAGAACGATAATTGATTCAACCCAGATCTGTGACTGGGGGGGGAGTGTCTGAAAACTTTCCGCGCTGTCAATCATCTACTTGTAGGTCAGGAATATCGAAACTCCAGCGATTCTTCAGGACTGTGAGCGAGTCTGGTATGTTATTTATCAGCTTTCTATACTTTAATGAGATCGCTTTTCTGGGAAAGGAGTCTACATTCCAGAGGCGACGACTCTGGTAGCTCAATTCCCTTGGGAACTGCCACCTTTATGATAAGACGGATCTGCAAATATCGGAAGTACTCCGTTTTGGCCAGTTCCTGTGTTTTCTGTAGGTGCTCACATGAGATCATCTCCCAGTTTCTGGGATTCCCAAAGTGGTGTGGCTTTGGTGTGTTTGTTTTCCCACCCTAGTTTGGGGAGAGTCATATGCCAATGATGTACCGTCACCGCTGTGGGGTCCTGTAGTGGGAGTCTTTGTGGGTCAGTATAAAGTGCGTGGAGATACCCTCTTGGCTGCGTTACCAGCTTATCCATCTGGTATGCCGGTTCTGTTGATGGTTGATGTACCCATTGATTAACAGTTGCGATTTGTGCTGCCCTATAATACATATGGATGCGTGGCAATGTGATCCCCCACCATACCAACCACAGGTCAGCTTATTGAATGCAGTCCTCGGTGGGCTGCCGTCCCACAGTAGGGAACGCACCTCACTGTCTATTGAGTTGAAGTAGGAGTCTTGAACCGGGAAGGGCGTATTGTGCAATACGTATACAAATCTTATCAGGGCCATCATTTTAAACAATGCCGCTCTACCGAGAAGTGAGAGCGGAAGGGATCGTCAGTGGCGAACATCACTTTTGAGGCGTTCCAGAGGGGGTAGTAGATTATTGGCTTGAAAATGGGCCTGGTCAGTTGTTACAAAGATGCCCAGGTAGCGAAATCAGTCATTAGCCACCTGTGCCTCACAAGCCATCGGCAGATCTGGCATCCGCCCACAGAGGACAAACACTACGGATTTGGCGCAGTTTATGGTATATCCTGAGTACCGACTAAACGTGGCAAAAATGTTTATTATTCTTGCTATGGAGGCCAGGGGGGACGCGATATATAGGCGGATATTGTCAGCGTATAGAGATATCCTGTCTTCTTAATCCTATGTCCAGTGAAGCTCACGTATAATAGGTTCTTTCTGGATCCACGCCGCCACAGGTTCGAGAACCAGCACGAAGACCAGTGGGGACAGGGGGAACACCCTTGTCTCATGCCCCCTTAGAGTGGAAAAGTGCGTGACCTCTCACCGTTAATCACCACCTGAGCCTGTGGGTCTGTATATAGGACCTCATGGTCCACACCCCATTTGTTGAAGCACCGCCATCATACATGTCCATTGACAGTGTCCAAAGCCATCTGTGCATCTAAGTACAGCACCAAGGCATCCTCCCTGATTCTATGGGCTCTACTCAAAACTCCCTGGAGACGCCTATGGTTGAGGGCAGTGTTGCATCCTGGCATAAATCCGGACTGGTCCGGATGAACCAGGAGCAGAGGGAGAAGTTGCTGAGCCAGCAGTTTCCCGAGAATGTTTGCTTCCGCGTTCAGTAACGTGATTGGCCAATATGACGTGCATTTGGCCCTTGGCTTACCCTCTTTATGTATTACAACTATGATTCCTAGTCGCTGATCTGGAGGGAGTGTACCCCTGGTGTTGTTCTCCACAAACATTGCCAATAAGTGGGGCGCAGATGTTCGTGCTGTGAGTTTATATAACTCTATTGGGATACCGTTTGGCCCCAGTGCCTTGCCCGACTTTAGGGCTCCAATCGCTTGGGTTATCTCTTCTACCGTTAGGTCCTCCTACAGAGGCGGACGTTCTCCCTTTGTTAATACCGGTAATGAGATATCCCTTAGAAACTCTAGGGATTTTTGTTCTGAATGTACAGTACTAGCTGAGTAAACTTCCTCATAGTGGTCAGCAAAGGCTTCTGCAATCTCCACCGGATTCTAACCTCCTCCACCACCCCAGAAGTGAGCGAAGGGACCCACCTATCCGCCCTTTGGCAGTAGTTTGCCAGCTTTGTAGCAGTGTTCATATACTCGGTGTTGTGTTGCATTTAGTTTATTCCTTGCCTCTTCTGTGACGCAGCCCCTATACTCTTGATATTTAAGTTTCAATGTATGTTGCACTTCCTCATCGCAGTTCCTTACGACTTCAAGCTCCAGATCTAGGATTAATTTTTCAAGCTTCACAACTAACGCTCTTTTCTCTTTATTGTGTCCGGCTATGAGCGAGAGGGCCTGCCTGCTAACCACCGTCTTATACGCTTCCCACAATGTCTGTGACGATGTGACCGTGCCTGCATTTTCTTGAAAGTGAAGGGTAGTAGCTTCAAGCAGACCGTTTCGTATTTTGGGTAGCTTGGTGTACCAGGGATTTATTGCTACTGGCCCCATCTTTCGCGCTCCACCAATTTTGTAAGTTGCCAATATGGGAGAGTGGTCGTAAATATCACGCGCCAAGCATCAGACTTCAGCAAAATGGGGGAGGAGTGTGGGTAGAGTCATGAAGAAATTGATTCTCGATCGACTACCATGCGCTCCTGAATGGAATGTGTACTCTGATGTATTGGGGTTAAGAGACCTCCAGAGGTCTATGAGGCCTAAGGCTGAAAAGAAATCCACCAGCCGCATTTGTTTGGGGCCTGCGGTTCTAGGTGGCATACGGTCCAGCTAGTCACAACCTGCCATGTTAAAGTGCCCTCGCAGGAACAAGCGACCCACAGGAAGTTCCAGTATTTGAGCCCCCCGATCCATCAAGGTTGAGTCTCCCAGCATGGGAGGGACGTATACTGACAGCATATCAATTACCTTGCCTAGCCATCTCCCTGAGATTGCCACGCATCTACCCAGTCTGTCAGTCCCAGTTCTCTCTATTGTAATGGGAAGGTTTTTCTTAAGGAGGATTCCTGCACCTCTCGAACCGGATGTGTATTCTGCATGCGCTATCATTTCCTATCCCCATCAGTTCAGGGCCTTACAACTATTTCCCTAGAGATGAGTTTCCTGCAAGAGGACCACTTCCGGGGCGTGCCTTTTTATAAACTGGAGTAAGATGCCTCGCTTGACCTTGCTCCCCAGCACATTCACATTCCAGAACATCAATTTCAATTCAGCCTGCACTTGTTCTGTCATGGTGGCTCTAAGCTGCGTACGCCATTGTCTGAGTTCCTGGGCTGCGCTGGGCCTCCTCCACCCTACACCCCTCTAGCCCCCCCAAGTATGACGCAACGTCTTTGCCGCTTTTAAAGGTGCCATCGGCTTGTGTCCTGTTACATAGATAACTACCAAATGAACTAAGTGAACTAACTAGAAAACATGTAACAACCCCCCTCCCTTCCTCTTCCCTAGCCTACCCCACCCTGCAACCCTGCCTGGCGGTGCCCCAATTGCCTGCCCCCCCAACTCAGCAGAGCCTGTCGACCCCCCCAACATGTTAAATGGAGGGAACATACACTTGCACTCACCGATCCCCCCTCCCCCTAGCGCTTAGCCTGACCATCGTAAGTTTAAAGCTGTCTGTCCCAGCCTTTCTAATGTGGTACATTCTCTCAAACCAGTCCTGCCCTGGCCATTGAGTACGGCTTACAAAATATGTCTTTACTCCTCTTCCGTTAGCTGGATTTACAGCCGACCATAACAGAGCTACTTCAACAAATAGCTTTCTATATGTTCAATTTGGATACCCAGCTATTACTCACTGTCCCTCAGTTTCTGCTACTTTTGGTCTTGGCCCCCGGGATCATGGAACTTCTTTAATTTGCTCCTCTTTGGCGAATCGTCCGGTTGGGGCCGTCGCGGTTTTCCTGGATTTTCCACAGCGGGCCTTTCCCCCAGCTGTTCTTCAGTCTTCTATCCAGTCCTATCCTTCCTCCGGTGTCGCAAAGAACCAGACCTTTCCCTCAGACTCCACTCGAAGCGTGCTTGAAAGAGCATGGAGTATTTAACTCCTTTGTCCCGAGCACTCTTTTTACTTTGAGGAAGCTGCGCCTTAATTTTCGAGTCTTCAAGGTAAAATCCGGAAAGAAGGTTACCTGCGAGTTTTCAAAAAGTATCGGGGAGCCACCCGGGCTGTTTGCAAAATAACTTCTCGATCTTTGTAATTGAAGAGTTGTGCAATGATGGGTCGAGGGGGGTGGTGGGGGCTCAGGCTTGGGGCGACCTCACGATATCCGGTGAGCTCTCCACGAGAAAAACTTTGAGACCTCTCAGCTGGAGCTGTCCCAAAATCAATTCCTCCACAAAGAGGTCAACTGTGAAACCTTCCGCCTTTTCAGGGACCCCTAGGATTCGGATGTTATTCCGTCGCGAAAACAAAACGTATTTAATACAAATTTATTAAACATTTAAAAAATATAAATACTCAAGGACAGACCATTTCATTTGGAGGACAAAATATTAAAAGAAGGGTTTCGGTAATCACTCGCCCATGATATGTTTATAAGTAAATGTCCCAAAAGTTTACAGCGATTGATATTTTAAGAATAAAGGTCCCAAAAGCTGACGGCGATACACTTTCAATGCAGGCCAAACAAAAAGACCATGATTCAGATCCTGGACTGAAATATTACATAAATGACAGATTACAGGTATTGTCAGTTTTTGCTAATTTATTCCATTTGAATTAAAACTTTTAAGGGCAAAGTATTTCAACGAAGTACGGTCCACAATCGTCTAACCCATGGGTACTCGCAAACATTTTCCCCGAGGGTTGAAATGTTTGGTCTGATTGAGGGCTGCACTGTTGCTAGCAGAGTGGTGGTGGGGAGGCGGGAGTTGAAGGGGGAAGGTGTGCATGGTGGGGCTGGGGTATAAAGCCGATATAAGGGAAGCAAGCATGTACATCTAGTGGCTGAACTGAATTGCACAATGTGGAACAAGAAAACCTGAGATGAATCATGGCTTCTCCACTCAACAAAATTGTGTGATCCTGGAAAATAGTTTCCTTTCAATTTCCTACCTTTTTCTTCATTATCACACATAAAAGAGGACCTCGAAATACATGACTTCAGGATGCTCTTCACCTATGTTTGGATTTAATCACTAAAGTCATTGTTGTCCGGGTGGGAGGAGCCTGAACGTTTTTAAATTCATGTTTGAAAACTATCACTTTTAAAAAACATACTTCTGAATGTACTGCTATAATCTGATTTGCTAAGGTGAAAAGGTTATGCAGATTAATGAAATACTCTTTTTGAATTTTAAAGAGACAATCGTATTGTTACATGTTTCCTGTCTTTAAAAATGAAGGTGTTACTAAAGCTAGGGGGTGCAGTACACCCTAGTTACTTCCTTCCTTTAACTGCAATTAACCTTTAAATAAATGTGTGCTGTTTATTTAACATATTTTTAATGTTAGGGCTGTGATGAGTAAACAGCAGTCCATTGCTGCTGTTGCCCAGGGGGGCGCATGTAAAGGCCAGGAGGAGTACAACAGGTCTAACCCCATGATTCATTTTAGATGTAGTTGAGGTTTTCTCAGGATGCACACGGTCGTTATGATAAGAAATTTTTCTTTTGGCTTACAAAAGTCCATATTTAAGCACCTACTTAAATTAGTAGAAACTTGCTTAAGACAAGATTTTAATTGTGCTTCAGGCCAAGATATCCCTGGTTTAATGCAAACAATCTTAAAGAATAGTTACAATACCTATAGAACAAAGATTTATCTTTCCCCCTTTCAAAAGTCTCAATACGCATGTAATCCCTTACTGAGTTCGATCTGCTTCTCAAAAGCTGATAGCCCTATCGAATTATTTCCTTGAGACTTTGTACAAATGCCCTGTTTAGTCCAAATACTAATCTTGGGGATGGAATGGCCACCATGTTTCCTCAATATTTGCCCTTCATACTTGTCAACAAAAAAAACAACATTTTGCCACACCAGTTAATTCTAAACATACAATAGATTGTTAGGTATGTTGGTCTGATATACTGACAAAAGATAGGTAAAGTGCTTACAGCCAACAGCATTATAAAAGGCACTTAAACAGTTTGACTGAGATTTAGCCTTACTATTACTATGCATGATGTGAGCCGCATCATTTAAATTATTGGTCACAAATTTTCCTAAAAACGTATGCGATTTAACAGTCTCTAATTTTTCCTTACCAAGGTACCATGTGTAATCAGAATAATTGTGTGCTCCTTTACCTTTAAATCACACAATTTTACTTTTAGCAATGTTAATTTTTTTTTAAAGTGGATATCTGAGTACTGCTGTGATAAAGCAAGATGGCTTTCAGACCCTTCGGGATCAAATCAAAAACTACAGTAATGTCTGTATACAACAGACAAGACACTAGACGGCCCCCTATAGACGGTGGGTTGCTGGCCCCATTATTCAAGAGAATAGGTAATTCAGAATATATAGGGGGGAAAAAGGGGCTAGCAGGCAACTCTGCTTCAAGCCATTTTTGTAGGGATTTCAGAAGACACCCTCTTCCCCCTCAACAGCACTTGACACTATTTTGAAGTATGCAAGGCGATAATTACATTTTGCAATATCCCTGGCATATCAAGACTTTGCCGTTTTTTCCACAGGTATAATATTTAAACAATGGGGCAACCCAGTAACCTAGGCCGGACAATTAGTATCAAAGAGGTGGTCTCTAATGGGGGAAGTGTAGCCTTAGATTTACCACTGCAATAGTATTATTTCTTATAGTTTTTTTAGTTATGTAGTAAATGCATTTATTTTTGCCAATCACATTGAAATAGTGCTTTGATGATACATGACAATATGACACATACATTAGTCGAAAAACAAGGTGCTCATACAAGGTGATGGCTCAGTGAAAAGTAAATAATAGACAAAAAAGGGCGCTTGCGCTAAACACAAATATATGTACATGGACTGATTGATATGTTGTTGTACATGGCACCCATGCTATGAGTGTCAAAAACCTCAGTCAGAATGTAAAAGCAGTCCACATATGTTATTGCTGACGTTTTAACCCCTTAGCACAATTACTTAGAACATCGCCTTCATCAGGACAAAAATAAGATCACGAGAAACCAGAGGATTGGGATACCAAAACCCTCAACCGTAGATGTGTCAGTCTTAGTTGTGTGGAAAAACTTCAGCAAACAGAGGTTTGGGGTACAGAAACCCGCAAGCATAGATGTATCAGTCTTAGTTATGTAGGAAACCTCAGCAACCTGTGAGCAAAATAGCAGTGGATTGGAGTGCAAAGACCTACAACTGTGGAAGTGACAGACTTGGTTGCCTGGAGAAACCTCAGTAAATCATGAGGAAGTAACGAGGTACTCAGTTGTAAGGTTTACAGCACAGCCGGGGTAGACCAACTATATTAGCCTACGTCAAAATCTATGGTGAAACTAATTGTCAGTTCAGCAGTTACCTATCCACTCAATTAATTCAAGAACAAAATATCTCCCGATTACAGTGGAAGGAAAGTGTCTATTTAGCCAGCCATCTTCATGTGATTAGTCACGTCTAGGCGATGGATGTGAGACATTCAAACTAAAAAGCCCTTTATCTCATCCACATTTCTTTGTAACGGAAGGCACAGTCAAAGTACTGCCATGTACACGGAGTTTGTTCGATGTCCAAAGTGGGCCGGTCGGATCAGTCTGCTTCCTTCCTCAGGGTCAGACAATCCACTCAATCAAACACTGTGCAAAAGTCAAAAGCTGCAAATACAGGAGAGCTTCTAATAGTTACATATTTTTCTATAATAAGTTGGAGAGCAGTTATGTTTTCTAGCATACCATGTTTTATTTCTAAAGCCAGACTGTTCCAACAGGATAATCCTTTTTTGTTAACTCAAAAATTAAGATGGTGTAATAAGCTTTTTGTAAATTCCTTTCCTACAGCATCTGATAGAGTAATTTGTAAATAATTAATAGGCAGGTTACACGTTCTTTTTTTATATAAAGGGATGAGAACACTCCGTGTCCACAATGGTGGAACTGCTGAATGGAAAAAAACAGTACTCAAATACAGGGGTAAAGAGGGTGACCTATAATTTAGCTTCTTTTATTTTTGTAATGGAGATCGGAATTTTATGTAGTCTCATTGCCCCAGACGCTCTCATAGAATTAATAAACTCCTCTATGTAATTTATAGAGAGAGGGCCATATTTAGTGAGTTCTGACTCCGGGAGGCGGGAGAATTCTTCCTTATTAATAACAACTGCCCCAGAGATAGCCACATATAACTCTAAAATTAAATCTTTCCACTGATCGTCCCTAATTAATGAAGGGCAGGACCTCACTCTTGTCCCTGAGCAATCTGCAGTAATTTCTCAGAATTTCCTCACTTTCTTACTAAATGCCGCCTCTCTGATGGTCTCTCATGGCCGTGTTTTTTTTAAAACTGGCTTTAAATAAAAGAGTTATACATTTTCCTCTTTGTGTCACGAACAAGACAAATTGCAATGTAATTAAATAATTTATCTTTGTTTAGAGAGAGGATGGGTTGTTGTGTAGGTTTTCGGTATGTCTAAGCAGGTATATGATAGTCCCTCTGTACAATCGGTTTCATAAACTGGGAAAATTAATGAATTACATCCGAGTTCCAAGAAACAATGTTAAGCAGAGCTTCCAGGGACCCTTTCAGTTGTTGAATTAAGGCAGAATACCAATGAGTTCTTCAATTAACCTTATCAAATTTTGAATTAAACTGATTACATTTCCAGGACCCCACAGGAACAGTAGTAAACTCTGGAGTAAAAGAGAGGACTATGTTCACCAAGATAGTTATCAGTAATTTCCATTTCGGAAATAAGAGGAAAGCCTACATATGAGACAAGGAGGTAATTATTATAGAGCAGAAAGTAATTACTTTGCGAGTAAAATGAGCATGAGAATCGGAGTCTGATCTGCCATTTACAATCAAACAATCATTCATCCTAAATATTTCAAATAGTATGCAACCTCCTTTATATTTTTGTTGGAAATCATATAGGAGGAATTTATAACGCTTCTTTTCTCTCTATATTGGCAAATAGTCTGGTAGAATGATTGGAAACTTTACAATTGAGACCGCAGACTAAAATAATCTAAGAAATCTCCTCTTGTTCTAGGATATTAATAATGAACAGAAACAATAGAGAACAATTTGTTTTATACAAGCTCAGGAGGAATATACAGATTTAATAATGAGATTTCCTCTCCAGAATTCATCCTCTGCATTGAACTCATTTTTACAGCTTGAAAGAGGTCAGAACCATCAGAATATCAATTGTAATTCCATGTCAGATTAGCACGCAAAAGAATGTCTATACTATCCCTAACATGTCCCCTCCAGGAGGGCGCTATATTACAGCTGAGAACAAAGTATACATCCAAGTAAAAATCATTAAAACACCTGGTTTGCCGAATGCAGATCATATCAGGGTTCAGACTATTTTAAAAAATCCACTTTGTCTGGGTTAGGCAAGAGCTTCGCTGCATTCCAGGAGAAAACGTTTAAGCTATTATTAGCTTAAGGGGTCAAAACGTCGGCAATAACATATGGGGACTGATTTTACATTCTGACTGAGGTTTTTGACACTCATAGCATGGGTGCCATGTACAACAACATATCAATCAGTCCATGTACATATATTTGTGTTTAGCGCAAGCGCCCTTTTTTGTCGCATTATTCACTTTTCACTGAGCCATCACCTTGTATGAGCACCTTGTTTTTCGACTAATGTATGCGTCATATTGTCATGTATCATCAAAGCACTATTTCAATGTGATTGGCAAAAATAAATGCATTTACTACATAACTAAAAAAACTATAAGAAAGTTTCTTTATAATACTATGGCAGTGGAAAATCTAAGGCTACACTTCCCCATAGAGACGACCTCTTTGATACTAATTGTCCGGCCTAGGTTACTGCGTTGCCCCATTGTTTAAATATTATACCTGTGGAAAAAACTGCAAAGTCTTGATATGCCAGGGATATTGCAAAATTTAATTATCGCCTTACATACTTCAAAATAGTGTCAAGTGCTGTTGAGGGGGAAGAGGGTGTCTTCTGAAGTCCCTACAAAAATGGCTTGAAGCAGAGTTGCCTGCTAACCCCTTTTTTCCCCCTATATATTCTGAATTACCTACTCTCTTGAATAATGGGGCCAGCAACCCACCGTCTATAGGGGGCCGTCTAGTGTCTTGTCTGTTGTATACAGACATTACTGTAGTTTTTGATTTGATCCCGAAGGGTCTGAAAGCCATCTTGCTTTATCACAGCAGTACTCAGATATCCACTTTAAAAAAAATTAACATTGCTAAAAGTAAAATTGTGAGATTTAAAGGTAAAGGAGCACACAATTATTCTGATTACACATGGTACCTTGGTAAGGAAAAATTAGAGACTGTTAAATCGCATACGTTTTTAGGAAAATTTGTGACCAATAATTTAAATGATGCGGCTCACATCATGCATAGTACTAGTAAGGCTAAATCTCAGTCAAACGGTTTAAGTGCCTTTTATAATGCAGTTGACTGTAAGCACTTTACCTATCTTTTGTCAGTATATCAGACCAAAATACCTGCCAATCTATTGTATGTTTAGAATTAACTGGTGTGGCAAAATGTTTTTTTTTTTGTTGACAAGTATGAAGGGCAAATATTGAGGAAACATAGTGGCCATTCCATCCCCAAAATTAGTATTTGGACTAAACAGTGTATTTGCACAAAGTCTCAAGGAAGTAATTCGATAGGGCTATCAGCTTTTGAGAAGCAGATCGAACTCAGTAAGGGATTACATGCATATTGAGACTTTTGAAAGGGAGAAAGATAAATCTTTGTTCTATAGGAATTGTAACTATTCTTTAAGATTGTTTGCATTAAACCAGGGATATCTTGGCCTGAAGCACAATTAAAATCTTGTCTTAAGCAAGTTTCTACTAATTTAAGTAGGTGCTTAAATATGGACTTTTGTAAGCCAAAAGAAAAATTTCTTATTATAACGACCGTGTGCATCCTGAGAAAACCTCAACTACATCTAAAATGAATCATGGGGTTAGACCGGTTATACTCCTCCTGGCCTTTACGTGCGCCCCCCTGGGCAACAGCAGCACTGGACTGCTGTTTACTCATCACAGCCCTAACATTAAAAATATGTTAAATAAACAGCACACATTAATTGATCAAAGGTTAATTGCAGTTGCAGGAAGGAAGTAACTAACTAGGGTGTACTGCACCCCCTAGCTTTAGGAACACCTTCATTTTTAAAGACAGGAAACATGTAACAATAAGATAGTCTCTTTAAAATTCAAAAAGTGTATTTCACTAATCTGCATAACCTTTTCACCTTAGCAAATCAGATTATAGCAGTCCATTCAGAAGTAGGTTTTCTTTTTTTTTTAATAACTCTTTTTATTGAATTTATGCAATATATACAACATGGGCACAGTTCCATCAGATCACTAACAGAGAGCACAGCAAGACAAATCATAAAGGATAAGAAGGATGAAAGGAGGAAGTTATGGTGAGGGGGGATTATCACTTTCAGGATCGTCTGGTGGGGCACATATGTAACCACGGTATGCGTTCCAAGGAGACCAAATCCTGGCCCACTTTCGGGGGCACCCCCTAGCTGCGTAAACTGTCTTCTCTCTAAGCATACACCAATCGAGGTCGGATTCCCAATCAATGGCCCTTGGGGGCTGCGTGGCCCCCCAGAGTTGAGCAATGTTCCTTTTGGCAATCATGCAGCCCAGTGTGACCCATTGTATCGTGTGTGAGCCCAGGTCAGTAGGTTCCCAGATATTGAGGAGGCATCTAGGAGCTTCTGGGTGTATAGTGAGCTCGAGTACCTGGCTCATAATACTGTGGATGTCTCGCCAGTAGGTCTGTATAGCGTCGCAATGCCAGATTATATGAGTGAACGTGCCCGGCTGTGTGCATCCCCTTCTGCAATAACCGTCGACTGAGCTACCCATGTGTACCAATTGGGGCCCCGTAATATAGACTCGGTGTAGGATTTTCAGCTGAACAAAGCTGAGACGCGCCGATATGGCGACAGTTTTAGGGGAGGAAACCGCGGCCTGCCAGGTCTCATCGTCCAATAGATGTTTTAATCATCTGGCCCAGAGTGCGATTATCATTAAGTGTGCCGGCCAACCAACTCCATCTACTCCACTCATCCCCAAAAGTGGGTTCTGGAGCCAACCCCTTTAGGTCTAACAGAGCAACATGCCTTCTGCCGTTCTCTAAGGAGACCAACAAATGTGTTGGCTTTTCATAATAGGTCTCTATCCTCGACCAGGAGGAGCCCTCATCTGGAACCACATCTGGCATGTTGAGCTCATCTATTTTGTCCTCCTATGATACAGGAATTATATCAATTCCTCTACATAGAAAATATTCATTATTATGTAGAATCACATTTGTCACAACTCTAGAGTGGAATGTTACTCTTGATTTACTCACCTGTCGGGAGCGTAAGATGTGTACAAGAGAAATATATTTACTTTGAATCATCTTGAGATCCCCATTCTCAGCAAAGCATGATAAACCAAAATGATTTAAAATTAAATCGTGATCGAAAATTATCACAATAACAAGTGTGGTGGATGAAAAAGGCACAGAAAAGGTAGAACTTTTTACCCTGGGGCTCTGACTGAGATTTACATTTTTTACAGTAACATTCGAAAAGGTTTTTGCTAGGGGATTAAGAGCAGTTGACTAAAGTCTTGAGTCATAGGATCCACCTTTTGTATTAACTTCTGTATACATTTGGGGAAAAATTGTCCCGGGTTAGAGAGTGTTCCTCCGGAGGCTTTAGATCCTCAGAATTGACTTTATCCCTCTCATCCCTCTGTAAATTGGGCTCCACCGTTTCATTGAAATGAAGCTTCCTTGGTTAGTTTTTGGAAATTCTTTGGTTTTGTTTCGGCAAATTGCAATTTAAAAAAAAAAATCCTGTTTAATCTTGGTGGGAGCAGACACTTCAGAGTTTGCTCTCATGGAACATTCTTTGTTCTTAAAGATTATGAAGAGATCAGTCCTAGGGCATGGGACTCTCTCCGAGTGTTAAATCTGCTAAACGTATAGAAGAGGAATCGTAAAGGTTTTTTAAGGTATAGATAGAACCATCCGTGCTCCCAGGACTGTTGATATTGTTTTCTAGGATCCTGAGTTGGGGTTTGCCCACTTGCAAATTAGTCTCTGCAAACAGGTTTTACTAGAGGCAATGGGGAAGAAACCTCTGCCGCTAAAATGGAGTGCATAGATATATCCCTTTTTTTATTGACCATCTGCGTGATCCGCTTTGTAGCAACCACTTTTTATATTTATCAATAGCTTTAACATTGCTAAGAGCATGTCTTGCATATGATCGGAGTTATTAACTACTTTCTCCAAGAGGGCTAGAATGGACAACAAAATCCTTTCCAGGCTCTTAAGAGACTCAGAGTATTGAATGTAATGACCAGGCACATTACATGAAGAGTTCCCAAGTAGCCCTAACTCAGGAGTGATCGAAGACACTGGGGAAGCTAACAATACCTTAGAGGGGGGAACTGCTAAAAAGCTTCAGTGCTGATTTTTGCGAATGCCACATTGGGTAACTAGAGGACCCAGCGCCATAGTAGTTTTGATCATGAAATCGGTGTCAACGTCAGGTAGAGTAAAGTCCCCTTCACAGAGTCTAAGATCCTCCCAGAACCTGAATGTGCCAGGCTTTTCTTGCATCTATGTTAGTCGCGGAGTAAATGGGCACTGGGTGGCTCAGAGCGCCTGGGAATCAGGGTGGCCTGATGGGGCTTCCTGTGTAAACAGCTGGTGGTTGCCTCTACAGTTGCCAATATCCTCCTTTTGGAAAAAAAAAGATCGGGATGGAACCCTTGATAGTAATCATATGGCTGGATTTGTTCCTGGCTTAACGCATTGGATTTGGTCTTTCTGCAAGCTCTTGCAGGAATCCCCCTTCCCGAATGTAGCTTTCATGCAGTCATTCTGAAGATTAGGACAAAATATCCTGTCCTGATACACAAGCAAGGCTTGGCCACAAGCCGCACTGATGCTGCCTTCTTCCCAACGGGACACTCTGCAAGCCAACCCTTCTTGGACCACCCCAAAAACGCTACTGCTGTTGGCTCTCCGGCATCGTGGTCAGTGGGTTAAATGGTCTCTCTTAGGGTCCTCAACTGCTGAGGCCCAAAATGAGGGCACGAGCGCACCAGTTGCTCATGCGGTGTCAGACAAGTCCTTCTGATTCACCCCACCAGCAAACACCCCTTTGGCGAGCGTTCAACACTCTACGGTGATCGATCACTCTTTTCAGCAGCCTCTTTACGTTATGACAACAGTCTAAACCCGATGCAGTGCAGAGTTCAAAATCCAAAGGCGGCCAAGATGCCCAAAATTCGACCCTGAAGGGGACAGCAAAGACTAGCTCGGCTAGGCAGGCTAGAAGGTGTAAGAATTAGGGTGATACTGGAGGGGAACCGGTGCGGGGGAGTTACGTTGGCCGCTTGCACTTCCACAGCCCTGGAGCACTTAACCCCTTCACTCAGGCGCCTAATGCACTGTGCTCACCTCCTGACCTCCACTTCTGTCCTTTCTCTCTGTCACAAGCTCCCGAATGCCACACCTCACATAAGCACCCGGCATCCAATGACCGGTATACGGTAGTCTCTCATCTTCAGGGAAGCTGCTCCACTGCTGCCTCCGTCTGCCTCATGACCTCACATCAATCTCCTCTGCCACCATACAACACTGCATGTTTATAGCTATCTTTACCTGTCTCCTTAACGAGCCAAGGTAGGAAGAGAGTCAGCCGGAAGCTGCTAATTTGTCCCTAATCTCTAGGCCCAAGGTACCGCAAATGAGAGTTTGAGAATAATAATTTGATGTCAGTAGAATTTGGGAGAACTGAATTAGCGCCCACAGTTGTGGTGAAGAATGCGAGTGTAGAAATAGAGATAAAACAGTTTCCGAAATGTATTCACATTCCTATTTCCATTGCCCTGGAACCAATTAGATTAATGAGGGTCCCAAGACTGTTAAATTGAAGAACGCGAGAATCAATAGGCAAAATTATGCAAAATGTGTTATATTATGTGACAGCATTGTTTCATTGAACGTGCAGTGCATTGTGGTACCTGTAGTTATTTAGTGTGGTGTGTGTACTATGCGCATCAGTAGTGGTATTGTGATGGTATGAAATATTGTCTGTGGGCGATTTAGGCTTGATTTGCGGTACATTGCAAGGTTTCACTATTGTGATTTGATCTCATATTACTTTTGAGACATTGTTGATTTTCATTGGTGCACATGCAGTCGAAGTTTGAAAATTGATTTTCATTGTGTTGCATTGCTTTTGTCAAGGAATGTTGATCTGTTTTATTATTGGGAATTCTAATGAAGAGTTGTTTTGATTTTTATGTTATTTTGTGAGGTTTTCTATTTCCTAGGCTTATAGGGAAAAGTGTTAGTGAAGTTGAAGAAATTCAAGATCTTGAAATTCTATTGATATTATGGCAATTGTGTCCAATATAGAAGTGTGATGTAAGGCGCCTTATCACACTAGTTTCTGAGACTAGTTTTGAATGCAATTGTTTATACTCTTGTTCACAGAGATAAACTGATCAAAAGGGGATTTCAGCCGGTTGATAACCTGCCTTGAAGTGATTGATAGTGCAGTAAAAGGTACTATTCCCCTTTTCCATGGTGAGTTTGATTCTTTTTCCTTTGTTCATGTAAATCAGACAAAGGCTACATGTTTAGCTAGCTTTATTGTGTTTTGTTTTGGGCTTGGGTTGCATTGTAATTGGTTGTGATGAGATGTTTTTAGTGAGAGTTAGGTTGACCAATATTGGGTTCCGCTTTGAAAAATATGATTAAATCCCTGTTTATGAAGCAGATAAAATTCCAATTAAAGGTTTCCCTGACACATAATGTTGCTAAATGCAGGACATCATACTCATTGTGAAGTTAGTGCAGGCTACCCATTGAGAGACGTGCACAAAGGACTATATGTACATGTACCATGGATGAACTCTGACCTTCTTACATTTATCAAAAAACTTTCAACAGCTTCGAGAATAAACAGATAAGTGGTATACTGAAATAGAAGAGATTGTCACAATTTTGAAAGTGAATTGAATAATTGTCTGAGATTGTTGAAATTGGTATTCCTAAAGAATTATTCAATTTACAATTTTTGACCAATTGATTTCTCTATGTGAAAACCTAGTCTTTAGATGTTCAAACACTAATTTATATTTATACATTACAGAAGATGGACTACTATGAGGAATTCTCTTGGAGGCTTGCATCTGGCCAACCAACAATTATTTTGCATAACCTTCTCTTTACTGTGGCTTATCATGTAGTTTCTTCATGTTTTTTTCCTTGTCTAGATTTCTTGGAGATAAATGAAGTAAATGTTGATGTTCCATCGGAAGATTGCTTAAAAGTGGGGAGTTGGGGTTTAACACAAAGCATGTTGGACCAATTATACATATTAACATGAGAACTAACATCAATAATGAGTCCAGTGTGTGTAGATTGACTAATGTAAAACAAAGTGTTGTTAGAGAATTCAAAGACAGTAGAGAGAAACTTAGTAGAGGTTTGGATGAAGCTATATAGATTGAGTTGTAAGAAGAAGCTGAAGAGAGATTCAGAAATTGAAAGATGCATTCTAAATTTAGAAATTGACAGTGAAAGAAAGGAGTTGTGTATATGATGCGTGAGAAATCTGAAGATCTAGAAACAATTGAAATGACTGGAGAGATTAAATGTAGTTATAATTTTGTAGTTGGTAATGAATATACGAGAGCCTATATATAAAGGAATTCATTAAATTTGTGGAAAAACAGCTTATTTTAATCTGCCATGCAATTGGATGGGCACTTGCTATTTGGCTACAGTTTTCACTAGAGTGTATCATGTCAATTAAATGCGTGAAACTGGTCTGGGAAGAGTTAAACGTGGATTTGGACTAGTGCTTATGGATATTTGTGGTGTGTTGATTCTAATTGGTGTTGCTTTGAATGATGTGAAGTTTAGAAAGCGGTCTACTTTGATTGATCGTTTATTAACTAATACTACTGGTGCACTAACGAAAATAGTGGACTGTCATACGTGCTGTGGTTTTACAGAACAGGCTAGCTTTGCATATACTTCTTGAGAAGGAATGTAGAGTGTGCCATGTCTTAAATGTACAGCAGTGTTGCATTTCTATGTCTGTTAAAAGCAAGCTAATTAATCAACATTTTAATAAAAATACTAACATTTTAAATGAGGCAAAGACTCTTGAAAAGATTGGTGTGTGGGAGACTATTGGCCCATGATTTAATGTGATTGGAAATGGAATCACAAAGGTTGGTCAATGGTTTGGTGATGTGGGTGGAAGAATGATCTGTAAAATGTTAACACCCATCATTATTATTTTATAATGTATAATTGGTCTAACACTTATACTTAAGTTCCTAGAAGTACAATGTTTCAGAAATTGGTTAAAGACAAGATTGAAATGGACAACTTTGTTCCTAGGGTTTTTGATGAGCTATGAGAGTAGTCCTCAAATTCATTTGCAGGTGATGTACACAGCACATTTTCTTGTTACTTTAACTGTGCAGCTAGAGTTAAAAATTTGTCCTTCGGTGTTTTATAAAATACTCTTACTTCAAGCGGCTTTACAGTTCTGTATGTATTGTAAAATACATTCTTCTTCGTGTTCCTGATGGTCCTTAAGCAAGCCTGTACGTAATGTTGAAAATGTTAAAGGGTGATGCTGCTTGCTGGGTTAGCAGTGTTCCATTAACTATTTCAGTAGTTTATTATTCAGTAGTGCAATGTAATTTCCCCCCTCTACGTAGGTTAGATGTTCTCATTTATTACGAAATCTTAGGAGGGTTTCTAGAGTATTCTGCTTTACGCAATATAATTTCTACAATATGTGTCAGGAGCTCAAAACTTACACAAGTCAAAAACAATATACATATGTTTCAATAAAGTAGAAAAATAGCTTTAATTTAAATACACAATGGTGCTTTTAGCATTTCTTCACATGATTAACACTGCATCTACATTGAATCAGCCCACACACCTGTACCAAAAACAAGCGGAAGTGAGAGGAAACGCTAGGTTCATCTGCCAAGTAAAGCTCTACTTAGCGAAAACGGAACCCCGCTACGTCCAGAAGGTCAAAAGCCTCCACTGGAGAAAACAAAAGTTTTTTTGTGAAACCCTCACCCACCAGGGTTACCCCGTGGTGGCATGCTTCATCATCAGGTCCATTCCGTTCCGCTGTGAAACGAAGCGTGCTGCAGCCTACAAACTACATGGGAGTACTTTCTTTGACTTGTATAATTATAAAGAAGATGTTGTAAAATAGGAGTGGGGGGGGTTGAGTTTTGGTTGAAGTCTAAAAATACCTGGCTAGTGGGTATGACCTATTTAACCTGACCCCTAGTCGGTATGTCTAAAAAGGGGAAGGTAGGAGAGGAGAAATTATGAGTCTGCTTTCATACGACGTCAACATGTTTCAAGCAGTGCCCCCAACAACTTTTCATCAGGACCTAGGGAGACTAATGCCTCAACCCCCATCCTGCTGTTCTACCTCTGCCGCCGGTGCACCTGAATAGGTTGGCATGCAGAGGAAGAATTTTGGAGTGAGTGTGACTGTTAGTTCCCCTCTCCCCCTGAGGAACCACAAGGCATTGTCCCACGTCTCATTTATTTACTAATTGCCTAACAGGTGAATCACCGATTAGGTGGTAATTGTATATATTTCATTAAGCATGCAAGTTGCATGCAAATAGTAAAAACAGCAGGAGTGGGCCCCGTTAGTTTACCTAGGTCCTGATGAAAAGCCAACAGGGGCACTGCTTGAAACATGTTGACCTTGTAAGAAAGCAGACTCAATTTCTCCTATCCTACCTTCCCCTTTTTAAACATACTGACTAGGGGTCAGATTAAATAGGTCATACCCATAAGCCAGGTATTTTTAGACTTCACCCAAAACTCAACCCCCCCACTCCCATTTTACATCTTCTTTATCATTATAAAGTGCTCCCATGTAGTTCGTAGCAGGCCACATTCTTCAGCAGAACGGGATGGACCCGATGATGAAGCATGCCACCATGGGGTAACCCTGGTGGGGAGGGATTCCCAAGAAAATATTCATTATCCCCAGTGGAGGGTCGACCTTCTGGACTTAGCTGGCTTCCATTTTTGTAAAGATGAGCCCAGATACAACAAATATGTTTCGTCCGGAAAACTACTTCAGGGTTATCAAGACGAAATTCAATCGTAGACTGAGGATGAAACCCAATGAATTATGACAGTTACATTTTTCTGCCATCCAAAATTGCATCAGTGTTCCACACAGTCAATTAATAACTTGTATGTGAATCCCAGTCAAACAATGTAGACTAGAATCGTTTGCCCCTCACCGCAAAACGTTTCGATGAGGAGATAGGCTAGTGCTATGATAAGAAGCCCCCTCAAACTCTGATCCCAACACCTGTATATATTGGTTTGCACAACTTCAACAGGAGCAAGAAGTGTCATCAGCAAAGATAACAGAGCCCTCTGACATCTCCTTGGATCCGGAGGTCCGACCAGGCAAACACTAATTGACTTTGTGGAACACTGATACAATTATGGGGGGCAAAAGAAAATACCCTTCATAATTCATTGGGCTTCATCCTTAATCCATGACTGAATTTTGTATTATAGCCCCGAAGAAGTCTTGTGGGCGAAACGCTTGTTGGCTGTATTAACAATGTTTATTGCATAGACAGAACACAATCATGTTGTGCTGTAAAATCCCGGCTGCATTAATGATGTTTATCGCATAACACATTCTTTTTTGTGTCCTCCTTTTGTTCGTGAAACAATCACATTAATCTTTTGTCATAATGATATTTGTTGTATCTGGGCTCTTTCCATGTAGATGCAATATTACTCGTGTGAAGAAATGCTAAAAACGCATTTGTGTACTTTTATGAAACTATTCTTCTACTTTTTTAAAACATGCATATTATTTTTAATTTGTTTAAGTTGTGTGCTCCCGACAACTTTGTATCATATTGTGTTGAGATCACCTTGGGTGACAGCCTCAGTGACAACTTGTAGTAAGAGGGGTGCGGTCTGTTGTAGCACCATGTTTAATCCAAGGTTGATGTTAAAATATTAAGTTTTACATTGGGGATCGTGCAGGTTCTTTCTCCCCACCGCTACGTTTGTGACAGTCTTTATAATTGCTACAATGTTCTTTGGCTTCTGTCAATGTATCTTTATTATAACAGTCCCTGGGGCAAATTCGCACAGGGCACGATTCTCTACTCCTGTGGTCCAGAACTTTCCCTTGCTGTCTTTGAAGGCAATCTCCAGGTCAGTCTTCTTATTGATTCAATACCCTAAAGAGATTATAGATTTTCCTTGCCTTTAAAACTGAGCAGTCCCTATGACAATTTGCTCTTTGACTCAATATTTGCCTTTTGCTAAAGCTTATATACTTCTGGCTATTAACTAGAATAGTATACAATGATGTTCAAGTGCACTCAAAATGTTAATTTTAAACGTATTGTTTCTCTGTTTGTTCTGTGTGCTTCCTTGTTATCACGCAGTGTCCACTGGCGCTATGGAACTGAATTTACAGGAGTGTCAGGAGAGGGGGACCCTTACCGACTGACCAGGAGCACTGAATTGTTTTCCTTTTCACTTTCAAACTTTTTCTTTCTCTCGTTTTAAATCCAATGATCAGGGGGGGGGGGGGGGGTTCGTGGCCAGCAACATGGCCGAGTAAGACGTGCTTTTGCCGAGCTCCGGCAGAAAACACCATCAGACACATAATCCGGCGACCCATAGGCCCGGAGAATACCTGCATTTATTCCCTGGGGGATGAGGAGTGTTCTGGCTTCGGAGCGGGGATAAGAAGTTGCGGCGGCATGGGGACTGGTGTCGGGAGGTGCTATTGCTGCTCCGGCCCCCTTCAGGCCTGGTTGCTGCCCACGCCGAGCGAGGCGCCTGCGAGAAACTTTCTGCAGTCTGCAGCACCATCGAGGGTCTGGCCCCCTCCCCCTCCGGGAGTGAGCTAGAAGACTGCAGGAGGCCTGGGCTGCGACCCCTGGCCGTGTACGCCGCCCTGATTATGCGGAGAGCCCAGGGGAAGGAGCCACACAGGACTAGTATCGGGAGGTGCCTTGCCCTCCGTCCCCCTCCTGGTCTGATTGAGGCCTGCACCGAGTGCGGCGCCTGGGAGAGATTCCCCTCGGCCTGCGGTGCCATTGAGTGAGCTGGAGGATAGCTGGAGGCCCGGGCCACGGGGTGCCGTGTGTAGTGTTCCGCTCTAGTCCTCGCGCGCTACGCGGTGACGCAGCGTGCGAGGACGCGTGAAAACGGGCGCATGCGCGAAGCAAACGGGACCCGCGAGGTCGCGTCTCTCCCGGCGCTCTCTTGCCGATAAGGAATAAAGTATATTTCCTACATACAACTCGCGCTCCTGGTCTTTATTTATGAGGAGCAAAACCCCAACTTTACAGTGGCGACGAGAGTTGGGATCTGAGAGCAGTAAAGAAAAAAAAAAAGGGGGAACTCAATCACAGTCACCTCACCAAGAAGTGTGTCTGGCTGGGAAGGCACCAGAGAGGACCACAGGAGGAGAAGCACCTTCAAGGAGCATAATAAGGCGGGAGAGCGTGGCCGAGGCAGCAACAAGGGACAGAAGACAACCACAGGGTTAAGTGCCAGGTAGAAAAACGAATAATAATAAATAAAGAAATAAAACGGAGAAGACCAGCTCCAACCCAAAGAGACCCTGGCAGAAGCAGCAGCACGCAGAGACAGGGGAGCGGAAGAACCCCGACAAGATCAAGCGCAAGGTGAGAGCGTGGACGTGCCAGGCAGTCCGAGAGGCCCAGGGGCGGTGCCAGGACGCGCCATGATGAGCACGCAAGCATCTTCACTGACTACGCCAATCCCGTTCCTGCCGAGACCAGGAGAACCTCAAATGAAATGGGAAGATTGGAGAGAGTACTTCAAGAACTATATTGCAGCGCTAGAAGGTGAAAATGGGGAGGCCTTCCCCAGTGCGAGGAAGAAAAGGATCCTACTGCACAATTTAGGCCCAGAAGGGATAAGAGTCTTTCAGAACCTGGTACCCGCAACCAGGCGGGACACAGATGATGACTTATTCAGACACGCAATAGGAGACCTCGACACCCACTACCGGCCCGCGGTGTGCGCCTCCATTGACCGGTATAATTTCCAGCAAAGGAAACAGGAAACCGACGAATCCATAGATGGTTACATGGCGGCGTTGAGGAAGTTGGCGGTAACGTGCAGGTACGGAGTCCTGAATGACGAGTTCATAAAAGATCAGATAGTTATGCACACCACCAACAAAACAGTGCAAGACAAGTTGTGGACAAACAGTGAGGCATCACTGAAGGAAGTAATAGCCATGGTGAAAAAGGCGGAAATGTCGAAAAGGTGCGCTGACGCAGCAAAGAGAGACCATCCAGAAGACCATGGTGAACAAGGTGGAGGACGCTGAACCGCAGGGAATAGCAAAACCATGCCGCCCGAAGGGAAAGGACAAAATAAATGGAAAGGGAAACCGGGACAATCATGGAAGCCGAATAGAGACAACAGCACGATGTGCTACAGGTGTGGTAGTCCAGCGCATGCTGCCCAGGACAAATGATGCCCAGCGTTGCGAGCAAAATGTATGTTCTGCGGCATAATGGGGCACTATGAAAAAGTGTGTCGCCGGAAAACGAAGAGACCAATGGTGAAGTATGTGATGCAAGACCAACAGGAGGAAGAAGAAGAACAAGATGAGGAAGACTGTGTATTATGCGTGGACGAGCAAGTGCTAGGCATCGAGGGCAAGCGCTCCCGCAAACCACAATGCGACATGCTAATAGGAGGTGTGAAAATCAAGATTGTAGCAGACTCAGGATCTCCATACACCATAGTCCAAAGGGCAGTGTGGAAGGAAGAATTTGAGCCCAGTTTGGGATCAAGGCTAGAACCACCGGACATACGACCAGTGTTGTACACAGGCGAACCCATTCCCATGGTGGGATACAGGAAGTTGAACTTCGAATTCAAGGGAAGATGTGCAGAGTGCAAATTATATGTAGCAGAAAAAGGCCCATCCGTCCTAGGATGGATGGATCAAGGGGACCTTGGGATCAAGTTAGACCCAGGAGGGGACACGCAAGTGCTACTGACAGCGCCAGGGAGCTGGCCGGAACTAGAAGAAATGAAAAGCAAATTCCCAAAGGTATTTGGCGGGAAAGTGGGCAAATTAGAGAAATTCACACACAAAATAGTACTCAAGGAAAATTCAAGACCGGTATCACACAAAGTCCGCAACGTGCCGCTAGCCATAAAAGAAGCTGTACAGCTTGAACTACGTAGACTAGAAGAAAATGGAATAATAGAGCCCATAGACAGCTCGGAATGGCTGCCCCCCTTGGTAGTAGCCATGAAACCAAATAGGAAAGTTCGTCTGTGTGTGGACCTTCGAGAACTGAACAAGTGCCTAGTAGTGGAAAAATTCCCATTGCCACGCATTGAAGAAATGTTGTCCAAAACAAAGGGGATAAAGTGGTTTTCCACCATCGACCTCACCTCTGCTTATCACCAGATTGATCTACATCCAACAAGCCGGAAATTGACTTCCTTAACGCCTTTTGGATGCTATCAATTCCGCAGGATGCTGTTTGGTCTCGCTTCCGCTGCGGCGGTGTTCCAGAAATTAATGCATCGCCTCTTCAAGGACATCAAGGGCATCCAATATTTCCAGGACGACATACTGGTGATGGGGTCAGACAGGAAAGACCATGATAAGAAGCTAGATAAGGTACTTCGTGTGTTGGAATCCAACGGCCTGACTGCAGAATGGGAAAAGTGCCGACTAGGGATGACGTCTGTCACATATTTGGGACATGAAATAGGTGGACAAGGCATTACGCCCAAACGCGCAAACGTGAAAGCAATCTGTAATACTGTGGCACCATCCAACAAAGAAGAAGTGAGATCCTTCCTAGGGATGGCAGAATATTATAGCAAATTTGTGCAACACTTTGCCACCAAGACACACCACCTGAGACAATTGATAAGGGACAAAACAGCGTTCAAGTGGACAGAATAAACGCAAAAGGAATTTGAAGCATTGAAGTGCGACATCAGCCAAGCCGTACCACTGCAAGGATACGACCCGCTGGGAAATCTATATTGACAACGGACACCAGTGAGAAAGGATTGGGAGCAGTCCTCATGCAGGAGAGGAGAAGGGACGACGGAGACCCTCTGTTTTGCATCCAGATCATTATCACCCACAGAACAGAAATATAGTGTGATCGAGAAGGAGATGCTAGCGGTGGTATGGGCCTTGGGAAGGTTCCGTCAATTCCTATGGGGCACGAGGTTCAAACTCAAAACTGATCACAAGCCATTAATCAAGGTGCTCACCTCCAGTGGACATGCCAGCGCCACGCCGCGCATAGCCAAGATGACACTAAAGTTACTAGAATACAGGTATGATGTGGAGTACATACTAGGGACACGAAACAAAGTCGCTGATTACCTCAGTAGATCAGCAGCGATGGAAGAAGCCCCCAACTCAGCAACAGAAGAGGAAGAGATGGTAGCGATGATGGAAGACGCCGAAAGGGTGATAAGTAAGCAAGAATGGACCCAAGCGTACGAAGACAACAATGAAATTAGGGAGGTCAAGGAACACATAGTACATGGATGGCCCGAGAAAAGACTGTTGCGAGAGGCGCTCAGGAAGTTCTATGAAGTCAGAGAGGAGCTGTCAGTGGGAGACGAAGGAATTTTCCTGTACCGAGGTGATAAAGTCATCCCCCCGGCAGCGTTAGTATCTCGTCTGGTTGTGCTACTGCACGAAGGACACTTAGGAATAGTGAAAACCAAGATGAGAGCGAAGCACATGTACTGGTGGCCCGGAATGGACATCCAGGTGGAGAGACATGTAAGAGAATGCGACCAATGCCAGAGAGCAGACAAGACACTGAATCCTTTAAGGCCGGCGTTGGGAAAATTCACTCTACCGAAGGATCCGTGGGAAGAAGTGGCGGTGGACATTCTAGGACCGGTGCTGGACAACCAAGGGACGCCCAAATATCTGTGCGTTCTTGTAGACAAATACTCCAAATGGCCGGAGATACATATTCAAGAGGCGATGGATACGGAAACAGTGATTAAGTTCATGACTTCAGTTTTCCTCAGGGAAGGAATCCCGAGAACCATCCTGAGCGACAATGGACCGCAATTCACCTCTGAAAAGTAGTACAGATATGCTGAGAGGAATGGAATCAAAATACAACACACTTCCGTGTATCATCCGTCGAGTAATGGACAAGTGGTACGTTTCAATAGAGTCATCATGGGATCCATCCAAGCAGCCATCATGATGGGCAAGGACTGGGAGTAGGAGGTACAGAACATGATATGGGCATACCGTATCACCCCCACAGGCACGGGGTATAGCCCTTTCCAAATCTTGAGAGGAAGGCATCCATTCACCAAAGACAATGTAACGTGGAGAGAAAAGACGATGACCAGTAAGTGGTCTCCGGCAGTAGTACAGCACAACCTTGAGAAGGCCCAAAGGATATATAGTGAATACTACAATCAAAGGAGAAAAGTGAAGGCCACAACCCTGGAGAGAGGGGAATGGGTGAGAGTCGGATTAGCCATGAGGAAAAAGAAGGGAGACAGCAAATACAGCCTACCTCTACAAGTGAAAGAAGTGTACGATAGGGCTGCATTGCTCAGTGATGGGAATGTGTGGTCTCAAGACCGTAAGTCCAAATGTAACAAGATCCATGGATGGCCCCAGGAGGAGAGTGAAAGGACACCACAAGACATAAGCGCAAGGGAAAACGAAGGAAGTAACGCAGCTGCAGAGAAAGACAGGAGAGGAGAAGAGAGCAGTGAGAGCAAGTAACACCTGAGATCGGGGAACAGAGTGGAGAGGAGAGGAGAACCCCGAGGAGAGAAGAACTGAACACACCGAGAGGCCAAGCGGGAAGCCCGCGGAAGAAGGTACCCAAGAAGAGTCCTCCACTCCGGTAAGGCGCACTAGAGCGGGCAGAGTGGAAGTAAGACCCAGCCACTTCCGAGACTTTGAACTAGAGGGTAGCTAAGCGACCCAAGGGACTTTATGGACCACTAAAATTAGTTTAATAAAAGAAGGGAGATATGTAGTGTTGCGCTCTAGTCCTCACGCGCTACGTGGTGACGCAGCGTGCGAGGACGTGTGAAAACGGGCGAATGCGCATGCGCGAAGCAAACGGGACCCGCGAGGTCGCGTCTTTCCCGGCGCTCTCCCACCGATAAGGAATAAAGTATATTTCCTACATACAACTCGCGTTCCTGGTCTTTATTTATGAGGAGCAAAACCCCAACTTTACACCGTGGTCGGACACCCGCGGGTGCCTGGCCGTTCCCGTCGACCCAGAGTGTGTGAAGTGCCGAGAGGAGGGTGCTGCGATGGAAGGCCTGGACGGTGAGGAGCTCTGGGTGCTGGGGCATGGCAGCGCTGTGTCTGTCGGGTGCCCCGAGAGACAGAGTTGGAGGGTCTGAGACTTGGTGCGGACTGGGGATTGTTTCGGGAGATAGGTCGACCTCTGCACTCCCTCCGCCCCCGAGGCGGACATCGATAGACCACCGAGGCCGACATACAGACACCTTTAGGCGATGCCCCTGACGCTGAGGGACCGCACCTGCGGTGTGGGGCCCAACCCCCCCCCCCCCCCATCATCCTCGGTGAGGGAGCACCCGGGGAGAATGTCAGATCTGGACCAACTTACCGCTTCTGCCGCAAGTGAGAGACATGCCGGGGGGAGCGCTGGCCCATCTGGTGGTCGAGGACTGTGAGCAGACAGTGGTGCGGTGAGAGCAGGGCCTGGAGTGACCGTGAGTGAAGCCTGGAGGCAGGTCGGCCACATCTGAAGTGCCTCCCGCCGTGAGGACCCTGGAGCACTGGCTGATAGTGTTGAGGACTGGCCTGAGGGGCGCCCGTGCTACTGGCAATTACAGGACAGTGAGGCTGGGAGTCCAGGGAGAGGCAGGAGATATATGTGGAGTGCACCCCGCCGACAAAGGGAGGGCGTCCCGCCGGGACCATTACTAATTCGGCCCAGGACCAGCCGAAAGGACTGGACACAAGACTGACTGGGCCCGCAAGGCTTGTTGGAAAGGTCGACATTACCAGGGGGCAAGCGGAGGGCCCTGGTCGGGGTATTTCATCCATAGGAGTCGCCCCCTCTGCTAAATACCACTGATCATGGGTAAAGACAGAGACCCGAAACCCCCGCAGCAGGGTAAGATGGACTGTTACACTAAAGTCATTACCCCCCCCTCTAGAGGAACGAACGGCCGCCCGCTCGGATACGGACACTCTCCTCCAGGGCGGCGATTGAAGGGAAGATAGGCGCAGTGGGCAGAGACAGACTAAGGTGGGAAAGGCGGAAGACATTACAGGATCTACGTAAAGGCATGGCAGACTTGCAATCATCACACAAAGACCTTCAGTGGCGTGTGGACGTGTGGTCTGACTCAGTGAAGGCAAAACTACGTGAGCATAAGATCCAATACATGTTACTCTTCCTGACAAAGTTGAAAGGGATGTTCATGGGCAGATCCCATTTCTTCCAGACACCGGAGGAGGCGTGGCACTGGCTAGAGGAACGACCTACACTGGACTGGCCGGAGATACCACCACGTCGCAATCAGTCATCAACGGGAGATGCCAGGCGATCCCCGGGCTCACAAAGAACATTGAGACCGCGACAGGCTCGCAAAGACCGACTTCAGGAGGCAACCCCTTATGTGCCGAGAGACACAGGCAGATCCTGGAGGTGCAGTGGCCACTCACTGGACTTTCGGCAGACTCCCACACTCCGTCTTTCCGGTCATCCCGACCCAGACACAGAGGCTGAAAACAGAGATACAACCTCCGGAGAGGAGGAAGACGAGGGACCCTCTTTACACCCATTGGTGGCCAAAATAGTGGCAATGGAACAAGACGCAGCGCCGGACGCTCTGGCCTCCCAAGGGGAACCACTGGACTCGCATTCATGAGCAGGGGCTTGCGAGGTTGACCGTAGAACCAGACTGAAACCCCGGAGTATCCATGTTGGACGCTCAACCCCCCCCCCATTTCCCTTGCTGCTCCTCCTGTTCAAACCTGCGGAGTGTAAGAAGAACCACACCGTATCGCAGGCGAGAGGCCTGGTGTGGCTTCAGACTTGGGCTCCTTGCGGCCCTTCTCTTCTATCACCTTCTTATCTTTCTGCCCTTTTTCTTTAGCTGATTAGTTTCCTCCTTTTTCTTTTGACGCAGAGACTTCTCTTCTCTGGTCCTCCATAGCTTGCGGAGGATTTTTTCAGAGATCTTGGGGAACGCCACAAGAGTTGGAACTTGTGGCTTAAGTTGGGTTCGGGAGGGAGACAGACCTCCACCACCCTGAGGCTCATCCTCGAGGGACTGGCGGGGGATGCGACACCGGGGATGAGGGAGGTGGGGAGAGGGGTTGGGAATGGGGGGCTTGCAACAGTTCTCATTGTTTGGTTTATCTTATTCTGTTATTTTTCTTTGCATAGCAGTCTCTCACACACACACACAACAGCGTGCACCATTGCCTACCTCCCCCGCTTGGGGCATAACGTGACCATCCATGCTCATGGATCCAAAGTTTTATCATAGGTGCCTTGGGAACGAGCAGGAGATTAGCCCCTGCGCTGTACTTACCTGGAACGTGAAAGGTCTGGGAGATAAAATTAAGAGAGGGTTGGTGTCCGCATACGTAAAACAGGTTCGCCCAGACGTGGTCCTGCTACAGGAGACCCACCTTAATCAATCAATACATTTGTAAAGCATGCTACTTACCCTTGAGGGTCTCAAGGCGCTGGGGGGATGCTGCTACTGCTCGAAGAGCCAGGTCTTGAGGAGTCTTCTGAAGGTCAGCAGGTCTTGGGTCTGTCGTAGGGGGATCGGGAGGGTGTTCCGAATGTTGGCGGCGAGGTGGGAGAACGATCTGCTGCCGGAAGTCGCTCTTCAGATGCGGGGGGACTGTGGTGAGGGCAAGGTCGGTGGAGCCAAGCTGGCGGGTGGGGGTGGGGGTGTGGAAGCGGAGTCGTCTGTTGAGGTACAATGGTCCGGTGTTGTGGAGTGCTTTGTGTGCGTGGGTGAGGAGCTTGAAGGTTATCCTCGTTGACAGGGAGCCAGTGCAGGTCTCTCAGGTGGGGTGCGATGCGGCTGCGGCAAGGGATGTCGAGGATCAGACGTGCAGAGGCGTTCTGAATGCGTTGAAGTCGATTCAGGAGTTTGGCCGAGGCTCCTGCGTAGAGGGCGTTTCTGTAGTCCAGTTTTCATTGACAAAATCTTGAAGATCAAAGCCAACATCCCCTCTGTCCCCCAACCTTGCCTGCTCTCTTCTCCCCCCCTCCTCTCTCTTCTTTTGTCTCCTTTCCTCCTATTTCTCCTGAATTATTTTCTAAACTCCTGGCCAAAGTCAGGTCAGGTTCTCCTGCCGATTGTGCGCCAGCCCGCATTCTCAACATTCTACTCACCAGCTGCCCTATTCCCCCTCTTATTCTTCTCAATTCTTCTTTGGCTTTGGGTTCTGTCCCTTCCTCTTTCAAATCTGCTATTGTCCTTCCTATCCTTAAAAAAACTGGTTTGGATCCCTCTCTTCTTTCCAACTTTCGCCCCATTTCCCTTCTCCCATATCTTGGTAAAATTCTTGAAGCACATGTCACCTCCTGTCTCTCTTCTTATGTCGAGCAGAATGGCCTGCTGGCATCTCACCAGGCCGGATTCCGTCCGGGCCACTCCACGGAGGTGGTGGTCCTCGCGGTCCTGGATGAGCTTAAGGGGAAAGCTGATCTCAAACTCCCCCAAGCCTTGGTCCTCCTCGATTTGTCCGCTGCATTTGACACGGTCGACCACTCCATCCTTCTCGACCGTGTCAGATCAGCTGGTATTCGGGGTGTGGCCTTCTCCTGGATTGCGTCCTTTCTTCAGGACAGGTCCCAGGCAGTCCATCTCTCTGGCTTTTCGGCCCCTTCCCGCCCGGTTACCTGTGGTGTTCCCCAAGGCTCCTCTCTTTCCCCCCTACTCTTCAATCTTTACATCCAACCCCTCATCACTTCCCTTCTTGAGCAGGGGGTCTCTGTATATAACTATGCCGATGACCTTCAGCTCATCTTTGATTTGTCCTCCTCTCCTGACTCCCTTCCCAAATTTTGTTCCACTTTAGTTTTCATTTCTGAGTGGATGAGCGCCAATCATCTGAAACTCAACCCTGACAAGACGGAACTTGTCCTCACGGGTGGCCCCTCTAATCCCTGGTCCCCTGCACATTGGCCCCTCTCTTTCGGTCCCCCTCCCTCACCCGTTTCCTCTGCCCGCACCCTTGGCATCAAAGTCAGTCATGACCTTTCGATGCATAGTCAGATCAGCTCCGTTGTATCTTCTTGTTTTTTGTCCCTCCGTCTCATCCGAAAGATCTCACGGTTCTTTTCTATTGATGCCCTCAAAACTATAGTCTTGGCTCTTGTCATCTCCCGCATTGACTACGGAAATGGCCTGTATGTAGGCATCCCTGCCTCTCAATCTCGCCGACTTCAGGCCATTCAAAACCAAGCTGCCCGCCTCATCTTTTCCCTTCCCAAATCTTCTCACATCACTCCTGTACTCAAATCATTTCACTGGCTTCCCGTCCACTTCCGATCATTTTTTAAATTGGCCTGTCTAGCCTTTCAGGCTCATTCCCGTTCTGCTCCTCTTTTCATCACCTCTCTCATCTCTTCCTATGCCCCTTGTCGCACCCTTCGTTCTTCTTCTCTGTCTCTCCTGTACATCCCTCGCTTCCGCAAATCCAGAACCGGGGGCACTCGCTTTTCGGTTTTGGCCCCCCAGCTCTGGAACAGTCTTCCTCTCTCTATTCGCTCTATCCCCATTTATTCCCATTTTCGCAAAGCTTTAAAGACCTTCCTTTTCTCTCAGGCTTTTTCTCCCTAATTCTTCGGTTGGATTTATGCGAGTCTTGATCAGGTTTTAGCGCCAGGAAGCCGCTTGGCCACAGTGCGCTCTACTAAATACCTTCTTCATTCATTCATTCATTCATTCATTCATTCATTCCAACCTGCTGCTGACGAGGGCCTGGGTGAAGGTTCTTCTTGTTTCGGTGGGGATCCACTTGTAGATCTTGCGGAGCATGCGGAGGGTGTTGAAGCAAGAGAACGAGACGGCGTTGACCTGCTATGTCATGGATAGAGTGGAGTCGAGGATGAACCCTAGGTTGCGTGCGTGGTCGGTAGGTGCTGAAGCGGTTCGCAGTGCAGTCGGCCACCAGGAGTCGCCACAGGCCGAGGGGGTGGAGCAGAGGATGAGAACTAATGTCTTGTCTGAGTTCAGCTTCAGTCGGCTGTCCTTCATCCACTCGGCGACGGCTTTCATTCCTTTGTGAAGGTTGGTTTTGTTGGTGTGGGGGCCCTTGGTGAGGGAGAGGATCAGCTGGGTGTCATTGGCGTAGGAGATGATGTTGAGGTCGTGCCGTCGTGGGCGAGCGGTGCCATGTAGATGTTAAACAGCGTTGGGCTAAGGGATGAGCCCTGAGGTACGACGCAGATGATCTCGGTGGCTTCAGAGCAGAAAGGGGGAAGGCAGACACTCTGTATTCTGCCGGAGAGGAAGGAGGTGGTCCAGTCCAGGGCCTTCTCTTGGATCCCGGCGTGTACGTAGTGTGCGGTGGCAGACCGTGTCGAAGACGGCTGATAGGTCCAGGAGGATGAGGGCCGTGGTTTCTCTGTTGTCGAGCAGGGCCCTGATGTCGTTGGTGGCGGCGATGAGGGCAGTTTCGGTGCTGTGGATGCTGAGGAACCTGGATTGGGACGGGTCCAGGATGTTGTTCTCCTCGAGGTAGCGGGTTAGTTGTCTGTTGACGGTCTTCTCGATGATCTTTGCCAGGAACAGGAGCAGGGAGATGGGCCGGAAGTTCTTGAGGTCCTTGGGGTCAGCCTTGGGTTTTTTGAGTAGGGTGTTGATCTCGACGTGCTTCCAGCTCTCCGGGAAGGTCGCTGTCTCGAAGGAGATGTTGATGGCTTTCCGTAGATGGGGTGCGATGGTGGTGCTGACTTTGTTGAAGATGTGGTGTGGTCATGGGTCTGACGGGGATCCGGTGTGGATGGTGTTCATGATTTTGATGGTGTCGTCGTCGTCTATGTTGGTCCAGGAGAGCAGGCGTTCGGTGCAGATGATGGTCGTGGGGGCGGAGGTCTCAGTGGTAGTCGGGCGGTTGTGGCGTTGAAGCTGTCGTGGATGTCGGCGATCTTGCGATGGAAGAAGGTGGCAAGGGAGTCGCACAGGTCTTGCGAAGGTGGGATGTCGTTGGTGTTGGAGCTGTGGTTGGAGAGTTCCTTCACGATGTTGAAGAGCTCTTTGCTGTTGTGTGCGTTGTTGTCTAGGCAGTCTTTAAAGGAGGCCCTTTTGGCGGATCTGATGAGGTGGTGGTGTCTGCGGGTGGCGTTCTTGTGGGCTGCCTTAAGGGCACCAAGTGTGGGTTCCTGGCAAGGGGAGCCTACGTAGTTCTAGCACATGCGGTGTACACCTCTGGCTCTCGGGGAGTAGCCATTCTGATTAAAAATTCCCCCCCTCCTACAAGGTAACACGCACATGGATAGATCCTCAGGAACATACGTGGGAGTGACAGGCACATGGGGGAGACAAAGGGTTACTATTGTGTCGGTTTATGCCCACCCGGAGCTACAGGCAAGGACTCTTCACGGGGTGACTGATCTCCTACTGGAGACACCTGGTACTCTACACATTATAGGGGGCGATTTTAATGATGTAATGTCTATTACCAAGGACCGATCAGGGGACTGCGCTGTCCCACCCCCCCGACTACTAAGCTGGCTAGACTGGCAGACACCCTTGGTTTAGTGGATGTGTGGTAGTGACTGCATCCAGACACACGACAGTACTCTTACTATTCTGGGGAGCACAGGGTTCACTCCTGACTGGATTACGTCTTTCTCCCATGGGGGGTTTCCGGCACTATCTATGAGGCGGAGTATCTAGCCTGTGGAAATTCTGACCACTCACCCCTGCTGGTTAAGGGAGGGGGGAGGTCCCACGTGGGACAAGGAAATAGGAGGCTATCGGCCTGGGACCTACAGAACAAAAAGGTGTTGCAGGGACTTCGGGCTGACAAGAAAGTTTACTTTGCAGAAAAGCAGGGATCATTACAGTCAGGCATTATATTGTGGGAGGTATATAAGACGGTGCTCCGAGACAGGGCCCAGAATCGAATAGCATGGGAAAAGCGGAAGGCGCAGGAGGAGCTAACCACTCTGGAAACTCAAATTCTGGCGTTAGAACAGTGCTACCTCGCAGGCAGAGACCCACAGGTCCTCCGACAACTGACACACGCAACAGCAATATAGGGCTCTGGCTACAGAGGAAGTTAAAACGCAGGCGACCCTTCATAGGTTATATGATATAGGGGACAAGTCTGGAAAGCTTTTGGCCTGGCTTAGCCGCAAGGAAGTGGAAGCCCGATGGGTGGAAAGAGTAGTAGATCAACAGGGGTAGATGCAGATGGGAGACGCACAGATAGTGCAGACATTTGCTTCCCCGGCGGAGATATTAACATACATGGACACTATTCAGACCCCGAGCCTGGATGATGATGATGAGAGGGAAGGGCTAGAATGAGACATATCGGTCGACGAGCTTAAGGATGCGATCGCTAAATTGCGCTCTGGAAAGTCCCCAGGGTCCGAACAGACTCCCTGCTGAGTTTTAGGAGAAAAGAGCAGACCTCTTGGACGTGCACCTCTTGGCATTGTTCAGAGACGCGGCTAAAGAATGAATCCTACCTTTAGATCTCAGATTGGCCAGGACCATCCCTATCTATAAACCGGCGAAACCCCCTGAGGATTGCGCTTCGGATCGCCCAATCTCCCTCCTCAATATAGAGGTCAAACTCCTGGCGACTGTATTGGCTCTCCGTCTTCGCCAGGTCATCACGGCCTTGGTGCATCAGGATCAGACGGGCTTCCTACCAGATAGGGCGACCAGACAAAACTTGTGAAGAAACCACAATTGGCTCATGGAGGTGCAGGATCGTGAAGATCCCCACATGTTTCTCTCCTTAGACGCGGAAAAAGTGTTTGAGGCAATGGATCGGCCTCCTCTATGCAGACCCCCGAGCCCGGGTTAAAGTGAATGGGTTATTGTCTGACTACTTTCCCATCCGACGGGGAAGCCGGCAGGGGTGCCCGCTATCCCCCCTTCTTCTCGCCCTCATAATAGAAATAGTGGCGTGTGAGATCCGACAAACAGGAGATACGGGGGTTCCAAATTACACCGACAGACACGGGGGAAGAAAAGATCTCACTATATGCAGACGATATCTTATTATAGGTTACCCAACCGGACGACGCACTCCCCGCCTTGTTCGAACTCATGGACAAGTATGGGTCCTTTTCGGGCTATGCCATAAATTGGCACAAGTCGTTTGTATATAGCCCGAAAGCCCGGGAGGTCTGGCCCTCTCTCCCTGGGGCCCTCCAGGTAGCGCAGATGGAATTTACATATCTGGGGATTTACCTCACCACAGACAGAAAACTTTCATATCAAACAGCGGGTCATAACGAATTTTGCAGCAGACGCACAGAGGTGGAAAGTGTTTCCCCTCACGATTCTGGGTCGGGCAGCGATGTTCAAAATGATCACCCTGCCCAGTTTCCTGTATGCCCTGCAAAATGAGTATTTCCCCCTCTCCAGGCAGACATTTCGGGTGATAGACGCGGAACTGCGCTCTCTGCTGTGGCTCGGGAAGCATGCGAGGATTGCCCTGTGCACGCTCCAGCGGAATCAATACAATGAAGGAATATACCTGCCAGACATTGAGGCCTATTATTGGGCGGAGCATCTGACACCGGTGAATGAGTGGATCCACTCCCCGGCTGATCACCCCACCTACAGGCTAGAGAGGGACACCGTGGCGCAGCGTTCATGCTTACATTTCCTTTACGGGGGCGAGGTAGAGGTCGCCTACTCCCAGCCACACTAGTAACGTTGGAAGTCTGGGACAGAGCGACCAAGGTAATGGGCTGGGCTCACAAACCAACAAAACAGACACCGCTCTGGCACTGCACCTGGTTAAAGGAGCTACACAAACTTAGGGGCTTTGGGGGATGGATGCCATTGGCATTTCCAATATAGGCGACACAGTGGCTAAGGGAGAACTCAAAATGTTTAAGGCACTAGCAGCAGAGTTCGGTCCACACGCTACCCACATTTTTAAGTATGCACAGCTGAGGCATGCCTGGGCAGCCAAAGACTCGCTCTCCTCATCTGCCGGACTATGCCCTGCTGGAGGGACGCCTACTGCAGGAGCAGATATCCTATAAGGCAGTCTCCCTAACATACAGGACCCTGAACAATAACACGCCCGACAGACTGGGGAAGTTGAGGGACACGTGGGAACAGAACCTGGGCGTATTAGAAACAATAGATTGGGAGGCGGCCTTGATGCACCACAGAAGCGCCAATTAAATCTCGCCTTCGACTCATCCAATATAAGATATTACACAGAGGGTATTACGATAGGGCCCGGCTTCATCGAATGGGTCGAGCCAGAGAACCCCATTGCCTGAGATGTAAACAGCCACAGCGGGACTTCTATCATACTATCTGGGACTGCCCCGTCATCCACACATACTTGGTACACGTCCTGGGAGAACAGAGTAAAGTATTGGGCGAAACATTACCCCTAGACCCCAAATTTGTATTATTGGGTATACCCGGGGAAGTTGATTTCGGCTGCCCTCAGCTTATCTTCGCACAACTGGCACTGGTGGTAGCGAAACAAGAAGTGGCCCGCGCCTGGGGGGTGACGCTGCCTCCTCAACTGGGGGGAATGGAAGAGGGGGATGGACATGTACACAGCGGCAGAAAGAGTTACATACAAGGCGAAAGGGTGCCCGCGGACGTTCCGTAAGGTGTGGGGAAAATGGAGGCATTATTATGGAATTGGATGGAGGGCTGGGAGCCGACTAGCCAATTACAACTGTCGGGCCAGACTGTGCTTCCTACAAGGGGACCCTTGGGACTGTCTCTCAGGCAGACGAGGTTCATGGGAAAGACTTTGCTGGCGGGGATACTGGTTGGGAAACCGCAGCTCTGCCCGGCCCATGGAGGGGAGGAGGTGATGTGTCTTACGATGTGGATCATATATAATTGTCATCGCACGACTGTGACCAAATGTGACATGCTTATTGTTTTGTATTGGTTGAAAATGCAAATTTTTTTTTTTTTTTTTAAATCATCCCTATTCTTATGTAACCCAATGCATTATGTGTCAATGTTGGCCCTATATCAGGGGTCTCAACAATAGGTTCTAGACATAAAGACAAGAAACTATTTCAGTACAGTCCCTTACTGAAATTATATATCATACAACTTAAAAATTGCTAATTAGTCTTAATCATGCTCATAATTCTGTGATGGAAAAAAGTGTGTGGCATATCCTGATACGGATGACGAAATTGTGCACCCGAACTGTGCTCTTAGCATCGTGAAGAAGTGATTCAGGAAGTAAAAAGTGATATGGGGAGTCAGAAGGCGTGAGATTTAAACATTTCAGTGTGCTACTGCAAACTGCATATATGAGCGATTGATTCGGATGTTACGAAGTGTGCATAAGAAGAATCAGAAAGTAGAAAATGTACACAGTATATTGTGCTGTGACAAACTGCGTGAAAAAGTGAAAATTTCCGATGTTACAAAGTGCGTATAAAATAAAAAATCATGCATGGTTTCGTGAAGCAAGCTGCAATAGTGGAGAATCTTGCGTTTGTTACTCACCGACGCAGAGTTCGTGAGGACTTCGTGTCGAAACAGGAAGTGAACTTTGCAATGCAGGTTCTTCCAGGTTAAAAAGGACATAACGTGGCGTATTATAGGGATGGTGGCATGCTCTGTTGTTAAGTGTATTGATTTCATAAAGTTCGTGAAAAACAAGAAATAAACCTTGCAGTGCGAGTTCTTCCGGGTTATAAAGAATGTGATGCAAAGTTTTTAAAGGAATAGTGGCATGCTTTAAATGATAGTTTTTTATGCTGAATAAATAAAGTTTCAATGCATCCCGAAAACCTATATGTGAATGAGATACCTACAATATGATTGTGATAGATACATATTGACAATAATAGGAATAAAATACCTTCAACTAGCTAATGGTGGACATTATATGTTAAACGCATGATATACATCACTGATGATCGAGGATATGCTAATTAAATCTAAATAAATGCTAATTTATAGAAAACAATTAAATTTGGGTCGATCGTTCATCCCGTTAGGTTGCATGGCATTTAACTTTTTAATCCAAAACATTCTAATCTTGCTAATGCTTTGTGATGATTTATGTCCTTTTTGGGTTTTAAAGCCTCAAGAATAGTGAATCGCAGTTGCGCAATGTTGTGTTTCGCTTCTCTCCAATGCATAGCTATGGTGGATTTCATATTTTGATTTCTGATATTACTTTTGTGTTCCGTGATACGCACTTTTATTTTACGTTCTGTTTTTCCTACGTAGATTTTACCGCAGGGACATTTAAGTGCGTATATTACATTAGATGTGTCAGAGGTGCTGGAATGTAATAACTTGATGGAGTTTCCTTGTGTTGGGCGTATAAAATGATCTCCTGTGATCACATTATTACAATGTACGCAGGTCATACACTTTTTCATTACTTTGTAAACTTTAGGCTCTTCTTTTTGTTTCTTTGAGAACAGTTCTTTGAGATTTTTTGAACGTTGAAAAGCAAATGTGGGGGGTTAGTCAAAAAAAGGTTGTAAATCTGGCTCTGTTCTGATAATGGACCAGTGTTTCAAAATGATTGACTTAATGGGGTTGGATTTTGTCGAGTGTTTCAAGACACAAATAATTCAATATTTAGGTTTCGATTGTTTCTTTTGTAACAGCATTTGTCTGTCAATCTTTGATGCCTTTTGTATTGAAGTTTCTACGATTTCTTTTGGATATCCTCGTTGTGTGTATTTTTTAGCAAATTGGTTAATGATGTTTTTAGTTTCTTCTACATCTGATGTAATACGCTTTAACCTCAAAAATTGGGAATAAGGTAGATGATGCTTAAGGGAATCTCTGTGAAAACTCTTAAAACTGTAAGGAATTGTTGCTGTCATTTTCTTTTGTGTACACCAAGGTCTTGATTCCCAAGGTATCCACCTGAATCCGTATATCCAAAAATGAAATGGAGTTTGTCAATTTGGTGGGTAAATTTAATGTGATCGTGAACTTGGTTGAGTTTCAGTATGTTGTTCTCCAATAAAAGGGATCTCCTTTCCATATTATGAAGATATCATCGATGTATCTTTTGTACAAGACAACATTTTCTTTCAAATTGGTATTTAAATGGATATGCTTATGTTCTAATTTTGACATAAAGATGTAAGCATATGAAGGAGCTCCGGCAAAACCCATTGAGGTTTCGTTACATTGAGCATAATAGCTTCCATTCCACTCAAAATAACTATGAAATAATGCAAAGTGTAGTAGTTCTAACAAGAACACTTTGTTGGCTCCTATGTACCCTTGATTAAAAAGGGCCCATTCTATGGCTTCAATCCCATCTTGATGAGGAATGGAAGTGTAAAGAGCAGTCACATCTATGGTGCATAACCACCAATTTTCTAGTTCATTCATGTCTATTGTAGACGACATATTTAGAAATGATGTGGTGTCTTTTATGTATGTTTCCCATTGTTGAACTATGGGTTGTAAAAAGTGATCCAGATATTTTCCAATGGGTTCAGAGATGGATCCGCAGGTTGATACTATGGATCTGAAGGGTGGGTTTAATGTGTTTTTGTGGATTGTTGGTAACTTTCCCTCGCTGTCTTTGAAGGCAAACTCCAGGTCAGTCTTCTTATTTACTCAATACTCAATAGAGCTTAAAGATTTTCCTTGCCTTTAAAACTGAGCAGGCTCTATGACAATTTGCTCTTTGATTCATTATTTGCCTTCTGCTAAAGCGTATATACTTCTGGCTATTAACTAGAATAGGGCACACTATTGACCTATGCTAATTCTCATTTATTTGTATTTTGAGAATGATTTGTATAATGATTTGTACTAATAATGCTTGCCTTCTGTAATGAATCTAAATTTTAAATAAACCTTCATGGTTGTGAATCTTGTTTGGTGTAAGCAATTTGACTTTACTTATCTCTGGGATCATCATTCTTTGGACTTACACAAGGGCCCCAGTCCCACAAATGAGCACTAAAGAATGATAATGTTATGCTTGTCCAGCCTTATGGGATTTACAGGAGCTTCCAAACCCTTCATACTGGATATCTGGGAGAGGAGACACTACAGTGACAAAGGCAGCTTTCTACAGGCTGGGTCTTATGGTGGCAAAATGTGACAGAAAATGAGGAGCAGTGAAGGCACCAAAAGATCAACACCTGGAAAAAGGATAGGAACTGGACTATGATGTCAGAAAGTATATATATGAGGTGTGAAGATGTCCAAAAAAGTAGGGAACATTTGGGCTCCATAGAAAAAACACCGTAGAATGCTGTAGTGGGAAGGGTGGTCATATGTAAAGTGAGTGACATACCTCACTGCCATTCCGGAGGAAGCCAAAAATTAAAGGGAAAGTTGTGAATTCAAAATGTGTCTTTTGGGATAAAGTGATTGATAATGTACGTAATCTATTGTATGTGCAAGGGCGTTTATGTGCTCCACTGCTATGTCTCAAAACAATAAAAAGTTTTAAAAAAGAATAATTTAATTTGAGTAGACTTTGGAAGAAAAGCATAAGAGCCCACACAACTTAGCAGACATCAAGTACAGGCACTAGATGGGCTTACATAGTGATGCCTTATCCCTAGTGGAATGGCCCTCAGACCTTTTGGAGGATGCTTCCTAGCCAGTGCATAGCACATTTTAAAGCAGAGAGCTATCCAACTCGATAACATATTGTACCCCGCCTCCCATTTCTTTGCTCCAGATGACCCCACAAAAAGACAACTGTGCCCTCAGTGGTACTTGGTATATCAAAATAAAAATGTCAATTCTTCTTGGAATCCAATCAATGGCTTCTGCTCCTCTTTTGAAGGGTAAGGGAGAGAAAAACAAATGAAGGAAGAGTAATGGACTGACCAATGTGGAAGGGATTCATTACTTTTGGTAGAAAGGCCGCCGAAGTCTACAGCACAAGCTTCTCTTGGAAAATGATAGTGTTGAGGGGTTGCACTGTAAGTGGCTGAAGTTCACTCATGAGAAAAGCAGACAATCGCAATGAGAAAGACACTTTTCAAGGTCAGGAGACGCATCGAGCAGATTGCTATGCATCAGCTCGAAGGACTTCTACATAAGGAATGTCAAGACCAGGTTAAGCTGCCACTGGCACATCCCAAACAGCTCGGGAGGAAACAAGAATATCCAACCTTTTATAAACTCCATCACAGCAGGTGACTTTAACTAGGATGGTTAGCTGGCAAACGTAGGGTGAAATAGACAACAAATAACCTTTTATTGTGCCCACTGTAAGGCCTTGCTGGGCTACAGACAAAATAAATAAAAGGATGTATGACAGCTTCACCTGTAAAGTGTTAGTGTTGCGAACGCGACTCCACGTTAAAAATTTGTCCCAGTGCCCAGCATAAATTGATTTTGTTGAAGAGCTCCAGAAGGCAAGAATGAGGACTTCCACCACTTCAGACACCAAATCAAAAACAGTCAATTCCTGCTGTTCAATCACAAGTATACAAACATTGGGATGAAGAAGCCTACCTCTTGCTGAGACAGCAGGCCCTCGAGAATTGGAAGTCTGATCGGACAACAGCTGCTGAAACCCCAAAGTTCCAGGTACCACATTCTCCAAGTCCAATTCAGAGCCACGACGATGGCTTGGGCCCAGTTCTTGATATTCTTCAGAACTCAGGGCAGGAGAAGCAGAGGTGGGGGAAGGCGTACAGAAGTCCCATGTTCCATTCCAGCAATAATGCATCTCCTACCAAGTATTCTTTTAGAAACTCCAACGTACAAAATAGTTGGCACTGCACATTCTCAGTGCTGGCAAAAAGATGTAGACAAGGTTCTCCCCACTGTAGGAAGATATCATGTGCCATCTCGGGATGCGGGTGTCACTGATAATCTGCGAGACAACTACTGCTCAGTTGATCTGCTTCGCCATTCTGGGACCCTGCACAGGAGTTTGGGATGAAGAAGATGCCCTGGTACTCCATCCACCTCAAAAATGCAAAGCCTCCTAGCACAGAAGCCAGAACCCTACTCTGACCACATGGCAGAGGAGTTGTCCATTTGAACCTGTACCAGCCTCCCCTTGATAGATGGCAGGAATACTTTCAGAGCCAGACCAATAGAGCGCAGCTTCAACAGATTTAAATGTACCCGCCTCTCTGCCGGGAGACCAGAGTTCTCTGATCTCCACCTCACCCAGATGACGTCTCCAGCCGAGAGGGGCAGGCATCACTGTCATTAGCTCTCGGTTGGCGAGGGGGGAGACTGCTGCAGAACCAATTGTTTTTAAGCAGCCACCACTGCAAATCTCGGGCCATCTCCTCTGAGGTCTAGATAATGTCAAGAAGGTTGCCTTGATGCATGGCCCACTAGAACCTTAAGTTCCATTGCTGAGCACACATGACATAGTTGATGAGGCTGAGAAGCATCAGAGTTGCTCTGACCACGATTCAGAATCAATCCAAAAACATTGCGATGGTAGCCGAATGTCCTTGACTCATTCCTGTGAGGAAAAGCTCTGAACTCCACTGTGTCCAGGGCTGCCCCATTCAATGGAAGCCTCTGTGCTGGAATCAGGTGGGACTTTGGTCCATTTAGAGTGAACATCAACAATGTTATGGCCTATAGATTTATTACTTTCAGATCAGTGATATCGGCGGGTCATACACCGGTGGGTGATCATCTGGTGGAGGAACACTCCTTGGTGGGGAAACTTATGCGTGGCATTTGCCTCTCGCTTCCTCCAGAACCGCAGTATTCAACACTTAGGGACGTCAACAAGGAACTAAACCTTTTCTAGTCATGGCAGGCTAATAAATATCTATCAAGGAAGAAGTTATTGGCCAAACTGGCTATGCTATTATTCCTGATATCCTGTCAAAGGGTTTTGGATGTTAGAGCACTGGACATTATGGGTAGAGTATTTACCCCGAATGGGATTTCATTCCACATTTTTCAACGTACTAAATAGAATTCACGTGTGGTCTTTTAGCCTTCTTTTCCAGATTCCCTAAAGTTGGGTGTAGTGAGGTGCATTAAAAGTTATGAAGCTATGACAATGGCTATCAGCCTCCATGGTGAGAGACATCTTTTGATTGCGATCCGGAAACTATACAGGGAGGTCCCCTCACCCACCATCACTAGATGGGTTGGATGGGCAATGCAAAAACTTGGTATTACCACAAAAATGTTTGGGGCTCACTCCAATAGAGGAGCCATGGCCTCAAAGGCCTTCTTCTTGGGAGCCCACCTGGAAGTTATCCTCAATGCAGTCGACTGGTCTTCAGATTCGACCTTTAAGAGATTTTACTTTAAGCCAGTCCCGAACATCGCATCACTAGTTGTGGAGAAGCTTTAAACCAGAATAATCCTCGTCTCCAGTCCAGACATAGAATGAAAAACTTCCCAGCTATCGTAACAGAAAGTTTCCATTCTATTAAGGACACAGGGTGAGGATTAGCCCACCTGTTATTAGATCGAGTTAACCCACCCTGGGATGAGATGATCTTCGTCATGGTAGGTATCAGTGTGTTTTACTTCTGGTAGCATTTCCACTGTATCTGTTTGATGGATAGTGATTGACCTGATCCCAGTATTTCGTATAACCTGTCATATGGTTACAGGTATGGTCATTTCTTGGATTCGGTTTATTTTCATTTACAATCGGACTGGTCAAAAACTAGACTGAAGAGGTTATTGTTTTAACAGGAGTTTGTTCGCAGGAATAAAGAGGAGGGGGCTGCATCAACAAAGGACTTTCAAGGACTCCCAGACTGCTGTTTGTACACTGGTTTAACGTTCACTTTTGACTCTTTCCCAAAGGGTTATGGGAAATCAAGTATTTGGTTGTGTTTTACTTGGCTGCTGTATAATAAAAAGTGAAGTACAGAATAATCCTCACCTCTGTGCCCTTAATAGAATTGAAACTTTCTCTTATGATAGATAGTACATTTTCCATTCTTGTGCCTTGATGTTTTTTGAAGTAACAATTTCAAGGTCAGAATTCGAATGGTATTCTCTCTGCACCTTCCTCTTCCTCTGAAAACCCCATCTTCTGAGTGGATGGTGCTCTTCTTTTTTTGTTTTGCTAGTTCTGTCGGTCCTACCAAGTATTCTTTCTATATGGATCAATGTTTTAGGGGTGAAAATGAACACACATTGCAATCCTCTGACTTATAGGTTCCTGGAAGGCACAACATGCACTTGGATCTGCCGTGGTTTACAGTAACATTTCCGCTTCAGGTTGGACAAAACTTGTAGGACGTTGCAATATTGCAAAATGAGATCAGAGAGCCTAGAGAGAGCACCATTCTCAATAAACATTTTACGCGTCAGAGACCCATCTAGATAAAACCTGAACTCATATTGGCGTTGATCATCCGCCACTGGGATATCTTCTTTAATTTTGCAGTCTGCTTCTCCCATCTTCTTTCTGGTTTTTTATTGAGCTCTTCTCTCGCACCTCTAAACCCAACAGTGGGAACAAATAATCTAAGATGCAAGTCTCGGACGGAGGGCTTATGGCCAATGTAATTGTAAATGAAATGGCACCCACCTTCCCCTATGCTGATGCCCAAAAGTAAAAAACCTTCATAGACTGGGAACACTTCCCGATCTAGCCACTACATGGCGGAATAGTGCACAGCATGTGAATCTAGAAGAGATTTCACACTGCAAAATCATCAGTTTCATTTATTTGCAGGAACTGGTTGCTTTTTTGGTTGCTTCTTGGCTACTTTCTGTGCCCTACACTGCCCCAACGCTGATCTGAAGCTAGAACCTTCTGTCACTGTCAGTCGCTTGCTTGGGATAGAGGTTTCATGATCAGATGGTTAGGTTCCTACTACCCACATACTGGTATAAATCATTCACAAGATAAATCTAATAGTTCCTGGAAGCTAATTCTAGTACTTGAAAGCCTGGATGAGAAAGCATCCACAACTCATAATGCTGTAAAATTGAACTCTGGACATACACAAACTAATGAAGCACACATTGTTTTAAAAAAAATCCTAAAATAAGTTTATTTAATAATTAATTTTAGCAGATATGAAATCAGATATACAATACAATGATTTTTATGGTGTCAGGGAGTCTGTACAGCAGTGAGACTTTAAGAATGCTGTCAATTGTACAACTTTGAGTGCAAGAAAAAAAAAAAAAATAGAAACAAATACAAAAAGAAAATGTTTTTTCTTGTCTGGATGATTGGTTTGGAAATGCCCATGTGAAGATGTCAAGTCTCAATGTCTGAGGATACCTTCAAATGATTAAAATAGTGATGTGGAAGAAATCAATCACCATGTTTTCACTATGGAACACATCATTAAAAGAGGGTAAGGGACAAACCAGTGGTCAACCCACTGAGCAGACAATAGAGACTGAAACAGCTGCATCTTGGATCAATGGAAGCTCCATTCCCATGCCGTGGGGATGTTTTATAATGAGGTGGAAATGATAGGGGATACTGTCTCTGGAGGGGGGGTGTGGGGGGGAATACTTGAGGGACGTTTGCTCCAAACAAATACAGGGATGTCAAAATGGGTGCTTCACCCAAAACATTAGGTGGTAAATATAAAATGCCCTTTGCTTGCTTATGCTCATACACACAGACACATACACAGACAGACAGAAATACAGCAACCTGCATTCCCGAGACTATTTAAGCCTCAAGGGCCAAGCAAAGATCCATTCTGAAGAGCCACAAAAGTTTACTTGCATGATTTTAAAGTTCAACTGTGTGTCCTTAAGTGTTAAAAACACCCATAGCAAGCATGAAAAGTACTTTGCGTTTTTTCCCCATGGGAGAGGTCAAGAGTCTATAAGGATGGAATGTTCTATGGGAGACCATCAGTCAACAGCACTGGGCCATCCATGGAAGACGGAGGTCAAGGCCTGGGACAGATGTTCCCCAGTTACAAATGTTTAGACTTGGCAAGCAATCCGAGGCAAATTTAGAGAATTCAGGTTAGTGCAGAGTCAGGCTATTACAAGGCAATGCGGTGACATAAGACTTAACAGTCAAAAAGAATAGAAGAAAATAGTAAAAATCAATCAGAGCATGGCCAAAATGAATGGACAATCAGTCTGGCATCAAGCTTGGTTCAATATCAAAGGCACGTTCATTGCAAACTTGGAGAACTGAGCTCCCTTAATAATCTGGGCTTCCAAGTACCTTGAACATTCTACACAGGCCAATTCCCACACTTAAGGAGTCAGACATATTAACATTTCAAGGACATCTCTGTCAAGGGTAATTCGTGGGATTGGATAGACCACAGCAAAACAATCACAAAACACTTATTTAGCCTGAGAGCACAGGAGGAATCTGGAATATAATATTAAAACACACCTAACCCCACTGAGGATGGGTGATTTCTGAAGGATATAGTAAGAAACCGTAAAGACAGTACTTCATTTACATCTTCACACTGTGGCTCTCTTGTGTAAGAGGTGGCAGAAGTGTGATGCATGGAAATGCACCCTGCTGAGACAAAAATGGGCTAATTTAGAAATACTCAATTAAACCTAACCTGACAGACCATAGACACCAATAATATCTATCCAGAATGGCATCAGACCAATTTAGTCAGCCATCTCAGAGGTGAAAGCTGCGATTCTGCAGTGGTCAAGTCAGATCAACCCACTAAACTAGCCAGATTTTCCTTGTCTGACATGCTTGTACATGCTTCTGAAACTATGCAAAACAGTCACCGCAAAGAATGCCACTTGGTGAGTCTGTATGGAACTTATTTAGGGCCAGTATTGTCCTTAATGAGCAAAGCATGCCAGCACGATAAACTCTCTAAGCAGCAAACATTTTGGCAGAATACTGCAGGAAGCTAGGCTCTTGATCCTTTACCTTCTGGAGCAAATTATTGTATTGCAGCTGAACTCAAAAATGGCAATGATTTTACTAAGCAATCCAAGCAAATAGTGCCCAACATAAGAGAAGGGCAGTTTACCTTTCTGTGATTGTAGGGCAGATGTAAAGGCATGCTGTAATGCAGAAACTTCTAGAAATTGCTCATTCCTGGAACAGTCTCCTCATAACGGAGGAAACTCCACGGTGCTAAATGACTTGAATACTTCTATTGGCAAAGGGCAGCCCTGGAAATATTGGTTACAGGTGAGTCCCGGAAACCATCTACTGGCACAGAACAATCCGGCAAAGCACCCATTCATTGAAGACGTCCTTTGCCATAGGAAAGTCGTGAATACCATCTGCTATCAAAAGACTCATGGAAATGCTCCTCTACCACAAGACACTCATGGAGACCCGCCACTATTATTGAGGACTTTTGGATACCCTCCATACACCAGAGGCACATGGAAACCCTTCATTGCCTTAAGGGAGACCAGGAAACCCTACATTAATTCATATGAGACTCATGGAAACACTGCGGTCGTTGGATATCTCCGGAAATCCTCCAGACCAAAAAGCTTCCTGAAAACTGTTGCCTATAACAGTATTGTCCTGGAATCCTTACACGGCCAATATAGACTCATGTAAAGATTTTAATGGCACATGGAACTCAAACTCTTCACTGAGAAAGGAGCCCTGTATAAATTCTGCACCCAGAAGGAAGAAATGGACTTGAAAAAAAGACGGTTGTGAGCTTTGTGAAAAAGGGAATTCGAAGCTTTCAGCCTTCAAGTCAACTCCTCCACGGCCCCCCATAGCACCCTGACATCTTTGATATGCGATGCTCATAATTTTGATCCATGGAAGGCATTTGGAATGTGTAAGAAATACAGTAGAGAGAGGGAGAGTGGGTGGAAGCTCAGATTAAAAGAGATTTAAAAATCAAACTAAAATCAGCAGCATCTTTGAAGGAGGAATCCTCCTATTACCCCTTGTCCTCTACAGACACGTCCTCCGTCCCTCCACCCACAAACAAAAAAAGAAAAACATTTTCTAGTCCTCAGTCAGGACAGCCATGGTCCTCGGATTTAAACAAAATAAGAAAATGAAGGCACAGTTTTCCTAGTTCCTTATCTTGTTAGTCAGAAGTACCCTCATTAAAATGTCCTTACTTTTCCTTCCCCAAAACCATGAGTTAATTACTCAAGTAACATTCCATCTTTCAGCAGGAAGAAATCCTTTGGGAAATAGCTGAAGAATCAGCAAATTTTGATTAGCCCATGATATTCTTCTAAATTCATCATAGTTACAGCCCTTACATCCTCTGCCCCGATATGAGCAGCTGTGTGCACTAATGCCTGGTCACATTATATTCCAACATCGTTTGTGAATTTGCTTAAGCTCCAGATTGGTGGGATATGCAACTGATCTTCATGAAGCGTAGTAGAACTCACTAACGCAACTCTCCCCCTGTTGCTCCAAACCAGAACAGAGTTTTGCCTGGCAGTGGACTTGTTTCAGCGGTTGGCAATAGCTCATCTGTTTTGATGGGTACTAAAAAAAGCACATGCCTGCTAGTTGAGGAGAGCAGGTCACATGAGGGGAAGAGATTGGTGGGGGCATGGGGATTCTAGAGGTTTAAGAACTAGTCCAGGAAAATCTGTATGTCCTACCCCCTGTACACTCCTCATTGAGTAAAGTAAAATTTCTCCCTGATACATTTTTCTGATTACTCCCTCCAAAGAGCACTTGCAAAAATATTTGCACATAGTGTACGAGGCTTGGCCTGGGAAGGTTACAGCATGCGGCTGGGAAAGAAGAACACGCAAAATTTCCAGACCTATTCCCATTAGCATGTGGTTAGGATATGTTAATTTGGGCCACGACGGGCCAGTTCCAACTCGAGCTCTACATGACCAATAGAGAGCCTTGTAAAGTCATTAAAAGGAAAAAGAGTTGATCTCCACAAGGAAGACAATGCAGCACTCAGTAGTGATTCACAATCTTACTAGAAGTACATTTAGGAAGGTGGGTGCAGTTCAATCAAACCCTTTACAGTTACGACCAGTTATTCAGCTGAAGGCAATTTCCAGGGGCCAGTCTTTCCAGTGCATGTCCCCCTCTAACGCCATTCATGCAGTTGTGATCCCATATCCACTGGATTTTGAAGCATAGAGCAAAGGTGCTTCCGTCTCTCCTCTCAACAGTTTAGTGTTCTGTAGATCAGGAGAAGAGTTTGGGGGGCTGTAGAGAGCGAATGTAGGAGCCAGGTTAGATTGGAGTACTGGAGGGTAATGAGCCTGTGAGGTAATGTCGTTTTCTGCCCATGGTAGAAAGGCATGCAGCATGGCGGGGGTATTCTTGAGTATCCTGCTGGGAGGTTGAACCCTCCCCCTTCCATGATGCAGAGCAGCCCGATGGGCATAAGTGAGGCTCTGTGCTTCTCAATGGTTGACTACTCATGAACCAATGAACTGGACTAGTGCTGACTTTCCCCTCGCTTAGACTCTGATCAGGGCCGATGGAACCTAAGGAGGAGAAGAAAAAAAAATAGTTAGAACAAGTAATTCCCTGGGAAAACAAAAGATATATTTGTATGAAGTCTTGGTGACTCTACAGTGAATGGAATGTCCATGGATGAACCTATAACACAGCTCTGAAAACAGGCTCGAGATCATGTACAGCAAGCAATAAAGCTCTTTCACCTGCATCACTCAGCTGGGAAGTGTTGGTTCTTTTTAGATTTACCAACCAAAAGGAGATAACTGCCAAGGATACAAGGGAATGGATGGTTAGTCATGTTGATGTAAGAGGTGCTGGTGACAAAGTTTAATGGAGTTAATGCATGAAGTATAGGAGCCCATAAGGCTACTTTACAGAGGTCATTGGTAGAGGCAGATCTGAAATGCCAAGGATGTTGGTTACGTCAACGTAAACTGTAAAAACAGACCTGAAGAAACGGGAAACCCTAATTAGTCAATCTTATTTAATTTTAGGCTTTTGTTATAATATTTCAAGGTCTCTGGGTAGTGGTAGAAGCAAAATTAAGAGCTGAACCAGATCTTAGGGAAAGGAAGTGAAATGAAGCATAGGTTGTAAACTAGAGCCCTAATGCTTCTTTATATGGGCATCAGTCTCATTATATTGCATTAGACCCATTATTAGTCGATTTGCAGGCTATTTTACAGTAAGGAAAATGTACTTACCTGTAAGGATCGGTTATCAGCCTGCAGTGCTGTAGATTTACATGCTAAGCACACTCCTGTCACCTAGAGTTGGCTCTTTGAAGAAACGTTTCGGTTTCACGGTGACTTGTGGTACCTCCCGTGAACACACAATAGAACAGGACACAAACACCATGTTAGATGTGGGACATTTCGGAGATATAGTGGAGGATAAAAGAGTACATCATGAATCTAAGCCATTGGGGAGCTACATCCAATGATTTATAAATGGGCACCATTCCACCGCTGGGAGCCAGTGTTAAGTTTCTCAACACTGATTTCTTGTGATGTAAAGTGTCAGCAGCATTTACTAAAATGCGGTACTACTCAGAACCACCTACCAGAAGTTTCCTGACAATCCTTTTTTACAAGAACAAACAGTAACTGATTTTTCTAATCATGAAAAATGTGTTTCATGCTCTAACTCGAACCATGACATGAGTGCTGCATGGATTTGAGATATTTGCATTATTTAGCCTCTGCATTTTTACAACTTTCAAGATATCACTGTCTAGAATAAGATGGGAGTCTTTTTCGTGTTGCAAGCCCTTGGTGATCCTAGAACAGATGACTGTTCACCGACTGTAGATTATTGTGATGTGGTCTAAAAGCAGATTCCCATTTTCTTAGAGACTGGTGTCTCATCATAATATATACAGTGCCATACAGCTGTGGCTCTCAGATGTCACACAGTGGGCAGTATATTAATGAATAAAACTAGGACATGTATCCCACTGCACACATCACCGGTGCAAAGGATGTTTCAATAATCAAATTGCTTCTAAAGATTGTTTATTCAGGAGCTGCCTAATACCACCAGGCAAAACTTTACTCAATGCTGTAAAAAAAAGAAATGAATAATCTAGGCAGTCCAGAGTGTTGAAAGTAGCAGAGGACAATCAAAACTCTTTAGCATCTATTACAATCTGATCAACTCTTACACACCTTAAAATGCCAGCTATGCACATCATAGCAAGACTGGCAATACCTTTGAATGGAAAATGACCAAAATCAGAGAGTCTATCATTAATGCCCTTAACGAACAAGTTACTTACCTTCGGTAACGATGTATCTGTAAGAAATATTAGTTAGTTAGATTCCTCACCTTAGAATATCCCCAGGCGTCAGGCTGGATCCGGAAAGATTTTTCGTCAGCAATACCCCTTGCGCGTCGCTAGGCGTTGTCTGCGGCTCCACGTCCGTCGTCGGCGTCGTGCGCCGGAATGACGTCGGAGTACTTAGAGGCCGCCCTTGCGCGCGGACGTTAGTTCTTGTACATAGCTTTGCGCGCCAAGAACGCAGAGCCATGCAAGAGACCGACACTAGGGCCCAGAAAAGGATAGCCTTAACCCTAGATGTCAGTTCGCAGAACGGGGAGGATGGGTGGGTCGGTGAGGAATCTAACTAACTAATGTTTCTTACAGATACATCGTTACCGAAGGTAAGTAACTTGTTCATCTGAAAGAAACACGTTCGTTACATTCCTCACCTTAGAATAGATACCCCAGCAATACCAACCCCGGTGGTGGGTCTGCGAACCAAGATCACACCAGAAAGTCCTGGAGAACAGAACGGCCAAAGAAGCCGTCTCTCCGGACTTGGCTGTCCAGGCAATAGTGCTTGGCAAACGTGTGCAGTGAAGCCCACGTCGCCGCCTGACAGATGTCCCGCAAGGGAACTCCCCGGCCCAGGGCAGTAGTAGCCGCTGTGGCCCGGGTGGAATGGGCCCTCAAAACAACAGGAGGGTCCTTTTTTGCCAAGGAGTACCAAATTTTAATACACAACACGACCCACCGCGAGATGGTCCGTTTGTGTACCGCCTTCCCCTTCTTAGCTCCTACGTATCCAACAAAAAGTTGGTCGTCCACCCGGAACTGTTTGGTGCGGTCCAAATAAAAGGACAGCACCCGTTTTGGGTCCAGACGGCGGAGCCTTTCTTCCTCTTTTGAAGGATGCGGAAAGAAGGTGGGCAACGTGACAGATTGCCCGAGATGAAATGGAGTCACCACTTTCGGTAGAAAAGAAGGACGAGGCCGGAGGACAACCTTGTCCGGATGAACAGAAATAAATGACAGATGACAGAGCCTGGAGCTCACTCACCCGTCGAGCCGAGGTGATAGCTACCAGGAAAGCAGTCTTCAGGGTCAGAAGACGAATGGGACAATTGTGAAGAGGCTCAAAATGAGCGCACATCAGAAAGGTCAGAATAAGATTCAAGTCCCACTGAGGCATTACGAAGGGGACAGGAGGAAACATGTGAGTAATGCCTTTGAGAAAACGTGAAACAACAGGGGACTTGGAGAGAAGGCTGATCAGGAAGCCGTAAGAAAGCAGAGATTGCAGCAAGATAACCTTTCAAGGTGCCCAGAGCAGAGCCCTGCTGGGCCAAAGAAAGAAGAAAGAGTATAACCTCAGAAAGAGGATCCACAGCCTTTGCTGTGCACCATGCCACAAATTTGTTCCACCGGCAGGCGTATACAGTCTTTGTGGAGGGACGCCTGGCTGCCAGAATGACATCACAGACTTCAGGAGGCAAGTCAAATGGCATCAACTGCCGCCGCTCAATCTCCACGCATGGAGGTGGAGGCTGGACAGGTTCGGGTGGAGGACCGTCCCCTGCTGCTGCGACAGAAGGTCCTCCTGAAGAGGCAGTCGTATCGGAGGATCGATTGACATACTGAGTAGCTCAGAACCTTCGTGCCCAATCCGGCGCCACTAAGGTAACTTGGGCCCGGTCGCGCCTGATCTTCTTCAGCACTCTGGGCAGAAGTGGTATAGGCGGAAAGGCGTACAACAGACCGCAAATCCACTCGCGACGAAAAGCGTCTCCGAGCGAGTGCTGCCTTGGAAATTCCAACGCGCAGAACTGCTGACATTGCGCGTTCTCTTCGGTGGCGAATAGATCTAACCAAGGCTCTCCCCACTGCAGAAAGAGACCTTGCGCCACGTCCGAGTTCAGACGCCATTCGTGATCCATCATGCACCGGCGGCTGAGTTAGTCTGCTCTGCCGTTCAGAGAGCCCGCCAGATGTTGAACCACCAGGGTGATGCCCTGGTGTTCCAGCCATGTCCAGAGGCGCAGAGCCTCCTGACAAAGGGTCCACGACCCCACCCCGCCCGGTTTGTTGCAATACCACATGGCGGTGGTGTTGTCCGTGAACACCTGCACGACACTTCCCCGGACAGAGGGAAGGAAGGCTTTCAGTGCAAGCCGGATCGCTCTCAGCTCCAAAAGGTTGATATGGAGGTGAGACTCCGCCGGAGACCAGAGTCCTCTGATCTCCGCCTCTCCCATGTGGCCCCCCCATCCCAGGAGGGATGCATCCGTCACTACTACGTGCTCCAGTTGGTGTAGGGAGAGGCATCTGCCGCTGACCCAATCGCGGTCCGTGAGCCACCACTACAACTGTTTCGCAGTGCCCTCCGAGATCAAGACATGGTCGGACAGGTTGCCTCGATGCTGGGCCCACTGAAACTTCAGGTCCCACTGCAGAGCCCTCATTCGCCACCTGGCGTAATGCACCAACAGGATGCAGGAGGCCATCAGCCCCAGAAGCCGCAGCACCAACCTGATCGAAACCCAGGATAGAGGCCGAAAGATGGGAATCAGAGCCTGAATATCCCGGACCCGCTGTTCCGGAGGATAAGCCCGGAACTGCGCCGAAGGGAGGGACTCGGGTGTGACTTCGGCACGTTGATGGAGAACCAGCAAATGCAGGAGGTCGGCGTAGTTTGGAGGTGGGAGACGACTTGCTGGGGCGAGCCCGCCTTCAACAGCCAGTCGTCGAGATAGGGGAAGACTGGAACCCCTGATCTGCGCAGATGAGCTGCGACCACCGCCATCACTTTCGTGAACACCCGAGGGGCACTGGTGAGGCCGAAGGGGAGCACGGTGAGCTGAAAATGCTCCTGACCCACCGTGAACCGCAGGTAACGCCGGTGGGCCGGCAGGACGGGGATGTGAAAATAGGCATCCTGCAAGTCCAACGCTACCATCCAGTCTCCAGGGTCGAGGGCAGCCAGAACCTGAGCTAAAGTTAGCATCTTGAACCGTTCCTTCCGGAGGAAGGTGTTGACGCTCCTGAGGTCCAAGATAGGGCGTAGGCCCCCTTTGCCCTTCTTGGGAACCAGAAAGTAGTGGGAATAGCAACCACGGCCTACTTCTGGACCAGGATCGCGCTCGACGGCCTCTTTGGCCAAGAGGGCCGTAACTTCCTCCCGCAGAAAATTCAAGTGATCCTGCGATATGCGGTGGCATGGCTGGAGGGGTCGTCTCGAAGGGGAGGGAGTAGCCCCTTCGGACGATTTGCAGCACCCACCTGTCCGAAGTGATGGAGCGCCAGTGGAGGAGGTGATGGCGAACTCTGCCGCCCACTGGCATGGAATGGGCCTGAAAGCTCGGACTAGGAAGGCTTTGAGGCGGATGCTGCCGGGGTGGATGTGGACTGACCGGCGCGTTGTCCTCTAGAACCACCACGGCGGAACCCACGTCCGCGTGCAGGTTGGTTCTGCGGCCGGTGGCTAGGCGAACGTGAGGAGGCGCCCCTTCCTTGGCCATGAAAGGGGTGAAAGGTGGAAGCGTGCAGCCGTGGGGCCGAGACCCAAGGACGTGGCCGTAGCCCGGGAGTCCTTAAAACGAGCCAGCGCACTATCCGCCTTCTCACCAAAAAGGCGAGCGCCATCAAAGGGCATATCCATGAGGGTACTCTGGACATCCCCCGAAAAAGACGTGGACCTCAGCCAGGCGTGGCGCCGGAGCGCCACTGTGGTGGAAATCGCCCTACCCAGCGAGTCCGTGGTGTCAAGTCCACACCGTATGGCATGTCGCGCTGCATCTCGCCTGTCAGCAAGTGCCTGGGAGAGACGTGTCCGGGCCTCCACCGGACACAGTGGCAGCACGTCCTCCACCGCATCCCACAGAGAGTGGGAGAAACGGTCCAAGAGGCAAGCGGTGTTCAAAGACCGCAGGCCCAAACTCAGGGAAGAGAACAGTTTCTTGCCGAACTGTTCCAGCCTCTTGGATTCCCGATCCGGAGGAGCGGCCGGGAAGGAGGATTGGGAAGTGGAGGCCTGGATAACCAGGCTCTCGGGGTGGGGTATTGGGACAGGAAACTGGGGTCGCCCGGAGAAGGGCCGTGGCGCCGGGTCACGTTCCGATCCACAGGGGGAACTGTGGAGGGCTTGGACAAAGTGCCCTGCAGAACGTCGACGAGGGCCTCATTGAACTGCAGCAGAGGCTCTGTGGAGCTTGCTGGCGGTTGAAGCACCTCTGAGGATATTAGTCCTCACGGCCACAGCAGGCAACTCGAGCCCCAGGGCTTCGGCCGCCTTGCGCAGCACCACAGAAAAAGCTGCACCTTCCTCCGAAGCCACAGTCGGAGGAGAGATGAAGCCAGCGTCCGGCGAAGTGTCCAGACCACTGGCATCCCCCAGTTCGTCCGCCCAGTCCTGTGCAAGCTGACTCTGGAGGGCCATAGGGTCCTCAGACCCCTCAGTCGCCCCCGTCATCCGATTCCTGATAAACAGGAGGAACGATCAGAGCCGGACGGTAGATGAAACCTTCATCCATCGGCGTCGGTTGCGGCGCCGTGCCGGCGTCGGGTCCGGACAGGGACTAAACCGGGGAACGGCGTCGTCCGGAGACGGCACCGGTGGAGGAGGCATCGTGAGGTCGACCGGCGCCGACAGAGATCCAGGCCTGGATCTCTCGGGGACCTGCAGCGTCGGGACCGAAGTCGACAGCACCGGAGCCGGAGCCGCCGGCACGCGAGGTCGCCCAGTCGAGCCCGCGGGGCCCGAAGGCAGGCGTCGACGGCCGAGCCAGGCCCCTCATGGCCGAGAGGAAGGCACTGACCTCCGCCGGAGTCGCGTCAGTCCCAGGGACCGGTGGGTATGGAGACGGACGCGGCTCCTGCGGCTCCGGTGGAGCCGCGGGGGTGGGACCACCCTGACCCTCGGCCGAGTCGCGCGACCGGCGAGGGGAGTCCGAAGAGCGGTGTCGCCTCTTGGATCGCTTCGACTTACCCAGAGACTTCGAGCCCGACGAGCGATGATGATGACTGCGGCTCCGCGACCGGTCCTTGGACCTCCTCCTGGACCGGGACCGTGAGCGGCGCGGAGCAGAGTGCCGAAGCTCAAGAAGCTTACGGGACCGCTCCCGCCTAGCCTTCGAGGTCAAGGCCTGACAGTCGGGGCACGACTCCGCGTCGTGGTCAGCCCACAGGCAGTAAAGGCACCGGCGATCCGTCACTGACATCCGGCGATGACAGGCGTCACAGGCCTTAAATCCAGGCATCCTACCGGCACCAGAGTCGAGTCGACAAAGACCAAAAAGAGTCAAAAACTTTGTGTCAAAAATTGACGAAGGGGTAAGCTCTTCCCGGATTGGCGCTGTCTGGCGCGGAAAAAAAGAAGAACTGACATCAGCACGCGAGGGCGGCGTCTAAGTACGACGTCATTCCGGCGCACGACGCCGACGACGAACGCGGAGCCGCAGACGACGCCTAGCGACGCGCAAGGGGTATTGCTGACACAACAAATTCCGGATCCAGCCTGACACCTGGGGATATTCTAAGGTGAGGAATCTAACTAACGTGTTTCTTTCAGATCTAAAGTTAGCCTTTACCTTGTTAAGACCCTTGCAAACCACTGAGGTTTTAAACCAAGCCTTCAAAACAAAAGCATCTAATGCGCTTCACACCCTCTGTTCATCAACTCTTCCCTCTATTGTGGCCGACAAATGATTTTATGGATGCATCTACCCTCTCCAGGTGTTCCTAAACCACTAAAACATACCATCACTCTTGTGAAAATCAAAACAGCGGCTGATGTGGGAATACTGGCCAATTATGAACCTATCTCTAACCTCCCGTTACTCAGAAGTGATTAGACCTCAGACTATGATTAATAATAATCTTGATTCTAACCTGAAAGGACCACCAAAATTACACTCAGCAATATGAAAAAAGAGCTTTCCCTCTCCCTGGATAAAGAGACTGCCCTGATTCTCCTTAACCTGTTTGCAGCCTACAGTAATGCTGATCACATGGCAGGCGTGGCTTGCTACCCAAGATGGCGGACGTATAGGTATACATCTCTGCCAGAATCCCCACAATCTGTAAGAATACCGACAGAGACAGCATCTTGTTTGTCAATCCTCCATGAAGGTAGCAAGGCTGTGAGCCTGAAGCACCAGTTTATGCCCATGGCGTAGTTCAGTTAATGCATTGGCCTGCTTGCTTGCGCCTAGAGGTCATCAGCATGCGAATGAGCCTGGGATGATCAACTTGGAGGCGAGTGGTCTGACCCACATTTGACAAAGTGGATGGCGGCGTTAAAGGAGCGGCACCCTCACCTAGATGCCCGAACTTCAAGGAGCAGGCACATGTGCAACACTGAGAGGCTGGAGCAGAAGAAGGATGCTCTTTGATTCATCTGGCTGCAAAGCCATGGGTTGAGATTGACAGCAGTAAATGGAGGGAACTGTGGCTAAGAGAGGTGGGTCACTTGGGCTCTGTAGTGGCCCCTGGAGATGGCATACGCAGGAGAGTGGCGGGCGTAAAGAAAAGGCCCTAAAATTGGCTGCATATATACTAGGTCCACATTTGAATGCGATATTGATTGATCTTTCCATTGACTCAGGATTCTTTGTCCAGCATTAAGACAAGCCGTGCTGGGAACCAGTGCAGCATGGGTGGAGGGGCAAGGTAGAAGCCTCCCAACAGTCATTGCCGGTCTTACCACATACTCTGCTAGCAGCAATTCCTGAAACAAAGGAAATAAAAGGTATTGTTGTGGGAGCTGCCTGATATAAAATGAACACCCCACAGACTGTATCCTTAGGTCCCCAGAGGGGACTCAGCTCTGGCATGTTTCAATCCAGGGTTTCACCTATTGCAGATGCTAGTACTCCGAGGCATTCCAAAGGAGCTCAGTTGGGATAAATCATGGAAAAAGACAATGTGATACCAGTCCCAAGCAAAGATTGAACGACTGTCCAAAGCAATACGTGATAAGGGTAGTGCTGCTGCTGCTCCAGAGGCACCTCACGCACTGAGCACAAACAAAATGTCTGCTCCGATGAAAACGATCTTGCATACAATAAAAAGACACCAAGACATCATTAGATGGAAAAATTGAGGAAATCCCAGTTGATGTGTTACTCCTGCAACATGGTAGTCGTAAGACAGTTGAGAGGGCTACAGAAACGTGTAAACATACAGAAGAAGACAGGGTGCAGACTACTATGCACACATTTCTCTCCTGACTTGCATCTTTATCTAAGTTCTTGGAGGAAAGAGTTGAGTAGATCGAAGGAAGAGACCAGAAAAATAACATACAGATTTTTAGTATTCCAGAGGATGTGGAAGGTCAGACCATGGAACCGCTTCTCTACCTCAAAACTTGAACCCTACAAGAAAAATGTGCTCAGTGTTTTGCTGCTGACCAAGCGCACATGGCCCTATCGACTTAATGCCCCCTTCCACTGAGGTGCATTCCTGCACAACTTAATTAAATTGACAGACCTATTATTTTGAGACAAAACTCAGAACTTTTCAAAGAGGTGCCTCCACGCACCACTAGGAGGTGCTGTGCAACTGCGCAGTCTCTGTTCTACTCCAGACATGACTGAGAAGAGCTGCACAGAAATGCCACCCTTGCACTGACGCCAGTCTCTTCCTGGACACTTTCTGCACCCTCTGAAGCAGAACACAAAACATTTGTCAGTACCAGTGAGCTGGCCTCTAACTTGGGACCTTTTAGATTGTAAAACGAGACCACTCCACAGAACAGGATTGTGGGAGGGCAGTGAGGAATCTGCAGTTAGATAGCATACCCACCAGAGAGAGCGTTGCTGAAGGAATTAACTTGCTTTCCTGATGGATACCTCTAATCACAGATTCCTCACCTTTAGAATAGATACCAAAGCAGTACCTCCCAAAAGTTTAGGGTTTGTGGAGTGGGCTAAGAAAATCTTGCAAGACTAAATGGGCGAAATGCACTTCTCATCGGACCGGGTGGTCAAGGCAGTAGTGCTTCATAAAAGGGTGCACCAAATCCCATATCATGGCCTGACAGAAGTTGAGGACAGGCACTCTGAATGCAAATTCAGTAGTGGCAGCCTATATAAAATAGGCTCGACGACCTTCCGGAGGCTGCTTTTTGGCAAATGTATAGCATATCTTAATGCAAAGGATTACCCACCTCAACAGAGTCCTTTTCTGCAGTCTTCCCTTTCTTCACTCCAGGGAACCCGACAAAAAGTGTTCAACCAATGGTTCTTGGTATGATTGATGTGGAAGCTTAAGCTTTTTTGGCGTCCAACTGATGGAGCCTCTTCTCCTCTTTTGAAAGGTGAGGCGGTGTGAAGAATGCTGGGAAAGTCGAGGATTGACCAACATGGAAAGGAGTAATGACTTTCAGTAATAAGAGTTCCAGAGCCCTCTGCACCAGTTTCTCTGGAAAAAGGTGGTGTAAGGCAGATGAACTGATAGAAGGATTTCACTCATGCAACGAGCTGAAGTGATCGCAATGATGAAGGCTGTCTTTAAGGTCAGAAGACTGAAAGAGCAGTTGTGCATCGGCTTGAAGGGAGTATACTGGTGAAAGGTCAAGACCAAATTAAGGTCCCACTTGGTCATCACAAAAGGTTTAGGAGGGAATATGTGTATTAAACCTTTAATAAACGGACCATAACTGGTGATTTAAACAAAGATGGTTGCCCCAGGAATGGGCAAAGAGGGCCAACGAATAGCTTTTATTTAGTGCCCAATGCTAGGATTTCCTGGCCAAAGATAAAACAAATAATAAAACATCCAACAGTTTGGTTTGTTAACAGTCTTGCAGACCTCGCCCCAGAGCATAACTTCCTCCCACCGCTTGGCATAAATGGACTTCCATGGACAGTAGCTCAGCTCTCCTTAAAACACGTCAGAGCCAAGTTTGACTTTTAACCAAAAAGGCGGCATCTATCATCAAGGATGACTGGATGTCCCCGGAGAAGTCAATGGACCTCATCTACAAGTGGAACTGAAGACCACATTTGTCCAAATCGCCTGTCCTATACAATGAATGGTGTTTAGGCCTGATCAGATGGCACCCTGGCCATCTTGAATGTTTTGGGCCATTTACCAGGTGAGGTACCAGTCCACTGGCAGCTTGCAGGTCAATGTACCAGTTTTGCTCTTCATAGTGTAAGGGAAAACTCGTCCCCATCACCAGCGTTATTGTCTCTAATGGCAGATTCTGGTAGGAGTCTGAACCAATAAGTTGGTGCAGTGCCTGTGTGAGACTTTACGGTAATGGTACTGCATCTGATTTGATAGGACTGAATATTAGCTGTGCCAAGAGTCGATCCGAGCATGGCTTCTGTCAGGATAAATAATGGTCGGAGTCTGACACCATGACATGTTGTGCATCTCCTCTGGCAACAGTAGCATTGGTTCTGGTGTTGTCGATTTTGGCACTGCAACAGAAGTCGGTACAAACACCTGTATAGGCTACCCTTCCAGCACAAAATACTATGCTAAGACTAACTTTAAAGATTTTGCCAGCTTGTATGTGTGCTGTAGAGTGCAGCATACATGCAAAGTTGCAAAAGAAATAAAAGCATTTCTCTGTGAAAGAACCTGGTTGAAGTGGGCGCTATATATATATATATATTTTTTTTTTTACCAAAACCCAGTCTATTTTATTTTTAAAAAAATAGTAAACTGGGTTTTGCGTCAGAAGCACAAATTACTTGTGTAACGATATATCTGTGAGACACATTAGTTAGTGATAGATTCCTTACCTTAGAATATCCCCAGGTATCAGACTGGATCCGGGAAGTTTTCGTCAGCAGTACCCCTCCGCGTTGGTAGGCGTCGTCGTGCGGCTCCGCGTACGTCGCTGGCGTAGCTGCCGATAGGACGTCGTCGGAGCTACTTAGACGCGCCCACGCGCGCTGACGTCAGTTCTGTACACGACTTTGCCGCGACAGGAACTCAGAGCCATGCCAGAGACCGACTACTGGTGCAATAGAATTAGGGCCCTGAAAGGGATTACCTGAACCCTAGAGAACAGTTCGCAGAACGGGGAGGATGGGCGGGTGTTAAGGAATCTATCATTAACTAATGTCTCTTACAGATATATCGTTACACAAGTAAGTAACTTGTGCATCTGAAAGAGACAAGTTAGTGATAGATTCCTTACCATAGAATACATACCCAAGCAATACCAGCCCCGGTGGTGGGTCTGCGAAGTGAGATTACACCAGAAAGTCACAGAGAACCGAACGTCTCTCCGGACTTGACTGTCAGGGCAACAGTGTTTAGTGAAAGTATGCAGCGAGGCCCAAGTGGCTGCCTGACAGATGTCTTGCAGGGGGACACCGCGTCCCAATGCTGCAGTAGCTGCTGTCGCCCTGGTAGAATGGGCACGCAGTCCAACCGGAGGTTCCTTTTTAGCCAGAGAGTAACAGGCTTTAATGCACAAGACAACCCATCGGGAGATAGTTCGCTTGTGCACAGCCCGGCCTTTCTTGGCGCCCACGTAGCCAACAAAGAGCTGGTCATCCACCCGGAACTGTTGTGTGCGGTTGAGATAGAACGAAAGCGCATGTTTTGGGTCCAGACGGTGGAGCCTCTCCTCTTCTCTTGAAGGGTGTGGAGGCGGAAATAAAGTGGTCAGAGTGACAGTTTGCCCGAGATGAAAGGCAGTGACTACTTTCGGTAGAATGGAGGGACGTGGTCGAAGCACAACCTTGTCCGGATGAAACGCCAGGAAAGGAGATTTACAGGAAAGAGCCTGGAGCTCACTCAGCCGCCGAGCGGAGGTGATGGCCACTAGGAAGACAGTTTTTAAAGTAAATAACCGCAAAGGACTGTTATGAAGAGGCTCAAAGAGAGCGCACATCAAGTATCTGAGAACCAGGTTCTTGTCCCATTGAGACATCACAAAAGGAATAGGAGGGAAAAGGTGAGTAATGCCTTTGAGAAATCTATTGACAACTGGGGACTTGAAAAGAGAAGGTTAATCAAGCAGCCTAAGAAAGGCTGAAAGAGCAGAAAGGTAGCCCTTGACAGTGCCCAGAGCAGGGCCCTGCTGGGCCAAAGAGAGAAGGAACAATAGGACCTCAGAAAGAGGGGCAGAAAGAGGATCTACAGCTTTCGCTGTACACCATGCCACAAATTCTTTCCACCGACAGGCGTATACCGTTTTAGTGGAGGGACGCCTGGCTGCCAGAATCACATTACAGACTTCAGGAGGAAAGTCAAATGGAATCAGCTGTCGCCGCTCAATCTCCACGCAAGGAGGTGGAGGCTAGACAGGTTTGAGCGGAGGACCGTCCCCTGTTGCTGCGACAGGAGATCCTCCCGAAGAGGCAGTCTGATCGGGGGATCCATGTTCATACCGAGTAGCTCGGGATACCAAACTCTTCAAGCCTAGTCCAGTGCCACAAGAATGACTTGGGCCCGGTCGCGTCTGATCTTCTTCAGCGCTCTGGGCAGAAGTGATATAGGCGGAAAGGCGTACAATAGACCGCAACTCCACTCGCGACGAAAAGCGTCTGGGCGAGTGCCGCCTTGGAAACTCCAACGCACAGAACTGCTGACATTGCACGTTCTCTTCGGTGGCGAATAGATCTAACCAAGGTTCTCCCCACTGCTGAATGAGACCCTGTGCCACCTGGGGGTGAAGACTCCATTCGTGATCCAACATGCACCTGCGGCTGAGTTCGTCCACCCTGGCGTTCAGGGTACCTGCCAGGTGTTGAACCACCAAGGAAACGCCTTGACGTTCCAGCCACGTCCACGTAGAGCCTCCTGACAGTGTCCACGACCCCACCCCGCCCTGCTTGTTGCAGTACTACATGGCGGTGGTGTTGTCTGAACACCTGCACTACTCTCCCCTTGACAGAGGGAAGGAATTCTTTCAGTGCTAGTAGGATCGCCCTGAGCTCCAAAAGGTTGATATGGAGCTTGGACTCCGCCGGAGACCAGAGGCTTCTGATCTCAGTCTCTCCCACGTGGCCACCCCATCCCAGGAGGGACGCGTCCGTCACTACGCGGGGAAGGGAGAGGGATCTGCCGCTGAATCAACGCTGGTCCATGAGCCACCACTGCAAGTCCTGTGCAGTGCCCTCCGAGATCCGGAGGTAGTCAGACAGGGTCCCCCGATGCTGCGTCCACTGGAACTTCAGGTCCCACTACAGAGCCTGCATATGCCATCTGGCATGATAGATCAGCAGGAGGCCATGAGGCCCAGCAGCCTCAGGGTCTTCCTGACCGAAACCCAGGACCAGGGCCAAAAGATCGGAATCATAGCCCGAATGTCCCGGACTCGCTGTTCGGGAGGATAAACCCGAAACTGCGCTGTATCCAGAACCGCTTCGATGAAGAGGAGCTTCTGAGAGGGAATCCGGTGCGACTTCGGCACGTTGATGGAAAACCCCAGCAAATGCAGGAGGTCGGCAGTAGTCTGGAGGTGGGAGACGACTGCCTGGGGGCGAGCCTGCCTTCAACAACCAGTCGTCGAGATAGGGGAAGACTGAAACCCCTGACCTGATGAGCTGCGACCACCACCATCACTTTCGTGAACACCCTAGGGGCGCTTGTAAGGCCGAAAGGGAGCACGGTGAACTGAAAGTGCTCGTGGGCCACCATGAACTGTAGGTATCGCCAGGGGGCTGGCAGGATGGAGATATGAAAATAAGCATCCTGCAAGTCCAACGCTACCAGTCAGTCTTGCGGGTCTAGGGCCGCAACTTCCTGCTGGAGAAGTGCCAAGTGATCCCCCGACATGCGCTGGTACTGAGGTGGCATGGCTGGAGGGGTAGACTCGAAGGGGAGAGAGTAGCTTCTTCGGACTATCTGCAGAACCCACATGTGTTGCGGCTGCAAGGAGACTGCGGCTGCGCTGTCTGGCAGTTCTGAAAGGAACGCGCTTGGGCGCCTCGACCCTGAACTTGAAAGGAGCGAAAAGCAGACCCCGAGGGAGTGCGCCTGGTGGCGAGACCTAAGGACTGGGCCGTAGCCCAGAGTCCTTAAAGCGTTCCAGGGTGCTATCCGCCTTGTCACCAAAGAGGCGTGTGCCATCGAAGGGCATGTCCAACAAAGTGTTCTGGACATCCCCGGAGAAGCCCGTAGTCCTGAGCCAAGCATAACAGCGGAGCGCCACCGTTGTGGAAAGTGCCCTGCCGAAGGAATGTGCTGTGTCAATTCCACAACGGATAGTAAATTTAGCAGCATCTCTCCCCTCGGTAATGGCCTGGGAGAGTACCGCCCGAGCTTCCACAGGGCACTGAGGCAGCACCTGTGCCACGGTGTCAATGTGAAGAGCGGACCAACAGGCACGCAGTATTCACCACCCGCAGCCCGGAACTGGCAGAAGTGAAAATCTTTTTCCCAAACTGCTCCAGTTTCTTGATTCCTTGTCCGGAGGAGCAGAATAGAATGCGTTCGGCGAGGCAGAAGCCTGGACAACTAGACTCTGAGGCGTCGGGTGTTGTGTGAGAAAGCTGGGGTCGCCCAGCGCCGGGCGATGGCTGTGTGCCACACCCTTATCCACAGGAACCCCTGTGTTGGGTTTGTTCCAGGTGCATACAGGATGTCAGTAAGTGGATCGAAGGGCAGCAGCGGCTTCGCGGAGGAGGATGCTGACTGCAGCACCTCAGTCAGGAGATTGGTCCTGATGGGCACAGAAGGGAGCTTCAGCCGCCCTACGCAACACCACCAAAAAAGTCCCAACCTCCTCCGTAGCCATGGAAGAAGGTGACAGTGTGCCAGGGTATGGAGAGAAATCCAGATCGCCTGGACCTTCCATATCACCCTCCCACTCCGGCCCATCTTCGCATTGAGCTGCCAGAGGTCCTTGGACCCCTCCCAGTACTCCCCTTCGTCCACCGGCCGTGCACGCCCACTTAACGCAGTTCGTTCCGTGCGCGCACGGTGCGCTTCGCGCACCGCGCGCCCACTTTACGCAGTTAGTGCCGTACACGCAAGGTGGGCACGCAGTGCGCTACGCACACCGCGTGCCCACGTTACGCACCGTGCGCACATGGAGGACATATTATGCGCTTCCTTGTGATAGGTAATCTGTTAAATTTAATTTGTAAGTGATGACAATAATATGCCATGCACAGAGAGTGTTTTTTTTTTTAATTAAAATTTTTAGCGTAAGCACACCGTACGCGTACGGTAAGCGTAATCGGCGAAATTTTCAAAAAATAAAAATTGACCGTTTTTGGCCTTGGGGGATCTTTGAGGACTCAACTAACATGGCTATGTGCATGGGCACTGTCTAAACAGCCCCTTTATATGTTTTTTGCCTTTGTTTACAGCCCCCCCCTCAGAGTGCGAGAGAGAAAATGGCGGCCGCCGCTTCCTGGTTTCGACCGATTCGAATGTTTACTTAGATGTAACAGCCAATCAGAATCGCGCTCGCGCACGCCACCGTACGCGTACGGTAAGCTTACGGTAAGCGTACCGTAAGCTGGCTCAGATATATATATTGATTTAAAGGTTATTTTCTCAGAATCTACTGAACAGATTTACACCAAACCTACAAAAGGCACTTCCTTGACCTGAGGACTACCTCTCTGCCAAATTTCTAGTAATTCTGTTCAGCCGTTCGGGCTGTAGCCCTGTCTAAAGGTCCTATGGAAAAATGCATGGGAAAAACGCGTTTTGGGACCCCCCTTTTATCTTAGCCCCCGCTTGACGAATCCCCCCGAGACTTTCAGGGTAGGAGCGGAGCGTAGCGCCCCACCTATTTTGAGAAATTCGCGAGGATTCGTCGACCGGCGCCAAATTTATTCAAAATAGAATGTTGCGGATTTCCTATGGAAACAGGGTCCTAACTATAACTACCTACTGGCGACCGCCAGTAGGTAATATATATATATATATATATATATATATATATATATATATATATATATATAATCTACTGGCGGTCGCCAGTAGATAGTTATAGTTAGGACCCTGTTTCCATAGGAAATCCGCAACATTCTATTTGGAATAACTTTGGCGCCGGTCGATGAATCCTCGCGAAATTTTCAAAATAGGTGGGGCGCTACGCTCCGCTCATACCCTGAAAGTCTCGGGGGGATTCGTCAAGCGGGGGCTGAGAAAAAAGGGGGGTCCCAAAACGCGTTTTTCCCATGCATTTTTCCATAGGACCTTTAGACACAGCTACAGCCCGAACGGCTGAACAGAGTTACTTGAAATTTGGCAGAGAGGTAGTCCTCAGGTCAAGGAAGTGCCTTTTGTAGGTCTGGTGTAAATCTGTTAAGTAGTTCCTGAGAAAATAGCATTTAAATCAATATATATATATGTGGGCGGAGCCTAACCACACATCTCATCCTGAGATCTGATTGGCTGTCAGCACTTCATCCAAGAAGTGTTGGCAGCCATCTTGGGACCAATATACATGATAGCACCTCATTAAAAAGCATTGCAGTTAATAGAAGGTTTTAAGACTTTAGTTACATTATAAATAATTTGTTGATGGTACCATACTCATTTTAGGAATTGTGGTATGTTCTAAGGTGATTTCACCATGTGAAAAAGCCTTCTGCTGGGATATCATGATTGAGAGAAAAATATTTTCTCATGCTTTTACCACAGAGGTTTGGAAGGTGATCTATAAGCTAAATTGAGAGCTTATTTTCTGTAAATTCACATTATCTTTCTCAGTCATGTGAGAATGAAGTCTGACATTCTCAGTAAAACATGTACATCCAACAAGGGCAGAGACTGTCAGTTGATTCCTTTGTGTTCTACTGCAGCTTTCCAGAGTGTTCCAAAGAACTACTAGAGCGCTAACCGTCCTACTTATGATAAATGTATGGCACACCTGAAGCCATCTTGCTTGGATTAAAGTGGTAACTCTTAAAACATTTAATTTAAAAAGGAACAAAATGAGGGGGTTCATTTTTCCATAAAAAGTATGATTAGTGCTGCAGAAAGAAAAATTAGGGCACATTTTGAGTGACTTCTCAAATCCTCTTCTATTTCATTAAAAAATTCTGACATGCAGACTGAAACATGCACTTTCAATACCAGCAGCAGTTTTCCCTGGTGAGCAGTAGCTTTACTACAGTGATCTAATGAGCAAAAAGAGTGCTAACATTCTGATTTTATGGCAAATGTGTGACACATTTGAATGCCTTCTTGATGGAATCAAAGTAAAAAACTGAAAGTATTTCCTACTGAGGAGACTGCAGTAAATGAGGAAATTAGGAAACTTCATAACAAATAAGTCTCCCAAGATGGCCACCAGAGACAAAAGAGCCCAAATGTAGCCCAAATATCACCCAGATGTAGCCCAAGTATAGCCCAATGACAGAATGTCCAAGAATGTTCTTAAAAACAACTAGAGCACTTACTGTCTTCATTATGACAAAAGTATGGCACACCTGAAGCCATCATGATTGGAATAAACTGGTAACACTTAAAACATTTAATTTAAAAAGGAACACAATGAGGGGGTTCATTTTGCCATAGAAATTATGATTAATGCTGAAGAAAGAAAATGAGGGCACATTTTGAGTGACTTCTCAAATCCTCTTCTATTTCATTAAAAAATTCTGACATGCAGACTGAAACATGCACTTTTAATACCAGGAGCAGACTTCCATGGTGAACAGTAGTTTTACTACAGTGATCTAATGAGCAACTAGAGTGCTAACATTCAGAATTTATGGCAAATGTGTGACATATCTGAATACCTTCATGATGGAATCAAAGTAAAAAACTGAAAGCATTTCCGACTGAGGAGACTGCAGTACATGAGGAAATTAGGAAACTTCATAACAAATGAATCTCCCAAGATGGCCACCGGAGACAAAAGAGCCCAAATGTAGCCCAAAATCACCCAGATATAGCCCAAATATAGCCCAATGACAGAAGTGTGCAAAACACTTATTATTTTGTGTTTTTGCAGTGTTATATAGTGCAGACTTGTCAGGTATTGGAGTGCTTTACATGAGCATTGGTTACATCACACAAGAACAAATTCATTTTGGTTGTAGACATGGGGAGACTAAGTGATTTGACCAGAATCACAGAATGTCGAGCTGAAGCAGAAACTTCAACCTGGTTCCCCAGTTGCAAAGTCTGCAGTTCTGGAAGTAACACCACATCCTCTCCCCTAAGTGCAACATTTAATCAAGTTGTCAACTAGATAAAAAAACATAAAGATAACAAATAATTTAAAAGTGCTTTGTCGCTATTTGAAAACTCAGAAAATATGTCCTTATTTTAGTCTTTTAGAGCACTAACCATAATTTTGATGCCAATAAGACCCTCTCATATATGTAATTTCTAAAGGAATGCTCTAGGTATTACAGTTTTGATTACATCAAGATGATGTCAGGCGTTCCACACTTTTGTAATAAATATAGAATGTTAGCGATCTAGTTGTTCATTAGGATACTGTTGAGAGGCAGAGGCCAGGGGCACGGACTCTGAAAATTGAAGGCAGGTAGGAGGGTGCAAAGGCAACAATTTAACCACACTGAGCAGGCAGGAAGGGCCGTGGAAGCACAACAGACTATGGAGGGCAGTGGAAAGGGGGGCAGGGGCAACAAACCAACAATACAGGACTTGCAAGAGAGGCTGTTGGAGGGAAGATCTATTACGGGTCAAGGAAGCTAGGGGCGGTCCCCAGAGCCCCGGGAGCCACCACAGAACTGAGCAGGAGAGTGAGTCAGGGACAAAAGGGGCACCTTAATTTGAGCCGGGGTGCCTAGGAACGCTTGCTCCAAAAATGAAGAAAACAGACATATGAGACATGGAATTGGAGGCAGAATACAATGGCAGTTTAATGAGAAGATGCAACTTCAAAGAAACCGCAGAATAGAGACATAAAGTACAAAATACAGAATCCAGATAATCATACAGCTGTCATGATATTCTCTGTATCTCAATTAATGGACTGACAGAGAGAGAGAGAAAACACATCTATAAATGCATCATGAGAAACAAGTTACACCAAGGAAAATGTTACCTAGGGACACTCACATTTACTCTTAGAGCAAGCATTCCTGCAATTACAATACAACATCTTTTAAATGCAAAAGTAAAGAGAACAATGGTTAAACATAACATGACATTTCATATAGGTAAAATAGAATAAGATACTTCAAGCAAAGCAGAGCAAGACATTTTAAGCAAAGGAAGACAAGAGCTCCCAGTTCTTGGGGAAAACCTGCACAGCCTGTTAACCTACATACAGACGGCGAGGTTGTCCGTCGATATCTGTGGGTGCTCCCTTTTTATATCATTTTGTGGGCTCCTTTGCACGCTACATCTACCTACGTATGCTACCCAAAAGCTTCGTCTGCAGATTTTACCAGACATTTCGTCATTTACCCACTTAATGCTGACAATGGACTGGGTGAAAAGGTCAGTCTCTCAGGCCAATCGCTTATCGTAAGTTCCATAGAGCAAGCAGAAAATAATGGGTATTGTACAGGAATTCAATATATTCATGTATAAAATCTCCTCAGTTCTCCTAACTTGACGCTCTGCGGTTGCCACTTCCTTAAAAGCGGGAAACCTGCCCAGGAAGCAAGTACCAGTCCAGGATGCAGCCTACTGTATGTCGACAGCTTCAGGGGGATGTTGAACTTTGATACCGAGCACGGAGCACTCGGGTGGGGGCTACTAGTTTGGAGCAGAAGGCCTCGCAGACCTGCCTTCAGACTGCTATACACTAAAATTGCAGAGCTATGGTCAATTTAACAAAGAGGCCTACATATTGACCAGAAGGGCCTACACAGGGGTTTTATGCTGGCTGAGTGGTAAGGATGTCTCAGGATAATTATATAGCAACACAGGACCCGCTGGTCAATTTAATACGGCCTACAAATGCGGCTGGCAGGGCAAGGACAAGGGTCTCATACTTCAGGTGTGGACAGAACGGGCCAGGGGCCCCCTGTGATACAAAATCTACCCTCCTTCAAGGCTGTGGCAATGTAATAGACCATTGTGGGCAGAAGGAAGAGGCAATGGTAGTACAACCATACATGCCAACAGACCCGATTCAGCCAGGAAACGTCCAATGTTTTTAAGCTCAAATGGGCTTTATTTGATCTGTCTCCTGTCTACAATATCCTCTTTTTCAATGTAACTCAAAGGGGAAAATCAATACCCCAGTTTTTTTTCAAAATCTCCCTCTTACCAAGTTGAAAATGTTCACAAGTTTGGTACATTGGATCATGGAAGGAAATGGGATAGGGACATGGACTTGGATAACAGAGGACAGGAGAGACCTGGAGAGGTGCACCAAACTGACCCTGCAGGGCAGGCATCAGGGTTTGCAGCAGCACAATACACCACACAGGGCATGCAGGACGGGAGTGCAGCACAACAATCCATAGAAAGCAAGAGGGAGGGGACAGGACCATGCACATGGACAACAGAGAACAGAGGGGCAAGAGGCAATGGTAGCTAGCTGACCATAATGGACAGATAGGAGAGAAGGCTGCAGCATAACAGACCATAAAGGGCAGGAGGGACGGATCAGGGGCATTACAATGGAACAGACAAGCCAGGAGGGAGGGAGTAGGGGTCTGCACATGTAAACAGAGGGCTGGGGGCAAGGGGGCAGGGCAGGAGCAGCAAGATAGCCATGGAGGTCAGGCAGGATGGGCACTAGAAGCAAGACACAACATGAAGAGCAACAGTGAGACTGTGATGGCATACACACAGACCATGGAGGGAAGGTGGGAGGGGGTCAGGGGCAGCTAACTGACCACACAGGGAAGGTGGGAGGGGCCATGGCAGCACAGAAGACCATGCATGGCAAGTGGGAGGGTTAGTGGCAGCACAATGGCTATGATGGGCAAGAAGGAGGGTGCAGGGGCATGCACAAAGGACGATGGAGGATAGAAGGGAGGGTCAGGACCTGTGCACAGACAAGAAAGTTCAGGGGAAGGGGCCTCACAACAGACCACACGGGGCAGGCAGGAGGAGCAGTTGCAGCACAACAGACCAGGGAGGGCAGAAGGGTGTGGCAGTACAATGGACCATGTAGGACAGGAGGAAGAGGATAGAGGCATGGCATGTGGACAGGCAGGGTGGAGGTGGCAGGGACAGGTTACAGTCATCTGACAATGCTAGGCAGGTGGGAGGGGAGTGGCAGCTCAACAGAACATTCAGAGTAGATAGGAGTGGCAGGTCCATGGGACATGGTGGGCAAAAAGGATGGAGCAGGGGCATGCACAAAGACATCGGAGGGCAGGGGGAAGGAGAATAGGGGCAGCAAGCTAAGCACAGAGTTTAAGCAGGAGGTCAATGATGGGGCATAGAATTGGGCAATGGAGGGCAGGAGGAGTGGACTGGTACATCATACTAAATTGAGGGCAGTGGCAGCACATCAGACCATGCATGGCAGGAGGGAGGAGGCTAGTCCATGGATTCACACAACAGAGGATAGGGAGGAGGGGGATGGGGCAGCAAGCTAACTGTTCAGAGAAGGCGGGTATTAGAAACTTTGTTTTTAAAACATTTTGTCTGTGCAAACTACTTAAAATATGAACAAGTATGCAGCATAATCTCACTTTTATTCAGGAAGAAGAAGACGTTAGTGACTGTGACTCCGGGCTCACTTGGCAAAAACACCCCCTGACCCTCCACCCCCTATCGCAAAATGTAATGCCCGTGAAAAGGGTAGGTGAACACAGTGTTATATAGAACATAGTCCTGAGAGCACGATTGAAAATGAAAACTAGATATAGTGTATGGTATAAACTATGCACCAAAAAGTGTGATATAAGATGAACCAGGCGTGAAATATAATATGCAATACATTGTGCGCAATGACAGATTCATTGGAGAGCGCGAGATAGCACAGGCACTAGCGCGTGCTATGCGATATGCGCCTTGGAGTGTAATATGCACAGGGCAGTGTTGTGTAACCTAACTAGTCTCTAAAGTTGTAATATAAAATATGTGCTGGGGAGTGTAACGTTGCATATGCACTGTGACAAAGATATGGATCCCAAATTGTAATATCTATGGCATAGCACTGTGCGTTATAACATAGGCATCGAGGAAGGCACGTTAGATGGGGCAATATAACCCGTGCGAAGACAAGTGTGGCATGACATTTTCACGGGGTGGTGTTACAGTGCACATGGGCTAGAGAGTGTCATAGCATATGCACTAGCTAGTGGAATACAATACAGAGGTGTGTGGCACTCGGCAGGCAATGGTGGGTGTAACACAGCATTGGGGTCTGTCAGGAGCGCGCTGTGACTCGCAAGTGATGTTCGTCCCCTTTCCAGAGAGTAAAATAAAAAGTATTACACATCCGGCAGTGGATGTGTGTTTTATTAACTGTGAGGGGGGTTTCTTGCATAGTTTTGGTCGAATTTTTGTCGAATCCCCTTTGAATGGCTTGGTGTGCATGTGTATTAAATGTGCCCGTCAATAGCTACCCATGTTTGTATAAATAAACGACAAGGGTGTCTACCGGGATTAGGCACGGTAGAGCATCAGACATGTCAGAGCTTCACTAGTGGTGTAAATACATTCCACGTGGATTAATTGCATGCATAGTCGCCTTTTAATGAATATCACGCAAATCGTCATGGTGATAGGTACGTACGGTTTGTCCAGCATGTCCTAGGTGTGTCTATAAATATATATTTTTTAAAAATAATAAAAAACAGTGGCCGGCCCTGGGGATTGGGGTCAAAAAAATATAATTAGGAGACAGGCCCTGGGGGATGGGGTCATCAGGGCCAATAAATTAGAATAAGAAGGGGAACCACACAGCCCCCCTTCTTAAAAAAATAAAATAAATAAAAGACTGGCATCGTGCCGGAGGCCATGCCCCCTCCATGCAGCACTCTGCAAACGCGCCCCCAACAGGCATCTCCAGTATGCGCCAAGGAGCTGCGCTGCAGACAGGTGTTCTGAGGCCAAGCCCCTTTTTACACCTCTCTGCAACGCAGCTCTGTGGCGCTTACTGGAGGTACCTAGTGGTCTAGTGTGACCCTAGGGACCCTTAGGATTCAAGGGGACTTAATCTCTCAACTTAGAACAGCCACAGGGCGCGTTTACACAGTGGTGAAGGGAGGGGACGGGGCCTGAGGTGACGTGTGCAAACACGCACCATGGCACGTTTTAAATTGGGGATATAATTTCCCTTCAATACTGAGGGCCCCTGGGGGCTAACTAGCCCACCAAGTGCTTCCAGTAAGCGCCACTGAGCTGCATTGCAGAGAGGTGGTCCAGGCCGTGCCACTTTTTACACCTCTCTGCAACGCAGCTCTGTGGCACTTACTGGAGGTACCTAGTGGGCTAGTTGGACCCTAGGGACCCTCAGGACTCAAATGAACTTAATCTCCCAACTAAAAACGGACACAGGGCGTGTTTACACAATGGTGAAAGGAGGGGACGGGCTCTGAGTTAACGTGTGCAAAAACGCCCTGTGGCCTGTTTTAAGAGGTAGTTTTAATCCCCATGCCCTATTATATACTAGGGGCTTATAGAGGAGGTAAGGCTAATCACAGGGGGACCCCAACGCATAATGTTCCCTAGTGTATGTAGGTGTTTTCACTGTATTCTAAGTGTCTTTTAACATAGCACTGGCTCTAGGACTGGTTAGTCAGACTCAGTTACCACCAGTATCCGTCTGAAAAAGTTGAGGGTACAGGATGATTTTGCAACAAGGCTTCTTTCTGCTCTTCTTTTTGTTCTTTCTGCACGTTATCCTTCTTCCTGCACTTATCTTCGTATTTGAGGACTTCTGTTGCTTCTTTCTGCACTTCTTTTGTTTCTTTCTGTGCATTTTTTCTTCTTTCTTCACATGTCCTATCTCTGTAGGCATAGTTAGAAATTAGCATTTAAAAAACCTTTGAAATTAACAGAAAAAACCATAGGTTTCAGGCACGTTATAGTTAGGAATTAGCATTTAAAAAACCTCAGAAATTCACTGAAAAAACCATAGGTTTCAGGGGTGTTATAGTTAGCTGGACTTTTCACTTGTACAAAACCATTGAAATTCCTCCGTTATAGTTAGTTCAGCTAACTATAACTCGCGCGCCCGCAATGCACTGCTGATGACGTCACATATTACATCACTCATGACATGGTCAGTGACATCACTCATGACATCACTGATGACATCTCAAATGACATCACTGATGACATCACTGATGACATCATCCTTGTGATAGAGTGGCAGACCTCCTCTCACCCTAATATAACCTTTGATACACACATTCAAAAATAGAGACTAACATTTTCAAAACAATGGACATACCAATACCAGTTACAACAACCTCTTCAGTAATTCTAAGATCCACATACACATCCACTCATTCACCAACAGTCCAATACAGTCACTCATACATGTACTCACTCATCATATGTACTCATACACCTATACATCCTGTTACACAATGCCACTCATCCATAGAGTTACTCACACACATAGTCACTCATGCTAATAAAGAATCAAACATACATTTACTTGCATATACAGTTATACACACACCACCACACTTACTTCTACGGAAACTTACACATACTTAGTCTTTTAAACAATCACTTATAGAAACACATACTTATTCATACAGGAACTCTTTCAATCTCTCACTCTCACATATACTCACATATATACACCAATAGTCACATATACTAGTTTAAAACATATGTAGTTACTCATAAAGACACTATTGAGACAGTCATTCACTCACTAACACACCCATACACACACTCATCCACCCATACAGTCCTGCACACATACTGTGTTCAACACATACAAACAGTGAGTCACTCATTCATGCACCTATGCACTACGTAATACCCCCCACCGATCCATGCAGACACTCAGACTGATACTCAAAAAACCAACTAATAACCTATATAGACACCCATGTAGCTACTCACCAACCCATGCAGCCACTTATACACAAAGTGAGAGACTGATACAGATATTTACATATTTAAACATTACTCACTAAGCCATGTATTCACTATGATACACTTAATCAGTCAGTTACACAATCAATTTTTCAAAAACAAATCATCCATTTAGACACTTATATACCCATTTATTCTTCCATCGACCTTGAGATATACATATATAAAACATATTTAATTTTCAGAATAACACACATTCACTGGATGATGTTATCAGTGATGTCATCAGTGATGTCATTTGAGATGTCATCAGTGATGTCATCAGTGATGTCACTGACCATGTCATGAGTGATGTAATATGTGACGTCATCAGCAGTGCATTGCGGGCGCGCGAGTTATAGTTAGCTGAACTAACTATAACGGAGGAATTTCAATGGTTTTGTACAAGTGAAAAGTCCAGCTAACTATAACACCCCTGAAACCTATGGTTTTTTCAGTGAATATATATATATATATATATATATATATATATATATATATATATATATATATATATATATATATTTCCACACCTCTGCTCCGTTCAAGGGGCCCCTGGCGCTTCTTTATCCGGTGCGATGCTGAGGCCGAGCTGTGCCATCATAAATCATCCAACGGTTCCCTGGCAGGAAACCAATTAGCACGCACTCACAGTTTGCTTAGTTTTGTCCCAATTCTTTATTTGTCTTAACAGGTATCCAGTCTCAAGACTGGATACCTGTTAAGACAAATAAAGAATTGGGACAAAACTAAGCAAACTGAGAGTGCGTGCTAATTGGTTTCCTGCCAGGGAACCGTTGGATGATATATATATATATATATATATATATATAGATAGAACGTCGATCACACAAATGCTTGAACTCTAGGCAGGAATGTCTACACATGTACAGCAATGGATGTAATGTTGAGACTGGCCCAAGGCAAAAATGTATAATCTGATTAATATCATTCACAAGCCTTGTGACATGCCTTTTCTTTTTACGACATCTAGGTACAATACCTGATAGACTGGTTTGAGCAGTACCAGGTGAACTTCCAAATGCATGCATAAAATAGTCAAATCCACTTCCACTTGGAAAACAGTCCATAGAATTCAATTATATCAGAGTGTACTTGGATTGTACGTTTCACTGGATGAAGAGCTTTCTCTACACAAATCATCATTTTTATTATGATATTTCTGAAGGGCATGATCAACTGTAGAAGAGTCCGGCTATTAAAACCTGAGATCAACAGTTCAAGTGACCCTATCAGAGTGAAAATAGCCATGTTTTCATTTTTTCCAAAAGCAGATAATTCTTGCCTACGCAAGATCAAAAGGCAAAGGAGTTCCAAAAGACTGGCCCCTTAAGAAGCACAGGCACCATCTAGTGACCAAGAGAAGGTGAGCTGAGGAGTAACATGCGCAAAGGTTTAGGGAACCTAGCCCACTGGCTACTGACCACATCTAGAACTGAGGGCACTTTCTGAGCATTAATAGGGCACTCCGAAATCAGATCTCGACTGGACTTGAATGACTGACCTGCTGCACCAGGGACGGTAAAATTAATAAATCTTGATTAATGGCTATATAAACATTCCATAATAAATCTAATCCGAAGAATAGAAAACATAATTCTCAATAATCCACATTACGTTATAGCCGATACTCAGGCATACTCCCTGTAGTTTATCCATTCTTAATAAAGGACAGCTACGATCCAAAATAACGAGATCACAATGGGAAACATTCTGTTTAAAGTGCATATGAGACTAGCAGCAACTATACCTCTACCCTGAAAAGTGCAATGTGCGAATGTTTTTGGTGTATACAAGAGGATCACATACTATCTAAAGTGCATTGTGCAAGTAGCGAGAATTATTAAAAAGTTCCTCTAAAGCACCCAGGTCTTATAAACTCCTCTCCTCTGCAAACCCATTAGAAGAGAAATGTTGCCAAATACCTCTAAATCTTACAAATGCCCCTACACGCTTTGCGTAGGCCTCCTCAAATCTAAAAGTCCTGGACATTTCGTTAAACCAGTGCTCAATACTGGGTTGTTTATTGGTTCTCCAATTTTGAAGGACAAGTGGCCTAGCGACTGCTATGGAGATTAGTATAACATACTGCTGGTATTTTGTTAAACATTTCACCTTCCTTGAGGAACCAACTAAAACCAACATAGCTGAAGGCTCAATTGTCAAAGACATAATCAGAGAAATCTCGGAAAAAAACCCTTCCCAGAATTGCTGTAAGTTTTAACATTCATAAAATATATGCACCCATCAACCTGTTTATTACATCGAAAACATTGATTCTGGCTCGTTTGAAACATTTTATGCAATCTCTGGGGTGTGTAATATAATAACCATCTAGATAAGAAGCTCATTCTCTTGTAATTAGCGCCTCTAAGTGCTTTATTCGCTAGCTCGCTAAGCTGTTTCCATTCTTTAACAATGAACTTGCAACCAGTCTCTGAATGAATTTCCTGGAACTCTTTCGTCAAAATCTCTTTGGAATGGGCCTTTTGATGTAGTAACCGATACCAACAACCAACCCCCGCCATTTTATTTGCCATCTGCTTAGCGATTTGACGTGCCATCTCATCCATCATTGAATAATTAGCTTTGAGAAAATTAACTAACTGAAGAAAACTCAAAGGGAGGGCAGTGGTCAATATAGTGATTTGTAATCGAGCCGTTTCCCATGTGATTAATGTTTCATGGTTATAAAAATACCCAAGCTGGGCAAAACCCAGTTCTTGCCAAATTTGATAGAGCCCTCTAGACAATACGAGACCTCCTACTGCACAGTCCTGGATAGGGGTGAATGCATGAAATGCTGGAATATCTTGTGATTTTAAACATAGCTGGGTTCTTTCCGCTAAAGTCAGGATCACTTTATATCTGTTTTTTGGGGGAAATTTCGCCAGACGTAAAAAAACAGGGAGTCTTATAGCACTTTCCTTAAGCATATGTATTAACAGAAAATTGTCAAAAACTGGCTTTTCCTCACCCAGTTGCGAAAGTAAGCTAGCTAAGGAAGCCTGTTAATAAGTTGAAAAATGCGGGAGTGCCGATCCTCCTGATGTTACATCCAATTGTAATGTAGCTATCTTAACCATGGGGTGTTTATTATTCCATACAAACTTCCCAATTGCTCTAACTCTTTAATATAATAATTCAGAATTTTCTAAGGGAGGTTGCTAAAAAGAAACGGAAACAAAGGGAGCACCGACATTTTGACCATAGAGATCCTCCCTATTAATGATAAGTGGAGCAGAGACGCTTTATCTGATAAAGTTTTCACTTTCGTGAGCATACCATTATAAGTCAAGGAAAATAACTGCCCAAAATAGTTTGTGATGTGTATCCCCAAATATCTAACTGGATGCCGTGGCCTTAACTGAATGGTAGCTGGGATATCCGAAGGAATCAAATTGAATGTTAATATTTCAGTTTTCGCTTGATTTACTTTATAAACCCGTGTAAACTTCTGGATCTCATCAAGAGCATTCTGAACATTAGCCGCCCCTGCTTTAAGATATAAAATAATATAATCCGCATAAAGCTTACTTTTTGCCATCCCCTCAATGGGAGGCCAGATGATTAAGCTCTTCCGAATCCTAACAGCTAGGGGTTTATTAAACAAAGAAAACAGAAGGGGAGATAACAGGCATCCCTGTCGTGTGCCCCGCTTAATATTAACCTTACCGGCTTCTGATCCGTTGATGATAATTTGGGCTTCCGCATAACTATATACTTCTTTTAGCATCTGTAAGAATTGTAACGAAAAACCAAACTTATCCAAAATTAAAAATAAGGCACTCCAGTCTACTAAATCAAAAGCCTTCACAGCATCCATCATCATAATCACGGCATTCGTCTTATTGATGGAGAAATAATCAATGGCTTGTATTAAAAAATACGTATTAGATGCTATCAATCGTCCTGGGATGAAACCATTTTGGTCGGTATGAACCACTTGTTGTGCACATGGCGCTATCCTTTTTGCCCAGATTTTCATAAGCAATTTATAGTCTGTGTTTAACAAACTGATAGGACGATAAGAGCTGGGGTCACAGATCTTTATCCTTTTTAAGAAAAACTACTAGCACTGACTCCGTAAAACGTTTGGTGATGTCTATACCTTCCTTTATTTGATTGAACAATTTTGCTAAAAAGAGAAGTAATTCTTCTTGAAATGCCTTCTACACTTCCGCCGGGATCCCGTCCACTCCACTGACCATAGCATTGGGCATACTTTTTAATACGGATAGAACTTCTGGAATTCCTATTGGGCCATTCAATGTCTCCGTAGAGGGACTGGGCTCGTTGTGCCCTGATTGTAGAGAAGACTCCTCGAGAGCCCATTGAAGCAAAGAGACTCCCAGGGTCAATTGGCGGATCTGTTCACAGTACGGGGCCACTACAGCTGAGAAGGCTGCTGGGGCACATTGTTAGCCCAGAAACTAGACTACAGCCAACTGCTGCTGTGCAGCACCAGGGACCAGGAACTGATGCTCAAAGTTGCACCCAAGTTCGCTGAGCCTAGGAGAGTCGTCGGAGTGCAGCTTGGTCACCCAGAAGCAGAGTTACTGCACTGCAAAGGATCTGGCTGTTACTGACCCTGAGACCAGCACTACCTCACCCCCTTTGTGGACAGAGGAGCAGCTGAAGGAGGACTACCATCGACCACACTGCACCCACAGCAGCCTTGAGCATCTTGCATCCCTTTCTTCAGGACCACTTCCATAGGAAACCACTGCAATGGATAAAAATGCCTGGAACTGACTGAGGACTGCTTCACCTGCAGAGGTAATTGCTTCTGAGAACCTTGATTGTCCCCGACTAGCTACCTACTGGAGACGGCCACAAAAGTGACTGAAATACAACTAGGCCAACTAATTGGGGAAAAAGATTCCAAGTGTCAACTTAGTTGAATTTGAAATGTTTGGAATTACTATACCATGGAAATTCTCTCTGGAACCCTAAGGAGGATATTTTTCATTGTGAGGCCTAAAGATACATAAACAATTTTTTTTTTTATAAATTGGTGTACGATATCTTTAGCGCCTTGTTTATTTGTTCTTCTATTGTTTTATTACTGTATAGATGCTTTACACATGATCCTCTGTGTAATACTTGCTGTTTAGAGCAACAGCTACCCAAGGTAGAGCTGAAGGTTTGAAAAACTAAACCTACAGGTCCTAAAGGCATTGGTAGGTGCATTAGACGGTGAGGTGGCACAAGCACACCATATAATATACCCAATTCCTCACAACTAGCAACTCCATTTTACCAGAATCTAATTTATAGCTATTAAGAGTCACCCACTGAGAATAAGCCATAAGGCCACTGAAAACATTCTTATGGAACAGTAGAGTTACCATGTAACTTCAAGAAAAGCGTGTCATTTGCACAGCAGATACACTTAAGACAGAAGGATTGCATTAGTCTTGCTTGGGGACGCACACAGAGGTTAAATAAAGTGGGACTCAGAATGAAATATTGATGCATATCACAAGTAAGCAGTTTAAAATCAAAGCAATAAAGATGCATAATGACTATCTGATCCCAAACCACTAGGAAGGAAGCAATCCAAGAGAATACATCCCCCAGATCCCTGTCCAGTATAACTTGATGGGACATAGTACTATGGTCGACCGACTGACCCAGGAAAATCAGTGCGGCAGAACCACTCTGATCCAGAATCCTGCAGAGCACATTATGACCAGCTACAAGTGCACCTTCGCTGACGTAACTGGACAAAAGAAAGCATGAACGGGATCTAGCAGATAAATGTCCAACATAAATTAGGAGAGTTGGCTATTCAGCTCTCTTTCTGCCAACCAGGCACTAAAAGCCAACAGAGAAATAGATCTGTAATTATCTAGAGTTAAGGTGCCTAAACATTTTTTTTCAATAAGGGTAGGACACATTCTCTTTTTTAGGCACTCGAGACAGGCACTGACTCAAAAAATAAGTTAACCAATATACACATCAGGGAAGCTAGGTTAGTAATGACCAACTTGTAAACCCACACAAAGCAGGGTTCTGTAGGAGTCCTAGATTTCACTGAATTTATCTATCAATTTTATTTATATATTGTGCATTCAAGGGTGCCAACAGAGAGATACTACTCCGTGGCGCTCCTGAGCCAGATATGTTGCTGTTTGACTGGCCTACACATCTTCAATGTCTCATTTTACTTTACCATAAGTAAAGAATTGAGGAGTTTTTTTTCCAATACCATACTCAACATTGCTCTCCAAGTCAATGATGTGACAAAGGGCTTGAAAATTAGCTCTCTCTTCTATGGAATATTCTCTAACACACTGACTATAGAATTGAGCAGATAAGATCCCTCCAACATGGCATGTTTACATTACTGCATCATTGTCTATTTTGGTCTCCTCATGAAGAAAAGGTTACTTACCTGTGGTAACGATCTGTCTGGTGGATACTCTTATCTACCAGCAGAATAATCCCAGGTGTCAGACTGGATCCAGTAACCCCAAAGCTCTCACGTCGTTGGGAGGGGGCACTGGCTTCCTATCAACAGAGGAAGTGCATTGGATGACGTCTCCAAAGCCATATAGCGTCCACCCTAGTGCAACAACGTCCTTTTCCATCATTTCCAAGCCTTTAGGGTGAACAGATGGCTTGGCATCAACATTAAGTAGTGCAGTACTAAACTTGAATTGGGACTTAACTTTCCCTACTTTTAAGAAAGTGCCCTCTTTTTGCATGGTTGCCCCCACTTTTTGCTGAACTGCTGATGTACTTTGACTTTGAGTGTGCACTGGGCTCCAGCCAAACAGATACCCAGGGCCTATGTTCATTCCCTAAAACTGCATTGAAAACAACACCCAATTGGCACTCTCTGGCCACAGGTCACCCCTGGTAAATGGTACCACAGGTAACCAGGGCACTGTGACCAGAGAAGGCTTCTAAAGGCTGCAGCACTTATTGTGCCCCCCTTAGAGGGCCTGCATCTTTACACACACACAGACTGACTTTGCAGGCTGCGTGTTTTGGTGCAGAACAAAGTGAGAAGTCGACATGGCACCCATCCCTGTGTGCCATGCCTACAACCCACTACCCTGGCATAGATCAGCCACCCCTCTAGTTGGGTGTACTATACCAGTGGAGAGGGTAGAGGTGCACGAGCCCTGTGCACCTACAGTGTCTAAGGCAATTCTTAGACATTGTAAGTGCATTAATACCATTAAGAGTATATGGTGCTGGGAGTTTGTCATTACGAACTCCACAGTACCATAATAGCATTACTGAAAACTGGGAAGTCTGGTATAAAACACCTCTCGGCACATTAAACCCACACTGATGCCAGTGTGGGATTTAATGAAAACTGCACACTGAGAGCATCTTAGAGATGCCCCCTGAAAAATGACCTAACACTAGTGTCCAGGCTGAGTGGCTGCTCACCAGCTGCCACCACAAGACATGTTTCTGGACCCCTGGGTCAAGAGCCTGCTGCTCTCGGGGGTCTGAAACAAAGCACATCCTGGGACAAGGTGCCAAGCCTCCTCCCCCAGGATGGGCATGGTCCACAAAGGGGAAGCTTCAAAGGCTTACTTCCTTTGTGAGCTTCCCCAGGCATTTTGCTGCTTCCAGCAACTGGTCCCCACCGGTTCTGACCCCCACTTTGGGCGGGAGAACCAGTGGGAAAACCAAGCGAGGAAGGGAGGTGTGGCATCGTAGAATGTTGCTCACGTTGCCTGGACAAAGGAATGTTTATGATTGAGGGGTTTGGAATGATGTGAAGCAGAGAAGCAGTTGAAGGTAGCTTCAGAGTGCTTGCAGCAGCTTCTGGTGGATGGGATCATTTACTTGCAATAAACTTGAAGAACCAACTATTATCACCGACCTTATGTGCTTTATTACACTTGGCGACGCTGGATGCGATGCTGGATGGTTCCCAATTCGTAAGGATTCATGCAAGATCCCAACACTACTTCGTTATTCAAGCATCAATTGCAAAGGACACGCTTTTTGTTCCGATCGTACTGCTCTACAGCTTTGCAGCACCATGTCACGAAGTTAGTGTGGATTCTGACTCGTTTAAATGTAACGCTGCTCTGTGAGTAAGTACGCTCTTATCTATTTACAACAGCTGTTTTTGGATGCGTTTTTTTTTTTAGTCCGAGTGAAGCAACGTGATGCGTTGTGCGCGAGTAATAAATGCGAGAGAAGCGGAGCATCGCTCGATCCTAAGACTTTTGGCATTTGTGTGATATCGGCGGTAATCTGGCACATCAAGGACCATAACGAAACCTCATGGCATTTTTTGAATGTGTGCCTACCGTTTCGAACGCTGCCAAGGATCTGCCATTACACTGTTCAGTGTTCCGGTGTATGCAAGAGTAGACGCACAAACGTCTCACGTCATCAGCCCACGTTTGGTATTACGCTGGTCGTCAAGGGAACGCCTGGTGTCACCGACATTCTACACGCATCGCGCTGTTTATCCAAGCAGCATCATCAGCTCGTTTTGTCTTTGCGCTGGTTGTCAAGGCAATGCTTTGTGTCACCAACACTCTACACGCTTCGCGTTGGTTGTCTAAGCAACCGCTGTAAACAGAGAGATTGCTGCTGCCTAGTGATACACACGTTTCATTTAAAAAAAAGAGAAAAGAAGAGGAACACAAAGTAATACTGGTGCATAATTTGAATAGTAAATGAGGGAAAGGAAGCAATTTTTTTTTTTTTTTATTCATTCCAGCCTCATAGTAACCAGTAAGTGTTAAGTGACAATTCTTCACATTTTTGTCTTTGCATAAGGTACAATTTATTTACGAAAAGTGGTCAGGTTTATAGCTTTACAATGCAAAATGTTACTGCACCTCCATTTTTTCTGTCAGAACCAGGGGATCCTCCCATTAAGTGGCAAAAATGGCGCAAAGTTTTTGAAAGGTATGCTAGAGTTTGTGGTGCGTCTCTAAGTGCAGAGAGGAAGACTGCCCTGCTATTACATTGCCTAGGTTCAGAAGGACAAGAGGTCTTCGATCATCTTCCTGAACTGGTTGATCGAAACCTCAATGAGTACGAAATCTCTATTGCTATGTTAGATAAACATTTTTTACCCAAGGTTAGTACCATTTTGGAGAGGTACCATTTTGGCAGAAGATCCCAATTGGAGGATGAGAGTGTCGAGAACTACATCACATCGCTCAGGAAATTGGCTTCCTCATGCAAATTCGCTGCAACTCTCGAAGAAAGGATAAGGGATCAATTCATGTTGGGTTGTAGCATTGAACGCGTCAGAGAGGAATGGTGGCAAAAAGACGAACCGAATTTAGAAGAAGTTATTGTAATTGCAAAGAGGATAGAACACTCTTTAAAATGCGTAGATGTCATACAGAAAAATGGAGGAAGTGAAGAAAAAAACTCTGTACATGCTGTCAAGACTGCACCTAGAGGAACAGTTGATCATAAAGAAACCCAGAAAAACGAAACTGTAAAAGAAACTCCCAGGAAATTTAATGTATCTAATGTTAAATGTTTTCGTTGTGGGAAAAATGGTCACTTTGCAAACGACAGGCAATGTCCAGGGTGGAAGGTTACATGTAGCAAATGTAAAAAAAGGGGTCATTTCTCGGCTATGTGTAAAGGAAAAAACTACAAAGGAAAAGTTAGTGAAATATATTATGACGTAGATGATGATTATCAAGGCCAAGATGAAGTTGATTGTGGGCAAATTCAAGTACAGGTAGTACAAAATGGAGAGGGGAGGTATTGTCCCATTGATGAGATCTTAGTTGATGGGAAGCCTACTAGAGTCCTTTTTGATTCAGGTGCGAAAATAACCATTATTTCCAGAGAATTTTACAAAAAACAAATTATGGGAAAGGTAAAGGTTATTCGTCCTGACATAAAGCCTGTTGCCTATGGGGGTGAACCAATTAAACTTGTTGGGTACTTCAGGGGTTTAATTGACTACAAAGGTAGATTAGCCAGTGCAAAAGTTTATATATCACAAAAGGGAGATAGCATTCTCAGCTGGTTCCACCAGAAGGATTTAGGGGTCATGCTAGATCCAAATTCGTCGCCCCCCATTATTTTGAAAGAGAGTTTTGTGTCTAAGATGGTATCTGTGGTTCAAGACTCTTCCAACAAGGAGTTTGCAGATATTTTGAGGAACAGATTTCCAAGTGTATTTTCAACCAAATTGGGTTGTCTCAAAGGGTACTTGCATCATATCAGAATGGTTGACAATGCTAAACCCGTTTGCTGTAAAGTTAGAAATGTACCAATTGCAGTTAGAGATTTAGTCGAAGCAGAGTTGGAGCGACTCAAGGACGAAGGAGTAATTGAAGACGTAGAGGCCACTCAGTGGGTTGCTCCGGTGGTCGCAGCCAAGAAAAGTGATGGGTCCCTTCGTTTGTGTGTGGACCTTCGCGAATTAAATAAGAGTGTAGTCATTGACCGATACCCCCTACCGAACATAAGTGACATGTTGATGTTCCTAAAGGGGGCAAAAGTATTCAGTACCATTGATTTACGGTCAGCATACCACCAGATTAGATTAGATGATGATTCTAAAGATCTAACGGCCTTTGTCACCCCTTTTGGGACATTCAGGTTTGCTAGACTTCCTTTTGGGCTGGTGTCAGCAGCCTCAGTTTTCCAAAGGGCACTGGAAAAGGTTTTAAAGGGTCTAACAGGGGTAAGAATTTACCAAGATGATATTTTGATTTTTGGAGGTGACACAAAAGAACATGATGACAGATTATACAAGGTGTTGGACAGGTTGCAAGATTCTAACCTTACAGTTAAGATTGAAAAGTGCAAATTCAGGAAAAGTTCAATTGAATATTTAGGACACACTATCTCTCAAGGAGGGGTGTTACCTAAGGAGAGTCTTATTAATGCAATACAGAATCTAGCTGCACCTACGAATGGAGAGGAACTTATGAGTTTTTTAGGTATGGCCGAGTACTATAACAAGTTTATTAAGGGTTTCGCTTCTTGTTGCGTGCACATGAGAGCTTTGTTGCGCAAAGGTTGCGAATTTTTGTGGGATGCGGAATGTGAACAAGAATTCTGTAATCTTAAAGAGAAGTTAAACTCCGCTCCCAAACTGTGTAGTTTTGACCCCAAGAAGAAGTCAATTTTGATTACAGATGCAAGTTTAAAGGGACTAGGAGCAGTCTTAGTTCAAAAGGATCAGTCCCAAGAGCAAGTCATTCTTTTCCTATCCAGGAGTTTGCGAGATGCTGAGGTTCGCTACTCCGTAATAGAGCGAGAAGCTTTAGCGGTATACTGGGCAATAAGCAAATTAAAAAATTTCTTATGGGGTGCTACTTTTGAAGTCAGGTCTGATCATAAACCTTTGGTGGAAATTTTCAAGAACAAGGGGATCGATGCTGTTTCAGGGAGAATCACAAGATGGGTGGTCGGACTTCAAGACTACAATTTTGATGTAAAGTATCTACCTGGGGTGGAAAATAAGGTAGCTGATGCTTTGTCCAGATTGATTGGAAAGGAAAATGGCAACGGTGATGATGAGTGTGAAATGGATGAGGAAATGGTCTGTCTAGTGGAAGATTCTGCTATTGATAAGGACAAATGGAAAAAAGAGGCTCTTGAAGACCAAGTATTGGTGAAGGTTTTAGAGGCCATTAACGGTGGGTGGAAAAAAAAACATAGAGAAGACATAGAATTGGAGAAATTTTGGCATGTTAGAGACCAGTTGTCGGAATGTGATGGTCTACTTCTCAGGGGTTTGAGGCTCATTCCACCAAGTAGCATTAGAGCAGATCTCATTTCGCTCGCACACGTTACACATCAGGGCATTTCAAAGACGAAAGAGAGACTTCGTCTCAATTATTGGTGGCCAGGGATGGATATGCAGGTTGAAAGGAAGATAAGAGAATGTGTAGAATGTGCCCTGAGTGAGAGGGTAGCGAAACCCAAGACACAACCCATGGTGATAAGGGAAAGACCTGATGCCCCTTGGAAAGAAGTGGGTTTAGACATTTTGGGCCCCATACAGTCATCGGGTACTGATTGGTATGTTTTTGTGTTAGTTGATTTTTACTCAAGATGGCCTGAAATAGGTATTTCAAGAGGGGTTGAAACAAAACATGTGATAGGTTTCTTAAAGAAAATTTTCTCTAGGGAAGGTATACCTTCTAATATTTTAACGGATAACGGAGTGCAATTTGTATCCAGGGAAATGCAAACATTTTTTGAAAAAAATGGTATCAAGCACAAGAAGTCGTCATTGTATCACCCAGAAACCAATGGCATGGTTGAGAGGTTTAACCGTGTACTAAAAGAAACTATTAACATGGCTAGGTCAAGTGGTCTGGATTGGCGTAATCAAATTTGGGATAAGGTTGAAGCTTACAGGGTATCGCCTCACGCCGTCACTAATAGAACGCCTTTTGAACTATTCAGGGCTAGATGTCCCAATACTCGTGTAGCCCCTCCGTGGGTAAATAATATGCAACCTGGGTTAATCACTAAAAATGATAAGTCTAACTGGAGGGTCAAAGAATCAGAGAAAATTATATCTAGGAAAGAGAACTTTGATGAAAGGAAATCTGTTAAGAGGACAGTTGTGAAAGTGGGAGATTGGGTTCTCATAAAGAACCCAATCAAAAAGAGATCTGGAGTAAGATTTTTGAAACCCATTCAAGTAATAAAAGTGTTCACAAATGCTGTAAAAACTGCTGACCACCGCATTTGGAATTTGAACAGGGTGGTGGTGGTAAGGAAAGAGTTGTTGATTAGGGAGAAGTTGTCTGATGGTATTGATGCAAGCAGGGCTCCCCAAGGTATTCGCAAATCATTGTCTGATGGTAATGATGCAAGCAGGGCTCCCCAAGGCATTCGCAAATCATCCAGGGTTTCCAAGCCTCCCATGTTTCTAAAAGATTTTGTTAAATAGGTTCTGAATATTCTTATGTTGTATATAGGTTTGCACCACTGGTGTAATTCATACATTTGTCTTCGTAAAGGAAGGGGATGTGTGGCATCGTAGAATGTTGCTCACGTTGCCTGGACAAAGGAATGTTTATGATTGAGGGGTTTGGAATGATGTGAAGCAGAGAAGCAGTTGAAGGTAGCTTCAGAGTGCTTGCAGCAGCTTCTGGTGGATGGGATCATTTACTTGCAATAAACTTGAAGAACCAACTATTATCACCGACCTTATGTGCTTTATTACAGGAGGTGTGCCCACCTTTGCCAACCCCACCCCTCAGGTGGGGGAGGCAAGGTGAAGCACAATTCTCAGTCCCCACCATCTTGCAGATGGGGGGGGACACAGCTACCCAGAGAGCCATATGCCCCTCTCCCACTGGAGGGTGGCATAATAGGGGGTGTACCCACCCAAAGGAAGGGACCCATTCGTCCCATTTTACTTACCTGTAACGCCCGTAAATCTAGTATTTAGGGGCACCCCGAACGTTACCTAATCAGACAAGCAACGACCAAGAAGAAAAGGACCGAACAGCCGTGCTGAAGCTAAGAAGAGTAAGACACCCACTGACTTGGCCTCAGCCCTACCGGCCTGTCCCCATCTCGATCCTGCAGAAGCGAAACTAGTGTGTCCTGCAGTCAGCAACCTCAAGAACCCCGAGGACCTGCACTGCCTTCCAAAGAAAAGACTGTCTCCTGTGAACACCGGATTTGTTCACCCAGAGACTCTGGCTATGGCCAAATCCGCGAGTCTGCATCACTCTGCACCCCTCGCCCACGGCCTGAGTTTGAGTGGCCCAACACCATGAGGAGGTCTCCCCGGCGATTCTGAGCAGAGATCTGGTTAACTCAGACCTGCCTCGAATCTCCCAGCGAAGCCTGCAGCCTCTTTTTGGAGACTCTCCCGGACAGCGACCGGAACTGGTAAGAGAAACCAGACGTCTAAAGACACCCCTGCACCAGAAGCCCTGTGGCCTTGGGTGGCCCAACTGATGGTGTCCCAGCATCCCCAGGCATCCCAACTTACCTCTCCAACTGGTGATCACCTCCAGAAGATCTTCGTCCCCGAGCCTGCAGCCATCGTTGAAAACTGAGAATCCCCGTTGAAGTAAACTGTGCACCCAACGCCAAACCAGCACCCTGTACCCAGCCGCCGCTGCGGGTGCACTTTTTGTGCTAAACAGGATCCCCCTTTGCCCTGGGCCTAACACCAAGAGCATTGCTCCCACAACTCAGTAGCCTGCCCATGAGCAGCCACCAACCGGAGGCCCCCTACCCCCCCATTGGGCCTCAGCACTCTGCACCCAGTCACCCGAGTGCCGCTGAGGGTGTAACAAGTGTGCATCCTTGACCCTGGGGGAACCCTAGTTCTAACCCCAGAAACTCAACCCCAAAGACCGATTACTTACCTTATAACCAATATTATTTCTCTTCATAGGAATCCATTGACTGTTTCTCAGAAAAAAGTGTGGAGTTGATTTGTATGGAAACCTGAAAAACTACAATTGTGCAAAACTGATTTCACTTACCTTTTCTCTAGGGAATGTTTGTGTGATATCTAGGCATATGACAATGAGTAGAAAAAGTAACTAAAAAGTAATCTGTACAGTGATTAATACCTTGACTTATCTGTATTTCAAACAACTGCATTTGAACTTGCATTCACTTGTAAACACTGCATAATATTTTTGCAAAGCATTTATTTCACTTACGTGCGCCAGACTTGAGTGGATTCTAGAAATAAAATAACTTAATATTTTTATACAAACAAAATTGGTCTCAGTTCAGTCTTTGAGTGTGTGACATCATTTGCTGATTGAATTTGTACAACAAATACTTAACACTATCCTCTGATAAAGCCTTACTGCTCGGCCACACTACCACAAATAGAGAGCAAGGTGCTATCTACTTTTACCTCTGCCTACCTTTGGGGTTCCACTGGACCTCATTTTGGTATAGTATATACAGAGCCAGCTTCCTTCACTACTACACATCCATCAAACGGGAAGGCAGGTGGAAACTGTGAGGAATCTGCAGGTAGATGTCCACCAGAAATATCGGTAATCCAGGTAAGTAACTTTTTCTACTGATTGATATATCTACCTCCAGATCCTTACCTTTAGAATAGATTACAAAGCAGTACCCTTCCCTGGAGGAGGGTTGATGGATGGTTAGATAATGAGACCCTGAAGAACTTATCTGGCGAAGTGGCAATCCCTTCATATTTCAGAATTCAGGCAGTAATACTTAGGAAAAGTACGTAGGGATGCTCAAGTAGCCGCGTTGTTAATTTCTGTAATTTGAACACTGCTGGCAAGGGTGTAGGTTGAGGATTTGGCCCGTGTGGAATGAGCCCTGATCCATCACTTGCAGGGGTTCTTTCTTGGCCAAAGTGTAACCAGTCTTGATGCAGAGGATGATCCATCTGAACTGTGTTCACTTCTGAACCACATTGCCTTTCTTTGAACCGCAGTATCTAACGAAGCACTGGTCATCCAGTCGTGTATCCTTGGTAGAAATTGACCACCTGTGGAGGATCTAACCTATACAGCCGCAGTTCCTCCTTCCTTAAAATGACTTGGGCCAGGTCTAGGAGAATCTTCCTCAGAACTCAAGGAATAAAGGATATTGAGGGAGGGCATAATGTAGCTGAATATCATACCTCAACTGAAATGTGTCCCCGAAAGCTAGTCTCAATGGATCCTAGAGGGCACAGAACTGCTGGTACTGAGCATTTTCTGATAAGATTAACAAGTCCACTTGAGGAGTGCCCCATCAGATAAAAGGGTCTTGGACTACCTTCTCCAGGAAACGCCATTAATGATTGGCAAGAGAACACGGTCTGCTCTGACAGAGAGCCTGCTAAGTCATTGGCTGTTAACCAGATTCCTCTGGTAGTGTGCCCAAGACCACAGCCTCAATGCCTCTAGACGATGTAGTTGAGACCCTACTTCCCATTACTTGCTCACATAGTGCATCTCTGTTGTATTGTCCATCAGGATCTGGTTGGACCGACCGACCTTGGATGAACAGGAGGAATGTCTAGAACTCCGCCTGCATTATCCGCCGTTCCAGCAGGTTGGTGTGAAGCACCTGCTCCTTTGGGAAAAAGAGGCCTGTAATGCCCGCGTCCTCCAGATAAGCCTCACAACCTAGGGTGGAGGCATCAGTCACCAGAGTGTCCACAATCGGATGGGGCCTGAAGGCCATACCACGGTGCAGGTCACATTGTTTCCACAAATGACATCCGCTGCAGCACTCAAAGACATTGCAGTTGTGTCCAACAGGTCTCCCCTGGGCTGGAACCACTACCTTGGAGGGCACCACTGCAGAGTTCTCCTATGCCAACATACATGCATGACCAGGAGAATGCAGGAATCAAATAGATCTAGCAGGCACCAGACCTTCAGGACTAGAACTCATGCACCCTTCAGAAAGGATGGGACTATCTCCTGGATGTTGAGAATTCACGGAGGAGGAGCAATAGCACAGGGGGTAGTGCCCAGAACCAAGCCTATGAACTCGAGGAGCTGGGAGGACTCTAAGTGATGCTTGGGCCCAATGATTGAAAAACCCAGGTTGAACAGAGGCAAGAATGTCGACAGAAGATAATGTGTCACCACGCTCGCTGATCCAGGTTTGATCAGCCAGTCATCTTGGTACGGGATGACTGGGTTAAAGTCTAAAAGTGAGTACTGCAAATTGGTACTGAATGGAATCCATCACAAAATGCAAGTACTTCTGATGGGAACGCAGAACCAGAATGGGGAAATACGCATCCTGCAGGTTGAGTGACAACATCCAGTCTTCAGCTTCCAATGCCAACAACACTTGAGATAGAGGTAGCATCTGTAATCCTCCTTCCTGAGATTCAGGATCAGACGCAGACCTCCATTCTTCTTTGGGATAAGGAAATATATTAGGAGTAACATTCATGCCCAATATTCTTCTCTGGCACTATCTCCACAGCTGCCTCCTGGAGGAACAATGCGACTTCTTGTTAAGGTGGCCTGGAGGAAGGGAAGAAGACTGGGAGAATGAGGGTGGAGCCTGAAGGAAGGATAGGGTATACCCCCCCTTTCTATTATCTGAAAGACCCACCGGCCTGTGGTGCAGTGGAGGAACAGGAGGAGGCTGCTGGAGGCATCCATGGCCCATACTATGGGCTCTACTCTTAAATTGATTGACCAGTGGATTTTGGAGCTTCTGAGGCTGAAAGGGCTGGAACTAACAAAATGAAGCCTCTCAAGAATTCTTGAAAGCAATTAAACTGGTGATAGTCTGATGCTTCTGGAATCCCAAGGACCAGACTGTGGCCTAGCTCGCCTTTAAACATTTCAAGGAAGAGCCAACTTTACCCCAAACAGGAGTGTTCAGTCAAAGGGGAGGTCCATCAAGTTGATGAATACATCCGAGGAGAAGCCGGAGGTTCAAAGCCAGGCAAGTTGCCTCTGACAGACAGAGGTACCCATGGTATGCACTGCAGAGTAGGCAATGTACAAGCTGGATTTTTAGTGTGTGACAGGACGCACTCACTTTGCCCATGTCTCACAACGTCCTGGAAGTGGGCTCTCATGTCCTCTAGGACATTAGAGGAGTGGGTGGGGGGAGGAGGGTTGACCAGCTGGGCCATGCCCCTAAGACATGGGTAAATTGGGTCAGGATACAGATGGTATTGAGAGACTGGAGTGCAATACTGCCAGTCAAAAAATTATCCTTCCGCCATGCTTCTAAACATTTTAATGTCTTAAGAGACAGAAGAGAAGGTTCAAGTTAATTGCCCAGCAGAGCGTGATCCTTGTAAGACTAGACATTCTGGTGACGGCTGAGCCGTAAGGAAGGGAGGATTCCCTAGCGTGGGGTGGTAGTGCCTTGGCTTCACCCTATTGACCTTGGTGCCGAGGTGGGCTTCTCGCAGGCTGCCCTGACCTAGTCCAGCAAGAATTCACTGAACGGCAATAAGGGTTCTGACATGGGCACAGCTAGGTGTACTTTGGTGAGGAAATTTATCAAGTGCCTTATTACCTTTCTTTGTTGACCACTGAGTGGAAGGACATCACGTCAGGTGTAGGAGGCCATGTTGGAAAGTCCATTTTCGGGGAGGTGTCCACTCCACTGACTGATGTCAGACTTCCAGTTCTTAAGATTGTTGCCCTCCATCATCATCACTGTAGGCTTAAAGATTCAGAGGATCAGAACATGATCCAAAAACATCCTGGATTCTCTGTCTGTATTTCTCTTCCATGTGTCTCAGGGCCTTCATTCTGTACCTACAATGGGGTATGGATGCTAGAAAGGAGGTGGTGGCATTGGTGGTTTCTATGGTGGCGCTGGCCATGAAGTGGATGGCTGCGGCATCGTGTAGCAGATTGCTAGCAAAATGAATGGAGGAAGAGGTGCCACTGCTGAAGGAACAAGCCGGATGGCACGGGGATCCGAGCCAAAGGCATAAATATGGATAGAAAGTATGGCGCCTTTGGTCAAAAGATAGGCCAGATGGTACAGTGGCTTGAGCAAAGATGTTGTACGTGGCATTGAGGTACACTGTTGGATCCAAGTCTGCTGTCGGGACTCTAGAAATAAAGGTGTTGATGCAGGGAATTCTCTAACGATGGAGTAGATGCTGGTTGAGCTGGGAACTTCTGACTGTGTAGACGACAGTTGAGGTGGCCCCACAGCAGAGTCCTTTGGACTCACTGCCACAGAGCGGTTTGGAGGGCAATCTGCTGGTTCCTGTTGGAGATGGAGGGTATCTGGAAGGCTTACCTTTGCCATGCTTCTTGTGTTTTTTGTGCGTCCTCTGCTCGCCTGATAAAACTGAGGATGGTGACCTGGCAAGCGTCTTTAAGCGATGGGTGCACCTCTCATAGCAGGTCCGGGCCATGAATACTTGGCCTCATACCCTTTGAAGGCCTTCATGTGCATGCTGCAGCAAGATTCACAGGAACAGGAGTTATGGTCTGAACCTAGACCCCAAAGCCAGATGGAATAGTGGTCAGCCATCGAAAATGGTCTCAGTCCTTACATGGCTTAAAGCAGAGCAATTCACAGGAGACATTTGTACCGCACTGAATAGAATTTTCTGTGAAGAAAACTCAACACTCAGGAAAGAGCAAGCTCTGAAACCGCATCAAAGATGCAGAAAAAACGGAACTGACACTGTTGCACAGGGGTGGGTGCTGAGTGCGTCATCTTATGTTACTTCCAGCACTAATGCGAAGCCAGTACCTCCTACAGTCGACTTGAGAGCATTGAAGTTTTTTTAATCCAGTCTGAAACCCTGGATTATTCTACAGGTGAGGAATCTGTAGGTAGAAACACATTGTTTAGTCGCCAACCTCCACGAACAGGGTCACATAATATCAGCTTGTAAAGCTCTCTGAAAAATTTCAGAATAGGCTAGGATTAAATACAAGGCCTTCCGATATTTGCCACACACTGGAGCAAAGTTACTGCATAGTTGCAGAAACAGACGCCTCACTACATCCATCCCCAATAGAGACAATTGCTCAAGCTCTACCTACTAGATCAATCAATGATCCTTACACATAATGAAAAATTACAACAGATCTTTAGGGTCAAGGATCAAGCTTCTAGAATGCACTTTGTCAATCAAAGAATGGTACCCAAGCACATGAGGTTCTTTAAAACTCTTAAAAACTAAACAAGTCAGGCTTGCCATCCACTGAGATCAACATACAACACGATATGTGCAGGTGGGGAAGAGTCCTAGTTGCTTACAACATAGTTGGAAGATAACTTCCCCTTTCAGAAACAAGCACTACTTCTCTTTAAGTGTCTAGGCAGCACGCACTGCTCTGCAAATCACCAACATAAATAAATAACAGCATATAGCCACTGCCATGCAAAATGTCAATTTCAGTGATTTAAAAAAAAGATAAATAAGAATGGACTCTGCTCATAACAGATTGCAAAGCAACAAAAATGTAATCAGATTCCAGAAATTATAGCAAATGAGTGGTAATGAGCATACCAGAATGGAATGATTTAATTAAAACATCAGGGCCCTTATAACATGCAAACTGTTGCTGACATTTTTTAGTTCATGCCTAAAGGCAAAATGCTACGTCTGAGGCTAGCCACCATTCGAAAATAATCATCTCCGTTACTGACATTTGAAGACATCACCTACGTGAATCACTAAGTGATTTGCTGAGCTCGTCTGTTGCCAGATTGCTAGCACTTCTATTTAAGGGACTATAGTGTATTGACACAATAGAGGTGTGCAGCAAATGCCTCCCTGCTTCTTCACAAAGAATGCCACTTGTTTGATTCTTTGTGAACGGTTTATTAGAAACAATTGCTACCCTCCACTTATCCGCCTTCACTTCAACCTCTCTGGTGCTCAAAAGGAGTGAAAATGCCTAATAAAGTGAATGCAGTAGACCAAAGACTTCTTCTGTGGTAAATATGAGAGGGTAATTGGAGATGGAAAGAAGGCCTTGTACTCCACACCTTTGACACGAATGAGCCGTTCTAATAGAAATCAAATATGAACCTCCAGGAGACCCATAGTGGTCCCAGTAAGAATCCCAAGAGACTGTAGTGAGTGATATCAAGATATACCAGACAGAAATACAATCCCTGCAGTTGATATTTCTCACACAGTTTCCAGGACACAATAGAACTGAACATTCCCCAACTGCACAGAAAAGTACAGTACAGTAGAGTAAAACCTGGGCAGAGGAATCTACTGAATGCATGAGGCCATAACAAAGAGGGTTCTACCAAGCTACAGTATATGGCCTTGCCTTCTCATAAGAGCTACCAGCACTTTTGGGGGATGTGATCTCTAACAGAGGTTATGCAATCCTGAATGCAGTGTTGAGAATACCTTCAAGTAAAAGTATTCTTGTAAGCAGGTACTGGTAAAGATTTGGTCAAACTCTTGGACTTGTTCAGACTTCAAAGGATAGAGTGTGCCAGCTACATGTTTTGAAGAACAAAAATAACCTTATAAGCTAATTGATGGCCTGAATATGAATATACAGAAATCCTGCAAACCCCTCAAATTTGTTACCCAAGTTGTTGGTTGATAGAAATTCAAGCTAAACGGCAGGACCCCACGCTAATAATTATAATTTCCTACAACAATGGAGGGAGATATTCTCAAAGTGGATACCAACTGAAATTTGAAATTATTCACCCTCCAGTCCAGTTTTTATCATCATCATAATGTCTTGGGTTACAGATGACCGACTGTAGATCAACATCACAAGTATGTACCTCTTCTGGGGCAGCACTAAACGAATCTAACAGGTCTTCACCAGTGTGTAAGAAACTAGTTATTTACCTGTAATAGGTCTGATGCTTTATTCTCGATTCACATGCCCAACATATCACACCAGCTCGTGGTTGGAGCTGGAAAGTGCTACTTTCTTTGTTACAAGGAAAAGGTTTTTTTGTGTTGAAACTGGGCATGTCTGAAATCAATCCCACCCAGAGTAGGGTAGAAACCCTGTTTGGTGTGTGCAAGCCCGCATGTGCTTTTTAACACCTGTGAAAGCATGCTATTTAGCTGGAAAGACATTGTATTGTTTAACCATTTGCCATGACCAGCCTGCTAAAGATGCATAGCCACATGTTTATATTACATACTCGCATGTCTTGCATACACTTGAAAAGAATACTCATTGGATGGTTTAGACTGACACACGGTTTTGTTTACCAGCAACCTGGATACTCCAGCTTCTAGGCTAGTGCTCGCTACATTCCTTCCAACCAAGGCAGGGCCACCCCCTCCCCCACCCCAATGCCGCATGTTCGGACCAAACTCTTTTAGGGACATGTATCCCCCACTTTAGTTGTGCTGGGCCTTCTTTTGTGTCCTCTACTGTCTTGGAGCCACACGTCTTGGGAAACAATGCCCCATATAAGCCATCCCATACTTAGACTGTCTCCTGGAATGTTGCCGGCTACTGCCGGTTTCAAGAGACATGATCATTTGCCCCACAGTATTGAACAGTATTTATTAATTTTGTCCTGGCTGCATACCACCGCAGAGAATGCAGACCCTCAGGAGGCTAGTCAGTTTGGATCAAAACCACCCTTTGTTGTACATCTAGGGAGATTGGATTGAGTAGTGCTGATGTACAGTGTGTTTTCCTTTCCTTTCCAACATGTAGGGCATACTATTTGTATAATGTGTACTGTAGGTATCTGGGCAATGGCGATGAGCTACAAGCAATTGATTTGATTGGTACACATATAGCTGACCTCCTTGCAGACTCCTTTAAAATAGCACAATTTGTTGTCTGCCCTTCAAGAGGATGCTATCGGTGACAAAGATCTGATTTGGGGTGTTCCTGGCTTCACCCCCCCCCCCACCCCCAGTTAAGAGGTGGTCTGCTGCTTTGTTGCAGATTAATGCTTTCACATATAGCAATGGTCTCCGGCATGTAATGGGAGAACAAATTCTGACCAGGAAGGGAGCCACACAAATCATCGCCTACAGTGTAGTAGCCTCATTGATTAAATTTTATTAGACATCAGGTTATGGCAATCCTTGGTTGACATGGTAGTCGTCCCCAGGAAGGATAGTGATCACAATGCCCTGGAGCACCCTGGGTAATTCCCTCTTGAATACTTTACATGAGCCTTCTGGATAGAAGGTTGGTCCGAAACAATAACCGGCGTAGTCTCAAGTGGAGCTCTCTGGCAGGATCGGAAGTAGCTTTGGGAAAAGAGTTTGAGGTGTGTTTGCAGGCCTAGAAGCTGTAGTTACAGAAATCAGGACCCCAAACCACTCAGCCTCCTTGTTGAGATGGAGTGAAATTCACCATCTTACGTTTGCCTCTCTAAGGAACCTATTCCTGGTAGAATCTAAATTCATTCCCAAGAGGAAGAAAGAGGCCCTCTGGTACATCAAATCCTGCAGCTTGCCAGGGTTAAGATCCCAGCCGTGCTGTTTACAGACGATACCCTTTTGGATTGTTTCGTGTCCTTTCGCAAGCAGCAGGGGCTGGAGATTAACCTCAGAAAGACAAAATACATGGTTTTCAACCCCTGCCCAACTACCTGTGCAAACCAGACTCTCAGTGGAGTAGCTTTGGAGAGAGTTCAGGTGTTCGATTATTTGGGGGTTACGCTCACAGAACGATTTAATTGGTCATCCCATATTCGGATGCATGGGCTCAAACTAGAACACTGTGGGGGTACTTTGAGGGCTCACCGTTGCCCTTTCTCTGCCTGGTGACGCCAGTCCTCAAAATCTGCAAAAGTTAGGCTCTAGGATCCACCATGTATGGTAGAGAACTTTGTTGCTTTAAAGACACTAGGCCCTTAGAGATTATAGAAAATCGTTTTATGTGGAACCTAAGCAGTTTACCAGCTAGTACCTCGCTTTTCCCCCTAGGACTAGATTATGGCCTTAGACGTATTAACGACATAGCTGGATTGAGACTGCTTTTGTAATGCGGAGACTCTGGGCAACTCCAGAGCTCATGCCATTTCAAATGGTCTTACAGCATGTACTGACACAGCCCGGGGCCTGTAAGACAATGAAAGATCGGCTAGTTGAGACTGGGTACAAGAATCTTTGGTCTTCCTCTGCAGATGCTCGTTCAGTCTATAAATCTGAGCTAAAAGGTGCCTATTGGTGTCATTATGACAACCAAATTATATACTCTCTTAGGGCTGGCTCCCTTAATGTTTCCTTTTTAGAGTTTAAAGCAGAATTTTACTGGGAAGCGTTCTTGGATGAGATCGAACTTCCCCTTTACGAAGTCCTTATATGTTAAATTTTGCTTGGGATTTTGCCTAATTGCACCCTTACAGCTAAATGGAATTGTTCCTCTAGAGACTACAACAGGTTCTGCCAGTTCTGTCCTCAGGTGGCTGAATCGGCTGAGCATGTTGTACTTTTCTGCCCAATAAGGACACACCTGGAAGAGAACTAGGATTACAGATAAGTCACTTATCCTTCTCTTCCAGGGGATCCTCATCAATAGTCATAAGCACATGAATAGAACAGCAAGCCCATCCCCTCATCCTGCGGGCAAGTAACCATAGTACAATCAAGATACATAGTAAACAGAAAAGCATATAAAGACTCCAAAACCAGTTAACCTTGGAACAGATTCCTCAAGGAGGCCTGGCCTACTTGGGTATCCGCTCTGGAGTCAGAATCCAGACAGTAATGCCTGGTAAATGTATGGACCAATTTCCAAGTTGCAGCCTTGCAAATCTTGGCCATCGGTAAATTGTGTAAGAATGCAACCGTAGCAGCCTTACCCCTAGTAGAATGAGCTTAGGGGGAGGCTAACAGAGTCTTGTTCGCTATTTGGTAGGCCAACTTTATACAAGACACTATCCATCTTGAAAAGGACCTTTTAGAAGCTGGAAAGCCTGTTCTAACAGAGCCGTAGTTTACAAACAATTGCTCAGCTTTTCTTATGGACTTTGTTCCCTCAAGTAGAATTTGAGAACCCTCTTGAGGTCTAATGAATGAAGAGACCTTTCTGCTGGTGTAGCAGGATTGGGAAAGAAAGAGGAAAGAGAAATCGTCTGATTTACATGGAAATCAGACACTACTTTGGGCAGGAAGGAAGGGTGAGTTCGCATAACCACTCTATTATGATGGAAAACCGTATACGGTTCCTTAGAACATAGTGCTTGGATTTCACTCACTCTGCGTGCTGATGTAATAGCCACTAGAAAAGCTACTTTCCATGTAAGATGTTGTAAAGTGGCCTTATGAATGGCTTCGAAAGGAGGACCAATCAATTTGGACAAGACTAGATTCAACTCCCAAGGTGGACCACCTGAAGTTGAAAAAACGAAGGCTGGTTAGGCGATTTTCTATATGCCGTGATGGCAGCCAAATGCACTTTTATGGATGTATACTTCAAACCAGATTTGGCCAAGTAGAGCAGATAGGGCAAGATTACCTCTTCTTACCCGTGAATTGGATTCCACCCATTACGGACACACCACAAGTAAAACCTTTTCCATTTAAAGGAGTATGAGGTCCTCGTGGATGGTCTTTGACTCCTGCAAAATGACCATGCAATCTTGAGGGAGGTTCAAATGTCCGTACTGCATGACTTCAGGAGCCATGCTGTCAAGCTGAGCGAGGGAAGGGTAGGGTGCAGGATCTTCCCTCCCATTTTGGTCAGGAGGTCAGGCCTGCACGGGAGTCTCCGATGCGGGCGCACTTAGAGGTGCAACAGGTCCGGATACCACCATTGGGGAGGCCAGTCTGGTGCTATGAGGATCATTGTCATGCTGGATCGGATCAGTTTGGCCACAACCTTCGGAATGAGAGGGAAGGGTGGAAAGGCTTATGCAGACGTCCCTGACCAGTCTATCAAAAGAGCATTCCCCCTCTTCCTGGTTGGTAAAACCTGGATGCGAAGACGTGGCATTTTTTGTTTTGAATGTCCGCAAAGAGGTCGATGAAGAGATGACCCCATTGATGAATAATGTCTGGCACCACCTCGTCGTTGAGCACCCAGTCTTCTTGTTCATCGAAGTGACGACTGAGGACGTCTGCTCGCATGTTCTGCTCTCCCGGTAGGTGCACTGCTGTGATCGATAAGTTTCTGGCTAGCAGCCAGTGCCAGATCACTTGGGATTCTAGAGATAGAGGGCGAGAGCGTGTTCCACCTTGTTTGTTCAAGTAATACATGGTGGTTGTATTGTCCGTTTGTATTAGGATCGATTCGGACTGAATCGACGGTTGAAAAGCCTTGAGGGCTAAATGAACCGCCCGCAGTTCCAGCATATTGATATGATAGGTCCGTTCCCTGCTGGTCCACCTGCCCTGAGTTTGAAGATGACCCAGATGTGCTCCCCATCCCTGAAGGGACGTATCCGTGATCAGGGATTTAGTTGGCAGAGTTTGATGGAATGGGACTCCCACCAGAAGATTCTTTGGTTGTAACCACCAGAGAATGGACATCTTCGCTGATGGCAAAAGGAGAGTCCACTGACCCGAGGATTGGTCCCACTTGTCCTCCAGATCTTGTTGTAACGGTCTGATCCTCAATCTGGCGTTGGGTATGAGAAAAATACAAGATGCCATCGACCCCAGCAGAGAAGCCTCTTGTCTTACTGGTGGCTGATGTTTGAAGGATGACGTTGCTTTTGACTCTCATTGATGACAATCTCTCCTCCGAAGGAAACACTTTTCTGAGGTCGGAGTTTCGGGTGGCGCACAGATAGTGGAGTGATTGGGTCGGTTGAAGAACCGATTTTTCCACGTTGACATGAAGGCCTAAGCGTTGCAGGAGGTCCAGGCAGATGTGAAGTGTTCCTGCACCATGTGGGGGGATGATCCCTTCACCAGTAAGTCGTCCAGGTATGGATACACGAACAGACCGTGGCGATGTAATGCTGCCGCTACCACTGCCATGCATTTCGTGAAAACCCTCGGGGCAGACTTTAGACCGAAGGATAAGACTTTGAACTGGTAATGTTTTGTGCCCACTATGAACCGCAGGAACTTGCGATGCCGTGGTGCGATTGGGATGTGAAAATAGGCATCTTTGAGATCCACCGAACACATCCAATCGCCTTTTCTCAGATGTGGAAATATTTGATGGAGCGTCTGTCTTGGGGACGCGCAAAAACGTAGTGCGTAACCATTGTCTAGTATATTCAGCACCCACTGGTCTTTGGTGATGTTGCACCACTCTTGACTGTAGTTTGAGATACTTCCTCCCACTGGAGTGTGCAACGGTGCTAGAGGAAGCAGAGACTCATTGCTTCCCTTGAGTTTTTGTTGTGGAAGAGGACTGCTGTTGGTGTCCTCCTCTTCCTATCGAGGAACGACAGCCCTGGAACTGGGACTTGTTCTGCTGGTTTTGAGACCATTGTGGGGTTTGAACCCTCTGTTGGTAATTCTTACAATTGTAGGGCCTGTAGCGCCGTCTAAATTCCTTTTTCTTTTCAAGGCCTTCATTCTAGCCATTTCCTCATCTGCATGTGATCCAAACAGTGAGGTGCCAGAAAATTGGAGATTTAAGATGCGTTGCTCCGTCTCTGGTTTCAACGCAGTTAGACGCAACCAGGAAGATCTTCGTGCACATATGCCAAGTGCATAAGAGTGAGCCGATAAAGACACCCCATCTGCCGCAGTACTGATAATTTGGTTGGCCACCAGCGCACCCTCCTGGAGAATTTCACAGAAATCCTGCTGGTCCTCCTTCGGGAGTTTGTCTTTGAAGCGCTCCAGTGAATCCAATAAGGACCTGTCACAAAGGCCCAGCAGAGCCGCAGCGTTAGAAACTTGAAGAGAAGACGCTGCAGAGCCACAAGCCTTTCTCCCCCAAGAGTCTTGTGCTCTACTTTCCTTATCCGGAGGAGCGGAGGAGGAAGAAGCAACTGCGTGTGCCTTCTTTGCCGCTGCCACAATGACAGGGTCCGGTGGCGGATTCGATTTGAGGAAAAGAGGATCTGAGGCAGCAGGTCTATATTTTTTTAAGATTCGTGCAGGAGCTGCTTTCATCGATGATGGAGTAAGGAAAACATCCATTACTGGCTCAATGATACCAAGGGTAGGAATGGTCTAGTCGCAGACCTCTGATGGAGGGTCTCGAAAATGATGGACGTGATGGTCTGAGGAGCTGACATTGTGATTCCCAGCTTTTGTGCTCCTCTGGAGAGAACATCATGTAGTGTTCACATCGTCGATGGGTGACACCCTAGGAGGACTATCCGTGAGGGTGGGTGAGTAGTCCCTTTTGGATAAGTGTGTCGAAGAGTAGGACCACGATGGTGTTCGCCGCCTCTTGCGTGGACTCTGTGTCGATCTGCGCGGTCAGGAGACCTGCCTCTGTGTTCTCTGGTCCGAGTAGTGGGGGACCTGTCCACTTCCTGCACAAGACGTTGTAAGGGTCATCTGTGCAAAGGACTGGAATAGTCCATAGGTCGTTGGGCGTGACCCGTTGGTACTGTTTGCCAATGATGGAGAGGTTGAAGACATCTGGGAGAAAGATGAATTGAAGGAGATTGCCGTCTCCTTGGAGAGCCTCCTGGTGACCTTGGAGGGTCAGGTGCGTGAACAGAAGAATTGTGTGACGTCGCAACTGTCTGGGGGTGAGCTCCAGATAGAATGAGAGGACTCTGTGACTTCTGGAGCGAGATCGGTGTCTTGATGAGCGATGTGACGTCGATGGGGAATGCCTCGACGTCGACCGGCTCTGTGCCACCATCACTGGTGAGTCCCTTGATCGTGATAGTCTCCTCGATGTCGATCTCACCTTCAACGTTGTATGATGTGACGTCAAACCCTTGGAACATACAGATTGCACCTTCGACGTTGAGCATGTAGGAGACCTCAACGAAGAATGGATGGACGGAGAAATCCTTCTCGACGTCGCTTCCTGGTGCCTGTTCGATCCCCCTCTCGACGCTGACCGTCTGCTCGACGTCTGGTGTATTTCACATTGGACTGCGATGACGAATGGTTTAGACGTCGGCGAAGATCTGGTCTTCGACGTCGAACGTCGCATGGACGACGACGGAGGTGATAATTGCCTTGCCTCTGGTGACGAGGCCTGTCTCGATGTCGACCGCCGGCTGACATCGACGGAGACGCCTGCTTTGACGCCGATCGCTGGTGACACTGCGTCGGCGGAACATGTCTTGACGTCGAACGCCGCCTCGCCGGCGACGACGGAGAACCATGCCTCGAAGTTGGGCGAGCCCGCACCAACGGAGATCTACTCCTCGTCGCCGGCGAGCCAGACGTCGATGGTCTTCTTGACGTCGTTTTCGTTGCCGATGAAGGAATTTGCGGCGCCGAACAGATTGGAACCTTACTTCTAGATAGAGTAGTGGCTCTCTCTTTCCTCTTCATCGGAGACCAGCCTCTTGAAGAAGATTTCTTCTCACCCAGCCCATAGAGGAGAATCCTCTCCCTGTCCTTAAGAGTTCTTTTGGACAGTAGCTGGCAATGCTGACAGGTCTTTGGATTATGATCAGAAGGAAGGCAGAGAATACAGAGTCTGTTTTAGCCTTCTTCTTGCCACAGGCAGGGCAAGAGTCAAATAGTGAGGGCGTTTTTGACTGGAAAATAATGCTCAACTCTCTCAAAAATAGCAGAGTTATATTCCAACAACAAAAAGACGTCGACATAAAAAGCTTTTGACAAAAAAAGAGAAGTATTTTCTGACAGAATTCAGAAAAAAGTTAGAGCTGAAGTAACCACAGAAGGAGCCGGAAAGAACAACTGACCTAACTGTCACCCCTGAGGCATGATGGGAAGCTAAGGGTCATGGCTGCCTTAAAGGCACGGTGCCAGTTTATCTGTGGGTTACCTTTTCAGCTTCCTACAGTAAGGTTTTTATGCAATGCAGCCTATGTGCTGACAATGTTTTCTCATTCTTCCTTGTAAGATGGTGATTTCTGCTGTTTTATTAAAGCAGTTTTTCAAATGTGCATTTTCTCCCTGCTTTTATTGGAGTGTATTTATATACAGGGGAATTTCTTACATTGTTCTGCATTGCTATGGAAGGCTGCATTGTGTTTTTATATATATATATATATATATATCTATATATATATATAGCTACATACATGTTTCCACATATATGTTGTATGTTTCCGGGGTCCCGCACATGGGCGGGAATATTCATGTGCTTATGACGGTTGATGAGGATCCCCTGGAAGAGAAGTAGATTTTACCTGTGGGTTGTAATTTGGGAACTAGGAATTTTAGGACCGCGTATAGAATTTTGAGAAGTGATACCAGACAATGCATCGGGTTTTCTGTCTCTTGATTTCTGATGTTTATGTGGAGGACAAGATGTTGAGGGTGTAGCATGGGCGTCCGCAAGGGGGGGGGGCAAGGAGTGGCGCACATCCCCCCCCACCGATCGCACGCCGTACTGGTGGTGCATGCTGTCAGTGCTACTAATTGAACCAGAAAGCTAGCAGCGCGCCTTGTGTGCAGCTTGCGGGCAGGGTCGGCGCTCTCAGAGCTGCTCACGCAGAGGTGAGGTTACAAACAATGTAACTAATTCACCCTTGCCAATGCGGTTGTGCAGATCATTTCAGCGGAGCGCTCACACTGCGCATAACTGTTTGCTTGACCCGAAATAGTAAAGTACCACGTTACCCAGGACCCATTTGTCACCAAAGTGATGGTGTCTGAACAGACACTGCAGTGAGCCCAGCAGCACTGAGGCCATTATCAAAATGCTGCACCGGCACTGTCCTCGACTCGAGGCCTGGAATGCGGCCGGCGCTTCTGCAGGGAAAGTAATCGGGGCAGGCTGGCCCATCAGTCTGAGTCGTTGCGGCTACCAGGCGCAGGAGCAGGCGCCGTAGCAGCAGCTGCTGCAAAAGTAAGTGTCCGGTTACTTACCAAACATAGTGGCTTATACTACTGCTCAACTGTTTGTCACCAAAATGCAGAAATACTTAATTTTTGGGTGGTTCAGCATTAAGCTCATTTTGCTCGAGTGAGGCTGAGCTGCAGTAAAGACAGCCCAATGACCGACACTCCCAGGATTGTTTCCTCTTCGCCGCAGTCTCCCTTCTCTGGACCCCTCTCCCCTCACACAGTCCTCCTATCCTGCCTCGCATGGTTCTTGTGGTGGCCAGTGGCCTAGTACACGGCACCAGCAAGGCCACGAGCTCCATGCCTTGTTCCCCACAGCCGAGGACCGAGTTGGCCGCTGCAGAAAGGCTAGGGAATGAGGCCTTTCAAAACCGGGAGATAATCCCAGGGCCCAGGGGACGCAGAACTCGGAGGGGTGTCACATCGTACCTAAAAGATCAGCAGATAAAAAAAAATTGACATGGGAGCCCAATCTCGGGAAGGGAAGGAGTCGGGGAGCCCATATCACAGAGCACCTGGGAAGGCCAAGCCTCCCGGAGAGTGAGGACAAATCATACACGAGGGAGGAACGCCCTAAACTAGGGAGACATGGACTGTCAACTCTGGAAAATGAGGTAAAGATGGAGGCAGTGCCTATTTTAAAAATAATTATAAGCACAGGGGTCCAAAGTTTTCTTAGGGACCCACTGCAGGAGCAGCTGAAAGCTGGGGTGCCTAGACTTGGGGATAACTAATGCCATTTTTCCACCACCCCCACACTGCTGGTCTCTTTAGCTTTATTCTCCCCTACATGTTCTTTTTCGTCCATGTTTCCCCTTTTTTACTCTTTTCCTATTTCTTCTTCATTTTCCTTTCTCTGCCTTTATCTCTCTTACTCCGGGTAAAGTCTAAATAATGAAAAATGTGTCCCATTCTGTTAAAAAAGAGCGCGAGACACCACCACCTACACACGAGCAACCGGAGATGTAGGACGTCAGCCAGATCGACTGTCAGCAGGACACCATGTTTATAATCCAAGGCTTTCGTTTTAGGTATCTTTGTTTTCAAGTGTATTTATACAAAGTAGTCCACTAAGGCATATCAATACCACAACTCCCAGAATGCACAGAGTAGTTAAATCACTATAGCTGCCAATGTTTCAGATTGTTATGTGTGATATTTTCATAATTTCATTGTAAATATGAGTCCGCCACCGTAGGCATTTGCACCAGTTTTAAGATCTTCTTAGAGTTTTTCATTGCTCCAATCGGTCTAATTTTTTATATTTATACGTTTCCCTCTTTTCACATTGCTTGATTTTTGCTCGCAAGAAAGTGTCACTCATACTCGTTGAAACGTCACTCATAATTACACTAATTATGAAAATGTCACACATAGCAATCTGAAAACTTGGCAGCTATGAACGCTGGCAGTGGCACTCCAGCAGCCCAGTGACACACTGGGCTGCAGGAGTGCCCGATGTTACCAAAAATAATGGCGCCTGTCCCGCGAGGTGCGGGCCGTACTGGTGATGGCTGGACCTGGTGGCGTGCCATGGTGCCATGCGGGTGGCAACGCAGGCGGCCGGGCGCCATTCCTTTTTGTAACACACTAACGTTGGCAGTGCACTCCAGCAGCCCAGTGAGTGACACTGGGCTGCAGGAGTGTGCACTAACGCGATCGATGTTTCCAAAAATAATGGCGCCCGCCCGACCGCGGCCCGTCTCTAAGAGTCACACAAGGCGGTGCGGGTCGCGGGCGGAGCCATTTTGCAGAGGCGGTGCCAGCCAATGGCAGCCATGCCACGGGGTCCCACAATGCGAGCGTCATGTCATTGGTAGCTGATCCCTATGCTGCTACTAATGAAATTTTGCATATCTCTCAGCTACCAATGACCATGGACTGCACCCGGCCGCAGGTTTAACAGCCACCAGGAGGCTCAGGCGGTATTTGCAGGCAGCATGGGCATTTCTAGTCAGTCCAGTCCATGAGATGGTTAACTACACACCAGACAATTTACTATAATCTGTTTGACTTCATCGCCTATAGGAATGTGAGCTTGGGCTGCGGCTCCACATCTTAACTTCGACAGCTACGTCTCCCCTTAAAGGTTACAGTACAAATGTGATGAACTGTTGTTTTTAATTATTAGCTCTTTTGCTGTTTTATTACCTTGTATGCTTTGCTGTTTTATTACCTTGTCTACTATTATGTTTAGAAATGACATGGAATATACAGGTGGTAGGGAATGGTGTTGGTACACTGCACGGTATATGTGTCCTGTTAGTCGTATTTAAAGACAGTGACTGAGTGGTCTTTGAATAATATAATATTTTGTGTGTTTGCCTGGGAGGAGGCACTGAATTTTACAGCCATGCCACTGCGCAGTTACAGTAGGCCCACCCCTCACCACCCGGTGCTGTCAAGCGGAGGGGGGGGGGGGGGCAGCCCTCCATAGAACACACACTAGCAGTGATACACAATGTGTGGGTTACAACATTGGAGCTAGCTGTCCATGGGAGAAAGGGGTGCACTTTCTATTTACGCACGTCATATAGCGCCAGACACCTGGGCGCTGGTGGGGCTTCTGCTTCTAGCGCATGGAGCTCTGTGGGCCACAGTCATAAGACGAGAACCCTCAGAAGTGCACCCTCCACTCATACTTAGCCCCTCTAGACAGGTTCCTTAGCTTCTACAGCTTTGAATCCATAGGTTAACCACCTTCTTAAAAACCCAGACGGGTTATCATCCCCCCCCCCTCCCCTCCCCTGGACTTATGCATCCCGGACCCCCAGGTGAACCCTCTCCTTCACGTCAGGCCCCCTCCCCGCAGTCCCAGCCCTGGGGCACCATCCGCCCCCGTCCCTCTGGTGACCCACCTTGCACCCACCGGCAGCACCGTCCTGTTGAAGCGGTTCCTGGCATCTGCACTGCCCCGTCCTGCAGGAAGCTGCGGACCCCACCTGGCACACATCATGTTGGAGAAAGGTGAAGTTAAAATGTTGCCCCCCCCCCCCCCCGAAGAATTTCTGCGGACGCCCAAGGGGTGTAGGATTTATTTTGAGGTGCTTCTTTTTAATTGTATTTTTAGCTTCCTATGATCCTAAATTCTGCTAAACTCTGTTTTTTACGGTATCTACTGTGTGAGATCAGCTTGTTCGTTTTTATGAACTTGAGCTTTTGTACCAATGTTTTTATTGCTTTATTTATATTTATGTACCATGTTTTTAAACTGCTCTTTTATGGCTATCATTCCGAAATAAAGAATAATTGATTGAATACTCTTTGTCCAAGTGCTCTGTCTCTCTTTTGCATAAGGATCCCTTATACATACATCCCTATTTATTCTGCAGTTTATTTTGAAGTGGAATATTTGTGACCATACATGCATTGTTAGGAACTGTTTACATTGTGCACTGCCACACTGTCTTGTATTAGGACTGAATCCTATGTATTTATTCATGTACCTTCCTTGGATTCAGAAAAACCTGTTCGAATTTTTCTTGTAGTAGGGTATGTGGTACCTTACATATCTGTTGAACCCGATTTGTGCTGTCCCACCTAGACAATTATTATGAGAGAATGTCATTCATTTATTACTTTACCTATTCCCACACTTAAGCACATCTTGTATTAATTCTTGGTTTTGTTAATGGGCTTGTGACAGCAGGACACATGGCTAAAGTATAGTTAGTTTAGTGAAGCATAAGATACATAGTACCTATTGATGCTTAACAATTGACGTTGTACTCAGTCTACCATATTTATACTTGTTTTTCCTTGTTATTCTCGTCAGTTTTTCCTTAAGTCCCCTCCCACCGAGAGGGTGGGAAGGTTGCAAATGAATCTACAAGAATCAAGCTGTAAAATTATTGTGGCAGATAAGTAACTAGTTTCTCCTGTAATGTGAACCTCTTTTAGATTCACAAACTATCATCAACTATGTAGCTGTATTTACCACCATGGAGAAGGGAGTGAAACTTGATTAGTGCCAAACGACTGTATCTTATTTGAAGCTTTCTACCTGATATTTAGTGGATAATCAACTACCATGATAAACCTTTCACCAACACTGTATTTTAAACACAAAAGTAAATTGAAGCTGTGTGAAAAACAGGTTTTGCTTTTACATATGTAGTTAACAGGAATCTTACCTATTGATATCTTATACTTTGAAGAAACATAAACACTCTATGACAGTTTTAATTATGGACATGTTTGCTTGTGATGTATAGGTCCACAGTGAATCTGTGCTTTCATATTTTACATTACATCCTGTGGGAGAGTTCAGTAGGGAGACTGTTGCCATGAATCCTGTGTTTTGGTGCTTCCTTCGCTTGCCTGATGAATTTGAGGAAGGTGACCTAACAAAAGGCACCCCCCAATATTGAGAACATTTAAGGAGCAATTTAGCCTGTAAGTGCCATGAACAAGCACAATGCAAGAGGAAAACCGATCTCGCAGAGTCTAAACAGTCAAGGCTTGAAGACTAGCTCTCACCTGAAGCATCGGGATATTAGCTTGAATGTCAAAGACTCACTGCTGGGACACTTGATGCCTCCAATGAGAGGAACCTTTTGCGTGTGTTTAGGATGGATTTGAACGTCTTCACGGAGAACACCAGTTTAACCAATAGAGACATTGTGCTTTGAGGGTAGTCCAAGACTAGCTGAGACGAGATCGCTTTCAACAGCCAGATGTCACAATATGGGGAAAGTGGTTGCTTAACCAGCAAACATGGGCTGTGACCAATGACATGGCCTTCGTAAAGACTTAAAGGGGCAATTTACGGCCAAAAGGGAAGAATGCAGATTTGAAATGAGTGGAACCCACTATAGTACAGGTTCTTCCTCTGGGACTGCAGGACTAACACATGAAAGTGTACATCCTGAAAGTACCCTGAAGGGACACTAACGAGTTCCTTTGGTCCAAGTCAAAATTATATTTCAGCAAGGGTAATGAATATGCTACTTACCAGTATGCATCTGTTCTTGGCATGTAGGGCTGCTGACATTCATATCTGTGCATAGATCGCCGCCTAGTGTTGGGTCCGGATGTTTGCACGTTGTTGTCCTGGAAGAGTCTTCGAAGTATCACGAGATAGGTGACTCCTCCCCTGGACCACAGTGCGCATGGGCATCCTCTCCATCCTCAGATTGTTTTTCGCCATTGTGGCAGTGATGGAGTAGATACAGTAAGTGATGACCATGCTATACAGTAATTCTGAGAGCTGCAGCTGCTACAGGCGCCGGGGAGGAGGGTGGGCAATATGAATGTCAGCAGCCCTACATGCCAAGAACAGATGCATACTGGTAAGTAGCATATTCAGTTCGAGGCATGTGGGCTGCTGAATTCATATCTGTGCTTAGAATACATAGCAGTACCTCCTATTAGCGGCAGCTACCAGTGCCAGCTGCAGCAGTCTGAAAAAGAGTTTTGAGAACAGCCTGTCGTACAGCTGCCTGCTGTTTTGAGTGTACATCTGCACAGTAGTGTTTGGTAAATGTATGTATAGTGGACCATGTGGCTGCTCTACATATTTCCTGTAAAGGAATGTTTCCCAGGAAAGACATGGACGCCCCTAACTTTCGTGTTGAGTGGGCTCGTGGGGGAATCGTTAATGTGCGTTTAGCCTTTTGATAGCAAATTTGAATACATTTAACGATCCATCTGGCTATACCTGCTTTGGAAATGGCGTTGCCCTTGTGTTGTGGAGAAAAGGCAACGAAAAGTTGTTTTGTTTTCCTAAAGTCCTTAGTTCTGTCTATATAGTACATGAGGGCCCTCTTTACATCTAGGTATGGAGCATTCTCTCAGCGACATATTGTGGATTTTGAAAGAAAACAGGCAGTTCAATAGTTTGATTCATGTGGAACTGCGATATTACTTTAGGCATGAATTTGGGGTTGGTACGTAGTACGACCCTGTTTGCGTGAACCTGAATGAAAGGTTCTCGAATGGTTAGTGCCTGGAGTTCACTAACTCTTCTTAACAAAGTGATTGCTACTAGGAAAGCTACTTTCCAGGTGAGGAATTGAATCTCACATGAGTGGAGAGGGTCGAAGGGTGGACCCATCAGTCTGGTGAGGACCAAGTTGAGGTTCCACACCGGTGCTGGTGGGTGTCTTGGGGGAATTACTCGTTTAAGTCCCTCCAAGAAGGCCTTGATGGCAGGCACTCTGAATAAAGAGAGGTGCTGCCTGTTTTGGAGATAGGCTGCTATTGCGGTCAAATGGATACGTATTGAGGTGTATGCCAGATTGCATCGGTATAGGTGTAAGAGGTAACAGATTATGTTTTGAATGGATGCGTCTAGCGGGTTAATGTCATTGTTGTTGCAGTAAATGACAAACCTCTTCCATTTAGCTGCATAGCAAGCTCTGGTAGTGGGTCTCCTGGCCTCCTTGATGATCTCCATACAGTCAGGTGGCAGGTTTAGGTAGCCAAACTCTAAGACTTCAGGAGCCAGATTGCCAGGGTCAGCTGTTGCGGATCTGGGTGCTGAATTTCGCCATGGTTCTGCGTTAAGAGTGCAGGTTTGATCCGCAGCCTTTGATGCGGCACCACGGAAAGTTCTAGAAAGGTGGTGTACCATGGCTGGCGCGCCCATGTGGGAGCAACTAGGATGAGTGTCAGTGAGTGCTGACGCAGTTTGCGTGCCACCAGCGGTATTAATGGCAAATCTGCCTGACCAGTTCATCCATATCGCATTGCCCTGCGACTGTGGCGGCAAAGCTTCGGCATTTCGCGTTTTCGTTTGTGGCGAATAGGTCTATCTCTGGATGACCCCACTGTTGGAAGTACGGTTGGAGAACGGACGGATGTAGTTCCCACTTGTGCATCTGGTGGCTGGGTCTGCTGAGCAGATCCACCATCTGGTTGTCCTTGCCGGGGAGGTGTTCCGCCATGAGGAATATGTTCCTCTGAATGGCCCACTTCCACATGCTCTGAGCCAGATGAGAGAACTGTGGAGAGTGTTCCTCCCTGCTTCTGTATGTAGTACATGGCAGTCATGTTGTCCGTCCGGATTAACACGACTTTGTTGCACAGGTGTACTTTGAATGCCTTCATGGCTAGGAAGGGTGCCATCAGTTCCAGAAGGTTGATGTGCATCTTCTTTTGTTGTGTCGTCCATAGTCCCTGCACTGTATAATTGAGTACATGAGCTCCCCATCCCTGGAGAGAGGCGTCCGCCGTCAGTATTATTTGTGGAACAGGCTCTTGGAACGGTCGGCCCTTGCAAAGGTTTTGTGGATTCCACCAATGCAGAGAGTTGTATGCCCGACCGCTCACCAACACTAGGTCTTTTAATTGCCCGTGAGCCTGATTCCATTGACGTGCCAAGCACTCCTGAAGCGGGCGCATATGTAGTCTCGCGTGCTGGACTATTAAAATGCAGGAGGCCATCATGCCTATCAACTGCATGAACACTCGCGCAGGAAGGGAGTGTTGAGGTTTGAACTTTGAGATCAGCAGTTGCATGCTGTTGATCCTCACTAAATTTGGCTGAGCTGAGGCTGCCAGAGTGTTTATGGTCGCGCCTAGGTACTGTCGCACGTGTGCGGGTTGGAGATGTGACTTTGGGTAATTTAGTGAGAATCCCAGACTGTGAAGAAGGTGGATGGTGAGGGACATGTGGCTGGCGCATTGCTGGGCTGACTTTGCTTGAACAAGCCAGTCGTCCAGGTAAGGGTAGATGTGAATGTGTTGTCTCCGTAGATGTGCAGCCACTGTAGCTAGGCACTTGGTGAAAACCCTGGGTGCTGTTGTCACGCCGAAGGGGAGGACTTTGAATTGATAGTGCTGTCCTTGAATAGTGAACCTGAGATATTTCCTGTGTGATGGGTGTATCGGTATGTGGAAGTACGCATATTTGAGGTCTAGTGTGGCTAGGAAGTCTCCCTGGCTGAGCAGCGGGAGAACCTGCTGTAGGGTGAGCATATGGAAATGCTCTGACAGAATGTAGGGGTTGAGGGGTCTCAGGTCTAGTATAGGTCTGAGCGACCCGTCCTTTTTTGGGATTAAGAAGTACAGAGAGTACACCCCTGTCCCCTGCTGGTTGACGGGCACGACCTCTATTGCACCCTTTTGCAGCATACTTAGCACTTCCTGCTGCAATACTGCTAAGTGCTCTACGGACATAGGACGGTGCTTTGGCGGTATGTTGGGTGGAGTGGAGGTTAATTCGAGACAGTAACCGTGCTGGATAATGTCCCTGACCCACCTGTCTGTGGTGATGGTTTTCCACGTGGACAGGAACCGCTGGAGTCTCCCCCCGACAGGTGTTATGTGGTCGGGGGGGAAGGGAGAGGGTGTCACTGTTTGTTTTTGGGTGAGGACCTGGTGTTGCCGTAACCACGCCCTCTGCCCTTGGTGCTGGAGCCACGATATCCACCTCTGTTGGTTTTATCGTAGGTACTCTGTGTGCCCCCTTTAGTGTATTGCTGCTGTGACCCCTGGCCTCTAGCTGCTCCTCTATTCCCGGGGCGACGAAAGGAGCCACTACGAAATTGCTGCGTTTGCAGAGCCCCCATTGACTTCGCAGTGTCAGTGTCTTTCTTTATTTTTTCTAAGGTGGTGTCAACTTCTGGGCCGAATAAGTAGTCGGGGTTGACTGGCTGATTCAGGATGTTGTTTTGAATCTCTGGTTTGAATCCTGAGATTCTTAACCAAGCGTGTCGGCTTAACATGACGCTGGTGTTAATTGCCCTTGCTGCTGTGTCGGCAGCATCCAGTGCGCACTTAATGGATGCGTTGGTAAGGAGTTGTCCCTCTCTGATGAGGAGCTCCGCTGCCTCTTTGTATTCATCTGGCAGATGCTGGAGTAGCGATTCTAGCGTGTCGTAGTGTGAACGATCATAGCGGGCCAGGAGGGCCTGTGTATTGGCAATGCGCCAGATGTTTGCTGCTTGAGCTGCAATTCTTTTGCCTGAGGTCTCCAGCACCTTGGACTCCTTGTCTGGGGGAGGAGCATCACCTGTTGTTTGCGAGTGTGCTCATTTGCGAGCGTTAGCAACCACCATGGAGTCCAGAGGTAACTGACCTCTAATGTACATAGGGTCTCCGGGCGCAGGCTTGTATTTTTTTTCAATCCTGGGGTTTAGCACCCGTGCCCTGGTTGTTTCTTTGAAAATGTCCTTTGCAGGTTTGAGAACACCTTTCAACATGGGCAAAGTTTTGATAGTTCTCTCGGAGGAGGCGAAAGTGTCCACTAAGAAGTCTTCCTCAACAGTGTCAGAGTGGAGTTGTACTCCATGATTGGCGGCAGCACGTTCTATGAGGGCATTGAAGGCAGCAGTGTCCTCTGTGGGAGATGTTTTGGCGCTGTAAAGCTGCGTGTCCTGGGTATCTGGCGCGGTACCCTGGTCTGTAGGGTCATCCCATGCTTGATCTGGGTCCTGCTGCTCATCAGGATCGACATCCCCAGGGTAGGTGGTATCATCACCCATGTAGTCCTCCACTGCGTCTGTGTCGGAAGGCGTAGGAGAAATGGACTGGGGATCCTGATAGGAGGTTTGCAAGCGTTCATACAGAACCGGTTCCGACTCTGCTGGCAATTTGTGCTTCAGAGGTATTCTGTAGGAGTCCAAGCCCTTCTCTGGCGTGATCTTCCGTTTGCGGAGCATCAGTCTGCCAGTGTCAGCGTCGATGAATTGTGGCTGTGAAGGCTCAGAAGGTGAGTGTCCAGTAGATGGGGACTGTGTCTGGCGGACACGTGTTTGGATCTCGAACATCTTCGGCGCCGTGAATGGCGGCAAACCAAAAGTGATGTTGGTTGGCGCCGAGGGTGCGTTTGGAGCCTTGTTCGTGTCGGGGCCCGACGTGGATCGGAGGGCTGCCCGTTCCCTGATGCGTTGCAACGACGCCGCGACTTGTCGCACCGAGAACGCCGAAGGTTCTTTGGTGCCGGTCGGTACCATGGAGGTAGGCGTCGACTGCTTTGGAGCCACAGGGTCATCGATCCGAAGAGAGGTATCCGCGGTCGTCGGAGTCGATGACTTGGCGTGTGCCGCCGTCTTCGAAGTGGACGCAGACGGAGCGGCCATTTTGACTTTGGTGGTCGGGGCCGACTGCTTCGGTGCCAGGGGCCGAGGCGCTTTTGTGGGACCGAGGGCCTTCCTTTTCGGGTCGGTACAGATATCCGCTGCAGCGAGTTCGGCGCCGAAATCCCTCTTAGTGCGTTCGGAGCCGACGGTCTTTGTTGGCATCGAAGGAGTGGAGGTCTTCGAGGGCTTCGAGCCGATCACGGCCAGTTTCACTTTTGGTTTCGGTGGAACTGGTGCGACGATTGGTTTCGGTTTCGTAGAAGGGAATCCAGTCGTCTTTGGTAATAATGGCTCGTGCTGGATGTTCGAAGGCGGGGCCGAAGAACTTTGGGATTGATCTCGGGTAAGGCCCGGAGGCGATCCCTCGACCTGAGCTGTAGAATGACGCACTTTGACGGCCTCCGTATCAACGGGTAGGCCTGGCTCTTCGCTAGAGCTATCTTCTTCGGCCCCAAAGGCCTCATCGTAGTCTCCTACCTCGTCGACGGCTTCTTCCCTGTGAAAAAGCACTTCATCGGCGTCTTCCGATCGGGAATCGTGTTCTGAAGCGGGGCTGGAGTTTACTTCTTCCACGCTCTCTACATCCTCGTCCTCGGTGCTGAAGATGTTGGCCGGGGCAGGCGCCGATTGCTGCGCTTCTAATCTCGCTGCCCGTCGATTCCGGAGAGTCTTCTTCGATCGGAATCGGGCACAGGCCATACATTTCGATTCGTCGAGATCCGGTGAGAGACATTTGTTGCATACCGGGTGGACGTCGATGTGTGGGTATTTGGCGTGGCATACAGGACACCGTTTGAATGGGGTCCTAGATTCCATCGTCGATGTAAGGTCGATGTTCGGATCAAACGGATCCGAAAGGCTGGAAGAAGTATCTAAACTAATCAAGAAAGCAGTCGATACCGAACGGGAACAGTACCGACGAAAACTAAAGGCCTTTTGGCCTAAAACTAAATTTTCCTAACTTGAGCTAAGATAAGCACATCCGAACCCAATGGCGGAAAAAAACAATCTAAGGATGGAGAGGATGCCCATGCGCACTGTGGTCCAGGGGAGGAGTCACCTATCTCGTGATACTTCGAAGACTCTTCCAGGACAACAACGTGCAAACATCCGGACCCAACACTAGGCGGCGATCTATGCACAGATATGAATTCAGCAGCCCACATGCCTCAAACTCATTCTGAATTCCTTCATTCACAGGCAGGAGTTAAAAACCCTGAGATTCACTATTGGCTGCTATCCTCGGTCGTTCTTGCTAACTAGTAAGAACAGGAGTAACACAAGCAACCATACAACCTTGTAGGTAGGATTTGGTATGAGCAGTGGTAGCCGGCACTTACCAGAGACATTTGGAAACTAGCAACTTCACAGGGTGGGGTACAGCTAATCTGGAAAATGTGTAGGACCCATTGATGCGAGGTAATCAAAGGCCAGAAAGGAAGGAAATTACATATTTGGCTTCCCACTGGGAATACATGTCTGCCCAACAATGAACTATGAGGTTTTGCGGTATTGTCAGGTTAGGCGGGCTTTTGTCGTTGTCTTCTTCCTTTAGCACCACCTCTGCAACTGAAGGCCTGAAAAGTTTGCATGGAATGTTGGATTGGCTGTGATGGTTGATGGAAATAGAGGCCCTTAGAATAACTTTGAAATTGGCAAAATAATTATCAGAACTTAAGCACTGGGGAAGCCAGGCCCAATGAATGTGCCAAAGCATATCTAATTTAAAACTCCTACGGGTAGACTTGCCTTTTCTTGCCAGAGAGCTGGATGGCATCAATGGGAATGTCAATCAACAAAGCCTAAATGTCTCTTGAAAGTTTTGTAGAGTGCATCCTGGTTTGTCTGTGGATGATAGTGAGATCCTACCCACCTTGTACAGTTTGCATAAAGGATGTGCGAAGATCCACTGGCAAAGCAGGTACGACCTCTTGTACCATGTCCCAAAGGGGTAGAACATCAACCTGTCAGCAGACGAGGATTATTAAGGGAACACAGTGCAAAACTGAGACAAACATGTTTTTCTTGCTCATAGCATCAATCCACTTTGACTAACTGTCCAGTTAATTAGAAAGGAAGGAGTTATTACTAACCTTACAAGGCGAGGCCTGTACAACCAAACGTTTATGTGCTGGATGCTGCATTAGAAATCTTGGGTACGTAGGGGACAGCTAGTAGTTGGGGCTAAAAATGGCTTTGACCAAGCTGCAAAGGTGTGGTTCCCCAGTGACTCACTCAAGGGCAATAGAGGCTCAGAAGCAGATTAAACAGGCTAGATAATTTCTGTAAGCAAATTGGCATTTGTCTCCTCTGTTGTAAGAGAACTTTTTAAACACTTCACATCTCTATGAATGACCACTGTAAACAGCACACTTTCCTCAGTAGAGAGACCAAGTGGAGAATCAAGACCCAATTCAGGTGAGGTATGTAGACCAGTGGCATTCTGTAAATCTATGCAAAGGCCAGCATCAGCGTACTGCGGGAGAAAGTAAATTGATGACCACTCATCATGCAAGACCTTTTGAGGCACCTAAATCGTATCAGAATTGGAGAAACAGGCCTCCAATTAGCAAAATGTTCAAGTCATAAAAGAGGAGCTGCTGGCGAGTCATCTTCGATACAGGGCAGCGTTACGGTAGTGCAATATAGTCCCGCGGACAGAGAATCAGACACCATGGCAGGTGCTTGTAAAGTTCAGAGACTACGCTGCTGGATGCGATGAGATGCCGGCTGGTGAGGCCTTCACCAAAGGAGTACGGGCATGGTGCAGCAATGAGAGAAGATTGAGTGGACTCCAAACAGGGCAGTTAGCACCAGGGAAGGACCACACCGCAAATATGCAACTGGTGGTCCTGAATGCACTGTGGGCTTTAAAGTCTAGGTGGAGGCAGAGTCCTAGTGAATAAAGCATATAGCAGAGCTTCTTTGAAGGCTACTAACTGTCTCTACTTCGAGGTCTCTTTTCCAAGTTCGAGTAAGTTTAGATGATGAAGATGGAACCAGGTTTGAGTCCCACGTACACAGAGTACACAACTTTTCAGTAAACAGAAGCATATAGAAGTCGAAGTGTCATGCTCCTTGTACTTCTTGGAGGCCTGGTCTTTAGACGAAGTTATCTGAGGGTAAGAGTCCGGGAGCGGGAAACAGCTGTGGTTCTCGTATTCGGCCATATAAAGTTTTGAATCCTGCTCTGACTGCCTTCGTATGCATAAGGGAGCATTTGCTGCAGGATCTGGAGTTATGTTTGGCCCGAGACACCACAGAATGATGTCATGTGGGTTATGACTGACATCCACTTGCCGTATGTATGACATGGCTTAAAACCTGTAATTACTAGTTACTGCATCCCCACTACACTACCCAAAGGATTATTTGTGAGGGTAAACAGAAGTTTGAAAATTGAGTAGTGGTACTCCATATCTGAACCCAAGGGTGCCGAAAAATAGGAACCGACATCAGTGCAAGGCTGTTGCCTACATGTGGTCCATGTCGTCCTGGATGGGTGAGATAGAACCGCAATGGAAGCCAAAGTCACCTACCTGTGTGTTGGAGCTCTTGAAGCATTTCATGATCTAATCTTGTGGCTAGGAGGATTCAAAAGCTATGTAACTTGTGGGTAGAAGCATACGCTTATGTTTGATAATAGGGAAGTGTAGAGGGAATATTAATATTGTCACTGACTTCATGACATACAAAAACATTATAAATGCAACAAGTATCTGTTCTCAAAAACTGTTATAACACTATATATACACAGACATAGCTATCTCTCGCTATCTGTCTATCTCTCGCTCACTCACTCACAATCTATATCACACAGTTTGATTGCCTTTAGTTTGTGACTGCACTGTAGCTATGGTTAGAACTAGGTTTCAATAGGAAATTGATTTTTTGGTTTAGTAATAACATTTCCACAAAAAGGTTAATTCACCTAAGCTCCTTCCAAGAAAGTTTCTGGGTGATATGCCAAGTGGGGGCTGAAAAAGAAAGGGGGGTTCCTAAAATACAATTTCCCCATGCAATTTCAAATAGGAAAATTGAACAGTGCCCAGATCCAAAAGGCTGAACTGAATTACCCCAAATTTGGCAGACATCTAGATCTTTACCCAGAAAATTTACTTTTTGAGAAATTGATTGTAATTCTTTAGAAAGTAAGGTTCAACATTTATAAATATCTAGCAACACAGTACTACAGAGGCAGTATGGAGGGAGTATCAAGGGAAAAAGAAATGAATCCTTCAGATTGTCTGGTCCTGTAAGACTGGGACCCATTCTCCAAGACCCAGTTCTATGATTGGCTGACTGCAACATGAAGAGAAATTTAGCAGCCACCATTTTAGGACTCTGTCCCCATTTCCTGAAAATTAAAATAAAACAAAATATAAGGGGGCAGGGTAGCAGTACCCTGACCCCTGGCCCATGTAAGGGGAGAGGTGACAGGGGGAACAACCCCTTGAAAGTCCAAAACACATTTATTGTGCCTCTGCAGACTCTACGTACTCTGCACCACAACTGCGAAAATATGATGGAATACCGCCTAATTACCATGAGATAACTGAAGGATTACTGTGGGCCCAAAAAAAAAAAAAATTTGGTGAATGTTCGTTGATGTTGCCCAACCTTGGGTGGTTGGCCGGCAATAGTGGGATGGATGTACGGCCTCGCCACAGCCAGGTACCTAACCCCTTGTCAAGCACGACTGAAGGCCATACGCTGCGGTGGTTGGTCACCCGGGTGGGTTGGCTTCCCAAACCCAAGACGGGTGGGATGGGTGCAGGCGCTGGCCTGTGGCGAGGCCCTGTGTCCAACCCCCTGCAGGCGGCCAACACTGTTGCCAGACCCTGTGCCAAACTCCCTGCCACGTACGGCCAAACGTGGTGCCATACGAGGGTTGGAATAGTTAGGTATGGTAATAAAAATCTTACTTCACGTTATAAAAACTCTAGGAATTCACACACAAAAAACTAAGGTTAAAGTCATTTTATAGTTAGGTGAAAAAGTCTCTTAAAAACCCCAATTAGAACAACAACAAAAAACACTGAAATTCACCAGTTTTAGTTAACTGAAGTAGCAATAACTTTTGCACTGGACATGCACTGCTTAGGACTACACATATTACTTCACTTATGACAAGTTCTACAATATCATGGATATCACTACTGGTAGCATCTGAAATGACATATTAATGACATCATGATGTATGGCAAGCTCAAAAGTTATAGGTACGTCAGTTAACTAGAACTGGTAAATTTCATATTCTTTTTAGTTTAAATTAGTACTTAACAGACATTTTCACCCAATTATAACGCCACTTTAACCTTTGTTTATTTCAGTGCTAATGTCCTGGGAAATAGTCAAAACATGGTTGCAGAAGGTGAGTGCATCTTTTGAGAGATTTGTCTGAATAACAGCTGCGCGTACATTTAAGTACTGAAGAGTTCATTATGTCTTCCTAGCTCGTGGATTAGAGAATTCCAGTATTTCACATAATCTCACCCCGATTACTCAGAATATGGCCTCTGCTTGCAGCAAATGTCTTCCTTAACGATAAAGCAAAGTCTGTTTCTTGAACTTCTGTATGACGGAAGAAACCGATATATGGTAACAAGTTTGGACAGTTTTCTGGTCTTACTGGAGAAATTACTAGGCTAGACGTACTGGTAGAAAACTCCTGATTAGACTAAGACATCGTATCACAGCATATGTGAAATGACTAGTTCAGTATGTTAGAAAAATCACAGACCTCTTCTTGGAGAAACCAACAGCGCTTTAGAAATTAGCACCATTATCTGTATTATGGTAGAACAGATCTTTACAGTCCATGGAATGATCCAGTACTCAATCATGACTATTTTGCATGAAAAGAAGATTTTAACTAGGTCTTACTTCCCAGCACTGTAGTTGTAGTTAATGTGAGACACATGAATGGTTCGCTCGGACAACTGAAACTCAACAACTTGGACATCTTGTCCAATTGAGATTCGATAAGTAAATCCACTGAGCTCAGTGAATAGGTGTAGTCCATGTGATTTTTTTATGCAGCATCGTGGTAAAAAGGCGCCAGAAGTGGCATGGTAGCACATGAAGGAATCATGGTGGTGCACTTTCTTCCGCATGTTTGAGTACTTCTGATTATTTCCATCAGGGTGTGAGGATTTTAATGCATGTAAAAAGGCTGAGCATCTTTAAAAAGTATTATTATGGTCTTTGCATTAGTTGTCATTGTACACAAAGGCCAGCTGCTACAACTTCAGACACATAATTTGGATTATACAAGAGAGAACATTGTAATCTTGTATCCATTTTTTTTAATAGCATGATAGGGTTTCCCTAGGCCTTTCCCTATCATAACTTAGCTTGGACTCTAGTGGCCACGGATACATGTTGTAATATGAAGGAGTCATGTGTCCCATATTACTGCAGTCCAGCTATGACATTCAGTGACATTTCAAATTTCGGGGCACTAAAATACATGCACAAGGTGATCCAGCAACAGTTCCCTGCCTGCCTACAAGAGTAATTCCATGTTCCAGTTCAGAATTATAGGAATGAGGGCAGCTGTTCGAAATCTGCCCCTCCTGCAGGGTCACCTGGAATTTGTTTTTGCCTTTTTACTGAACCTTAATTTTGTTGTTTATAGAACTCTGGGTGCACACTTTACCGCTGCTAACCAGAGGTAAAGTGCTTGTACTCTTCCTTTTAAACCCATTAGAACTAGTATACCCCCGAATGGCAAATTTAAATTTATTTGTAATTACACTGAACTACCTGCACCTAGCCTATAAATTAAATGCTACCCGTAGGTCACAGCACTCACTGTGCCACCCACTACAGTAGTACTGCAAAATGTGTCTCATTGCTGCCACCTCAGCCTGGCTCGTGGCTTTAAAACTACCATTTCGACCTGGCAAAACAATCCTTTTGCCAAGCCTAAACCTTTTTTTAATGCTTACAAGTCACACCCAGGGTAGGTCCTAAAAACCCATAGGGTAAGATACATGGTATTTAAAAGTAGGGCCTGTATATTTAAGGTTTTACATGTCCTGTCAGTGAAACGTTCATAATGGTTTCTCACTATGGCAAGGTTGGGTCTCCCATAGATTAAAACTGGTTAAAACTATTATTTAATAAGTGCTAAATTTGGGAATAGCTAGAAAATGTTTCCAAGGACTAAGTAGGATAGAGATTTTAGATTACTAATTTCGAAATTACACTCTTAAAAAGGTTGTCATTTTCTTGCCCAAAACTAATAGACTTTCCTGCAAGTTTCCCGCTGTCACCTGAACCCTGATGGCACCCTGTGGTGAGATGCGTATTGCTCCTAGACAGTCGATAAAGGGCGTTGGGTGAGCAGGTATAGTCTCACCCTTGACAGGATGGCCTGGGGGCTGTACCTCCACCCCTACTTGAGCTTCAAAGGATGCCTATCCACTCCCTGACACATGAAGCTTACACCTTTGGTCTCTCTAGTCAGGCTGGCTTCAAACCCAAAGGGACTTACCAGAACTGGTTTAGGGAATGGACAAAGGATTGCCCTCCACCCGCTCGCTGACACTGGGCATAAAAGTGTAACCCACTGACCTCTCCTCAGAATGCTCCTGGGCCAGTAAAGAACCAGAAGAAGGGCTGCACTGATGTCTGAAGAACCTTGAAGAAGACTGGACCTGCCTATCTTGAACCAAGCATTGGTTGATTGACCAACTGTTTGAGCTAGAGGGACAAAACAAGCTTCAAAAGGCCTCTCTCCTTGCAACTGCCCAGCTGACCAATTCCAACTGGACCCTGATGCAACCCTCTGTTGGATAGAGTACTAACCTCCAAGTGGTGTCCCCCACCAGGTCCTAGACCCTTGGCTGGTGTAAGAATGTACTCCTCCTGTCCTCTAACTGCAAGAAATGGGACTCAGAACCTTTTTGACAATCTTCTGCCTGGAGAACTGACTGAGACTGGGGTCGCTGTCTAAGCCGCTGCTGCTGAAACCGCAACCGTCAATGTCTGTTTGCTGGTCGGCCTCAACTTGCCGAGTTGCACCGCTTAAGCAGATCCAACCTCCAGAAAAGTTTCTAAGTCCGAACATGGAGGGCTTCACCGTGACAGGCACCAAGCAGCATACGATTGATAGAGACCTTCTTAGGCATGGACTTCGCTGGCTCTGACCTTTCCCGCCTTAGTCGATGACTTCACGAGAGCCCCATTCTTCAGCAGGCCGTTCGTCGAGCCCCGCTTCGGATCCAGATTGCCCCGCCGTCTCGTCGACGACCGTGTTTTCTCCATAAAAGTTTTAAATCAGAAGGTAAACTTTCTACTGGGACAAACCTGGTCTGTGTATACAACCGGCAATCCATTGTGGGTGGCCTTAACTTTTGTCTTTGAACCATCTAGCAACACCAGATACCCGCAGTTGGTACTTTGTATTTTTTTGCACTATTTTTTAATTCAATATTTAAAAATTAATCTCTCAATATCTTATTGGATTTCTGTTTTGGTATAATTTTATTTATTATATTATTCTCTATCTTTTTAAAATTGGACTGGTATTTGTCTTGTGCTGTGTTTTCACTTTATTATTATTTGAGTGTTGCATAAATACTTTGAACATTGCCTCCAAGTTAACCCTGGCCGCTTTGTGCCAAGTTACAAGAGAGCTAAGCACAGGTTTATTTAGGGACTGTAGTGGTTAACCCCGACAATGATCATGATTATTATTTGATGTGGGTTCTCACCCTCTTCAACTAATACTTACAGCACCCATGTTAGAATGGACTTGTTCTTAAAAGACTATTGACTGCGTTCGTAAACCTGCTCTATGCTTTCAGCTCTGGTCACTTAGTCCCTCTCAAATGTGTTACTATAATGAATAATAAACATTTTATTTGTTGATTCCTTTAGTAAAAACGTCTTGTTTATATCTTTTTAACATTTTTTGTAAGTATTTTGGGGCCACAATCTTTGAGGGTTTTGTAATATATGTGCAAACTGAGAAGCAATGCCAACACCACAGTGGATTGTGCAGATGGTTATCAAGCAAAACATGCACAACCATCAGTGCAGGTTCTGACCATTTTGCTTATGTGCTTTGCATAAAATTAAAAGGTTAATTTTCAATCGTCTAGTATCATCAATCCAATACATAACGCTGAATAGGATTGGCATTGTCTGCTCTGTATTGATCTGGTAATATGAATCAGAAGATTTTCTTCAGGGAGAAATGGAGGAATCACTGTTTTAATTTATTAACAATTATAGCTTTTATATGACAGAAGGGACACCTTCTCTCAAAGGAATATCACGGGCACAGTAATAAATTGACAGATATATCACAGGATTAACAGCGCACAAAGAAGAGAAATGCTAAATACTTTGAGGTGCGGAAGAAGACAATAACCAAAGGAACTTCACTGTTTCATAAAACACCAAGACCGCATCCAAGCATTCACCTAACAAAGCAGGAAAAAAAGGATGTAGCTGTGGAACAAACAGACCTGAACAAGGAGCACTGCACATGTAGCAGGGCAGATTTTTAATACTACACAATTGATGCGTTTCAATCAATGAAGTAAACAGATGTTACCTGCTTTTCAAAGGGGAAGTGGGGCGGTCTTGGTGCTGTCTGGGATATAATATAACAGAGCATGCTATGTGTACTCAATGTTAAGGTTGAAGTTCTCACCTGGTATATTGTTTGCTGTCCTCGTGCACCTCCATCTCTTGGCCCTTGAAATCATTCAACTCCTTTCGTATGGCAGCCTGTGATGCAAGAGGACATGTTAACACTTTCTATGACTTCAATACACACGCCCTTATTGAGAAAGATGGGTAAGATGAGAAACACAGACATGGAAAGAAAGGAGACACAGTTTGGCAGTGGGAGGTTACAACAGAGGAAGATTAGAAGTTACTTATCTGTAACTGTAATTCTCCAGTATTGGAATCTTTCGTAGCTTCCCATGCCTGAATCATTTCCCGTCGTCAAGATGGGAGTCCCCGATACCATACAATAGTAATAAGATGTTAAAGATGGAGCTTGAGGCCCTGGACCCTTCAATGTTGCAACCTATCATAATCTATTTAAAAAAAGAGACCAAACTTATACTTCAGACAATCAAGCTCTCTGCCCTCTAGAACACTCCTGAGAGAAGCACCAGTCCCTCAGATTTTCTATGGAACGAGTGCCAAAGAACCACTTAAAGTGAGTCGCTTGTGAATCTATGAAAGAGTCCAATACTGGAGAACTCCAGTTACAGGTAAGTAACTTATTTTCTTACTCCAGTATTGGAACTTTCATAGATTCAAATGCTTGAATCAGAGTATAAAGCAGCAGTGAACGAGGCGCATGGAACTGTGAGTTGTTAGGAATACAATTCTATAGAGATATTCCTTTTACATAGAATAAACAAAGACATAACCATGAACATCTCTTATAATATTTTGCTCAAAATATGTGAACATTTCAGTATGCTGTAAAGACAGAAAAGACATTCTGTTATAGGCAATGTGCAGAACTAGTAATAGGTTGGTAGCTCACCTTTACTGGAAAAGATGTCTTAGAAACGCTTGGCCTACTGCTATATCCCCTTGAGGAGTCAAATCGAGGCAGCAGTGTTATGTAAAGGTATGCATATCTTTCCAGGTAGCTGCTCTGCAAATATCCTGGAGTGGGAATGACACACCAGTTAACAGTGCTGTTTAGGTTGAAATAGTCCTTGTAGAGGGAGCATGCACAGAAGTCTGTAACGGTTTTCCTGCTGCTTGGTGACAGCAGTGAAGTGCAGCAGAGATTTATCTAGCTATGCTCAGTTGGGAAAGGGGTTGCCCCTTCTGTGTAGATTCTACAATGAAGCATAGAAAATATTCACAAACTGGGCTTCTCGAATAATTGTCCATGCCTTATAGCCCCCACAAGAGCAGAATTCAGGTGAGGAGACGGCCGCTTTTAGCAATTTATATACACGGTCCGTGACTCGCCTCAACGTGCACGTAGTCAGCTATGAGGTAAACTGACTAACTGTGCGACCCAGCTGACTGGGAATTCTTTTTGCAGCAGATCCAACTGATAGGGAATTATATAAGCAGCTGGACTATCGTAAAATCATGCAGTGCCAAAATGTATCGATAAATGCCGTTTTAAATGAAAACCATTTAAAAAAGGTGCAGCTCCAAGTTAATCTAAATTAGCAATATCCTGGTGATTGAATTCTGCCGTAACCTAAAGCCATCTTAAGTATTTTCAAAACCATTTACCATTATAGTGCAGGTGCAAGCTTGCATCTGTTCCTCTGTAGTGAATGCCTGACAGGTAAAAGGCCAGGAGGAATATATAACCTAGCAGTGGCCCCAGGGTCGAAGTGCGCACTGAGGAAAGCGTGATAATGTCAGGAAAAGCATTCCTGCACTGATGTTCCAGTGGTCGAATAGAAAACCCGGACAGAGGAAACTAAAAAGGGTTTGAAGGAATACAATATTAGGAATTATTTCCTATGGCTCCCAGTGTATGTAATCATGGGAGGAAACAGCCCATTCTAATAACAAATATAATCATCAGAAATTGTAGTTTGAGTGTATAATCAAAGGAGGACTCTGTCCATTTAGTAAGGCTAACAAGAGCAGTGTTAGCAGTTGCTGTTTAGTTGCTTCCCATTCTGTCGGTGTAGTAATGGGAGGTCACCCCCGTCCAATTGCTTTACGATAAGTCTACCCCAATCATACTGTAGGCCTCCAAGAGCGGTGAATACATCTACATATTTGAGCTTGTAACGTACTCCCTGTCTATTTATAGGCTAAAGAAATATCATGAATTTTTTTCTTTTTCTTTATAAAATGATAGCATTTGGCCATTCAAAATGATAATGGACATAACATTCTAACAAAAGGACTCTTGGAACTGTGAAGTTCAATACTTGGATTTACAAACGCAATATACTAAGCCATGCCCTACATTCAAGTCTATTTCATATGACAAGACAGAAAGGAGAGCTTCAGAAACATTTTGACTGAAAAGACTTTCAGAAACATTATGGATATATTGTACAATCAGAACTTCATAGTTCCATAACAAGTCAGTAATTGCAGCCTTCATTACACTCTACAACCAACTATTGCTAAGCATTCCTGCCTGCATGTTTATTTCCTCGAACTCACTGAGTCCCAGATTTACCGTATCCAAAATATGTATCCACTTGCACTCCCTTAAGGACAATAGAGATGTTATGTCCCCGCCCCTAGGGTTTAGTGTCACTGTCTCATGCACCCATCATTTCAAACTGTCAACTGGTTAGTCCTTGGTGTGGAAACGCTCAGCCAAGGGAGCTCTTTGCACTGGACATCTAATCCTGCTACAATGCAGGAGAACCCGTGTCTTCACCATTTGTTTTGTTTGACCCATATAAAGCAGGCTACAGGTGCACTGTATGGCATAAATGACTTCAGAGTCGTTGCAATTAGTATTATGCTGTAAGAAGTATTTGCAGTCCGAATGAGAATGTAAAAAAAGCCTAAGGGACAGCCTGTAAGGAAATCATACCTTACATTAGTGTTGTGTGGATTGAATGCAGTGGTTTAAAAACTAAACAGAAGGGGTACCCATCGTGGACACTCACTTGAAAGAGATTCATTTTAAAAGGACAACCAAACCGCTACAAGTCACTATTGCGTCCTACCAACTGATCCACATCAATGTGACTTTGATTTCACCATCTTTATTTTCCTTGCAGTAAACACCCTCTTGGGTCCAGACATTTATGGACATCAGACATTTATGTTACCATTTTTTCCATGTTTTGTATGTGTATGCACTGGAAATATTTTATTTTCACAATGTACATGTCTTTTTGATTTAATGAATGTTTTTATATTGATTTAATGAATATTTTAATATATTATGGGCAGCATATTGAAAAAACAGAAAGCAAACAGAATTGTTGTGCTGGATGCAATGTTTGGTATATGACAAATTAATCTACCAAATGAGAAAAACGTTTTGTGTCTTGATTGTGTTGTTTTCAGTGGTTTATGCATGTTCTTTAGAATGGTCTTCAGAAAAGGGGACATTTGTTTTTTCATTTATGAATAAAGGAGATGACAATTTAAAGTTTTGCTGCAAATAGAAACCCCACTCCCCCTTTTCTCCTCTTGTTTCACAAAGGGATCATTTATTGACCCTTTCTCATTGATGTTGTAAGTTCAACATCATTCACACTTCTTTGGATAGAATTGTGGTACCCGACAGAACTAGATGTAGTTTATAACTAACTGCATACCCAGGTTCTGAGGGACACAGGGCAACCCCATTATAGTTCATGACACTTCCCAAATCTAGTGGACAATGGGCATGGGTCCTCTGCTTTTCTGGAAAGGCTCCTTAAAATCATATAAAAAACAGTCCATCTGTTTGGTGGTTATGGGGACAATCTTTTAGCGCCACTGTCTAACATTATGAAAACCCCCAATATCTTCCAGTGGTGAGTCACTGGGATGGGTGATTGAGATGAAGGCATAGGGATGAGGTATTCGTCCCATTCTGTGTGGGTGTCACAGAGCTCCCCTTCCTCTCTCTCATCATCAGAGGGTATCTGGATCCTGGAGCAGGGCTGTCAGTGTTGTTTGCCATACTGATATAAGCAATGACGTTGGTCTTTGCGCTGGAGTGGATGGTTGAGCAGCGGGTGATCTGGTAGATGTGGATGCCTGTGGCGCAGTAGGTGTAGTAGATGGAAATCGCTTTCTATAATCTGAAAGCATAACTTGCAATTCAGAAACCAGATAGCCTGGTAGACAAACCATCTCCTCCTGGAATGGCTGCTGATACTAGTCATGGGAAGAATATAATGCTGTTCATATTCCTCATCATAGTCCGCCTCTTCTTCTTGACATTTAACATGCAACTCTGAGGACCTGCGTGCGACCCCAAAGGGCCCATCATCATCAGAGTCTTCTTCTCCTAAGAGATGAGTTGGAATAAGGGCTGTCACTTTGCTTGGAGAGGTGTGTTCTGGGATTAAAAACTAGATTTAAAAAAAATGTTTTGCCATTCTTTCTGTTGACGGTGTTGCTAACATCTTATCTGCTGTCAGCTGTGTAGTCATCCGTATCACTGTCGTCGGTAGGGTTATCGGCACTGGCGGAGGAGCCGTTGATGGTGATGTCGATGATTGGATCAGGGAAATCTTCAGCGTCGACGACTAGTCATAGATGACAATGCCGTAGTCGAGGTGGTGGTGGTGGTGGACAACGCAGTGATTGTAACTGTCATCACTGTCAATGATGCGGTTGTACGCGTTGACTGCGCTGACGATGATGTTCTCATCAACTATCTGTAGGCAGGCGGTGGCAAGGAAGGCTTGTTGAATGAATGACTGGCCTTAGGAGGTGGAGTAGGCGGCTCAGAGGATGACTTATTAGCCTTTTCGGAAGAGGCAGTAGGTTCTTTTCAGTCCGTGTTTGAAGAAGTAGACTTAGATTTGTGAGGAGATTTTGAAGGACTGCGGCCTTTGGAAGACCCAAGAGTGGTCTTTATTTAGGCTTTTCTAGGTAGCTCAGAGGAGGATCTGGAAAGAGGTGATCTCTCCCTCTTATGGGATCTTCTAGAGGACGAAGAAGAGTTCCGATTATTAGAGTCCGAAACTGGCTTTTTTCTAGTTTTGAGCTTTTGAAACCAGTAAGCAGCCTTCCATCTCTTTCCTTCAAAGCTTTGGTTGAAAAGGTACGACATAACTTACAGTGCTTGGCAGAATGATCCGGGTAGAGGCAATAAATGCAGTCTTGGTGCGGATCTTCAGAGTGTAGTCTCTTTTTACCAAAGGTATTGCAGACTCTGAAGAGACTTCTTCTCCTTGTCTGACATGCTGGTTAAATGAAATCAGATTCCTATGGAGGAAAACACTGTGGGTAAAAACTAAATATTTTCACAGCACCAGAGTATTGGAAATATTCTATTGAAAGTATCCAAGTAGCAAAGAACTACTGAGCAGTGCTCAGTGGAGGCTCCTTAGTACGACGTGCAGTAGAAAATCTGAGGGACTGGAGCTTCTCTCAGGAGTGTTCTGGAGGGTAAAGCCTGATTGCCTGAAGTATAAGTTTGGTCTCTTTTTTAAATAGATTATCATAGGTTGCCAAATTGAAGGGCCTACCTGCTCTATCTTTAACATTTTATTACTATTATATGGTACCAGGGACTCCCATCTCGACAACTGGGAATGATTTAAACAGGTGGATCTATAAAAGTTTCAATACTGGAGTAGCGTATTCGTGCGCTGTATAAATTCCGTTAACATTAACAATCAGAGGTCCTGTAGTAGTAAGGTGTCAGAGAGAATTAGGACAGAGATGGCTGAATGAAGACAGAGTTCTAGGAAAGATGCGAAACATATATATGGAGAAAAGATGATCAACCAAAAAGACTGATGAGGCACCAGAATTGTGAGGGTGCCTTAGGATTTGAAAAGTGAAAAAGGGTGGCAAATGGAGAACCAGATGGCTCTGAAATAGAAGAAGCTCTGCGAAGACGCATTGGAATGGACTGGAAAAATAAAAGATTGCCATCCAACATACACTTATTGTATTGGGGTTCTGGCCATGGAAAAATTGAAGACCGGTGACTGAGCTGGCCAGGTCACAGTCTAAGACAAGCAGCAGTTTACAGCAACAACATTTCTGGAAGAAGTGCAAAGATGTATTTGTGTAGAAAAACTTGGAAGAGCCAGCATGAACAAAAGATTGCTGTTTTTGTTCTACAAGGTCAAAGCAATAAAATACTCTGTGAAGCAGATATTGGATAGAAGACATGGGCTTCTCTCCTACCTTATCACTTGGTGTTAACTTAGTCCACGGTTTGTCAGCTCTGCGATCATAATCCTGTGCGTCCGTCACCTCCACATATTCGTGAAACCTCAGGATTTTTCTTGCCTGCAGTTCTGCCACTGTCGGTCTTTGACTCAGCTGAATATAAAGAAAATATAAGAACTAAGACACCAGCGGGAGAGAGACTGTCCTATTTCTGGAATGCTACACTGTACTGCAAAGTAGCTCCAGTTGCCGGGCAGGCTTACATTTGATTCTTGCATGTGGGTGTTTTGGAGCATATTGAGTGAACCAAGGAACTTGAAGCTCTGAACATGATGGATGGCTATAAATCATAAAAGGGGCATACCTATCCAGATCCAAGACTATGCCTCAGAGAACCGCTCCAACACAGACAGGGCTCGGGTAAAAAAAAGATGTGTGTTTAAGTTCATAAGACATGCATTCTGGCTACAAGAAGCTAGCCAATCAGCCACACATGAATAATACAGTATTTTCACTCCATCTGTCCTAAAACTGCGACAGTTGAATAAGGAGCACCCAACTAAATACTCCCTCAACTCAAGAGGCACTTCACTCAACACCTGCCCTCCTCTACAATATATTGACTGGCAGCAGGACTACACAGGCTCCAAAATGCCGCTTACCTTCCTCGTCAACCGCCTTTTAATCTCACGCTTCTCAGCCTGGCGGTCTGCTTCATTTTTAGCTAAAAACAAATTAAGAGGAAATGTCAGGTGTGACTGTTTACAGATGTCATAGCAAACACGGACATACAGGTGACTTCCTCTGCCTCAACCTATGAGGAAAATCTCACATACTCACAGGCACTGCCCCTTAAATTGTGCGGCTTACAGTAACAACTTCAGCATGCACAGGAAGAATAATTACACAGCACATTTATGAAACAATTGTAGCTGCTTAGCAACAGCTCTTTGGCATTTGTAGTTGCTGGTTTGAGCATTTATTTATATAAATGCTGAATTGTGATCTTCATACTTTGTTTCTCAGCGTGAGCTTAATAACTAGACATGTTTTTATGGGTATAGAAAAGCTTGATAAGCAAGACAATCAAAAGATATTTAACACCATCCTCACCAATGGCCTAGCTATTATACTTTTTTAATTTGCTATTTAATCACTGTTAACGAGTTACAAGTTAGGAAATTCTTGTTGTTCAGTGCCACCTATTTACCAATTATAACTGGTGAACCTATCTACTTTTTGCCTAATTAATCTAACACTTTCACACCTTGACATAATGACATCATGGTGGATACATTTTACAAGGCATACCATTATTTCAACACTTATGAAAGCCAAGGTCAGATGTCAAAGTGCTCCTTGAATTACCTACTGCCCACATCATGTTCTTATTATTCATTTGAAATGGGATGACTGAGTACAACAAGATGGAGATGGGAATAGAAGAAAGATGCTCACATGAGCATCCTGAAGAGGGTGCTGGAATTGCTCATGAAGATGTGTGGGCTTAGTTCTGGGATTGCCCAATAACAATTCCTTAACAGAAGACAACTAGTTCACAGGGGATTTCAACTTTGGAGGTGAGGCAGAGATATAACCATTTCAAGACGCACACAGCCATTTTGTTTTTTAGGTGGTTGTCTTTCGTTTCTTGCAGTTTAAGGGTTTTTCCTTTAAAAATCACGGGTCCCTATTCAGATTTGGAGATGGTGAGGCAGGGTCTTTCACTGCAATTATGCAGTGTGGCATAGAGCAATATGTGAATGTGGTTTGCTGAAAACTTTAAATGCAGAATGTGTGAAAATCAGTAGATGGTGTAACAAGAATTCTTTCTCCCACATTTCCTTTCCACTAAGCCTTTTAATATTAATGCATTTCTGGATCCCATTTTGTTTAATGAAACATCAGCACCCTCTACTTTAAACAGAGACAAATGGAAAATCTGCAAACTTCCTGCAAGGTGATTGGTTAAATGCCGCTGGTCATTTTATAATAAGTGTTAACTGTGAACTATATCGCAAAACTGAGTGGGAAATGATAAACAGAAAGCTGCCATAGTCAATCTGTTTATATATCTGGTATGTGTACAGTATTTCCGAAACGTTACCATCCCGTTTTAGATTTAAACCTATAATAACTGATAAAACCCCAAGGTTGTGTCCTGGCACCTTTCCTATTTACTCTGTACATCAACAACTTAGGAAAGGTTTTGAAAGACGAATGCCAGGACCTACCATCGGGGGGGGAAGCGCTCACTCACTGCGCTTCTGTACACAGACTACGCGGGACTTATGGCTCGCACCCCAAATAGCTTACAGAAAGCAATATCCAGCGTTGCCAATTTTATGTCTAACTTGGGCCTTTCAGTTAACACCTCCAAAACTTTTATTTTAAAATGCGGTTCAGGGAGCAAGAATAGCTGTGCGTTCTTTTTAGAGAAGAACCGTTTAGAATGTTCCAACACCTTCTCCTACCTGGGGGTCTTATTCGATCATACTGGCACATGGTCCCTGGACGTCAAGCTAAGGAGAATGTTATTTTCAAAGGTACTGACAGCCCTGATCAATTTCAGTAGGAAACTGGGTAAACGCCCTCCCCCAGAATTACTTCAAATTTATAAAGCCAAATGTGTTGCTATTGCGACCTACCGGGCGGGCATTTGTGGTTTTGCAGACGTGACTGCTCTTCAGACGGAGAAAAATAGATTTTTCAGATTCTTGCTGGCCGTCCCGGAGAGTGTTTCTACTTTTAACTGTCACACGGAACTTGGTATGCCACATATAGCGGATGTCATTAGCATCCAACCAATTCTTCTCTGGTATCGCATATGTACTTCAGAGAAGACCATCCTAAATCGCCAAATGATTAGCGATTGTTGCGGTCTAGCTGGGGGTCTTCATATAGGATGGCTGAAATATGTCAAAGATTTTTTGTGTAAATTAGGCCACCAGGAATACTTTGATAACCCCACCACCATGACCAATGTAAATAGGAAAGTTTTTAAACATAGCTGTCTTCATCTTGTTGAAAACATTGGATTTAATCTAGAGATTACTAAAATTACAGGGCTTGCCTACCAACATACTTTGACTACTCTTAAGATGCATCCCTATTTAAAATTGGTTACCTCTGATTATGAAAGATTCTTGCTCACACGCTTTAGGTTGGGCATCATTCATAGATCACTTAGCTTCCCAGTCAGAAACGACTGGTCTAGACAGTTAATTAGATGCCCATGTGATGAGTTATCAGCACAGTCCACTAAGCATGATTTATATTTTTTTGTAAATGTTACCTAGTACAGAGGAAAAGATGGATACTCCTGGTGTTTAGATCACTTGGTCTGCGACAATGTCGTCCTGCATTTATAGTCATGCAATCCCTCGGGGAAGAACTTATAATTTTATCTGTCTCTACATTTTTAAAGTCTGTTTATTCCTGTAGAAAGGCCATCTCTATGTGATCATCTGACTTAAATTGTATAATATAACTATTAGCTCTTTTACGCTGCTGCTTACTCAGTTCTTCCGGTTAACGTAATCCTTTTTAACATGCCATTTTTAAATTGTTTTTTAATGTGCTTTTATGATTATTTTTACAAATAGTCGAATAAAGCTTGATTTGATAAAACCCCAATGAAAGGGAAACAGCCATCAGTGTAAAAATATAAACACTGAAACACATGCACAACCACAAATTAAAATGCCATTAAAAAATAGGAAAGTGAGAGATAAAGTCATGAGTAATTAAAAATCTTTAAGGTTTCATGAGGTACTATGCTGCCAAAGATTTGCATAATTACTAGGCCCTTCTGTGGACCAGTCTTTCTTTTATAAGGTGTATTTGTGGTTGAAAAGAACAGTACTCTGAATTCTATTATTTTGTACAAGGTCATAAAACTACTTCTGGAAATGGGACATATACTATTCATGTGAGAAACAGAATCTGAATAATAGGATTGAACATTAATACAGGTAGGAGTTCTATTGTGTACATGACAAATTTAATTCCAGTATCTGCACAATGGCACCCCAAAAACTGTACCAGCCAGTCCATAATACCAGAGCACATCTGCACTGTATCTGGACCACTAAATGCATACAAACACTATGCCACGGGGTAATCAAATAGGTTTGAGCGCACTCCATTGGTGTACAGAAGTGCATCTCTTGGGGATAACTGGTATTCATTCACAATCATTCAAGTCACGCTAGAAGAACTGATAAGTACTCACGCTGCAGGATGTTTCTCTGCTCCAGTTCCTCCACGGTCGGCCTCTGACTGAGCCGTCTATAAAGAAAGGAAAAAAAAGATGACTGTCTCAGGGTTTCAGAGAATGGACAAGTTCTCAAGCATGGAAATAGCCCTGCATTAATTCCATCAGAACAGAAAATTCAAAGGCCACATCACATCAAAACATATCCCATTACCTAAATGTATACATGACTCTAAACCCACATGTTAATGGTAAAGAACACTCTGGTCTGCATACCATGATGAATGTACAAATATAGAGGATATACATCTTACAAAGCCTTGGACCTTTCAGCTACACATCACCATGATTGGTGCACATCACCTTAAAACCAGACAAACCTGAAGCGTACATTCTACTACACACCAAAAACTCTTTATACCCTCACTCCGTACTTAAAATCATGGATAGTATGTGGCACACCCACAAGAGTACACATTACATTATAAACCACCTGTACCTTGACATGCATGTAGTGATGCACGTCCATGCATCAAATGCCCACACTGCATGAATTCCACACCACTGATTGGTACACACCATTACAATCCCCCAACGCTGAATGAAAACACCACTGCAAACCTACAAATCGGAACAGGTACACAGCATCAAGCACATATCCCTGAATGAACACATGACTCCAAATCAAAAATCATGAAGGGAAAGGCTAACCACAAGCCTACAACAATGTATATCTGCCACCTCATCATCCTGAATGGATACACCACAACAAGCTGATAACACTTTGTGTACTCCGTACAGCAAACAGACAACTCTGAGTGAGAACAGGTCTCCAAGTCACAAACCATATGGAGAATACCCCCACCTATGCATCTTTACACCACTATAAGCCTGAATGTACATTGACTCAACTGATCAACCATGAAGGTAACACATTACATCACTGCATGCCCTTTTAATGTGACAGAACAGAACATGTTTTGTTAACTTGCTTTGAGATCTATTCTTTCTTAAAATAAATTAGAGAAATGGAAAGGAGAGTGGGCGACTCTGTCTTAGTGATGAGACAGACCGAGATGGAGAGGAGTGACTAGCACTGAGGATGGAGTAGCAGAAGTAAAGGTGTGAGTGCGTGCGTGGGGGCAGGTGGAAGGGTGGGTCTACATAGTCTCTGAAAGCTAGTGCGGTAATCTAATAGGCCAAAGAATTTCTACTTGAAGGCCCCTCACTTAAGCACCCTCAGCCTTTGGACCAACTCGGTGATGCAGATCTCTTGGGGGGCATGAAGAGGTAGGCGTTACTTTGCAGCTCTGATGAACACGTTATTGGCATTATGTGGACAAACTAATGGTACATGTAGCTGTGGGGATCAAATCAAAAAATGAAAGGGGCCACAAGATGTTCTGCAGGTTTAGTATATAAAGGGTCATGGCAGTGACAGTTTGCCTCTGGCTTTTCTCCTATGCTAGACCTGTTCCAGATTAGAAAAAGCTACATCACAACAAATAAAGCCCAGTAGCAGCAAAACAAATTTCCCCTCATGGGCTCTTCATCAACAAGAAGCATTGTTAACAACCTAACTCTACAGAGAAGAGTTGACAGGAAGACATTTTACATGTAAGAGAAAATCCAGTCATAACAGAGCCCTGTAGGCTGAAAGTGCATAGATTAAGGAACCAAAATACAAACTTTACCACCAATAGTCTGTCTCACTGTGGAAAACACACTTCATATTGTGCATAGATTGCTTTAGAGCATTCCCAGACAGATGAGCAGCAACCATTCTTTGTCTGAGAAGGCATCTTTTAATGTATGCATGACATATTGGCACAAACATGATTTCATATGCATGTTGTAAAACTTCCTGATCAAGTAAGAATGCATGTGTTTTAAACAGACTGGATTCTAATTACCCTTTTAACTGATATGAAAGCAATATGCGTGCACTTACTTTTTCGCAACCCTCTACCAAATTGGGTTTTGGTCAATTGATAAATAAAATTTGAGTCCGTTATTTGTCATTGAGCTTCGATTTTCCACAGCCAGGACTTGGAGAAAACCAGATGAAGGCCAGACACACATTAATATGCAAAACCATGGAATTGCACAAGGATGCATTTTCCTTTTTGCATTATTATAACGCAGAGTGGTAGTGGAAGGGTGTAGCCCTCAAGCAACTATGACAGAGTGGTATAAGAAGTCCATCATCACGGAGAACTAAGAGGCAAAAGTAAAGAGGTGTGCCTTGGTGTTCTGACAGTACTGAATACAGAGTGGTTGAAATAGTATTTGTAGAATAGAGTACTTGTGAAGTCTCTAGCAAACCTAGTGCACAGTGATACTACATAGTGTACATGGAAGTCCATGGATATGGAAGAGACCGTGGCAGGAATGAGGAAGAGTTATCAGAATCCACACCATGTAGGTGTTAGTGTGGTGCACATGGAGCAGGTTTCTCAGTATCCTAAACGTAAAGAGGGCAGTGTGGTAGAAGAGGAGTGTGCGTTCTCTGGAGTCTCACAAAAAGGAAAGCAGTGTGAGAATTGAAGCAGTGTTCTGTGGAGTCTAGCGACGACAACCAAGCTGAAAAAGCAGATGGTGTGATGCTGAAAAGCACAACAGATATGGCACTCACTTGCACAGCTGCCATGCACATACCTGTTCAGAGCTGTGCCAATTTGCTGCTTGAATTCTGTCCACTCTTCCTTGCTCTTCCGGGGTAGAACATTTACTTCCTGTGGCTCTTCAGAGGCTGGTACGCTGTTTAGCTTCATAGCAAGTGTGTCCTTCCGCTTCACTTTGTTAGCCAAAGAACCTTGTGGGGATGAGAGATTGAAGAGAAGTGAGGGTAACAGGACATGCAAATGTCTGTGTATGGAGAATATGGAGCTTTCACCAAGTTCCTTTCGGGTGCAAAGTATTCACAAGCGAGACTCTTAAAAACCACAGACAAGGAATCCATTCACAGACACAAAATGATTTTTTTAAATGGATTTCAAAAAAACAAAAGTTGCATGTTATTACATCTCATTTACATCAATGATGTTTGTCAAAGGCACCTGTTGAAGTCAATGGATAGGCTATTGTTAGTGAGTAGCACCTCTCAGTCAGTGAACAGGTTCCTACTGTCACTTGGTGCCTCCTAACTTGTGGTTATTGATCGTGGTCAGGAAGAGAGGTACCTCAATTGTCAGGGTGTATGTGTCTGTGGGCGATGATATAGTCCTTTCTTAAAAGACCATAAAACATAACCTGTTTATTACGGACCTCCAAGGTATCAAAGCAATTGTTGCATTAAACCAGACTTGCTGTTCAATTTAATGTAACTAATGAACAAATGCCAACTATAGGAAATTGCCACTTTGTTGCCGAGTATTCCAGTGACCATTTAAGGTTGCACACAATCTGCTGTCCTCAAGACAGTCTTCTGCCCTCCAGGGAAGAGGTGTGAATGACTCAGGAAGGAACACTAAGGACCTGCCAAGGCAGAAGGTAAGACCTCCTCCGGGCAAGAAGGCCAAACACGGTGTAATACCAAAAGACCAGCTTCAAAGCGAAGCCGCCCTAAAGAGAAAATGGTTGTCACATTAGAAACTGGGCTGCTCTTTCGTTTCTGCAGACAGGCTGGCATCATGGACAGAGAGGGAGAAGCTGTTGTCAAACCATTTTTTCAAGAGGTTGTAGTCCAAGGTAACCACACCTCCGGGGTGAGCTAGGGAGCTCTGCACACCAAAAGAAGAGGTCTATCATGTTGGGAGTGGGCGGGATAGTGCACTCTGGTATAAGACACCACATTTTAGAGGAAGTTTTCATCAGGTGGGAGGGACCTGGTATCCCGATTGGCTAGTTAGCGACCCCATCTCCTTGAGCTAGTTGTGGGCATAAAAGTGGCACCCCTCTCATCGAGACCTCAGAGAGAGGATCGAAGGAGAACTGCCTTGCTATTTCCTGGAGCTGGCAAAGAGAGGATACACCAAACACTGGTCGCACCTGCTGCTCCTTGGGCTAGCAAAAAGACTGTGCCTATGGTCCCTGCTCAAGGAAGTCATCTCCGAGCCCCAGACACGAAAAGTGACTCCAAGAGTCAGTTGGCTGACTGTTACAGCTACAGGGCCACAAAAACTGAAAAGGCCTGCACTGTTAAGTTGGTAGCCAAGAACACCTGGTCGCCACTGACCACCAAAGTGCAACCTGGGAGACAGAGTTCCCTCCCTCAAAAGCTGCACTGGAGTCTGCTGGACCTGGCAGTCGTCACAGTGAAATTTGGTCACCCACCAAGGAAGTTATGACTAGCTAAATGGAACAACGGGTTTCTCTGTAACCGGAAACCAGTGACAATTTTTCTTTTGTCTGGACCTCAACCAGACTTTGAGGGACATCGACCCCTGTGCCCATACTCACCCCACTGTGTTTGTGGACCGAGGGGTAGCCTCATGAAAACCCACTCACTTGCTCAGCATGTTCAGCATCCCGCATCCCTTGCATTAGGACCATTCCATTAACCTGTCTAGCAGTTCACACATAGAACCTGGCGCTAGAATGGAGATTAATTTGGCAAGGAGGTAAATGTGTACCTGGAACTTCTTGGTCCCTGTGACCTGCATTCTGCCGGAATTGGTACTCCCAAGTTTGCCGGCATAGTAGTTTGAAACTTTATAAAAGATTGGAAAGTTTACTGCTATTGCAGTCAATTTCAATGATTTACTGCATTTGAGTGAACTCCAGTGATTTATCCTTTCTTGAAAAATTCATACCTTTGGAACCCTGAGATGGACTTTTATCATTAATGTGTCTATATAACGCTAAAAATACAACCTACTTTAATTAACTGGTTTTGGACGTTTATTGAGTTGCGTTTATTCCACTGTTTTGGCAATTCTTAACGGCTTATACTTGTTTCTTTGATAATGCCAGACTGCTCAGCGCCACCGCTATCCACAGTTCAGCTAAGATGTATAAAAACAAACTGACTGGATCCAGTACAGAATTGTGAATTTATTATACTGTGAGGTCGCACAATCACACCATATAATAAAACGCTTTCCTCACAGTTGGTCCGAAAGCAATTATGTTCCTCAAGAAAGTCTGAGATGTAGGGAAAAAAATGACTTCTCCGTCAGTTTTTCCAGGAATGGGCACTTGCAGATCTGTAGCTGCAACAACTGGATCAGTCGAAATCACTTTTTCTTGAAGAGTGGTCTGATGAAAGATGTTGGTTGGGAAGAATTCCATACCATCGGAATTTTTCAGAACGTTCCTTTCCATGGATCCAGCATGTGCTTAGGAGAAGGCTTTTCACAGTTTTTGCTGAATTGGAAGCTGCTTGCGATCTAGTCAGACAGATCAAGTTTGGTGTTTTATCTTAGGAGGTGGTTAGTGATAGCTTGTTGTTGATAACGTGTTCTGTTAGTCTTGTGCATCACATTGAATGTTTGTTGTTTTTCCTGGAGTTGTTTTCCAATCTGCTTGTGTGGAAAAGTAGCACTTTTTCACATGGTCAACCCCCACTTCTTGCCTGGTAGCTGATGTGATTTCAAGTGGAAGTGCACTGGGGTCCTGCTAACCAGGTCCCCATTGCCAGAGCTCTTTCCCAGAACTTACAATAGTTTCCCCAACTGGCAAAACCTTTGGGACCTTCTGTAAGTCCCTTGTAAATGTTACCCCCCTGGTGCCTGAGGTCCTAAAAAGGACCCCTAAGGGCTGCAGCACGAATTATGCCACCCTCACCAAGCACATGCAAGACTGCCATTGCAGGCTGTGTGTTTTGGTGCAAACAAAAGTGAAAACACGACATGTCACACATTCCTGTGTCAAAAAAACAAAGGGATCCACCCTTATGGGAAAGTATAGAAGTGTTCCTCCAGACTACGTGTGTCTCCTACAATGGTGGAAAGCACACAGCTTTGTTTAAATACCCCTCACCCACCAAAAGGACCCTTGGTGGCATGCTTCATCATCGGGGTCTTCCCGCCCCACTGCGGGGTGGGGCGTGCTATGACTACGAGGGAGCGCTGGTTATGAAAAACAATACTATGTGTGGTGAAGGAGTGTGAGTGGAAGGGTCAGAAGTGAGCGAATGCTGAAAAATTAAAAAATACCTGGCTCAGTGGCAAAAATAAATGTTAATGTTCCTTTGAGCTGGTATCGTTAAAAGTAGGGAATGAGATGGAGATACTATGCTTTAATAAGCAATGTCTCCTGTGTCGACATGTTTTGAAGCCCTCCTCTGGCTTCTCATCAGGACCTAGAAGAGATCCCTTCTACACTGCAATCAAAACAACTGTGTATTTACATATAATCCTTACTAAGTGGTGCACATAAATTTAACATGCACAGTATACTATACCCCACTAGGTATATTGCTGAATGGGTTTCTTATATCGCCCAGATAATGCCCCATGACACTTCAAAATGGGAGGGAAGGGGTACCTATAGTCACATAAATATCAAAGTTACCTCGACACCAGGACACTGCCGAGCCGCAGCTCCGTGGAACACGGTGATGAAAGAAGTGGAGAACATCACCACCGTGAATAACCATACCTTCCATAACACAACCAAGCAAGAAAAAGAAGCAATACGACAACTCTCATCCAACAGTGACATCGTGATCAAGCCAGCAGACAAAGGCGGGGGCAATTGTCATACAAACCGCCACTGCTGATGACAACGAATGCAGAAGACTGATTGAAGAACGCAGGAACTATTAAGTTCTGCGAGAAGACCCCACAGAATCCATCAGGATTCGGATAGCCTCCATGGTGGAAGAAGCGACAGCACACAACTGGATCTCCAAAATGGAAGCTGGTTTCCTCACCAAAAAAATCACAAAGGACCCCTTACTTCTACAGCATTCCCAAAATCCACAAGGACCTTGCGCAACCTCCAGGCCGCCTCATAGCACCGGGCATTAATTCCATACTAGAACCACTATCAAAAGTTTGCGGACGCTTTCCTTCGCCCACTGGTCCAAAAAACTGATACATACCTGAAGGATACAAAGGAATTCCTACAGCTACTCCAAGGAATTGACTTTGACCCCAACAGACACCTCCTGATGGGACTGGACATGGAGAGTCTGTATACCAGTCTCCCACATGATGAGACACTATCATTGAGGAGGTACTCTTCACCACCGATTGGGGATACCACATAACGTGGTTATGGAATGTGTGTTCCTGGCACTTACAAAAAACTTCTTTACTTATGAGGATACCATCTACCTTCAGAAGCACGGGACCAGCATGGGGAGCAGATTTGCTCCCAGTATAGCTGGCTTGTACGTCTACCACCTAGAAGTGAAGTAGATCCTACACCCCAGTAACCCGTTGGTGATAAAAACATGGAAACGTTACATAGACAATGTGTTGGTTATATGGGAAGGAGATATTACATCAACTGAAAACTTTATGACCTGGCTGAACCAACACAACATCTATCTGAAATTCACCAGCACAACCTCATGGACCAACTTGGTCTTCCTAGATTTGAACACCTATCCAGAGTAGGGCACTTTAACGACTACCACTCACTTTAAAGTTACAGCAAAGAACGGTCTGCTGTTATATAACTGCTTCCATCCCTGCCACCTTTGGGACAATCTCCCATACGGACAGTTCCTCCACTTGCGGAGGAACTGTACGGTGATTAAAGACTTCAAGAGGCAGGCTACTGATCTACAAGAGAATCTAAAGAAACGTAACTACCCTACACAAATCATTGACAGAGCCATGAAGAGGGCACATAGCAACAATAGGGAAGCACTGCTGGAACCGAGAGTACCTAAGGACCCGGAAGAGAGACCAATATGTGTCACTACTTACAATACCAACTCCAATCAAGTGACAAAAATTGTAAACATACATTGGAGACTCCTGGCATGCGGAAACCTCAACCTTCCCAAACTGATGTTTGCACACAAAAGGGGAGGGAGCCTTAGAGACATGCTAGTCCACACAAGACCACAACACCTTAGCAATTGAGGCAGAAAATACCCTCCTACCCCCAGTGAAGGGCCGTTATCCTTGTGGTAATTGCTGCACTTGCCACCTGACGAAGAAAAGCAAAAGTATAAAATTCAGGAATGGTATGGAATGGGAGCAGAGGAGATTTACGAACTGCAACAGCAAGAATGTGGTTTATATCATCACTTGCTCATGCGGAATGGAATATGGCGGAATGACAACTAGACCTGTCAAGACACGCATAGGAGAGCACAGAAGCAAAGTATGTTGCAAAAGAAGCACTACGAAAATGGCTACCCACTACTTGACAACTCAACACACAATGGAAGACCTACAGTGGACCATTATCGAACAACTGAACAGTGAACATGGTCTTCTCGAGAAGGAACAGCGGTGAGTGTTCCGCTTGGAGACCCACATTACAGGTCTGAACGACGATATCCTCTGCGGACAATTTAGCTGATTTGTATCTCCCCGTGACTTTTGTCACTATCTCTGGGAATAGAAAACTACTGCAAATACACTGCATAGAAACTCTTGAAACGACTGGGCAGAAACCTTATGTTAGCCAACCTTCTATTAAACAATTGGGGCCAGCAGGAAAACACTTCTAAAATAATGTGGCCTGTACATTGGCCTGTGGAATTTAATGTCCTGCCACACGTTTTTCTACTCATATTCACTTTTGCCATCTTGAGCTCACCCTTCTGTAGAGAGGTGTCATTACCACTGTATGTCCGTGTTAGACCTGTCAGCCCTTTGGCAGTTCCCTCCTCATTTTATTACTTTTGTCCTTTCCCCCTTCTCATTTTTTCTGTCTACCAAACTTTTTGGGTGCTGATGTAGAGGTTCTGGGCGCTTCACCCTCACTACCTGAGGGAGGGGTGCAAGGTGCTCCACTGAGGGAGGTGAGATATACAAAATGGTGGCTCCAACTGTCACCTCAGCACCTGGACCATGACTACCATGAGAGGTTCCGGAACCTTCTGGGCCCCTCTGGCAAGTCAGGCCCAAGGTGATAAATAGAGGTGACAGGTGGGCGGCCATTTTAGAAGAGAGCTGAGTGGCCGGTTAGCCAGGAGTAAGGCACCTGAGTGGGGAGGTGGCTGCACTGGGCAGGGTTTGACAGGTCTCAGGGTCTGCACAGTTCCCCTCGCCAGTGACATCACCCCCAACCTCTTGACCGGTCCCTGTGTGCTGCCAGTGACTTGAGACACTCGTTCCAGGGAGGCCTCTAGGGAAAGTGAACCCCTGACCTCTTGGTTCGCGGAGAGGGCCATTGCTGTAGGCTGTCGTCTTACAGCTCTGTTATTGACCGGGATTCCTGGACTGGCCTGGGGGTAGCCGCTCTCTCTGACAAGCGAGGAGAGGTGGACGAGCTCGAGTCCCTAGAGTCTAGCTGACCTCCGCCACCGTTCCTGTGAGAGAACCGGCACCCGTCAATTCACCCCCCCCTCACGAGACCCGTCTTGAAATACTGGCCGCCACTCTTCCCCCGAGTTCGAGAGATTACCTGGGGTCTTTTGGCAGGAGTCGCTGCCGCCGGAGGGCCTGGAGTGAGGGATTTGCCCGGGTGTGTGGAGCGGGAGAGCGGCGCGTCTGGTGGCTTGAGGAGACCGACCTTCAGGAAGTGCGGGAGGGAAGGCTGTGAGGCCGCTGTCCTCATCACGTGCGAGGGGCCTAGCGCCGCCCCGCTGTTGCCAGATGGGAGCAGAGGCCGCGCCCCCGCAAGACGCACTGATCCTGTCATCGTTGGAAGCGCCTCCCAGCAGTAGCGGAGGAGATGGGCTGTCGTCAGTGAGGGGAGAAAGCATCATAGGAATCCCTTGTGGGAGGAGGCTGGGTGTGTGTGTGCAGACCCCCATTCCCCCTTTTTGAGAGGGGATTCCTTCTTCTTGTTCAGCCCGCAAGCTCCGTACCACGAAGGGAGGGAACGTACCTCCCAACAGCGGTGAACCATCCACGAGGAGGACCACAAGAGTGAACAGTAAGCGGGGCCCATACCGGAGGGAAAAGGGGAGAGGACTCGTTACTGAAAAGTAGGTTTGGAAACTTGAGGGGTACCCATTTGAACGGGTTGGTGTCCCGTGGGGAAGCCAGGGGCCAGTTGTAATTATCAGCACCTCGTCCCAACTAAGTTTAGGGTATGGGATAACAGGGCGAGCCTTGTGCCAGCGAGAGAGCCTAGGGGTACTGCCAATCGGGGATGGTTTAGCGTGGTACTAGGGTACCCTAAGAGGAGCGTGCCTGAATGTAACGAAGTTGGCTGCCACCAGTTTAGTGAGCCCAGCTGTCAGGAGAACCTCGTTTAGACCGGGGAATAATCTGAATTGCGAGTGCTCTTCAGAGCGCCGTCCGTGAGGAGGTTGACAATCCCTCCAGAGTCCAGGCGCCGGGTGGGGTTACCTAGAGGGTCTACCGATCGGCTGTGCTAGAATTATCCCGAAGGGACCGTTATTCTGAAATGTAATGACATGGTTTATCTTGAAATATGATGAAATGGTTTGTTCTGAACTGTAATGACATGGTTTATCTTGAAAATATGATGAAATGGTTTGTTCTGAAATGTCATGCCATGTTGTATCTCAAAATGGAGGGAGGCATTCACCCTATGATGTGATGAAGTGTTTCATTCTAAAAGTTGAAATTAAGCATCCAAGTTCGCAAAGAAAAGATAAAGACTTTTAGTAAACCTTAAATTTAACCGGTGTAGTGTCCTTTTTGGGTGGTGCTGCGCTAGATTGGAGCTGGGTAGGATGCAAGCATGAGAGGCCAAGTGAAGATGTAAGCCAGTTGACCTGAGCCAAGCTACCCCTAGGACGTAGGTCCAACAAGTTGGTGCTCAGCGGTGGGATCCTTATTCAGTGCTTGCATCCGCTCAGTAGCAGTTTGGCGCGCGCCACAACCTACACTTGATTGTTTTTACTGGAGTTTTCTCCAGAGTGCCTCCCTAAATTGGAATTTTGTTTTTTAAAATTATTCTGTCTAGTGGTGTATTTCCTCCTGAAGGAAAGGTATCCTTTTGTAAGCTCCTGTTCTGCGGGATTGGGTCCCACCTGGTAGGATGGAGTTTGAGTTGGGTAGGCTGGAGGAATATACAGTAACTCAACTAAAAGAATTCTGCCAGGAGAGGGAGGTGTTCGTCAAGCAAGGGGCAAAGAAAAAAGAACTCCAAACGAGCTTGAGAGCCTGGGTCATGGCCCACCCTAGCGGGAAACGGGAGGAGGGACCAGAACTGGACACCACAGAGGAACCAGAATTAATTTTCCCCCCCTGAGAGTGGACACATGGATGTAGGACCTAGTGCCCCCTCAAGGGCAGGTAGTAGCGCCTCGGGGGGAAGCCTGTCATCAGCTGACTTAGTTGACAGGAGGGAGGAGAGGCAGTTTAAAATGGAACTGGCCCGTTTGGAGAAAGAGAGGGAGGAGAGGAGGTTCCTCCATGAGCTCCACTTAAAGGAGTTGGAACTCAAAGCCCTACAGTTTGGAACCCCCAGCGGTCCCGTTGGTGGCAGCATACCTAGAGAGGTCCCCAGAGAGTCCAGGCCTTACCTGCCAAAAGATGTAGTCGCCAGCTATGGTGTCGGGGATGACATCGTTAAATGGCTGGCTGCCTATGAGGTCTCCCTAAGAGCCCATGGGGTCCCCGAAGCTCAGTGGGGGGGGTGGCCTATATAGGTATATGCCTCCGGTGGGGAGGGATGCCTTGTTAGCATTAGAACAGCAAGATCAGACCAATTACCCCATCATGAAGGTCGCCCTAGTGAGGAAATTTGGGTTGACCCCTGAAAAATTCAGGCAGAGGTTTCGGGGCAGTCAAAAGTTGGCCACCCAGAATTGGGTAGACTTCTTGGACTATGCCAAGAAGGCCTTAGAGGGCTGGGTGCAGGGCAGTGAGGTCAAGGACTATGAGGGACTGTATAATTTAATTTTAAAGGAGCACCTCCTCGAGAAAAGTTTTCCGGAGCTGCGTCAGCACCTGGTGGACAGCAAGCTAACTAATCCTAGGAAGCTTGCAGAGGAGGCGGATATCTGGGCGAGTACCCGGGTATCCTCAAAAGGGACTGGAGGGAATTTTCAAGGGGCTGGACAGGGCGTCCCCCAGAAGAAAGAGGGGGGAGACAAAAAGAAGGAGTTCTCTAAAGGCCCCCAAAAGAGTTCACAAGGGAAGGGAGTAGGATTCCCTCCTAAGGTTGGCCCCCAAAAACCCCCTTATCCTGACCGTGGTCAGCAGCCTAGGGTTGTCCGATGTTATGAGTGTGGTGAGGTTGGGCACTATAAGGGGGATGCCAAGTGTCCCAAGAGACCACACCCTCCCATTGGAGGAAAGACCCCTGGGGTGGCAAGTGTGGTGCTTGGGGAGAAGTTGCCCCTAGATAAGGGAGGTGAGTGGGCAGGGTTAACCTTAGTGTCATTAGGGGATTGTGAGATGGTTCCTAAGACCCAGGTGCCCTTGAATACTACTAAGTACAGGCAATGGGTCACCATCAATGCCCAGAGGGTGGAGGCTCTGAGGGACACAGGAGCCAGCATGACTATGGTAAGGAGTCAGCTGGTGTCCCCAGAGCAGGTGGTTCCCAATGTAGTCCACCCGGTTGTGATGGCTGACAATCGAGAGGGTCACTATCCGGTGGCCCAGATTCCCTTTGAGTGGGGAGGGGTTGCGGGTCCTCTACGAGTTGCGATAAGCCCTGCCATGCCGGTCGACTGCCTGTTGGGAAATGACCTTGAACACTCGGCGTGGAAGGAGGTCGAGTTCAGGGCCCACATGGAAATGTTGGGGACCCCTGAGTGGACGTGTGCCAACACCCGGTCCGTGACTGCCCGGAGAGGGGACTCACAGAGGTTGGAGCCTGGGACAAAGGCCCAACCAGCTGCCGGAAAGGGTAAACGGGGTCGGGGGAAGCTTGCCCCGGCATCGGAACCTCCGAAGGTGGATGGGGCAACTGGAGTGGTCCCGGAGTCTACGGAGGGGGATGTAGCTTCCCTGGAGGGCTTACCTACTCCTGCCGACTGGCAGGTGGAGGGAGGACCTACTAGGGAAGAGTTTTGTCGGGCCCAGAAGGAGTGCCCTACCCTTGAGGGTTTACGTAGGCAGGCCGAAGCCCAGGCAGCGGGTAACGATTCGGGGAACTTCCACATATACTGGGAAGATGGACTCCTTTATAGCGAACCCAAGGCCCCGGTGCATGGTTCATCCCGGGCCTTGGTGGTTCCCCAGCGTTACCGAGCCTTCCTATTGGGATTGGCTCATGAAATAACTTTGGCAGGACACTTGGGACAAGACAAGACCTTTGCTCGACTTGTCCCTCATTTCTACTGGCCTCAGATGAGGATTACGTCCGATACTTTTTGAAGGACGTGTGTAACCTGCCAAGCTAGTGGGAAAACAGGGGTGAAGCTGAAGGCTCCCCTGGAACCACTGCCTGTCGTTGGCACCCCCTTTGAAAGGGTGGGCATCGACATTGTTGGGCCATTGGATCCACCAACGTCTGCCGGTCACAGGTTCATCCTGGTTCTGGTGGATCATGCCACTCGGTACCCCGTGGCTATCCCTCTGAGGACCATTACTGCACCAGCAGTGGCACGGGCCCTTATGGGAATTTTTACCCAGATGGGATTCCCCAAGGAAGTGGTGTCAGACAGAGGTACCAACTTCATGTCGGCCTATATGCGGGCTATGTGGAAAGAGTGTGGAGTCACTTACCGGTTCTCCACTCCTTATCACCCCCAGACCAATGGTCTGGTGGAGAGGTTTAACAAAACCTTAAAGGGCATGATCCGGAGTCTGCCCGAGAGCCTGCGGAGGAAATGGGACGTCCTCCTACCTTGTCTGCTGTTTTCTTACAGGGAGGTACCACAGAAGGGAGTGGGCTTCATCCCCTTCGAGCTGTTGTACGGGCACCCTGTGCGTGGACCCCTCAGCCTGGTGAAGGATGGATGGGAAAAGACTCCCAGAAAACTTCCCCCGGATGTGGTGAGCTACATGCTGGCCTTTCGTAGCCAAAAGGCTAGGTTGTGGAAGCAAGCTTCTGAAAACCTAGAAGCCAGCCAAACGGTCATGAAGGAATGGTATGACCGAAACGCTCACCCGGTGGAGCTGGAGCCTGGCCAGAAGGTGTGGGTGATGGAACCCGGAGAGCTTAGCGCCCTCCAGGATCGCTGGTCAGGCCCCTTTGAGGTGGTTGAGAAGAAGGGCAAGGTCACCTATGTGGTGGATCTTAAGACCCCCAGGCAGCCCCATCGGGTGCTCCATGTCAACCGCCTCAAGCCTCACCAAGAGAAACCCGAGGTCACTTTAATGATGGTGACTGATGGATTAGAGGAAGAGGAAAGTGAACCTCTTCCTGATCTTTTTGCATCCCAAGAGAAGGATGGGTCGGTGGAGGGAGTGATCCTCTCACCCTCCCTAACTCCCGAACAGCGGAGAGACTGCCGCCGCGTTTTGGAGCAGTTTGCTTCCCTGTTCTCCCTTATCCCGGGAAGGACTCATCTGTGTACCCATGACGTGGACACAGGGGACAGCCCACCTGTGAAGTCCAAGTCCTACCGACTGTCGGATAAGGTGAAGGCTAGCATCCATGGAGAAGTTACCAAGATGCTAGAGCTAGGAGTGATTGAGCCTTCAAGTAGTCCCTGGTCCAGTCCGGTGGTACTGGTACCCAAAAGCTGCCCCACCGGGCACTACCCCAGAACTCCGGTTCTGTGTGGATTACAGGGGACTGAATTCGGTGACAAAGACAGATGCTCATCCCATCCCGAGGGCGGATGAGCTCATTGACCGGTTGGGAGCTGCCCAATATCTCAGTACCTTTGACCTTACATCCGGGTACTGGCAGATTTCCCTGACGGATGGAGCCAAGGAAAGGTCAGCCTTCTCCACACCTTAGGGTCACTACCAGTTCTGTGTGATGCCCTTTGGGCTCAAGAACGCCCCTGCTACGTTCCAGCGGTTGGTGAACCAGGTCCTCTCTGGAATGGAAGCCTTTTCGGTTGCGTACCTGGATGACATCGCTGTCTTCAGCCGCAGCTGGGAGGACCATTTGTGTCACCTTCAGGCTGTTCTTCAGGCTTTGCAGCAGGCAGGTCTGACGATCAAGGCCAGTAAGTGCCAGATCGGGCAGGGGTCGGTAGTGTACCTCGGTCACTTGGTGGGTCGGGGCAAGGTGCAACCCCTCCAGGCCAAGATCGAAACCATCATGGCCTGGGAACCCCCCAAGACTCAGACAGAGGTCCGGGCCTTCTTGGGCCTCACTGGCTACTACCGACGCTTCGTCAAGGGATACAGTACTATCGTGGCCCCCTTGACTGAGCTCACTTCTAAAAAGCACCCTCGACGGGTAATCTGGACCGAGGGATGTCAACAAGCCTTTGACACCTTGAAAAAGGCCATGTGTGCGGCACCTGTTCTCAGGGCCCCTGACTTCGCCAAGGAGTTAATCGTCCAAACAGATGCGTCGGAGCATGGTATCGGGGCAGTGCTGTCACAACTCAATGACGAGGGTCTAGACCAACCAGTGGTTTTCCTGTCTAGGAGACTACTCCCCCGGGAACAGAGGTGGAGTGCAATTGAGAGGGAGGCTTTTGCGGTGGTGTGGGCTCTGAAGAAGCTGCGGCCATACCTGTTTGGCTCGCACTTCCTGGTTCAGACCGACCACCGGCCCCTCAGGTGGCTGGTGCAAATGAGGGGCGAGAATCCCAAGCTATTGAGGTGGTCCATTTCCCTACAGGGAATGGACTTTAGGGTGGAACATCGCCCAGGAGTGGACCACGCCAATGCTGAGGGTCTATCCAGGTATTTACGCCTTAGTGAAGAGGACTCCCAAGGGGTTGGGTAGATCTCCCCAGTTTCAGCTGGGGGGGACGCGTGTTAGACCTGTCAGCCCTTTGGCAGTTCCTTCCTCATTTTATTACTTTTGAGCTTTCCCCCTTCTCATTTTTTCTGTCTACCAAACTTTTTGGGTGCTGATGTAGAGGTTCTGGGCGCTTCACCCTCACTACCTGAGGGAGGGGAGCAAGGTGCTCCACTGAGGGAGGTGAGATATACAAAATGGTGGCTCCAACTGTCACCTCAGCACCTGGACCATGACTACCATGAGAGGTTCCGGAACCTTCTGGGCCCCTCTGGCAAGTCAGGCCCAAGGTGATAAATAGAGGTGACAGGAGGGCGGCCATTTTAGAAGAGAGCTGAGTGGCCGGTTAGCCAGGAGTAAGGCACCTGAGTGGGGAGGTGGCTGCACTGGCCAGGTTTGACAGGTCTCAGGGTCTGCACAGTTCTCCTCGCCAGTGACATCACCCCCAACCTCTTGACCGGTCCCTGTGTGCTGCCAGTGACTTGAGACACTCGTTCCAGGGAGGCATTTGGGAAAATGAACCCCTGACCTCTTGGTTCGCGGAGAGGGCCATTGCTGTAGGCTGTCGTCTTACAGCTCTGTTATTGACCGGGATTCCTGGACTGGCCTGGGGGTAGCTGCTCTCTCTGACAAGCGAGGAGAGGTGGACGAGCTCGAGTCCCTAGAGTCTAGCTGACCTCCGCCACCGTTCCTGTGAGAGAACCGGCACCCGTCAATTCACCCCCCCCCCCCCCTCACGAGACCCGTCTTGAAATACTGGCCGCCACTCTTCCCCCGAGTTCGAGAGATTACCTTGGGTCTTTTGGCAGGAGTCGCTGCCGCCGGAGGGCCTGGAGTGTGGGATTGGCCCGGGCGTGTGGAGCGGGAGAGCGGCGCGTCTGGCGGCTTGAGGAGACCGACCTTCAGGAAGTGCGGGAGGGAAGGCTGTGAGGCCGCTGTCCTCATCACGTGCGAGGGGCCTAGCGCCGCCCCGCTGTTGCCAGACGGGAGCAGAGGCTGCGCCCCCGCAAGACGCACTGATCCTGTCATCGTTGGAAGCGCCTCCCAGCAGTAGCGGAGGAGAGGGGCTGTCGTCAGTGAGGGGAGAGAGCATCATAGGAATCCCTTGTGGGAGGAGGCTGGGGGGTGTGTGCAGACCTCCATTCCCCCTTTTTGAGAGGGGATTCCTTCTTCTTGTTCAGCCCGCAAGCTCCGTTCCACGAAGGGAGGGAACGTACCTCCTGACAGCGGTGAACCATCCACGAGGACCACAAGAGTGAACAGTAAGCGGGGCCCATACCGGAGGGAAAAGGGGAGAGGACTAGTTACTGAAAAGTAGGTTTGGAGACTTGAGGGGTACCCATTTGAACGGGTTGGTGTCCCGTGGGGAAGCCAGGGGCCAGTTGTAATTATCAGCACCTCGTCCCAACCAAGTTTAGGGTATGGGATAACAGGGCGAGCCTTGTGCCAGCGAGAGAGCCTAGGGGTACTGCCAATCGGGGATGGTTTAGCGTGGTACTAGGGTACCCTAAGAGGAGTGTGCCTGAATGTAACGAAGTTGGCTGCCAGCAGTTTAGTGAGCCCAGCTGTCAGGAGAACCTCGTTTAGACCGGGGAATAATCTGAATTGTGAGTGCTCTTCAGAGCGCCGTCCGTGAGGAGGTTGACAATCCCTCCAGAGTCCAGGCGCCGGGTGGGGTTACCTAGAGGGTCTACCGATCTGCTGTGCTAGAATTATCCCGAAGGGACCGTTATTCTGAAATGTAATGGCATGGTTTATCTTGAAATATGATGAAACAGTTATTCTGAAATGTAATGACATGGTTGATCTTGAAATATGATGAAACAGTTATTCTGAAATGTAATGACATGGTTTATCTTGAAATATGATGAAACAGTTATTCTGAAATGTAATGACATGGTTTATCTTGAAATATGATGAAATGGTTTGTTCTGAACTGTAATGACATGGTTTATCTTGAAAATATGATGAAATGGTTTGTTCTGAAATGTCATGCCATGTTTTATCTCAAAATGGAGGGAGGCATTCACCCTATGATGTGATGAAGTGTTTCATTCTAAAAGTTGAAATTAAGCATCCAAGTTCGCAAAGAAAAGATAAAGACTTTTAGTAAACCTTAAATTTAACCGGTGTAGTGTCCTTTTTGGGTGGTGCTGCGCTAGATTGGAGCTGGGTAAGATGCAAGCATGAGAGGCCAAGTGGAGATGTAAGCCTGTTGACCTGAGCCAAGCTACCCCTAGGACGTAGGTCCAACAGTCCTCAACATAAAAATCTTTTGAAGAAACTTTTTGTCGTGCATATTATGAAACATGGAAAAAAACATTTCGGAGAAACCCGTCTGGCTGCACACTCCCTTGGTACAATGTCTACCATAAACCCGATTACATGTACAATTAGTAAATACTTGCCCAGACCTGGTTTACTTTATTTTTAATATTATTTTTTTCATTATCCAGCTGGTCCACATTTTATGCTCGGATAGTTTGAAGAGTTAGGAAGAGGTAGTGTCCTTTTAGTTAGCGCACTAGTCTTTTTCGCTCCTAGGGCTATAAAACAGGCACCCTCGAGCAATAGGAAGTGAGGAACAAACACATTCAGCCGGAGGTGCCATTCTAGGTCACCATCTGGGATTTTCTGACGGTCTAGTGTTTGTACCAGTTAGTGCAGTTTGTTGGCGGCAAAACTACCAATTATGCTCAGTATTTAAGGACACTGCCCACACTGGCTCAATGTTCCACGGAGCCGCGGCGAGGCAGTGTTCTGGTGAGGAGGTAACCTTGATATTGTAAGTACGGCACAGCCGATTTGCAACAGTGAAACGCTGCTCAATTAGGAAGGATCTCAAAACCAACAGTTTTTCTTTTTCAATTTCTTTTAACAGTGTGTGACTATAGGTACCCCATCCCTACCGTTTTGAAGGCTCATGGGGCAATATCTGGGCGATATAAGAGTACGTGAACAGCCTAAACTTTGGAGGCTTCTTTATCGGTCACTGTTTTTTGAAGGAGAGATATATTTAACAGATACTCTCAGTTATACTTATCATATAGATACGCACACCACGCAGTCCTTAGATATAGAGCGTGTGTTTTATGTGTGTATGTTTTTGTATTGTCCCATCTAGCAGGCATAACAGCACAGATTACCAATTATAACGGATAAAGATAACAAAAATATATCACAGAAATATATCACTTTTCTTTACAGGTTAACACCACATATGGTGCAGTTTGGATGTGTTATGTTATTTTAACTCTGCTTTGATTCTTCCAGAACCCATTCAGCAATATACCTACTGGGGTATAGTATACTGTGCATGTTTAATTTATGTGCACCACTTAGTAAGGATTATATGTAAATGCACAGTTGTCTTGATTTGAGTGTAGAAGGGATCTCTTCTAGGTCCTGATGAGAAGCCAGGGGAGGGCTTCGAAACATGTCAACACAGGAGACACTGCTCATTAAAGCATAGAATCTTCCTCTCATTCCCTACGTTTAACGATACCAGCTCAAAGGAACATTAACATTTTTTTTTTCCCCACTGAGCCAGGTATTTGTTTTTTTAATTTTTCACCATTCACTCACTTCTGACCCTTCCACTCACACTCCTACACCACACATAGTATTGTTTTTCTTAACCAGTGCTCCCACGTAGTGTAGCACGCCCCGTCCCGCAGTGGGGCGGGAAGACCCAGATGATGAAGCATGTCATCAAGGGTCCTTTTGGTGGGTGAGGGGTATTTAAACAAAGCTGTGTGCTTTCCGCCATTGTAGGAGACACACGTAGTCTGGAGGAACACTTTCTATACTTTCCCATAAGGGTGGATCCCTTTGTTTTTTGACAACATAACTGGAGGACGTAGTATCCACCTCTTCTGCTCTTTTGAGCATTACCTCTTTACTCCCTTTTTATGTTACTTTAACACATCCCTGTGTGCCATGTCTCTAACACTTCATGTAATATTTGTAAGTCACCCTTACAGCAGGCAAGCCTGACAGCCCGAAGGCAGGGTGCTGAATATAACATGTGCAGACATGCCTGCCTGAGCAGATATGCCCCTGTGCTGGTCAGTCCTATGACTGCCAGTACAAGTGACCAGGAAAGCCGTTTTAAAACATGTGCTGCACCCTGGTGGAAGGAAGTTCCACAGATATATGATGGCTATCAAACATCTCTTATTGATAAACCCAGACCGATTCCAGTTATGGATTACCAATACATGCAACCAGGGGGCACCTTAGAAAACCTACCAGCCTCTGGTGTCCCTGCTGACTGGTTTCTGCCAGTCTGCCAACCGAGGCACTGTTCGGAACTCCTAGGGCAGAGGTCTTCAATCTGTGGGGCGCGACCCCCAGGGGGGCCCTGGAGTCTTGGAAGGGAGTCGCACATTTCCAGGCCTCACTTCCAAAACATGTGCTCTTCCTTTTGAAAAAGATAAACGTCTGGGATGCTTCATTCTGATAGTACTTCAGCTGAAGTTAATTGAGTCTCCTGTGCTGTGAAACAAAGAAGCGGGGCAGACCGGTGTAACAATCCTGCGTTCCAGGGTGCCTGCTTGCTTGAATGAAATGCAAATGTACGCTAGGTGTTAATCTGCAAATGTAAAGGGTGCTTGGGAGTGGTTCTGACTTTAATTGCTGGAATCACTCCAAGCATTGTGATGGCAAAGATTTGGTTTTTTTTGAGTGATAGTACGAAGAGTTAATAACTATGCTGTGAAGTGCATGCTTTTTTAATCATAATTTACACAGGGCCAGTGGCATAACGAAACTTGAGGGTGGCCCCCTGCAAGGTATGGGGAGGGGCCCAATCAGGTGCTCCCGGGCCGGAGCATTGTGCTGAGGGGGCCCCCTGGAGCTTGAGGCACCCCCCGCACCGCGGGGGATGCGGGGGCCTGTGTTACGCCCCTGCACAGGGGTTTCGTACCACTGAGGAGGTGTTGAAGGGACAGTTATGCAAAAAAAAAAATGCATTACTTATGGTCTGATATTACTAAAGACTACACTTTGGAAGCTTCATTTTATCCTAAAACTATTTGTGGTAGTCTGTCTTATAATGTGTGTAATGCAAGATTAAAACGATTTACATAATTCACAGTGCTTTCTGTCACAGGCTGTGACCTAGTAGCACTAAAAATACACAAGTCACTATTCTCCACTGCACCAACCAAATTTTATTTTGTGGCTCTCTGGTTACACACATACCTCTGCAGTGCATTAACTAATAGAGGTTTCATAATGTACTACAGTGCATTTTCAAATGATAAACAACTTTTTAAAATGTATTTTTCATTTAACCTACCCATTATTTATATGTAGCTACCTGATTGTGAAAGACCTAAAAAAAAAAATATATATGTTGGGACTGATTTATGAGAAGCTTGCCCTGCCAGAGCGTTACTTTATTTGAAGCTCCGGCAGCACAAGCGTATCAATCATATCTAACAGGTTACGCAATATCATCCTGCATGGCATCATAGACAAAGCAGCGTAAGTCGCTGCGATGCCTTACTCTATGTCAAGTAGGCATTCCATGGGCATTGCCAAGGCCGGACTGGCCGTAGCGGGCACCAGGCAATCCCCCGGTGGGCTGCACGGGTGAGGGTCGGTTTTGGGCCCATAGCTGCAAAATTGGCCCTGTAACAAAATCGGCCAAAAACCGGCCCTGGCAAAGAGCTCGGCAGCACCCCCAAACCCCTCCCCCTTGGGGGCGGTCGAGCACTTTGCCAGGACCGGTTGTGGCTCCCAGTCCGGCCCTGGGCATTGAAGTGGGTGTTTCCATGCAACATCCTTACACCCCCCCACCCCCCGTCCCAGTGGCCTTACGAGGAGAAATGTTTTCATTTCTTCTCATTTTTCCTCTTTCCATGTGTGCTGCATTCTGCATCACACATGGAAAGTGAAAAATACCTCTGAGATTTTTTTTGTGCAGGAAGGTGCCCCTTCCTGCACCATAGTAATCCTGCCTATGTTGGCGCTAGGCAGCAATTTTTGCGCATATCAGGGGGAAAGGATAGGAATGCCGCATATTTTAAGTAAGGTACATTCCTGCCCTTTTACATTGGCGGAGGGCAGCGCAGCAAGAAGACTTGCGGCGCTGCCCTACGCCAATTCCTCATAAATGAGACCCTTTGTTTTTAGCAACACCTATGGCCAAGCCCCCACGCTCACTGACCTTTGGTTTGCTAAACACTGTTTAATATCATTTCCCCACTGTAAAAATTATTTGCGTGGGAATTGGGGGCGTTTATGGTTGTCGATGGTTGTCAATGATGGAGATTACCAAGTTCTAGAAATTTTTGTCAGGAGGGGGTCCTTGTGCCTAAAAAGGTTTGACAGAGGGGTCTCGGCATCAAAAAGTTTGAAGACCTCTGTCCTAGAGTGAGAGCTTCTGCTCTCAGGAGACCCAGAACAAAAGTCTGCCAAGGAAGAGGGTGTAACACCCCCTCCCACAGGATGACCTGCCGATTAGCCATCCTTGGGCTGCAAACCTCAAAGGGATGCCGCCTTTGAAATGCGATCTGGTTGCACCTCACAGGAGAGAAAGTCAACCCCTTGGTCCAGGGCCCCCTCGGCACCTGGAATGGTTGGAAAATGTGAGTCAAGTCGGCGTTCCACCTCAAGGCTAGAACCACCCCTCAGGTCGGCTACTGTGAAGTGGACATTATTTTTCAGAAGTAGCCATCTTTGAGATGACCTATTTAGGAATTCTGGCACAGGGTTATGCTCACTTTAGGGAGCGTAGTGACCCCAACGGTCAGTAGCCCATTAGCTACTACCCTATACTCTACTGCTACCCCTACATTCATTATTCAGGGGTGCCCCTAGTACCAGAGGAACAGATCCTGATGACCTAAGGAGAGAGAGAACAACAAAGAGCCGTAAAAGCAGAGAGGAGAGATGAAGCAGCTGACCTGGTACCCGCCCTGCTGGCCAGTCTGCATTTCTTGTTGAAAACTGCACTAAAGTCAACTCATCCTGCAGCTGTTGACTCAAGAAACGTGGGAGGATTGCCTGCCTTCGATAAAGAACCAAGACCTCCTCTGGGACAGCCAATCTGTTCCCTGAATATCGCAGCAACTCAAAACCAAAGAACCACTAAAACTCCACACCTGAAGCCACCACTGCATCTGTCGCTCCAAGCCCGACGCATCGTGGGCCAACTGTATCATCAAGGCCCGCCTCAGTCCATCGTGGTTTCACCCCGCATGGACCCTCTGACGTCGCCTGCAGAGACTGCACGCAGGCCGCACCCCCTACCACGACTGATCTGGTAAGGAAAAACCCGACGCCTAAAGACACCTCTGCACCCTTCGCCCCTGGGTTGTGGAGAAGAGAACCAAAAGTGTCCCGACGTCCCTAAGCATCGTGAGGCCTGAGCACCCCTGTTGGTTCAGCCCAACTGTCCTCCTAGCCAGAGCCTGCAGCCTCTTTTCGTAGTGGCCGATCTCCATAGAAACCTATTGGTCTTCCGACGCTGGTTTGCACCCTGCACCCGGCCGCCCATGTGCAGCTGGTGCTGCCTTGGACCTTGCCTACCACTCACATTAATTCCTGGAGATTGGTCCCGTAAGTCGCTGTACTGTACCTGTTTGCAGAACCTTTTCTCCCTTCCATAGTATAACATTGCAGAACTCAAACATTGCAGTTTCCACTTTTTGAAGTAGAAAAAATGTATATTTAAAAACTTACTTACCTGAACGATTTTTCTCTAATGCCTAAACATATATAAAGATACTTGCTATTTTGATAAATTAGCGTGGATCTCCTTCTTGAGCCGTGTGCGTCATTTATTAATGAATGTGTGTATTTGCAAATGTCTTGCACTACTCTGTTTTAAGCCTACGGCTGCTCAACTATAGTACCCCCCTAGCAGAGAACTTTGGGATTGCTTATCAAGCCCCTGGACTCTTTGTGATGCATCAAAAATCTCATATACCGGGCAAAGAGCCAGCTTCCTATACCTCGTTACACAGAGGAGCTCGTTGGTGATTGAGTCACAGGCTGGTGATTTAGTCACAGGCTTGCGATTATGGCAAAATAATAATTCCCATTATTTGCCTTTTTGCATTTCAGTGGAACTGAGGCCTTCATCCCTCTTCAGAAAATTGAAGCACTACAAGTTGCATCCTTTTCAAAATTTAGTTTCCACTCTTTGGCACGCTTAGACAACAGAAGGTTGACTTCCTGCATCATGATTGTGAAGTGCTCCTCCGAAAGTCCCTCCAGTGTGTAAGGAATGCAAGATGGGGAGGAGATGAGGGTAGCCGCTTTGAACAATTTGTCTGTCTGACATGATGGATTTCTGGCCAGGGAGGAAATGCTGTATTCTGCCGCTTATCAACTAGGCAAGGGCTTAAGAGGGCAAACTAAAGCAGCTTGGTTGTCACTAAGGCAGGGACATAATTGGGGGATTGTTGCCCCTGTTGATTTTAATGCAATCTACTGGCGCCACTTCCACTGCCTTGAATGGACTGCGTCGTCGTTGTAGTACAGTTTGGGAGGGCTGATGTTATCTCTGAACTAGCCCCCTGGAACAGCATCTGAAGTGTCAGGTTTGAGGAGGATATTGTTTAACTGGTGTCAGTAACCCCAGAGATCCTGCAGTGGCACGACTGTTCTTGAATTGTTCGAACATAACAGCAGCTTTTTCTCTGAAGAGCATAGATCACTGAAGGACAAGCCAATTCGGCATGCCTTTTCAGTATGTCACTGGTGCCAACAGCTCAGCTGATAGTCTTTAGTGCCTTGTCTAGCTTGGAGCACATACTTGTCTGCATACTGACCATCATGTATCGCTTAGGCTAGTGAGGCCCTGAGATTCTCCAGGACTGCTCACAAGATATTACTAGTTATATCTCATTACAGGTGGGTATACCTACCCAAAAGACAAACTGCCTTTATTTGTTGTGGGGTTGACACCGGCCAGGAACACTCAAGGTGTGCCAGGACCGGTACAGATTCAGGAGACAACGGTGGAGTGTGATATTTATCATGAAGCCCTTGCACCTTCTTGCTAAATTTCAAATGGTGGAATGGGTTTGAGTCTTGGTCTTCTTACGTGTATGCCAGGACTTTGGGCTTACTGAAAGAATGAGTGGTCAGTGGACTTTTTTACAGGCGATCTTGTGACAGGGACGCAACCTAGAATGGGAACAGGACTTCTGCTTCAGCTGTGACCTCTTCTTATGCTCAGCAACAAAAGAGTTTAGCTTGTTGGTCCTTCATTGTCTTAGGGTGCACTAGGGCATACTTTTTGCATGCCTTAAGAGTTGTGGCCAGGGCCCAAGCACCATAGGCATACCTTGTGCAGGTCTGTGACAGACATTTGCTTCCTGAGTTTTCGGCATAGCTTGAACACTGTTTTTGGTGGAGACATCATTCTCTGGCACAATACGAAAATGTTTTTTTTCCCCTTTGGAGTGATCAGAAGACTGGAAGTGTAGCTCTGGATCTGCATCAAAGGTCACGGAAGTAAAGGAACTAACATCCACACGCACTGGTAGTGCTTATTTTCAATTACGGTGTGATGTGGAGTCATTACAGAGTCATATGGTGTCATCTACCAGCACATGGAAACACTGCTGGAAGAATTCTCAGGATACAATCTGGCACCTGGGGATATTCTAAAGGTGCAGAATCTGAGGTTGTAGATAGCCATCATAAATAAATGGAAAGCATCTGTCCTAGTACTTTTCAGTAAATCAGTGATAGGGCAAGACAGGATAAAGATAAAAAACTTACTGTTGCGGCTATCATCTTCATCATCATCATCATCATCCTCCTCTTCCTCCTCGTCCCGGTACAGGATGGGGCCTTCGGAGTCCGAATCACTGGCCTCCTCTTCCTCTTCTTCCTGCACTGCTGAAGGCAAGGGTATGGGAATGATTGTGACAGACAAGTTGTTTCCCATATGCACATGGGGCCCCGAGCTCGGCTCCGACTCGCTAGACAAATCTTCCTCTTCTTCCTCCTCCTCCTCATCAGGCCTGAAGAAATCGCACAGTTAGCTTAAAAAGAGGAGGTAAAGTGCATACACACTAGACTCATTCAAACAGAAAAGGTGAATAATAAAAGCTGGACAGTGGAGAGTGAAAAGTGAGAAATGTGATACAAAGCAAGAGGCAGTGAGAATTAAATAATGAGATGGTAAGAGGGAACGAAGAAAAATAAGAGGAAGAAGTGAGTGGTTATGAAGAACTAGAAGAGAACAGAGAAAATAAAACTGTAATGCCCTAAAAGAGAACAGGCGAGAAAGAAAAATAAACAGAACATGAAGGCAAAGAAAAAGAAGTGAAACTACTGGAAAGGGAAGTTCAAAGAAGAACAGCAGCACAGGAAAAGAAGGTAAGACGGGAGAGAACAAAAGATCTTGATAAAGAAATTAGGGGAAATGGGGGTAAGAAGGAAAAAAAGTATAAGGGTCGAAGGAAGGGCGAAACTAAGGGAGATAACCAAGCAAGAAGAGTGAGGCAGACAGGATACAGTCTAAGAGAAAGTAACTGGCGAATGGGGAGAAGCAGGGATTCAGAAGAGGTGACTGGAAGAGCAGAAGTGTGAGGAGGGCAGGGTTTCAGCATTGGGGGATGAAGTAGTGGGGAATTAGGAGTGGGGGAGGGCAGGGAGAGTGATGCGCTAGGACTGTGGGTGGGCAAGTTTCAAGAGTAGATACTGCAGTACTCACACTTTGAGCAGCTCAATGGTCACCGGCAGTGAGTGGATCCTTCCTCCAGAAGAGCTGTCCTCACTCACACTGTCCTGGGGCTCAAACAATAGCGAGTGAGCCCTGTGTGTTCCCTCTGGGGTCATGGGTTGTGGGCTAGTGAGGGCCTGCTGAATCCGAATGTGCAGTGGTATCTGGGAAAGCCGAGAGGGTGCCTGAGGTTCTCCACTCTCTGAACCAGCCCTTCCTGTAAGCTCACGCACCGGCAGACTCTCCTCAGGAGGCTCTACAGCAACCTGTGGCTCCAAGATGAGAGGTATGGGGGGCTGGTACCGAGGAGCAGGGTGACGTGGAGGGTTAGGTGGGATATGAGTGGGCAGAGGAGGGGATGGAGATGAGTGGTTTTGAGCTGGCTCCACAGATACCGGCCGATTGGTCCTTTCACGTGGGTTGACTGGTGCTTTTGGCCCAGCAGATAGCTCAGAGACAGAGTTCGGAGGCACATTCTTCTTGGGCACCAATGGCGGGGACTGCTTAGCATTTACAGACACAAGTGTGTTTCCCCCAGCCACCTGGGTCAACTCAGCTGAAACGAAAGAGAATGGTAATAAAAGAATAGCTGTATATTCAGATGCTTACATACTACAGTCATGGTCATTATAAATCTCTCTCCAGATTTCAATACAATGCAAGATTTAATATCAAGAGACAATAAATCATTTACTGTTAAGGAAGGGACTCCAGTTCGGTTCCTTCTAGACCTTTCCTGCTAAAAAAGCTTCTGCTCCCATTCTATTCAGAACCAAGAGACTATGTAACAAAGGAAACATAAGGAAAATTGGGGCTCCAAATTCCAGCATGCATTGGGCTTAAACATGGAAGAATGTTTACTTGTAGTCAGTATGCCATGGGCAGCACCTCTTTACCTAAAGATATTTCACAGAACTGCACTGAGGATCTCAAAGACTTTGAATGATCCATGCACATTGCAGACCTATCTCACGGCATTTAGTCCCGCTTTACCCCATTATTTATTTAGCTTCAGACACCAGCTGGTCCAGCTCTGCTGCACAATCTGTTGGTCTAATCTTAAAAAGAGGAATGCAATCTGATGATTGGGCGTATATGCATGAGTTCCTATCTTTCCCTGCCCGCATGAGTGATGTGCATCACTTTGTTCTTCTATGGCTGTGATGTGAGACTTAATATCAAAGCTCACTTGCAAATACGTCTACTCTGTCACGCAAAAAACAAGCATTTGCAATGCAATAGGTCTCGCAATTGCGAGAGTTAGAGCTATTGGCGTTGTCAATGGCAAGGTCTTTTACGATTGTGTTTTGATTTGGAATAGAGTGGATTTTTGTGGTGTGGAGTGGAATTATGTGGGTTGGATTGGACTTGTTAGTTGTGGGACTGTGTGGTGTGGGACTGTGTAGTGGAATTATGTGTCATGGTGTGCAGTAGAACAGTGGATAGTAATTATGTGGTATTGAGTATTGGAATTATGTGGAGTGGCATTGTGAGAGTGTAATTATGTAGAATGGTGGTAAGTGTATGCGAATGAAGAGAGATTTCTATGGGGCAAACTTAGCTACAAAGTAAGTACACCTGTTTGCCAGACAGAGGGGGTTCACTAGACTTATTACTGCCTCACAACGGTACCTTTTAGGTATGTGTTCTATAGAAGGGACCTACAGTTAGAAAGCAGTGATTTACAGTCAAAACTTTTATTTCGGTAAAATACCATAAAAAGACATAAATACATAAATACATTAAAAAACATGATTAAATAACATTGTATAGAGTGAAATCCATTAAAACATTAAAACAGTTCCATAGAACAAACACCATAAAAACAAGATCTGTTCCACGAAACGGGAAAAAAGTTAGAATTGATCCAGGGCCAGTAATATACACATATACCTCAAAGTACTATGATGATGAACAGGGTAGTACTGACTCAGGGGGCTGAGTAGCAGAAGACAAAAATTTGGACCTGGCGAACCACATTGAGAGGAGAAATTTAGCCATTGCAAACACTACCAAAGGGGTGGTGTCATATTTCAGAATTCTGAACACCTCCTTGTAGTCCCTAAGGCCCCTAGACTTGCATAGCTGGATGATCCATTTTTTTCGTGCAATATTGTATAAGGGGCAAAAGAGAACAACATGCAACTCTGTTTCGCGAATGGCAGAGCATAGGGGGCAAGAGCTAACGGGGTTTGCAACGTTAGACCATCTATGGGTGAAATCTCTCAGTGGAAGGGAGCCGTGTCTAAGCTGTATATAAAGTTTCTTAGCCAGAGGAGGTTGGATCACGTCTAGGAAGACTTCAAATTGGGGGCTGCACTTAATATCCAGAAAGGTATCAGTGAGCCTGCCCAGGGAGGAATGGAGTAAGATACCCTTCCTAAAGGATTTCAAAACCTCCCTCAATAAGTTCTTCGAGATTGTACGGCAGGTCACTTCCGGTGCAGACCATAAATTCCTCATCCCTATTAGGTTGCAAAGGTTTTTTATGTGGGCAAGCCAGGGGATCTTATCCGAATTACCCCTTGCCAAAATGTCACCGAGATCGAGCCTATAGCTTTCCAACTCGGGCGTTGACCAAAGACGCCTCCAGAACTGAAGAGGACGATTCAGGGCAATCTCTTCTATGGAAATCAAACCTAGATCCCATCTCAGAGGGATTAGTGGGGTGCTGACAGGTAAATTCAGCAGTCTCCTAATAAAGGAATTCTCAATAGATGAGAGGGAGGCGGGGGTGGAATATCCCCATAATTCAGCACCATAAAGTGCTCCTCCTCTGGCTTGTGATTTGTAGATTTCCATCGGGGGGCCCAGAGGTTTGCACGAAGAATTATTAAACACCTTCAGGATACCCCCCACTGATTGGGCTAGTCTCAAATTAGCCTTTGCCAAATGGGATCCCCAATTCATTTTATCATTAAGGGTCACCCCCAAATAGTCAAACGTGGCAACCCTATCCAATTCAATCTCTCCTAGTTTGGGGTGGGGGCAATTAAGTGAATTGGAACCAAACACCATAAATTTGGTCTTAGAAAGGTTCAGTTCCAGATCCCTGATTTTACAAAACGAGCAAAAGGCCTCTAATGTACGCTGTATGCCCATGTAAGATTGAGATAACAAGAGCGTATCATCAGCGAACATCAGGGCCGGGACCTTACGTCCCGCCAAAACAGGGGAGTCCAGGTTAGCGGAGCGCAAAAGGTACTCAATCAGCCCATTAATGAAGAGGGAGAAAAGGGTGGGGGCCAGGACACAGCCCTGCCTCACACCCTTCTCTACCGGGAAAGGCCAAGAAAGTTCCCCGCCTCTCCCATATCTCACCCTTGCATAGGTGCCTAGGTGGAGACGTTTGAATAAGTGGCAAAGATAGGGAGGGGCACCCATCTCTAGCAAAATGGCCCAAAGTTTTTCCCTTTGCACCATATCAAAAGCGGACCGAAGGTCCACAAAGATCAAATACAAATTACCGGCACCCATGCTGACTGTTTTCCAATAGATCAAAAGTAATCTAAATAATTGATCAATAGTAGAAACCTTAGCTCGGAATCCCGCCTGTAGGGAGGTTAGAATGTGTTGGTCCTCTATCCAGAACTGCAGTCTGGATAATAGGACTCGGGCAAACAGCTTCTGAAGGACGTCAATCAGGCTTATGGGGCGGTAATTGGCTGGGTCCAATGGGGAAGATTTTTTATGGATGGGAATAATTTCTGCACCCAGCCAGGTGTCCGGGATCCTAAGGCCCTGCAAAATAGCATTAAAATATACACATATATAAGGTGCCCAGATTTTTACATCACTTCGGTAGAGGTCACCGGGGATCTTGTCGAGCCCTGGAGCTTTCCCCACCGAAAGGGAATTGAGGGCCAATTCAATCTCTGAGAGAGAAAAGAGGCTAGACTCAGTTTCTACCTGGCTCAGCAAGTCCATTGCAGTATCGATCTGTAAGAGGCCTGCAACGTTGCTAGCCGGAGGGTTACTGGCCGAGAAGAGGGGTTGGAAATGGGCGAGCCAGACCTCCTCACTAAGATTAGGAATAAATGCTGGGGAGCTGGCTCCCGAGCCCGATCGAACAATGTTCCAAAACGCCCTCGAATCACGGTCAGCTAGAGCTTGGAGTAAATTTTGCCACCTTAGATCCTCCCACTCGGCTTTTGCTTCCTTGATCAGGTCTTTATAGGTGGCCCTGGCTGCCCGGATACTGGACAGCGTGCCCTCTTTCACTTCTATTAGCAGGGCAGACTTAGCCCGCCTACAGGTACCATTGAACCAATGCTCGGGCCTAAGGGGCCTTGGTTTTGAGACCATGGGGTTGTAGGAGAAGAAGCTAGCCAAACTACCAAGAAAATCCTTGTGAATAGTCTGGAGTTAAAAAAAGCGGGACTGCGGAATATCCCCAGCAGGACTCAAAAGATGGAGGACTGCTTCCAGAGAGCAGGTCACAGCACTATATAAATCAGCCAACTTTAGATCGTCAGTCGCAACCCTTTCCCACCTGATCCGTCTGCCACCTGCCACTAGGACCAAATTCTCATTATGTAATGGAGATTGGGGCCTAGAGGATTCACTACCACCTAGATTGTTAATCAGTTCCAGAGACAATAGGTTGTGATCGCTGTCGGCCCTTGGGATAATAGAAAAAGAGGCCAAATGGCCCCAGAATTCTACATTCACCAGAACATAGTCAATGGACGAACAGCTCCCAGCTCTGTTAAAGGTAAAAGACCCCGGAGCGTCCGGGCAGAGTCTGCCATTGCAGGCCCGCAAGGAGTGTGCAATGGTAAGCCTATTAATCTCGAGGGCAAGGGGGGAGAGACGTTTGGCCGGGTAGGAAATGAGATCAGGGATTAAATAAATTTCGTCCTCCTCACAGGTGGTGGAAGGAATCCCTGGGAGAGGTTCGAAGTGGCAATTGAGATCTGCTCCAATTAGTTTATGGGACGCCTGTGGAAGAGAATGTAGAACATTATCCAGGGCGCCCAGAATCGTCAAACCTAACTGAACCGGCTGGGGGCGCAAGTACACATTTATAACTGCTAGTGAATAGCTAGCAGGAAAAGTTAGTAGGAGGCATAGAATATCAGGGGACTTTGAATCCAGTGGCTTTACTGAACACCCCAGGTGTGTTGCAACCCAAACAGCTAGACCCCCTGAAGGTCTCCCACGCAACCCCTGAACTGCTGGGGCTGCAAAAGATGCGTAACCCACCCTCCGAGGTATAGACCGTAGCCAGGTTTCTTGAAATATACAGATGTCATATTTGTCCATTAACTCTCCCCACTCGGGATCAGAGAGTTTGGACTCTAAACCGGCCACATTCCAGGACCCAACTAATGGTTTCCGGAATGATATACAAGGTGGACTGTCAACCGGAGGGGTGGGAGAAGGGGGGCTGTGGGAAGCAGAATGGACAAGGGGGTTCGACCCTAAATAGCCCACTGGTAGACTGGGAGACAGGGACGGAGGAGAAAGGGGCTCGGGGCCATTCACCGATCCCGGGGCAACCAAGGGCGCCATCGTCATTATATCATAAACATCCTCAGCCTGGCTCCCCCCCACGGGCGTCAACTCTCCCTTGTAAGGACTCGGTTGTGGTGGTCAGTCCACCGCATTTAGCGCACCAAAACGGTTTTCAACCGGGATGTTAAAATACGAAATGTGTGGGGCCTGGTGGAAGTAAGGTAAATCAGCTGGGACCAGAGTGTTGGAAATGGAATAAAAATACCCCAAATGCAATGCCTCAATAGCACCCCTTCTGTACTGCCCTCCCTGCATCAGAATGTAATCTACTACTCTGGGGTCCCTAAAGTTAATCAAGACACAGTCCCCCCCCTATGTCTTTTGAGCGGGTCCCTAGCCAGTTAACCCTCCGAACGTGAAGGATCTCCCCTATCCCTACTCCCTTCAAAGGTCTATTTTTGGACAGCCAGTGGATAACTTTATTTTTTAGTTCAAGATAGGATTCCCCCCTTCCATTCATTACCGATGGAACTCCCGTGAGCACAATCACATAAGGTGCTGCCTCCGGAGGAAGCTGGACCAGAAGATGAGAATCATCCAAGCTCCGGAGGGGTCGGTCCCCCCCCTCAGGTAGGCGGGAACCAGCCCCGTCTGTGTTCCGAGAAACTAAATCCCTGCAGTGGGTTGGCAACTCATGGGTTGGAACAACAGTAGGGACTCGGGGCACAGTCAGGGACAAATGAGGTCCAGCGTTGAGGGAGGGGGCAGTTGAATGCACCATAGGAGGCTGGCCCAGATCCGTGGACACCTGGGTCGGGGGTAAAGGTGGTTGAGAAAGGGGGGTAGAATTAGATAGATTTACTTGAAGACTAGCACCCTCCGAACTGCCCAAATTGGACTTAGGGTCCTGGATAGGCTGCTTCTTCCCAAAACCTTTAGAGTTAACTAGGGAAACCAACCTGTCAATTTTGGATGACAGGGATTTAGCCAGGAGGTTTAGAGACTGATCTATGTGTGACTGGAGATCAATTAAAAGAGTAGTCGCCCAGGTCGGAGGGATAGAAGTAGGGGGGCGAAGGATCGGGGCCGAAGGGGGAGAGCTATCTGGAACAGGGGCTGGTAAAAATCTCCTTTTTCTTAATTTCTGTTTTTTTTGTTTTTTTCCTTGGCTTAACCTGCTTTATAGGGGCCACAATAGAAACAAAGGAGGATGATGATAACCCCTCTTCCACTAGCGCTGGCTCATCTATTTGAGCCTGAGCGCACGGTAATTGTGTGAATGAGGGCAGCATAGAAGACATGGCATCAGGATCCACCTGGTAAGAAGAATAATCAGACAAACCATCTAGGGGGGGGGGCATATTGAATGCCGGTGTAATCGACAGCCGTTTTTCTGTGTTTTCAATGGCTGTAGCCACCACCCCAATTGTCTTTTGCAGCATCTTGTCAATCGCTGTAAGACTCGGGAACTGAGAGGTAGAGTTCGCCAGTTGTCTAGTCATCGGACGACTAGCTGTAAGTTTGGAGTGCTTCCCCATGATTCTAGTGTGCCCACGACAATAAGCAATGAAAACCTTATGGCACAAATCGGTAAAATCCAACAATAAAAAGGAGCACACTCTACACCAAAAAGAATGACTGACTGGAATAAGAACAATAGCAATAGCCAGTGAGAGTTCAAACACTACTGAACCGGGGAGCAAAGCTTAGAGGGGCGGCCCAGCCCGGCCTCCTCCGGCCCGGACGGCCACAGACGGTCCCGCCCTTGTCCCGGGCTTAGCCCGGCGACGCCCGCGCGCGTCCCGCGACGCGGAGAGAGCCGTGCACTTTTAAGCGCCTCCGGGCGCGTTTGGCGGCGTCAGCGGCCGCAAGGTAGACTGGGGGCTGTAGTCTCCCCCCGCGCTCGACCGCGATGTAAAGTAGCGGTGGCGGGGGAGACACGGAGCAGAAGGGAGCCCAGGAGCTGCAGCGTCGATGACGGAATGCAGCAGCAGCAGCGGTATCCTCAGCAGGTAGGCAGGAGTCTTCCCGGTTGTATTACCCGCTCCCCCGAGGGAGCCGTGCACTTTTAAGCGCCTCCGGGCGCGTTTGGCGGCGTCAGCGGCCGCAAGGTAGACTGGGGGCTGTAGTCTCCCCCCGCGCTCGACCGCGATGTAAAGTAGCGGTGGCGGGGGAGACACGGAGCAGAAGGGAGCCCAGGAGCTGCAGCGTCGATGACGGAATGCAGCAGCAGCAGCGGTATCCTCAGCAGGTAGGCAGGAGTCTTCCCGGTTGTATTACCCGCTCCCCCGAGGGAGCCGTGCACTTTTAAGCGCCTCCGGGCGCGTTTGGCGGCGTCAGCGGCCGCAAGGTAGACTGGGGGCTGTAGTCTCCCCCCGCGCTCGACCGCGATGTAAAGTAGCGGTGGCGGGGGAGACACGGAGCAGAAGGGAGCCCAGGAGCTGCAGCGTCGATGACGGAATGCAGCAGCAGCAGCGGTATCCTCAGCAGGTAGGCAGGAGTCTTCCCGGTTGTATTACCCGCTCCCCCGAGGGAGCCGTGCACTTTTAAGCGCCTCCGGGCGCGTTTGGCGGCGTCAGCGGCCGCAAGGTAGACTGGGGGCTGTAGTCTCCCCCCGCGCTCGACCGCGATGTAAAGTAGCGGTGGCGGGGGAGACACGGAGCAGAAGGGAGCCCAGGAGCTGCAGCGTCGATGACGGAATGCAGCAGCAGCAGCGGTATCCTCAGCAGGTAGGCAGGAGTCTTCCCGGTTGTATTACACAGAACCAATTTCCGGTAGTTAGCACTGAATGTGAAATGCTCAGCTTATTTATTGCCCATCTTTTAGAAAATTGGGGATTTATTTAAAGCACTGATTACATATTGAAGAAGAGTTCAGGAGAGAAAGGCAGAAGAGGTCTTTTGGAATGTTCACCCTAGAAGCAATTAATAAACAAACATCGATTTGAAACACTATCCTGATAAATGGTATGTGGTATTTAAATGAATTTTAAATAAATGTGTGTGTTTAATGTATAATGTAGCTGGGGCATCTTAAAGATTACAAGGTGCAGTATGTAGCACAAAAATGATGCGCAGGACCAGGTTAAACCGGATTACTGAAACTATGATGGGATGTTGGGGGCTATGAACCGAGCTATACACCCAAACGCACCGCTGGTTTATCCCTTTTTACTGTTTCAAGCACATTGAGATGAAGTGATTTGCCCAGCATCACACAATATTCCCGGCTAAGTGGCAAAGGAGCGATTGGACAGTAGATCTCCAGGTTCCCAACACGGGATTAAGTCACAAGTTCATGTCTCCCATTTAAAGCAACTTTCCCATTTTACAAAATTTGGGAGATCCGGTGACTGTGGCGAATTAGCAAGTTCTCTTCCAGTACAGGAGGGTAAGTTTCAAGTTTTATATCACACACACAAGGCCCTATACGGTGAGCGCCAATATATAATGCATTGTATAACATTGTATGCCTAGCAGAGCCAGCTGTTCCTTTCTGTGCATAGTGTTCTTGAGCTACGAATTAGAGGGACACATCAGCATGATAAAACAAATGAGAAAATTGTACCCTTTTCCACATTTCACATCCAATCCCGTCATTGGGGCTACTGCTCTGTGTTTTATATACTTTATTTTTTGTGAAGCGATTTTCTGCACAAAGCTTATCAAACTGCATTATGCACACTATGTGATTGAAGTCACAACAGAGGTAGACACTAGTTTTGCCTTGACACTCTTTAAAAAAAATAAACCTTTTCCTCTGATGGCCAGGAATGTTTATGTGGTTATTAAATAGAAAAAAAGACACATTAATCACATATAATTATCTGCTTTCGAGTTTGTAGATATAAATGTGCACTCTTCTCCTAAGGCATCATATATTTATATATATGTGTGTGTGTGTGTGTGTGTGGGTGTGTGTATGTGTGTGTGTGTGTGTGTGTATGAGTGTGTGTGTGGGTGTGTGTGAGAGTGTGTGAGAGAGAGAGCGAGAGTGAGTGTGTGTGTGAGTGAGAGAGAGAGTGAGTGTGTGTGTGAGTGTGAGAGAGTGTGTGTGAGTGTGAGTGTGTGTGTGTGTGAGAGAGTGTGTGTGAGTGTGAGTGTGTGAGAGAGAGAGAGAGAGAGAGAGAGAGAGAGAGAGAGAGAGAGAGAGAGAGAGAGAGAGAGAGAGAGAGAGAGAGAGAGAGAGAGAGAGAGAGAGAGAGAGAGTGTGAGAGAAAACATAACACGTTCATATCTACTAACTGGATACATAAACTTGGTTTAGGTCGAGCCCAGAGTCAGGGCACATGCGCTGCTCTGCTAGACTTGTTGTAGTGGAGTATGTAATAGAAGCCCCGCCCACTCTCCACCCATATTTGTCATTGGCTTTTGTCAGTGTGCTTCATAAATGCGGACGTCTGATTTGTAAAGTGGCTTGTTAGTCCCTCCTTGACTTCATTTGTAACCTCATATGGCGAGTGGCCCTTTTACTTCAATTGTTACATGGTAAGTGTTCTTAAGTCTGTAAGCACTATTTTCTTTATTGAACTTCTCTTACTGCAGCCACGATGTGTTTTGCTTACTGCAATGCAAATATTTTTTTTAATTGCTGTGCTTGTTCGCCGTATGCAACCTCAGACGCTCCCGCGCCCTTGAATATCCTGATAAACGTGTTTTTTCTTTTAATAACCATGGCACCTGCTTTACGGCCCACCATACACATGTGAAATTGCCCGGGCACTGTGCTTTATATTCTACCATGGCATCCGCTTTCATCATTTTTTTAAAAATTAATGTGCTCGGGTGCCACGCTGCTTAGCATGGTGCCAGTTTTCAAATTTTTTTATTAACCATAGAGCCCTTTTCACGGCCCGTTGTACACGTTAAATTGCGCCGTCTTTATATTCTAGCACGGCACCCACTTTCATCATCTTTCATTCATTATTGTGCTTGGGCGCCACGCTGCTTAGCATGGCGCCCGATTTCATGTTTTATTTGTTTCTAAAACTTTACACGACCTCAGACCCTCCCACACCCTTGGATATCCCGGGAAAATACTGGATTACCCCGCTCAGGCCTCCAATTTCCCAGCGTCAAATCCAACAGGCTGGTAGGATCTGTGGGCATCAATGTGGCTGTCGCTGCCATAGTGTGGGATGAAAATCCGCCATGTGATGTTAAGTGTCCAAACCCCCTGCCCCAAGCCTCCATGATCACTAGCTACTCCTCTAGGTGTCACATTTGTAATGCAATAGGTCTTGCATTACTGAAAGCTTGAGCTATTGACCTCGATTATTATTAGCAACGCCAATAGCTCAAAATTTCACTAATGCAAGACCTCCTGCATTGCAAATGCTTGTTTCTATTTGACAACAGAAACCCCATCGCTATACAAAAACATGGTACGGTTAAAGTGTGCGTTGTGAATATCAAAGAGAAAATGCCAAATGTTAATTCACTGTCGAAAGAGTCTAATAGGCACGCTGGCTGTTTACAATAAAGAAATATTATCATGCGAGTTAGCAGTTTCACAAGTCCCCACAGTTAATGGGCCGTAAAAAACTGACATCTAAAATCTGCACATGTTTGAGTGATGCCTGGGGCTGGATTTTGCACAATCTGTCCAAACTGTTGCCTGAGTGAAAATAAATTGATTTGTGCGGGTTGGCAATTCTTATGCTATTTATATTATAACTTTTTGCAATTTTTTGGTTATTAGCCTAGGAACTGATGCTGGTAACAGCCTCAATCTTTACTTATTTGAGTAATAAATCTGTGCTGGTCATAGGTTCGCAGCTGCGCTGTGTAACTGAAGTACTAAAAAGTAACTATGTACCATTTTTGTGTAGCAGGGGGGGTTTGGGTAGGGTTTTATCAAAGAAACGGATGCAAATTATCCATTGCGCGGCAGTTTTAATTTTTTTCTTCTGAACGAATTTGTGTTTTAAGCTTTATGGGCTTTGACCCGAAATAAACTTGATTAGTTGACCTCGGGCAGATGAAATGCTGAGCCTAAGCTCTGTGCATGTAAAACAACGACACACGCTGCTGGCATCAACCCAGGAAGTATCAGGGAGTGGAACTGATGATAATAGCTTGTTTCGATGCGCTCCGTACACTGCTGCAATCTTGTTCATCGTGGCGCTTGATATAAAATGTGTTAATGCTAACCCATCTTTGTGGCACTTATTTTATCAGCCTTAAAATGAACCCGGCTACTCTCGGAAGGCATTCGCACCCTTTATCGGATGGCTGGTGTTGCGTTTAAACCCACTGAGCGTCCATGCTTTCACAAAGACAAAAGTAGAATTTAAAGGTAATGGCTGGACATAGTTCTTCAACAGCTGAAAGTATGCAGGAGTGGCTTTCTATGTGATGTTGAGGTTATTTTTGTTATTAGTATTACTGTTGTTGATTCGTCTTATGTTTTGCTGCTATTGCTTCAATGGTGTAACCTGATATTATAAAGCAAATCATCAAAGCTAAAAGGAGGTAGGAAGTGAACTAACGGAAGGGGCTGGTCACTTTCAGTGCTCCCTTCTCCAGTAGCCAGTTCTGAGGTGGAGGCCTAGACCTGTGTGTTGGATTCTTTGGTCAAAGAGAACTCGGAAACTGAACTTACCACTTGAACATTATGTGATCCTGGGCAATTCAAGTTTTCTCTGCTGTCCTACATTACATTACCTGCCACGTCTGGAAGCGCTTACAAACAGGCGAACCCAGTCTTCACAAAACGTGCAGACATTTATGTTTACAAAAGAACATAATGTGTGCATTGACCACTGTCTTCTGTAATCTTCAGGGACCGTGACGCCAGGCTGTGGGTTTCAAAAGCAGGAGGCAGCTGCAGCCAAAACAGATCTCGGTCTTTGAAAGCACAGGAAATGTGGCAAGTTAAGAGCAAGATTTACAGCCCTGTTTACAACAGAGCTCTGTAAACCACCAGCACTGCTCACCAGTGCTCCGTCTTAAAGAAATAGTGCTCGCAAGCTCTGTGTAACAACACATGTAACAGGGGCAGTCCCTGAAAATCGGCTGAGCTTTTAAGCCCATATCCTGAATACAGCAAGTCTCACAGAGACAGCGCAAGCGCTGCCTCGGCATGACCTAAAAAGGGATTGGAGTCAATGTGTTTTCCATGGATTGTTACAAGGGCGCCTGTGTCAAATAACCTAACACTATATAGAAAAGTGCTAGTATCGCTGTGTACAGATCCCATCATATTGCAGTCTTTGGCAGTTCCAGGGTGACCCTGGTCCAATGGTCTAGTGAATATCAACAGCTATATCTGGGCTGCAAGTGGTGCGATGGCTTGGCAGGTGCAAGTAAAATTCTATTTAGTGCTTTATGTGCCCCCTTCTACCTACATGTCAGCAGCATAGGCTCAAATAATCATTCACAGCAATGTTATGATAAAGCAAAGAGGTGGATGACAAAGCCTGGCAAATAAGCTAAGTACAGAGACAGGGAGAAATACATGCAGAAAATTGGGAAGATAGGAGAGACACAGCCATGCAATGAACAAGGAAGAGACAGAAATGGGGTAGAGAAAAAGTAAGGAGAGAAGGAAAATGCTACTTACCCAGTATGCATCTGTTCTTGGCATATAGAGCTGTAGAGTCATATGCTGTGCATACATCGCCATCTAGTGTTGGTCAGGATGTTTGCACTTTGTTTTTCTTCGAAGAAGGCTTTTCCAGTCACAAGTTAGGTGACTCCTCCTTTCGATGACAGTGCGTATTGGTATCGACTCCATTGTTAGATTATTTTCCCGCAGAGGGTGATAATGGTGTTAGTAAGAGTAGTAAAAGGAGATGTCCATGAATGCATGTATCTAAGTAAGATGTTACTGCAACAGGTATAGGTACCCGGGGAGGCGGGTGGGCGCATATGACTCTACAGCTCTATATGCGAAGAACAGATGCATACTGGGTAAGTAGCATTTTATTTTCAAGGCATATGAGCTGTAGATCATATGCTGCGCATAGACTACATAGCAGTTATCTTCCAAAGCGGTGGCTAACCTGCATCTGTTGCAGTGGTCTGAAACAGTGTATGTAAAACTGCCTGGCCCACTCTAGCTTGTTGTCTTGCTAACACATCTACACAATAGTGTTTTGTGAGGTGAAGACCATGTTGCAGCTTTGCATATGTCATCTATGGGTATATTTCCTAAAAATGCCATAGAATCCCCCAGTTTGCGTGTAGTGTGTGTTCTAGGGGGAACTGTTAACGCTAGTTTTGCTTTTGCAGAGCATATTTGAATGCACTTGACTATCCACCTTGCAATACCTGATTTTGATATGAGATTGCATTTGTGTGGTGGAGCAAAAGCGACAAATAGTTGATTTGTGTTACGGAAAGATTTTGTCCTTTCTATGTAGTAAAGCAATGCTCTCTTCACATCTAATGTGTGTAAGGCACGTTCTGCCACTGAATCTGGTTGAGGGAAGAACACAGGTAACTCAGACTGATTGATATGAAAAGCAGAAATTACTTTAGGAAGGAATTTAGAATTAGTCCGAAGAACCACTTTATTTTGGTGCATTTGTAAAAAAGGTTCTTCTATAGTTAATGTCTGAAGCTCACCCACTCTGAGCGATGTGATAGCAACGAGGAAAGCAACTTTCCATGTGAGAAATTGCAGTTCACATTTGTGCAATGGCTCAAAGGGTGGACCCCATTAGTCTAGTGAGAACAATGTTGAGATTCCACACTGGAGCAGGTGGATGTCTCGGGGGAATGACATTTTTGAGTCCCTCCATAAAGGCTTTGATAACAGGCACTCTAAAAAGAGATAGATGTTGTCTATTCTGTAAGTATGCAGCTATTGCAGCCAGGTGTAAGCGTATGGACGTGTACCCTAAATTGGAACGATGTAGATGTAACAAATAACATATAATGTTTTGTACAGAAGCATCAAGTGGGTTGATGTGGTTGTTATTACAGTATATAAAAAACCGTTTCCACTTTGCTGCATAGCAGCCTCTTGTGGTAGGACGTCTAGCCTCTTTGATAATATTCATGCAGTCTGGCGGTAGATTAAGATAGCCAAACTCTAAGACTTCAGGAGCCAGATAGCCAGATTGAGTTGACTGGGGTCTTGATGTCTTATGTTTCCATGGCTCTGTGTGAGGAGACTGGGTGTAAGACGTAGTTTTTGGTGAGGAACTACTGAGAGTTCCAATTGGGTTGTGAACCAAGGTTGACATGCCCATATGGGAGCAACTAGGATTAGTGTGAGGGACGCTTGTTTGAGTTTCTGAACCACTAATGGAACGAGTGGGAGAGGCGGAAAAGCGTAAGCAAATATCCTTGGCCAATTCATCCATGGTGCATTGCCTTTGGACAATGGGTGTGGATACCTGGACACGCAGTTTGGGCATTTTGCATTTAGATGTGTGGCGAACAGGTCTATGTATGGGAATCCCCACATTTGGAAGAATGGGAGGAGAACTTGAGGGTGTATGTCCCATTCGTGGATTTGCTGTGTCTGACGACTGAGCAAATCTGCCATTTGATTGTCTACTCCTGGAAGGTATTCTGCTAGGATATATATTTTGTGATGTATGGCCCATTTCCAGATTGTCTGTACAAGCTGTGACAGCTGAAGAGAGTGTCCCTCCCTGTTTTTGTATGTAGTACATGGCTGTCATGTTGCCTGTACGAATTAGGACAGTCTTGCATACTAGCTGAACTTGAAATGCTTTCAGCGCCAGCAAAATCGCTACCAGCTCTAGATGATTTATATGAAGCTATTTCTGCTGCAAGCTCTAAATGCCCTGAATTGCTTTGGTTTGGAGAGAAACTACCCAACCTGTCAGTGATGCGTCTGCTGTCAGTACTATGTGTGGAAGCGGGTCGCAGAAGATCTGCCCTTTCAAAAGGTTTGTGTGTTCCACCACTGCAGAGAGCGATGGGTGTGGCCGTCTACAAACACTAGATCTGATAACTGACCGTGAGCTTAGTTCCACTGACGTGCTAAGCATTTCCGTAGGGAAACGCATTTGAAGTCTTGCGTAGGGGACTATAAAAATGCAAGACTCCATCATTCCTAGTAACTGAATGAACACTCAAGCTGGTAAGGAGTGTTGGGGCTGAAACGGAGACATCAGGGTTTGTATATTCCGGACTCGTAAGTAAGCGTTGTTTAAATCCAAAGTGGAGAGAAAGTCGCCTTGCTGAAGAAGGGGAAGCACTTGATGGAGTGTTACCATATGAAAATGATCCGACTGAATGTATAGATTTAGTTCTCGGAGGTCTAATATAGGCATGAGAGAGACGTCCTTTTTGGGAATTAGAACGCAGAGGGAGTACACCCTTGCTCCCTGGTATGGTAAAGGGACTGGTTCTATTGCACCTTTCTGCAACAAAGAGAGAACCTCTTTCTGTAGAAGGGTGAGATGTTCTTGTGACATGAGGTGTGACCTTGGAGGAATGTTCGGTGGAGTGCTTGTAAGTTCCAGGCAATAACCAGATTGGATAATTTGTAGAACCAATTTATCGGAAGTAAGCGTATTCCAAATGGGTACAAATTGGGAAAGACGTCCCCCGACAGGAGTGGATTGGTCGAGGGTATGGAAAGGAAGTCACCTGTTTGGTGTTTGCAGGGGAAGTGCGTGTTGAGTTACCGCTGCCTCTTCCCTTGCCGTCGTTTCCTCTATATCCACCTCTAAAATAACCTCTTGAAGAGGGCGACTGATTGTTGCCCTTGTAAAAGGAGGAGGGATGGTCTGTAGACACATTTTTGGAGCCGCCCGTGTAAAATGAGCGATGAAAGGATCCTCTGTTGGAAGGCGATTGTAAGGCCCCCATGGACTTAGAAACTTCAGTATCCTTTTTCATCTTTTCTAGTGATTTATCGACAGCTGGACCAAGAGGTGTTCTTTGTCAAAGGGTTGATTAAGAATAGAGGCTTGTACCTGAGGCGTGAATCCTGAAATTCTTAACCAAGCATGTCTATGGAGCAGTACACTAGTGTTTACTGCCTGAGCTGCTGTGTCTGCCTGATCTAGAGCACACCTGATAGCGGTATTAGTTATTAATTTACCCTCATGAATAAGGACACTAGCTCTAGAGTTCTGCTCATCAGGAAGAAATTCAATGAGCTCTTCAAGCTCATCATAATGAGCTCTATCACACCTTGCCAACAGTGCTTGAGGCATTGGCAATGCGTCAATGATTAGCTGCTTGTGACGCTACCCTTTTGCCCGAAGCGTCAATTAGTTTGGACTCTTTATCAGGAGGAGGGGCTTCCCCTGTTGTTTGGGAATTAACTCTTAAGAGCGTTGGAAACTACGAGAGATTCCAAGGGTAACTGGTCTTTGATATATACAAAGTCATTCGGTGCAGATTTGTACTTTTTCTCTACCCTGGAAGTGATGAGTCTAGCTCTTATAGGGTTTTTAAAGATGTTATCAGTATGTTTAAGCATACCCTTTAACATTGGTAATGTTTGTGTAGCCCTTTGAGATGAACTTAGTGTGTCAAAGAGAAAATCCTCCTCTAAAGCCTCTTTATAAAGATCTACTCCATTATATTGCGCAGCTCTGTTAACAAGCTCAATATATTCAATGTTATCATCTGGAGGAGAAGGTCTGGATGGATATATGTCATGTCATTATCTGGTTGAGGGTCAGCATTATAATTATCCCATGGGTCAGTATCCTGTGGTGTGTAGTCATCTATATCCCCATCCCCTGTATCCTGTGGGTCAGGTGATGGTGGTGGAGGAGAATGTGTAGGTATAACGAGTAAATTTGGATCAATGGGTGAAGGTGGAATGTATGGTGGAGAAGAGTAAGTACCCGCATATTCTCTTTTTAGAGGAATGTGGTAGTTTTCATGTAAGGCCATTTTCCTCTTCTCAGGAAGTTTGGCATGAATATGTCCAGTTTCTGGATGAATCACTATCTCCTTCTGTTCCGGATCCGAAGCTTGAATATAGGTCCGAGGCTCTTTAGCGGAAACCAGAAGGTGTTTGGATTTCGACGCCGAAGGTTTCGGGTCGGCACCAGCATGGGGACGAGTAAAGCTCAAGGGCTGTTTATGTTTTGGCGCTGTACACGAAGGTGGGGAGCTAGAAACCTTTTCTCGGTGCCGACCTTAGCCCGAAGGCAGAGGAGGGACTGGAGCCTTTTTATGGGGGAGATGGTAGGGGAAGGAAGTCTCTTTACTCATGATCCGTTGTCCCGGTGTGAGGTCTTCGGCATTGGAGTCTGCTTCAGACACAGATGTGTTGCTCCTCCATTTCGGCTTCCTGCGCTTGGGATTCTTCTTGTTCGGGCTCGTCTCCGAGGAGATCCGGTGCGGAGCCACTTTGCTGGTACATTTCGTGATCTCGAGCCTGTCGGTTACGGAGCGTCGTCTTCGATTGAAACGACCAGAAGGACTGTGACACATGTTGGTCGTGTTCTGGGAATAGGCAAACGTTGCACACTTCGTGCAAGTCGGCACACGGAAACTTAGGGCGACACCCTGGACAAAACTTGAATGGAGTCTGTTCCATCGACTGCTACCGACCTTGGCGCGGGTAGGCCCAACGGCGTTCCACGAATCTTCCAATCGAAGGTTTCTGAGTGTAAATGATACGCGGAGAATGAGAAACGCGATCAATAAACAATATCATTGAGGCTAGTGGAGTGCGCGTCAAAGGGGGCCCGAAGAACGGTGCCGAACCGGAGCACAACAATTCACATCCGAACCTGATGGAGGGAAAAAACAATCTGACAATGGAGTCAATGCCCATGCGCACTATCACCAAAAGGAGGAGTCGCCAACCTCATGACTGGAAAAGACTTCTTCGAAGAAAAACAAAGTGCAAACATCCGGACCTAACACTTAGCGGCGATATAGGCACAGCATATGATCTACAGCTCATATGCCTTGAACAAAACAAATACTGGTAAAACCAACCGGTCTGACTTTTTAGACCTTTTGGCTTTGCCAATGCTGTGCAGCCCAAAAACCAAAAATCTCAAAAAGGCCTGACACAGCTGTTATTGCCGGTCATGCCATTTTGTAAGGCCACACATACGTCACCAAGCATCCACCCGCCTACAAAATGATGTGGGTGGCATGTAAATCGATAATTAAAAAAAAAAAAAAAGTGCTTAGAGCACGAAAGTGCTTTGGATGTACCTGCGCGCCAGCATCAAATGACAGCTGCCTGTCGCTTAAAAAACAAAAGGTCACCAATAAACCTTAAAATACCTGAGAGGTGAAGGAGTAAGCGAGGAGAAAATGAGCAAGCAGATGAGAGGGCAGAATAGGAGGGAGAGATAAACAAAGGGAGGAGATCAACACACAAGAGAAAGAACGGCATGAGAGAGATACAACAGCACATGAGAGAGAGCGGCACATGAGGGAGCGAGCACTACAATGTGCACGCTTGGAGTGGAAGGTGTTTTGGGGGGTGGGGGAGGAAACAGTACACAGAAGACAGAAAACAAATTCTCTCTCATGGAGTATTTAAAGAAAACAAAAAAGTAGTTCCCTAAATGTGAGCAGTGGAAGGACGCAATCCTTCTAATCAAAAAGGATGGTATAGAGGGTCTTCTCCAGGGACGGGCCAAACAGAAGGAGAAAGCAAGCCTACAAATTAGAAGAAAGCAAGTAAGCGCGACAATAAAGCCAACCAATGGTAAGCAATATGTGGGAACTAAGCCTACCTTACGACCACAGTAGGTCTTTCACAATCAGACAGCTTGTGCTGTCTGGTAGGGGAGACGCAAAAAGTGGCTAAGGAAGAATAAGGGAAAGGTGGAAAAGGAATGAAAGAAGGAAGCCCTCCTCCAATTCCATTGGTGTAGATTAGTCTTAGCACACTGGCAGTACTTTTTTTTTTGTTTTACTATTTCAGAACCGCCTGGAAAACACTTCGCTTTTTGAGCAATTTTTTAAAGAAAAATCTGCAGCAACATACATAATTTCTCCCTTTTTTGAGAAAAAAATGTTTTTAAGCAATAAAGAACCAAGCCTCATTACCCTCTCCTGAAAATGTCTAGGGATGGTCAGTCACATCGCTCACTCTGTCTCTTAGAAGTATGGTTCAAAGAAGCAGTCATCTTAATTTTCTTGTTACCTGCAAGCTCTGCTCCTATGATGATCGCAGTCTATATGTTTACCAAAACATGCCTGTGTCTACCAGTGTAATGTGGGAGCCTGTGTGCGTCACAGTATGCCCTTCCATCATGATAATAGGTCTTTATAGGTTTTCACTGTGCATGTCAATGTGCGTCCCAATGAGCATCTTAGTTCGGGTTACTTTTTGCCAGTTGCTTTATCCTAAAATGCGGAAGTCTCTGCATGACTCCTTAGTGATCTTTCTCTAAAGCAAGGGAAACAGTACTGTTCCATCAGTACCTATAGCACAAAACCCCCAGCCATCCTTTAAATAAAAGACAACATCTTTGGCGTTGAGAGCTGTTTTAATGCTTAATCCTCGCCCAACCAGCCCATTCATATAGATAGGGCCCCTTATGGTAACAGACATAAGGTCACTCACAGATACCAGCCTCAGACACAGAAGAATGGTTTACTGCATTGGAGGTCAGGCTCACTACATGGAGCTGAGCCTCACTCATGCTTAGTCTCAACCTCTGCACTGTATTCAATGACGCAGCACAATTGAGAATCTGTTTCTTTCTGCAAACTTGTTGGTCTGAAATCGCCATAAAATGTTACTTCCTTCGAAATTGGGTGAGGATCCAATGATGAAGCATTTCACGGGTGGTACCTGTGGGGGAGTGTCCTACAAAAATATCTAAGATATGCAAGGATCTCACTAATGATCTCAAGTAGTAGAGAGATCATAGATTTGGTTAGCCCTCCAAGATTGTTTAGACCATTACAGGAATCTTCATATGAGGTGGAGACGTGTCTGAAACCAGACTTGTACATGTGTTCCCTTTGTGCTTCTCTGTGCCCTCTAAAGCATCTGAGCCCTCTTCATTGGAGAGGCTAAACTCTGCTCATGGCACGTCCCAGCAGGGTTGCATCAAAGTGCCAGGATATCAGCAGTAAAAGGAGGGAAACCAACTCCACAAAGTTTCCAGTGGGGTTCACAGGTCCTGACCCCAGGCGTTGGGAGGGTCAGCTCCCATTTCCTACTCTCTGGCTGGTCCAGGGACCCCAACCACATGCCCAATCGGTCAAATGGGGAAGTTAAGACATTTAAGGTTCTGCCTCCCTTCTGAACCTTCTCTTTGGTTCTGGAAAGGCAGTACAAAAGCATTGGCAGGAAAACGTTTGCAGCGAGGCAGAGGTTTCTTGCATGTATCTTTTATTCAAGTGAGTTTGGTATATGGGTCTGGAAGAGGGGTGCCTCTTCCTTATATAGCTGTGGGGTGCTGTGTGCTTCCAGTGCCCAGTTTGCTATCAGGAGGGACCAGGCTTTCATTTTTCCTCTGTTCGGTTCTCCAAATACTGGTCTAGGAGTTTCCTCTGTTCCGTTCCCCATGACGACAATGGGTAATACCTTACCCCTCCTTTGTTACTACGTGGATATGGAGAGTTATTCTCTAGTGAGGTGGTCTCTTCAGTCGGACTCCCTTCGCGTCTTCCTGCTATTATTCTGCGATATTCTATGTAGCAGATAGAGGTCATATTCAGTTGAGCCAGGTCTGCAATTTGAGCTGCTAGGAGCACCGAATTCAATGTGGACTCTTCATAGAGCCTCTAGGAGTTTTTGCAGTGTCAATGTTTTTTTATTCGATTAGGTGTTTAATCAAAGCTGAATCTAAAAAGGTGTTCACAGTAAAAAAATAAATTTAAAAAAACACATGTTCTGCAGTGTGATCTTTATCTAGATCCACAGGCTTTGCATTATTATGCCATGCAGGGTTAGGTTAGGGCAAACCTTGAGTACGTTTTCTTCTTTGTGCAGGTTCTGTGACATCAGGCATAAGCCTCCATTTTCTTTCCCACTGTTGGAAAGAAGACCAGTGATCGCAGCAGAAGGCGAACTCGGACAGAGGGAATGATACTGAAGACCGCCTTGAGGAGATTCAGGTTTTGTGGGGGCTTCACCTTTGATGTGGTTTGAGGAATGTTCCTTTTGGAGGGAGTTTATATTTGGGTACCTTTCCACTTTTATGTTAGGGGAATATGGAAAAACATCCTTAGTTTACATTTTATCTAAAGTGCCACTGAACATTTGCTCAGATGGATGCACACAGAGTACGCAGTCACTTAGTGCTCTAGGACCTAGCCCATTACATTAGCTGACTACCGGGGCACCAAGAATACTTTAGACCCAAAGCATTAAAAAATACAGGCAAACTGCTTCTCTGATTTACAAGACAATATCAGTCTGTAAAGTATTGATCTATAAATATTTTTAATGTTTCGTTATGGGTACCCAAATTCACAATACCACTAAACATACGCATGCAACTGGGGGCTTGCATGTTTCGTGACCGGTCTCGCCCTGAATTTTGGCAAACCACGCAAATCACTGGGAGTGTTCTTTTCTAAATTTCAATCATTCCTACATCTGAAACTATAATACTATACCGCACTTTTTATATACTCTTGGCGTATGTGATTACACATCTTTAGACAAGGTCCTGTCATTGAATAGTATACTTTATCTCACAATAATTTCTGTAATAACTGCACAAAAACTCAATGGTTCTTTGTATTTCCAGTGCAGACAAAACTCTTACTGGCTGTTCGTTTGACTTAATGGAACACTGTTGCACTGTCTGGCCCATCTATTCACTCATTGTGAAAGAACAAAAAGCTTTATGGATCTGAACGCAAATTGAAGGCTTACTCATAATATAGTTGTGTGATTACTTGTTTACATTCTGAAGTATGCTCCAACCATCCTCAAATTGATCATGGATTTTTTTTACCTTTTTTCTCTAAGTCCCGCACACAACACCTTAGGTAGAAGGGTATTTCTACAGGTTGTCAGAGCACCATATAGCAGCCATGGACATGTTTGAGCATGTTGTACCTGAGGTGGTGGGTACGCAAAGCTCTAATTAAACATCTACAGATGGAGCCTCTGCCCCCCCTATGCAAGATGACATGATATTGTACAGACTGTTACTGAGTCACCACAAAGGTAACTTTATCCAATGTCAATTGTGATTGTAGTCTGCTCCGACAACTGCAGATCTGTATCCCAAATACCAACCATAGCCATCTTGTCAGACACCATGCCCCCAAACTAAATGTTTGCCTCTACACCTTCTCATATGCATCTCAATGACCTTCTCTGCCTCACTATGTTAAACAGCCTGCTTCAAACACGGTCTATATGTACCCCCCAAAACTAACCCGCATACCTGTGTGGTAGCAAGTATGCCGCAACACCATGTCATCTGTACCCCAGTTACCATACCCATTTATACCCTAATAACTAGTCCAGTGTCACTGCAGCAGACAGCCTGCTCTGACAATAGCTGGCAATGTGTGGGAAACAGGAAACAGTCTCCTCAAGAACCCACTCATCTAAACCCTGAAACCCCAGTTGCTTTCACTGCAGCAGGTATTGGAGAACAACATTGTCCCATTTCACAAATAACTTGGGCCAACGATCCTTGACATTACAATTACAGTATGTGCTATTGCTTACACTGGGAGATGGTGGAGGAGAGAGGTAGGGGGTGGGCCGGACATACTTGCAAGAAAGGAATAAGCGGCCATACTACAGCTGTCTTGACATGCAGTTTTCAAATTCCTCTTACTTCGAAAAAGGGTTACCACCACACTGGCACATTCCTCATACCAACTAAGTAACGCTGCATTGGTGCTTCAAAATTATAAAGCCCACACAAGGCTTGCCATCTATTTTTCATGTCTGTCAAGCATCACAGTTGAAGCCCAGTCAAGAAACAGTGAATGGATGTTTTTCACAGGCATTTCCAAATCCATCTAGAGGAAGAAAAAATCCAGAGAACCTTTCTCTACTGACATGATTGCACCTCAGCAGACAGGCAGTCTACACCAGGTGCCTCTAGACAGACATCCTGCATTTGATTGAGATTTGATCCTCACCTGGGATGGTTGACAGATGTATCCTTCAAAACCATGACTCATGCAACAGGAACTTCCCCTTTTGGAATACCTCCTTCTCATTCACAATTTCTTCTGTTAGGTGCAATAGTGCGCTTAAGGTACCACCCTATTTAAAAATGTATTCTACGTGTCATCGGCACAAGAGAGTGTTAAAGACTCACCCCACCTTTACAGTCATGATGGTGACTGCGCTTAATCTGACCAAAAAATCTTTAGGCGGGGTTGAAAGGTGTTGGATTTAAAATCCAGCACCTTCCCTATTGTCTGCACAGACTGGAGTTGCAATAGTAAATTATACTATTACAACATCCAGCGCCCCCCTCCGCAGGTCGTTGTTCCAACTTGCAGAGTAATGGTATGCGGAATCACAACGCGGTCGTTGTAACGACCGCGTTGTGATTCCCTGTGGGGAAAAAGACTGCGGGATAAAAACATACATTCGTTCCCAATAGCATACAATTATTATTGTGCTAATGGAATGCACACACCATTCACAACTAACCTGCCTACATCACTGATCACTAATTCTTGCACTCCTCTGGAACATTTGACAACCACCGTGGGTACCTGGCTCACTACCAAAGATACTGCTACGACAGTTGCACTACATGCAAAATGAACCACATTTCCCCACAAATCATGCTCCAACAAAAAAGAAGCTGGCATCCTTACAAACATGTCACTTTAAGTATGCCCAGAACAACCTTAAACTCTCCTCCATCTCTTTTGGATTACCATTTTACCATTGTCAATGCCTAAGTCAGCGTGACATAGTGAGCATGTACTGCGCACCAAGAAACACTGCTTCTTTCTTTGTTGATTGTGACATATTGAAAAGATCCAACCTACCCTACTCATTATTCTTGGTGGCCTTTATCTTAATCTAGTAAGCCATGAACAGTCAATCCCTACAAACTACGCATTTCACCTTCTATGCTCTCTAATGGGAATCCACTGATTTGCTTCGAATTTCTGCAAAGAATTAAAAAAAAAAAACCTCACTCATTCCTCGCACACCAACACTCCCTTACCATCTACCAGAGTATTTATAGGTGACATGCACCATCACTTCGACTCCTATCCCGCCACTAATCCCTCAGTACAAACGCAGTCTCTTGCTCCTTTGCCTAAATCAAACTCAAGACAAACTCGCAACTCTAATGAACACCTTGTATTTTGAATAATACACTATAAATCACTATCAAGGCTGGAATTTCACCCCAGTGGCTCCCCACAGCCTAGGATCATTTTGAGAGGAAAACCTCTACAAACAAAACTTTGTACACTTCTTCAAACGTGCCAGACAAAAACCTACTGATAAGAACCTTAAATTCTACAAGAGGGTGTTAACACCTTCAGAGCTGCTCTCAGTACTGCCAAATCCTCTTACTGCGTACAGCTTATTTTACCTCTACTACCCCATCTTCAAGTCGCTTGCACCATTTCTTTAATCTCCTCCTCATACCTTTTTCACACTCTCCCCTTTAAACCAAAAACTGTGCCTCCAATTACTTTTCAAAGATTTCAGGCATTAGAAATAACTATAAAGCACGCTTCTATGGTCCTCATTAGCGTGCTTAATTTTCATCTTCTTTTATCACTGACCCTGTTAAACTCCTACCGAAACTACTGATGAAATCATTCCTATACCCTGAACTGCTAGCCTACCAAACACAATCCCTTCTGATCAGCCTGCTAATAATCAGTCAGAATTGTTGACCAACTATCTATGCCAATGTTGTGTAGCATATCTTTAAAAAGAAAGTGCTATGGCATGCCCACTGCCTCACCAACCGTCAGTTGACTCAATGTTGAACTGTTGGAAAACCAGAATAATCTATTTTCCTGCTATGTCTGCAATTACCTTTCTCCCCTTTCCTATTCACGGCTCCCCTGACACTTCGTTCACAACAGCCTCTGTCAGAAACCATTGTGCACATTAGAATTCCAAATTGAACATGGAAAAGTATATAACCAGTACGGCATCACCTGAAGAACCGATATACAGTTTGACTATACTCTTTAGTGCAGTTTTTGTTCTAAAAATGCTTGTTACTGAGTAAATAGTTGGTGTTAGGTTAAACACAGAGGCAGAGTTTACACATCAAATAAGACGTAACAATTTCAATGTTAAGACAGTTCCTATTACGAGATTTTTTTATTTATTATTTAGAGATAATTAAAATATTCAACACTTGCAACCGAGAAAGCAGTCAATACCCAGTGGAGCCTTGGTCCTGTATCAGTGTAAGGAACACTAAATCATATGTACCTCTTAAGTGCTAGCCAGTCACACCTCTTGTTAGTAACCAAACAGGCAGGAGGGTCTCAGACTCCCACTCCACATGTCTGGAATCGAAGGGATCTACAACAGCTCCATGACTTAAACTCAGTATGGAGAAGAGGTCGCAACAAACCTGCAATCACTCTTCTGGCTCTTCAGTTTTCTCGTTCTTATACTGGATGGAAGCTTTGTTGCATTTTACAATTGAAAGAACAAAGCACTTGTTGAGAAAACCAGTATTCATCGTCCTCTGGTGGCCAAGCTTGGCCAAAGAGCAGATCAATATATTGGGAAATTTTGTGAAATATGCCACATCCATGTATAATGTACATCTGTGTTTATGGTTCTGGACACTAAACAGCTATAGAAGTAGTTTATTGTCCAGTCATTAGGTAATGTTGCATCATCAGATTCATAACTAGGAGGGAGTCTAGGAACTAAAAAGTAATTAATAAAGATAACTTTACCGGACGTCATCATGTGTTACAGTCTGCTCCACTAACTTCCATGCATACTAAAAATACCAACCCGCATCACTGGGGGAAATGGGGTGCCGCCAAATATGAGCATTTATGCTCCAAATACCAGCTTGGTGTCCTTTTGGGAGTGTACCTCAGCTCTTGCACATAGGTATCTAAATGACCAGCTATGCGTCACTATGGCAGACAGTATACTTCAACAACCGTTCACTTGTACCCCAAAAACAGATTTGATGTCGCTATGCATTCCAGCACTTAATAACAAATGTTTATTAACTGCTAACTCCATGGTACTCGTTTTAAGTACCTCAGTAGGATGAAGGTCTGAGTGGACCTGCCAGGATTTAAATTGATGGTCAAATTCTTGGTTTGGATGCATTAGTCCACTAAGCCACCAGACCAGAGAAGTAGCATGGCACTATAATGGCCAAAGAGCATGCCAAGGGAATACCCAGAGTTGATACAACATACCATGCTCTACAACGCACCTGCCCATCTATACAGAAACAGTCAACCCATGATATGCAGAACAGACAGCCTGCTCAAACACCTGTTTTTTCTACCTCAATAACCAGCAAGTAAGGGGTCAGTAAGGTACACAATTTATTTTACAACCTATCTATTTGTATCACAATGATTAGCCTGGTGGCAATTTGCTCTGCAAATTGTTCCCCCAAATACAGCACTATTACCGACAGTCTCAGCTAACACCTAGCCATGTGTATACAAATAACCAGCCAGCTATCCCCATGGCAGATTGCCTGCCCCATCAGTTGCCCATTTGTACTTCAAGATACAGCAGTGTCACTAGGACAATTTGCTTTAACACTTGCCCAATTGTACTTCATCCACCTGAAAGCAACCTAGTCACTTTTACAGAAAACAGACAAATAAGACACTGGTCTAGCTTTACTTCAATACCGAGACTAGTTTCCCTGAAACTGTCTACTTTAATAACTACCTAGCTGCACATCAATAACGAGCCAGCAGTCCCTAAAACAGACCGCAAAACCCCTGCCTATTTGCACACCAAAAAGCAGTTAACTATGGCAGTAAGACTGTGCCAACAACTCAGCATCTGAATGTCAGTAGTAACTAGGCCTGGGCATGAAATTCCAGAGTTTTTCCCGGTCAACGTACAGCGTGTAGTTACTGAGTTTTTCCTCTCCTGCGGCTCGCCAACATTAACTTGGCGAGCTAGGAACATCTTACTCCAGGCCATCTTCCGGCGAGACTTCTCAACCCAGGCGATTGCGGCTAGTGGCTACCGCTCGTGTTGAGAAACTTTCCGCTCACATTGAGGAAGCTGCCGCTCAAGTAGAACATCTACTCGAGCTGCAGAAAGAAGCAGCGGCCTCTTGCGCTATGCGTGGTGCCGCTCGCGCTTATTTTACAGTGCGGGCCAAACACCCAGCGCTAAAAATCAGCGTGACGTATCATACTTCTTCGCTTGCGGGACTCACCCCAAAACCCAGCTGAGACAATAAGAGAGACAGAGGTCTAACACCTAAGCCTAGTAGCAAAATAAAAGGCTACGGCCATTATGTTTGACAATCTACTTCAAATTGACCTGCCAGTCTGTACCCCATAAACCAGCCTTACCTCACTACAGCAAACAGACTTCTCCCAACGCATTTTAAAAATCCATGTCATGGTATTTGTAATATGCGCTGAGGCTTTAAGCTGGGAAATGCCAGTGAAAGAGGTGGGGCAGGAAAACAAAAATGAACTATGTTCTAGGAAGCTCTCGCATGTGCTTTTGGAATTCTGCTTTCATACCTCATGGATCACCACCTCCATGGCACATTATTACATAGCACAAGCACAACTTATCATCCATTTTCACACTTGTCAGCCACTGGAGTAGCGTTTTACTCAAGAATGTTTTCCATAGACATTCTCATAACCACAGGGGGAAGCAAAGCGACAGGGAATATTAATAACAAAGTAGCACTTATATTTGTTGCATGCATCACTAAAATCAATTGTTTTGGGGATGGGGGACTACTCTTTTTCTTTAGAAGTCAGATCGCTGTTTGCCTCACGTCAGAGTCCATTTGTAGTTGGAGGCCTCTTAAGTCTTATTTATTTAACACGAAGCCATGTCACAGAGAGGAAAATGGCACTGGAGGGCTTCAGGGTAAAGTCTTCCTTCCGGTGTAAAGATGACTATTATCTGCTAGAGCTGAAGTGACTGGTTTTCAAGGGAGACAATGGGCATAAGTTTTTTTTGTACTAAGTTTTATATATCACGAACTTGACCCGAAAGTATCTGAGCGCTTTACATTGCACCAGTTGCGTTACATGAGGATACATTAATTTTTTGTTAGGCATGGGGAGATTAAGTGATTTGCCCAGAATCCCAGGATGTTCAGCATCATTGCCGAGACTCGAACCCAGTTCCCCAGATTCGAGGTTGACCACCGCCCTAGCCGTTAGGCCAACTCCTCTCTGGTTGGTTTTGCTGTATGGTATTCAGCTACACGTTACTAGAAAGTAAGCGCTAAATGACGACAGACGATGGAATAGGAATTATTTATCTAATTTTCCCTATCCCATCGTCTGTCGAAATGGTACAAGAATTTTATGTTCAACCACCTATTGTGTTCATTATGCCAGCATATAATTTACAGTACACAGGGGCCGAAATAAGTCTTATTATATGACTTCTAGTGTGTAAATTATTAGAAGCTGTACTCGCAAAGAAGCCACTATTTTTAAATGAAACATTACTAAAAGACAGTCAGCCACTGTAATACTTTCTTGTGTGCACAGCAGAAAAATCGAAGCGATTTGCTCAAGATGAATGCAATCAGAGTTGACAACGGCAGCGTTCAGAAAATCTATAATGTCTTTAGAAAAATGGTCATGAGCTTCGGGTAGCTGATGTCCAATAGCCTAAACTCCATGGCCTAAAAGCCATGTAACTTATAGTCCAGAATGTAACCAGGTTGCCACATTGACAACTGTAATGTTACAAATCTGTACTCAATGCAGTCTGCAGCACAGGACCTTGAAAGGATGGACTTTCATACATACTTTGTCCCAAGTCAATCACAAGAGTCTTTACCAAAGGAATGGTAGGTGCCATTTTATATGACCGAGGCATCACTGATTAACCTCAATTGAGGAATTGTCAGGTGATGCTGTGGAGTTCGCATCTCCAATCTTGCCAAAGGAACAACCAGATGGCATGAGGCCCTGAAACCTGAACCAAGATGTGGTGTAAAAAGCACGCATGTTTTGTTTAAAGGGGTCAATCAGTTCAGTCAGAAAAATGTAACCTTCAACCAGGCATCAGCTGAGGTGTATCTGACTGAATAGATGGGAAAAACCTTGGATCTTGCAGTGTCTCACACTCGCAAAGCTTCAGCAAGACCAGACAGAAGACTAGGCCGATCATCTAAGTAAGGATAAAGATAAACTGCTTGTAGAAAAAGGACTGCCTCAATAGTGAGCACTAAAGTGAAAACTTTCTAGCCAGAGTTTAGGTTAATTGGTAGGCACTTGTGTGCGAGTGTGTCTCTTACTGCTGATGTTCTTTAACAGGAATTTGGAAGTGCACATCCTGGACGGCCTCCGGCTTGGACATTCTCTCACTTGCCTCAGCTTCATGGTCTCCACTGGAGAAACCACATGGAGAGAGATAAAATTGGCCCAATGCCCCAGTCTCCCTAGGATCAATGAAATATATGGAGCGAAAACCTCCAGACACAATGTAATTTATTGGACCAGCTCAATCACATCCGACAAAATGTGTTTCTGAATATGTTCTGGAAGATTTAATGATTTGTGAAGGTAGTGAGGGTGGAATGGAAATTTGCAGCATTGCCATCTTGTAGGGTTTTCACGCACATGACACGGGTGATGAGAACAAATTCATATATAAAATGACACTTTTATGCATTCTGAAAGTATGCTCCTAGATGACAAATGAAGCTTCTTGCACACCTAAAATGGAGTGAAACTAGCCAACAAAGAACTATTTGCTCACTGCAGATTCATTGACAGTTTGAGATTAATAATTTATTTTTGCTGCCATCAGGACTGCTAGCAAGAAAAGTGCTTGGAGGAGAAACACCGGAGAAGCCATTTTCTGTGTCCTAGTTTAGTAGCAGGAAATAACAGGAATTCAGTTTAGCGTGTGATAATCCACAGATAAAGGGATGTAGCTCACATTGAGATCTGCTCACACATTAAGGACTCAAAAGTGACTGTGATCTTTATAGAAAAATAAAAAATATGCTGTTGCAAGAACAAAGGTTAATGAGGACTTTACGGGCTTAGTAAATGTTGAAGCTGGACATTCATCAGGGGAGTCCACTGTTCCCTCTCCTGTTCACCATTATTTGATGTCAGCATGTATTCTTAATCAGGACGACATTCGAGTTTGTTCCTCTGCACTATTTAGGGAATTTCCCAAAGTATCAGGATAACATTATTAAAAACTAGATGGAAAACATTCTAATCAATGCCACTGAAATGGTTACATCTGAAAGTAAGTGGTAGAGATTAAAGAATACCTGGCAGATAAAAGTCACAAGAGTTATAGAAATATAATTATACTAGCTATGTGGAAAACATTAAACAGGAATGCCAATGTTAGAGGAACTTATGGTTATCACTGGTGGGCATGTAAATATGCTTAAAATGATCACGTTCCCTAACATAGTACCCCTTTATTTTGTATTCACTTCCTTGTTTTCTAAATGAGGCTTTTTCCCTCTAAACTGAATGTTTTAGCTAGGTGATATATATTGCCCAGGAAAACCTCAGGGTAACATGAATTATGTGCCAAGTTGAATGACAGGGTGAGGGGTGTTGGGGGAGAGAGAAGGGGGCAGAGCACTTTCTAGTTTTGAATGTTATAATCCGGTCGCGGGTTTGGTAGCATCAAGGCTCAGGGAACTCTGCTTTTAAATCAGGATTGCCTCCCAATATGGTAAGAATCAGAATTTCCCCGAGTCAAGATTTAATTTAATCCTTTTCAGAAATAGCAGGTGAAATAGGATTGTGTTTTAGACACAACTTTTATAAACATCTGCAGTGGCATAGTTTCATGATAAAGCCGGACAACGGTACCCTTTCTTCGATATACAAAGCCACGTTTCATTGGCCTCCCAGGAAGGGCAATACTGTTAGAGTATTTGAGCAGCTATGTGCACTGATTATGTGCACTGATTAGGGCAACACAGGGGAAAATCAGGGACAAATGGTCGGAGGATACTAGGATGGAAGATAAGGACTGGTTACAAATTAACAGTTAATACGTAAGCTTCAAGTATATTCTGAAATTAGAAAAATTCAGCACTACTCAGTTCATCAATGATATTATGCACAGGTCTGAGTAAATATACCAGTAAATATTCGAATGGGTGTCCATGAGAGGTTGCCCCCAGAAACCCCCCACGATACGGCAGGTATGGGCTGACTACTGGGATACTGAATTGGAACCTGTTCGTCCAGTGTGTCCATTGACTGATGGAATCTGGGCATTTGTGGGTTTACCAGGGTGATTGGAGACATCAACTGTTACATGTAGATTTCCATTTGACTCTCTCAATGGATGCCGGGTTGGGGGGTAGGGGAACATGTTGCACTTGTCAATTGTTGGATAATTGTCAGCCTTATGGGCTTTGTTTTCAGCTTAAGTTGCAAAACCAATTAAATATGTTTAAAATGAATATATATTACCTGCTGGCAGTTGCTAGTAGGTAGTTATAGTTAGGACCTTGTTTCAATTCAAAAAGTGTTTTTTTGCCAATATCGTTGGCGTTGTTTAACAAATCTTTGTGAAACTTTCAAAACTAATGACGCACTCACTTCAGCTGCGGTTTTCAAAGTTTCAGGCTGATTCGTCAAGCGAGGGCCGAGAAAAAAATGGGTCCCGAACTGCTGAACGGAATTACACCAAATTTGACAAAAATGTAACTCTTGGTTCAGAAAGCACTCTTTGTTAAATGGTGTAAATCCGTTTAGTAGTTCCTGAGAAATTTAAACATTTCTCAGATATCTATATATCGAGCGAAGGATCCGTGAGCCCTCCCTATCTCGTGCCTGCGATTTGATTGGCTGCCAACATTTTTTAACCAGGAAGGGTTGGCAACCATCTTGTGACTCGGTTGAACCGTGTCACAAGGAAAAAGGTTCAAAAACATTAAAAAATAAAGAAAAGGGGGCAGGATAGAAACACCCTGACCCCCTAGGCCTGCTGAGGGGGTTCCACAGGGACCCCCAGGGCCAAAATAAAGCATTACAAAAAAATTATAAAAATTGGCGGGACTTGCGTTGGGTTCCCGTATCCCACGAAAAAACAAAGCGCAGTCTCCCGCGCTTCGTTTCCTTGAAGCCCCCAGGTGGGTTAGATCCCAGGGGCAATGATCGAAAAACATGCGGAGCCTGCACGAGCCCCCACAGCCCCCGGCACTGCCACCTCCCTAGGGCTATGTTCATAAAATGCAGGGGGCCACATGAGCCCCCTGCAGCCCCGGGTTCATCCACCTCCCGGGGCTTCAATCTTTTTAAATAAAGGCGTGGTGGGGACCTGAATACTGAATCTTAACACCGAGAGTGGGTCTATTAATTCCTCAGAAAAATAATTATAATCTGGTAATAGTACTGAGATTACGAAGACTCAGTTGATTTACCCAGGACTGATGCCTGAGGAGCTGGATAATCTCATTTTCCTGACCTGGCAGTGACAGTTCACGACGCAGGAACATTTCCATAATTCTGAAGAATTCAGTCCCATGGCTTGATTCCAGAGTCTTAAAGGGGAAAGGCTCTGAATGAAACCTATTTCAAGCAAGCAGGGACCCTTCAAAAGAGCAATTGTTTTGTATGTGTGGGAAGAACCAAAAGAGACTGGCTTTGACATTAAAATTAGACCTAAGGCTTGCACAGCCTTTATCACAGCTGTCAGCACTTACTGAGAGGGATGCACCGGTTCCTTGTCCTCCTCTAAATCGGGAGCACCAGAATCAGTTCTAGCTGTTTGGAGAGGAGTTGATTCAGGTACATGATCAGTTTTCTCTAGCAGTTTTAAAGGCTCCCAGTGTGGCTCTAAGATAGGATCCATCAGTGAAGACAGAAGACTGCTTTTTTTTTTCTACCTCTAAAACATTCTGGAACGTTTCAGGAATAATGGCTTCCTTAAGTGCCTCACTGATTATTTTAACTGCTTTCTGATCAGCAACAATGTGAGTCAGCAGTGCCTGCTGCTCATTTGCTGGTTTTTGTGAGGGCGAGACTCTTGAGAAGGAGGGGGCCCTGTTAACAATGGAGTCAAAGTAGGACAATCGAAAAACGTGAATACAAATAGTCTTTGTACAGTCATGATGCTTCGTCATACACATAGGTCTTGGGTGTTCCCAAAAATATAATTTGGAGAAAAGTGCAGACCTGGAAGAACTCAAAGGAATTGGTGAACTCACTTCCCTTAGAGGTGCACAGAAAACCCTCAGCGCAATTGAAAAATAGACATCTTTTGTATAAGAAATATTTATCACTTCAGGATGGAGAAGTACTAATGTACTAGCTAAATCTGATTAACATTTATAATAAGGAAAGCTGCTATTAAGATTGATAAAAGTGTTTGAGGTTTAGCATGAATGTACACATTGCTATCATTCCTGTGCATGTCGTGCTTATGTAAAGGAAAGGACTGATTCCAGGCATGCTCTGGTACAGATCTGTGTATTGATTTTCAAATACTGCCTTATCCTATCAAGATGCTCTTTGTACGCATCAGAGGTGGATTTGGACTTCGTTGGGTGATTCAGTGCAGCCATGCTGGACCCAAGTGACAACAGTTGCCAATAAATGGCTACGATTATGGAGAAACTCTAGCAGGAGCACCGTAGGAATTAATTTGTCCACATACCTATCAATTTTCTTTGACCAAGACAAATGTTTCTGTACGTTCCAGAGAACTCCGGTCATCGGTGACTGGTTCATCCCTACACTTTGTGTATGAATTATTTCTTAACGGGCAAAGTACTTCGTGATAGTAGCTACATTTTCCCTGAATGCTACAAAGATAGAAGGTTGAGTCAGTACATGTCCCTTTCTCAGACACCGCCATTTAAGGCAGTTTTGATCTTCCTGCAGGCATAAGCCCTTCATGCTTATTTCGGGTGCTCTAGCGACATAGGTTACTTCATCAGTCAAAGTTGAGAATTTTGCCTTTCTACAGCAAAGTGACATCATAATAATACAATGAGTTTGCAAGCTCAAAACCATTTCTGGCTTCCTGTCACTGTGCCTGGCGAGTTTGGCATCTGATGAAAAAAGACCTATATCCATTTGAAGGGTGAAAGGAAATTGTAAATGACCTCTGGTCTTTACAAAGCAAACAAAAGAGACATAAAAGAAACTGGCTGGACTACTCAGCCATGCAAGTTTAAAGGGTATTTAAAGTTTGCACACCAAACAATGTGTGTTCTGCTGCAATATGTTTGGACAATTTTAATATGCACAGCGAAAAGGGGTATTAGAACATTGGAATGTGGAGCACTCCATTGTAGACAATGGAGTGCTCCATGCTTCTATGGGCCGGTAAAAGCCCGCAGAGCAACATTCCAATGTTTTACAAAAGCCTCTCGAAGCTCGAGGGGATTTAAATCCCCTCGAGCTTCGAGAAGCCTTTGTTTAATTTGTTAGAACATTCTGCCCTCTAGTGGCAGAATGTTCTAATAGCCTTATAGCCCTTCGTAGCAGGGCTATACCGCTATTAAAGTCCCGCTGCTTTTGTTAAAGTCCCTCGCCTTCGGCTGGGGTCTTTAACGCTGCAGCGGGCCTTTAATAGCCGGTATAGCCCGCTACGGCGGGCTATAAGGCTATAGTGATGCTGTTTTATTGAGTAAATATGATTTAGCTGTCATTATAATGCTAAGCTTCAGGGATAGATGACTCCACTCAACTCCCACACCCAAAGTCCAAGCCAATTCTACCCCTGTAGAAAAATGTAGGGTTTAGGAGCAGTCATGGGAAAGTTACTGACCACCTAGGAAGTAATAATGGCCTCTAGATAGGAGGCATATAGGGGACAGAGGACTGGGGGGCAGGAGCATCCAATCTTCAATAAACAGAGTGGCCTGGTAAAGAATAAAAGAAGGCTCACCTACCATTAACGAGGAGGTGGAAGGCCTCTGAGGGAGTGGTAGATGCTAAAGGCCTACTAGGAAGGGGATAGAGGGGGGTGGGAGAATGAAAAGGCTGCAATCATATCTGCCTGGGACAACCAGGAAGGTGTCTTGAAAGATCCGTCTGATCACCTCTATTTTTTAATGTATAACAGACCAAACAGCTGTTGGACAGAGCCCACTAGCATTTAGCATGTCCATTTGTGCACTTCTTTGCACGGTCGGTCTTGGTGCAAAGAAAGATTTCCCAGAGAACCAAAAATAACTCCTCTGAACTAACTGGTTAAACTTTTGTCGAGCAGAGACGAGTCTGGGTGACTTGTCTGCAACTGCTTAATTTCTTTTGTTTTTTTTTAAGGTAATAAGTGTGTGAATAAGTAGTTATAGTTAGAACCATGTTTTCATAGGAAAAGCATTTTTTTACTTGCTAATATCTTTGGCACCTTTTGACGAAACTTAAAGAAATTTTCAAAAAATAGTGTGGCGGTGATTCTTGCTGTGGATGAAAAGTGTCGGGATGATCCGTGAAGTGGGGGGTGGGCAAAAATAGTGTTTTTTCGATTTTAAATTTCAATAGGGAATTTTGAACACTACTACAGTCCAAACTGCTGGATGGAATTTCACCAAACTTGAAAGAAAGAGAAAGCTAGCTCTTGGTCAGAAAGAGTGCTCTTTGTTATTTGGTGTAAACTATTCAGTAGTTTTAGATATATTAAGAGGAAATCGAATTTGTATATATAAGGACGCGGATCCCCCGAGAATCCAAAAGTCCTCGTGCTCAAATGTGATTGGCTGCCAACACTTCAACCAGGATGTGTTGTAAGCCATCTTGGGACTCTGCTTCAGCCGAGTCCCACAAAAAAAGTTTTCAAAAATATATATTTGTCCAAAGTCACGCTCATGTAGCGGCTCCCGCCAGCTCTTGGTATGTCCCGAGGTGACAGCTCTCGCCAAGCCACAGCAAACACTCCGCTTCCAGCAAGCGAAAGCGGAGAAATGCTCTTGCTTGCTGGCAGCAGAGCTTTCATCTGTTGGAACAGATGAAAGGATTGCTTTCACACACAGGGAGCTACATGTTTAGCAGCTACCTGTGTGTGAAAGCAATGCTGGCTCCTGCAGGGACCTTCAGGAAAAATGGCGGTCCATGGATGGGTTCCCGGGGCCAAAATCGGCACGGGTAGAGGGCACAACTCTCAACCCCATTTGTTAATAGCAGGGCCCTGGGGGATGGGGTACGCAATTGGCCTGGGGAGAGCAGTCGCAGTCACCCCCCCCCCCCCGAATAAAAAAATAAATAAAAATAGGCCAGGCTCCAGGGATGGGGTCCCCAGGGTCGAAATTGAAATCAGTGCGGTGACGGGCGCGCGGGCCCCCCGCCCCCATTTGTTAATAACTAGGCCCCGGGGATGGGCCCCAGAGGCCGAAATTGGCCGGGGGAAGGGTGGAGGGGGACACATGGCCCCCTCCCCTAAACATTTTTCTTTTAATTATAGGCCGTGCCGAGGGGATGGGGCCCGCTCCTTCATTTGGCCACACACACACACACTCACAGACCCTCTCAGAGACTTAAGGAGTCACTCACAGACCCATTCCGACACTTATGCACCCACTCAGACCGTCATGCTCCCAATCAGAGACATATTCAAACACTGACATACCCACTCACAGACACTCGGACACATGCACCCACTCACAGACCTACTCAGACACTCACGCACCCACTCACAAACCCAGTAAGATACTCACTCACAGACCCACTGAGACACTCATGCCCTCTGTCACATACTCACTCTCAAAGATTACAGATTATAGTTAGGAAATAAAAATTGAAAAACCTTAGAAATTCTCTTAAAAAAACCAAAGGTTACATGGCTGTTATAGTTAGGAAACAGAATTTTAAAAACCTTAAGAAATTCACTGAAAAAACAAAGTTTACAGAGACATAGTTAGGCTCAGACTTCACTTGTACAAAACCAGAGAAATTCAGCAGTTAACGTTACGTGAGCTAACTATAACTTACGCCCCAGCAATGCACTGCTTATGACCTCACATATTATATCACTCATGACAGGGTCAGTCACATCACTGATGCAATCATACACAGAACCCCTCACACACCCATACAACCTCATATGTATACACACACACAACATTGTTTATATATCACTATGCGGACCGGCCATTGACCGTAATGAAGTGTGTAATTACTATTCTAACTCCACGCGTGCTTTGATAGTACGAATAGTTTCTTACCTGTCGGTGTAGTTTTGCAGCTTGAAGATCTTTCTGGATTCACTATGCTGTGCATTATTCCGCGATCTGGTGGTTGGGTCCGGATTCGTAGTATTTCTTTTTTTTTTTTGTAGCCCAGGTGGGCGTCGACGTCCCACCATTTGGTGTACCTCACGTGACGTCGTCGTACTTCCTGCGGAAGTCCCACCTTGGGGCGCCATCTTCGGGTTCTTTTTTCCCTCCTTCTCTGTATTATTTTTATTTATTTTTTTAACACTAGGCGTTCTAGTAATTTCCATTTCAATATTTCTCTCAGTATCTCCTTGTTCTTTTATTGTTTGTCTTTCCACCTTCTTCTCCTGCCTCATCTTTCTGGCGGAGGTGGGTGGGTTTGCTAGTGAATCCAGAAAGATCTTCAAGCTGCAAAACTACACCGACCGGTAAGAAACTATTCGTTTTGCAGCGTGAATCTTTCTGGATTCACTATGCTGTGCATAGATTTTGTCGCGGTTTGTTATCTTTGTGGCGGCTGGGTGGAAGAGGAGCGTTGGTCGTTGAATATATGTTGAAGCACCTTTTGTCCTACTTGTACTTCTTTGTTCATCTGTATGTCCACGCAGTAGTGCTTAGTGAACGTGTGCACTGAAGCCCAAGTTGCCGCCAGGCATATGTCTTGAATGGGCGTGTTTGCCAGAAAGGCAATTGTTGCCCCTTTTTTCCTTGTGGAGTGTGCTTGTGCCCCCTCCGATAGTTCTTGTCCTGCCTGATTGTGGCAGAATTGTATCGTTCGTGCGATCCATCTTGCGATGGTGCCCTTAGTCACTGGTCTAGGAAGCTGGTTGCGAATGACACAAAAAACTGCTTTGTTTTCCTGTGCTCCTTTGTTCTTTCGATGTAGTGCATCACCGCCCTTCTAGCGTCTAGAGTGTGCAGTGCCCTTTCAGCGCCTGTTGTTGGGTTTTGAAAGAAACTTGGTATTTGAATTGTCTGGTTCATATGGAATGCGGACACCACCTTTGGCATGAAGTGTGGGTCCTTCCTCATGACGACTCTGTCCTTGTGTATTTGGATGTAGGGCTCCTGTAGTGTTAGCGCTTGCAGTTCGCTTACTCTGCGTAGCGAGGTTATTGCCACCAGAAAGGCTGTTTTCATTGTCAGCATTTGTAGAGAGGCCTTGTGTATGGGCTCAAAGGGCGCCTTCATAAGTTCTGAAAGGAATACGTTGAGGTTCCATGCCGGTGGCAGCATTCTTTTAGGTGGCGCTAATCTTTTTGCCCCTTCGAGGAATCTCTTTACTACCGAGAGGTAAAGAAACTTCCCCCCGTCTCACCTCGTGTGTAAGCTTCGATCGCCGCTAGGTGGACTCTTAGAGACGACGAGCATAGATTAGCCTTTAGTAGGTGTGTGAGGTATCTAAGCACCGTTGATTCCCTGGTCATTTTATTTTGCATCTTATTTCTGCTGCACCATATTGTAAACCTTTTCCATTTATCCCCATAGCATTTCCGTGTTGTTGGCCTCCTTGCCTCCCGTAGCACTCGCATAGTGCTTTGAGGTAGCTTAAGGTGTGCGAACTCCAAGTCCTCAGGAGCCAAACCGCTAGGCTGAGGCTCTCTGGCTCTGGGTGTAGAACCTCTCCGTTCTGCATGGTGAGTAAGTCTTTTATTCTTGCGAATTTGTGTGGGGGCCCCTGCGCCATTTCCACTATTTGCGAGTACCAGGTCTGTCTTGCCCACTGTGGTGCCACTAGGATCAGCGTCATGTTGCTGGTCCTGCATTTGTTGAGTACCCTGTGCATCAGGGGTATTGGTGGAAAAGCGTAGGCAAATGTTTTTGACCAGCTTATCCATAGGGCATTCCCCTGGGATTGTTTTTCTGGTTGTCTGGATGCGAAGTTTTGGCATTTTGCATTCTGGTGTGTTGCAAATAGATCTATTGTCGGTGTTCCCCACCTTCTGAATAGTTTTTGCGTTTCCTGCCCATTGAGCTCCCACTCGTGGGATGCTAAAGTCTGCCTGCGGAGCCAGTCTGCTTCCACATTGTCCTTTCCTGATAGGTGTATGGCCAGCAGGTCTATTTTGAGTGGGATGGCCCATTTCCAGATCTCCTGGGCCAGGTTCGATAGGGAAAACGATTGTGTTCCTCCCTGCTTGTTGATGTAGAACATTGCTGTGGTGTTGTCCGTTTGTATCAACACTTTCTGATTGTACAGCTTCCTCTGGAAGGCATTCAGGGCTAGCAGTACGGTTTTCAATTCCAGGTAGTTGATGTGTTTGACCGCATCCGCTGGAGTCCACAGACCCCTCACTCTGAGCTTGCTCATGTGTGCTCCCCATCCTATCTGGGATGAGTCTGTGGTGATCGTCACAGTTGGGCTTGGAGATGTCAAGGGCTTCCCTATAGTTATGTTGTCCCTGTTCCATCATGTTATCTCTTCTTGCACAGCGTGCGTTACAACCACTAGATCCTCCCAACGTCCGTTTGATTGTGACCATTGCTGTTGCAGCCATTCTTGGAATGGTCTCATGTGTAGGCGTACATTGGGGACTAGGTGAATGCATGACGCCATCATACCCATGATCTTGCTTGCTGTTCTCACTGTCAGAGCTTGCCCCTTCTGGTAGAGACGCGTCTCCTTCAGCAGGGCTATTGTTCTCCTGTCGTTGGGCATGACCGTTTTGTCTATGGTGTTGATCTGCGCCCCCAGGAAGATCTTCACCTGTTCTGGATCCATTGCTAACTTCCCCCAGTGTATCGAGAACCCCAGGTTTGTTAGTGTTCTTGTCACCCGCTCTGCGTGTTCCTCGCACTTGTCGCGAGTACTTGCTTTGATTAGCCAGTCGTCTAGGTAAGGATACACATGAATCCCTTCCCTCCGTAGGTACGCTGCTACTGCTGCAAGGCATTTTGTGAAAACCCTTGGGGCGGACTTTAGACCGATTGCCAGGGTTGTGAATTAGTAGTGATCCTCGATGATGTTGAACCTTAACAGGTTTTTGTGGCGCCTGTTCATCGGGATGTGCAGGTAGTAATCTTTGAGATCCACGGTGGACATGAAGTCTCCGCCTCGTATTTGAGGTAGCACTTCTTGTAGCGATGTCATTTTGAATTTTGGCGTTTTTATGAATTTGTTTAGGAATCGTAGATCCAGGATGGGTCTTAGTGTTTCGTCCACCTTTGGGACCAGGAAGTAGTTTGAGTACACTCCCTAGTTCCTTTCTCTGCATGGCACTGGTTCTATGGCCTCCTTTTGGATTAGTTGTAGCGTCTCTTCTCTGAGTTGAGCAAGCTCTTGACCAGAGCGTTGTCTTCTCTTTGGTTTCTTGTTTGGAGGTCTTTTTTCCAACTCTATGCAGTATCCGTACTGTATGAAGTTGAGTATCTATTTGTCTGAGGTTATTTTTTGCCATTGTTGAAGGTAAAGTCCCAGTCTTCCGCCTACTGGTGTTGCATGCTCGTAGGCGTTTGGTTTGTGTACCCCCCTTACTGTGCTTACTTTGTGCTTCACCCCTCGGGGTATACTGAGGGTGAGCATTTTCTTCCGTGCGAAGTCACTTTGATGAGGGTTGGTCTCCCCCTCTTCTTCTCTGGCAACGTCCGTTTCCCCTACCGCGAAAGGACTGGCCTCGAGGCTGGTACTGCCAGTTTTGCTTCTCCTGTCCCTGCTGGCCGTGACTTTCACCCTGCTGTCCTTGCTGGAATGTCTGGTGTGACGTTCCCGGCTGGTTTCCTCCCCTTCCGTAGGGTCTCCGAGCTGGGGTGCCTCTTCTTATCCCTCTGAATTGCAGGGCCCCCATGGACCTTGCCGTCTCATTTTCTTTCTTCAGTTGGGTGAGTTTTTCGTCCACCGGAGCACCGAACAGCGTCTCACCGTTGAATGGGGTGTTCAGTATGTTGTTCTGGACCTCTTGCTTGAATCCTGAAATTCTGAGCCAGGCCTGCCTCCTTTCAGTGATTCCTATAGCCATCAGCCTGCTCGATGTCTCTGCGCCGTCCAATGCTGTCTTAATGCATGAGTTTGAAAAATTCTTCCCTTCCTCCACCAGATGGGAAGCTCTCTGCTGGTATTGCTCGGGGAGATGTTTGATTAGGTCTCCCATCTCGTCCCAGTGCTGGTACTGGTGCCTGTTCAGTAGGGCATTGGAGTTCGCCATGCGCCAGTGCATTGCCGCATTTCTCTCAACCTTTCTCCCGGTGAGGTCCATCCTTCTGCTCTCCTTGTCGGGAGGCGGCCCTGAGGTTGTCGGTACATTGGCCCTTTTCCTGGCCGTGGACGCAATGATGGAGTCAGCAGTGACTGATCCTTTGATATATGGCGGGTCCTGTGAGGAGTGCTTGTATTTCTTCTCTGTTCTGGGAGTGATGGGTCTGCAAGTTCCTGGGTCCTTGAACGCCTCCTTCCCTTGGTTCATAACGCTTTGGAGCATGGGGAGGAACTGGCTCCTAGTCTGGATGGGGAGCAGTGTTTTGAGTAGAAAATCTGCTTTCGGCTTCTCCTCGTCCAATTTCACGCCAAAAGCTGCTGCAGCGCTCTTGACGACCATGTTGTATGCCCCAATGTCGTCTGGCGGCGAAGGCCTCGAAGGATAGGTCTCCACGGGCTCTTCGGCGTCGATGTCCTGCCATTCCAGCTCATGTGTCGTCGACGGTGCCGAGCCGTAGATCGACTGCTGCTCCTCTTCCTCATCTTCTCCCTCATAGTAGGGGTCTTCTTCAGGATCTCTCGACTGCTCTTCGGCGTCTAACTCTTCCTGTTCTTTGATCGACGACATCCGTCGACGGCTTCATTGGGATTTTGATTTTTTTCATTTTCTCATCGAACTTCTTCTTCCTCTGAAGGATGCTCTCCATCTCCGCCTCGAGCCTTCTCTTTTTCTTCTCCATTTCGGAGGCATGTTCGGCGTCGAGCGCTGGTCTTTTCGACGGAGCTTGCGTCGACGCGGCCTTGTCCTTTGTCGCCGAACGCCCCACCTCATGGGCCAGCTTCGACGAACTCTTGTTTCTCGGCGGCCTTCGGCACCTGGGAGTCCTTCTCGAAGGATCCACTGGGCCTTTCGTCCTTGGATCCACTCGCGGTCGTCGAAATTTTCAGCGCCGGTGTTCCTTTCGAGGACTTTGACTCTGTTTTTCGAGAGTCACTCTCAGATTTTCGGGGCCCGTTCGGGGGTGTCGTACTCTACGTGTCTCCTACCTTGTCAGGCGTTTTCTTATCGGTCTCTGCGACCGTGAAGACATAAGGTCCCCCGGCGATGTCTTCATCGTCGGAGAGGCCCAGTTCGTACAGCGATGGGGCCTTACCCTTGCCTTCCATGTTGAAGTTGGCTCTCCTCTGCCTTTCTCTCACCCGGAGTGTCTTCGGCGTGAAGGCGGAACAGGCGTTGCAGTCCTTGCTCTCGTGGTCGATCGGCAGGCAAAGGTTGCAGACCGGATGTTGGTCCTTCTGCGCGTATTTGTGGTGGCAGTTACGGCAGAATTTAAAGGGTGTCTTGTCCATTGCGTTCAGAGTCTGAGTGCGAACTTTCCGATGGGCGTCGAAGATTGAGGATCTCCTCCTTCTTCGTCATCGTCCCGGCTGTATGCTCTTCCTCTCTGTAGTCTTCTATAAATTCTCCTTCGATGAAACTCGTGTATTTTTCTTCTTCCTTCGTTAAAACTCTGGAGCTTCTCGATGACGATCCAGACCGAACGGCGGAAAAAAGAATCTGAAGATGGCGCCCCAAGGTGGGACTTCCGCAGGAAGCACGACGACGTCACGAGAGGTACACCAAATGGTGGGACTTCGACGCCCACCTGGGATACAAAGCGGACCGAAGCAAACCTAACTGCACTTTTAGTTTTTTGATACACATGCTCGAAAGTACCTAAACACACTACGGGGACCGGTCCTCACAAAGATAGTGTGTGTGTGTGTGTGTGTACACACGTGTATACACACACACACACACACACACACACACACACACACACATTCACAGACCCATACAAGTACTCACACACCAACTCACTGATCCATAGAGCCACTCACAGATACACTCACTTATACAGCCACTCACACAAGCACTAACTCACCCATATAGTCACTCATGCACCCACTCGTCAATACAGCCATTGACGCATCTAGTCATTTAGACATAAGACACTTACACATGCACTAATACACCCAATACAGCCACTCACAGGGTCAGTGACCCACACATCTACTCACACAACGTATACAGTCAACCAGTCACTCATACAGCCACTCACTCACCCCTACATTCACTCACAGCCACTCACTCATACAGATACTAACACATGTACTCACTTACCTATACTCACCCATACAGGCACTCTCAAATTCACTCACTCACGCATACACTCACATCCACTCACTCATACAACAGTTATGCACCCAGTCACTCGCCCATACAGCCACTCACCCACTCCATCCCTGTCCTTTACATACCTCTGACATACCCACTTACTCAACCAAACACCCGACACTCACTGATTCACCCATACAGCCACTTCACACACACACCAACACCTCGATACAGCCATATACATCCACTCACTCACCCACACCCATACAGCTAGCCACACATCCACCCATACAGCTAGCCACACATCCACTCACTCATACAGCTAGCCACACATCCACTCACTCATACAGCTAGCCACACATCCACTCACTCATCCACACAGCCACGCACCCATCCACACAGCCACGCACCCATCCACACAGCCACTCTCACCCATCCACACAGCCACTCTCACCCACACAGCCACTCACTCATTAACCCATCCAGCCACTCACTGATCCACCCATCCAGCCACTCACTCATCCACCCATCCAGCCACTCACTCATCCACCCATCCAGCCACTCACTCATCCACCCATCCAGCCACTCACTCATCCACCCATCCAGCCACTCACTCATCCACCCATCCAGCCACTCACTCATCCACCCATCCACTCACTCATCCACCCATCCAGCCACTCACTCATCCACCCATCCAGCCACACTCATCCACCCATCCAGCCACTCACTCATCCACCCATCCAGCCACTCACTCACTCATCCACTCATCCATCCATCCAGCCACTCATCCATCCATCCATCCAGCCACTCACTCACTCATCCATCCATACAGCCACTCATTCACCCATCCATACAGCCACTCACTCACCCATCCATACAACCACTCACTCACCCATACAGCTAGCCACACATCCACTCACTCACCCACCCACACCCATACAGCTAGCCACACATCCACTCACTCATACAGCTAGCCACACATCCACTCACTCACCCATGCAGCCACTCACTCATCCACACAGCCACTCACTCACCCACACAACCACTCACTCACCCATACAACCACTCACTCATGCAGCCACTCACTCACCCAAACAGCCACTCACTCACACACACGCACACACTCGCATATGGATACACACAGTCACTCAAATGATATATTTTATAAATAGTGTCACTCATTACTAGGACACAAGCAATACTAATTTAAGTAATGTAGTAGTAGCTTTTTATATATACTTAAACTTTTGGAAAACACTCACACTTAGTTGATGATGTCATCAGTGATGACATTGGAGATGTCATCAGTGAAATCACGGACCATGCTGAGTGATGTAATATGTTAGATCAAATTATAGGTTACGTTATGTGAGGTTCAGCTGCCACTGGATCCTGATTATATTCAGGTATTGCTTAGTTTTTATTAGGAGGGTCTGAATCAAAAGGTGGCATTTTTAAATCTTAGCGGAATGGTTTGGGGATGTTATATTATTGCACACTCAGTAGCTGAATAGCTGGAGGTAAGGAAATCAGAATGAGATCAAGACTTTCAATGGATGAAATTCGGATTTCACAGAAGTGAAGTCTTATTCGTGAAATACCATCAAATACCTCTGAAAAAGTGTTTTGACCGGACTGCTTTTTGAGCAATAACAGCAGGCAAACATTTGGTACATACACGTAGACACACACACCAAAAAACTAAACAAAATTATAATATTCCTCCTTTAAGTGAAAGCTGAAGTAATGGTCAAATAATTAATAGCCAAAGTTAATGTTAAGAAAACTGCTACCAACGTTGAAACTGCTGCAGAATTAGTAAACGTCCTTTACTGTACGCATAGATCGATGTTGCAGACTTTGGGCTGGTGTGGATGTGTAATTCCAGGCACCCCACAAGTATGGTGTTCAGTTATCAGCACCCCAACATTTAACACAGGACGTGAAATCTGCAACTTTATGAGGAGCAAGTGAAGCGAACTAGCGGAGTGTTAATACTCACCCAGTAGTGGATTGCTGTTTCTACTCCCTGGTTTTGGGGGTGGTACTGGTGGCTGCTTCTGGGTATTACTTGGGATTGCACTGGTTGCAACACTGGCAGGAGGCACAGTCCTCGGGGCCGGGGATGGTGCGACAGAGATGCCAGTGGTGGCATTGGAAGAGGGAGCCCCGGAAGCACTACTGCTGGAGAATGTTCGATCCGCGGTACTGTGGTCACTGTGAATGTCAGAATCCCGGGGTCGCCCCTCACCAGGCTCCTGTGAGGCAGACAGAGGTCTCTTCGGGGGTAGCAAAGGCTGCTTGTGAGCAATAACTTCACGAGTAGGATCCACATCAACACTGGGAGGGCGCTGCCCCGAGCTCAAGGGGCGCTGTCCAGCACTTGAATCTTAAAAATAAAAAACAACAATTAAGATTTGAAAATGAAAGAAAGAAATGTCACAATCCACTAAGAAGACAAAACATGAATGACACCTCGACCAGGGTGCAAAGAAGTATGCACGGGGAAACTCAGAGGAGCAAACTGACAGAATATTGCCAGAATCTCTATTTTGGACAACCAAAAACCATCTCTTCCAACAACCGCCACTGCCTCAGGTTGCTGACAAAGATCCCTAAACCGTCATTTTTAATAAGGGTCATTTACAACTCCTTCCACATTGATCACCCAGCCTGAAAAGTTTTACATTCTCAGAAATGCACGATTCAACGCCTTCACTCTTCAAGCTATGCCACTCAAACCATAAAGTAGTGTACCAAGCATTATTATTATTAAAGTTTGTTTGATTAATCAAAACCTTACAATATATACGCAATAATTCATAACAGTAACATTAGTTATAAAATCAAGTATAAAAACATTTAAACTTCAAGTTTGTTACACTATTGACATATTATGTACTTCCTACATTGCATTCTTTCAATTTTTGATATTCTAACTTATTTCTCAGTTTCATTAAAAAATTTACAAAAGCAGAGTTTAAAATTATATCATCAGTATGGAGGCATCTTATTAATGCTTGTCTGCAACTCCTTATTCCACGAACATTAAAATGTCTCTTAAGAATAGATATTCTTTCAACTTTCAGTTCTGGACAAACGCAAAGTAGATGCATGATGTTTTCTTGTCCAAGTTTGCATAAGTTGCAAGTCATTGGACCCATTGTACTCAACCATGGCATTAGATGACATGTGCCTGGAAATGCTCCAAAATGGGCTTTTATAAAAATGTGTTTACATTTCTCAGACCAAGGAGTTTCAAGGTATGGTTGCACTTTAACCTTGGTATAGCCATTCAGAAGCACCCACGCATGTTTTCTTTTTGAAAAAGTGTCTTTATCCAGAAGTAATGATAAATGCTTTGTAGAACTATTAATTACTTTTTAAAAAGAGTTCAAAGTAATTGGCATTTCCCAGACCGAGTTTGCTGAATATTCCTCTAATGATGTGACTAGGTATTTCCACGCCTCTGCTTTCCGGTTTAAATTTATTTCCTGCCACAATAGTTTGGACAATTGATTAACAGTATCCGTTTTTATCCTTTTCCACACTTTAATAAATTGACCTTTTCGAGCAAGGACCTGATTGGTCATCCCAAATTCCATTTGAATCTGCGCAAGTGATGCATTATGTGGAATTAAAAAGAGAGCTTTATAGATTTTCGTGACTGCGTTATTAATTATGACCGAGTCTTTTCCACACAATGCTTCACTACCATATGTCAAAGTTGGTAAAAGTTTTGCTGATAGTACTTTCAACAAAGGACCATAACTCTGCGCTCCTATGGATTTCTGTAGAATTCTAAATGCCACTAGCAATATTTTTGCTTTCCGTTGAATATTCATCTTATGTGGTTGATATGATCCTCGATCATCAAATAATACTCCTAAATATCTATATGTATTTACTTGCTCTAATTGTGAGTTATCCAGAAACCATTTGTACTTATGTTTTGACCTTGAATATTTATTAATTTGCATAATTGTCTTTGATTCATTTATCACCATTCTATTTTCTTTGGAGTAGGCAGATATCCTATTTAACAGGCGTTGTAATCCAACCTTCGTTTGGCTAAGTAAAATAACATCTGCATATAGCAGGTTTGATATCATAGTGTTGGCACAATTGGGTGGACAAGCATTCACCCCATCCAGGGCTTGCGTTAAATCCGCTAAAAATAAATTAAAAAGCAACGTGGGTCAGGACACATCCTGGTTTCAAACCTGATGCTGTTGGAATTTTTTCTGTTACTGTTAGGCCATCTCCCATCCGAACACTGACCCATGAGTCAGAGTAAAGAAGTTGGATTAATTTTAAAAGGGAGAGAGGTATACCTAGATCTGTTAACTTCTGCCACAAAAGGTCTCTCTGCACACAGTCAAAAGCTGCCTTCAAATCTACAAAACACAAGTATAATGATTGTTTCTTAGTAATGAATTTATCCAGTAGAACAGATAACACAAGGATATTTGTTGTAGTACCTAATCCTTGTGTAAATCCAGTTTGATTAGGAGGAATTATCTGCTTTTCTCTTACCCAATCTGTTAGGTTAGATAGCAGTACACCGGCAAATAATTTGGCATCCGTATCCTGGAGTGTAATAAGTCGGTAATTTTCCGGCAAAGACCAATCTCCTTTTTTATGAATGGGAGCTATCTGTGATCCCTTCCAAGTTTCAGGTATCGATGATGACCGTACAATTTCATTAAAAACCTTTGTCAGGTATCCTGACCATAGTCTGGGGTCATTCTTATAAAGTGCAAACGGTATACCATTTGGGCCTGGCGCGCCATTTTTTTATTTCTGGATTAATTTACAAATTTATGTTATGTAAATTTCTTGTATTATGTCCTTTCTCATTGGCTCAGACATATTAGCCCTAGATTTCAGTCGTATTGTGTCCCCGACAGGATTTAAATGCATAGACAGAAACCTGATCCACTCATTCTCAGTTAGGGATGATGTTACAACTGTTCTATTTGATCGTGCTAAGCCGTTTATCAACATCCAGAATTTTCTGGAGTTTGATTGTTTACTGCACTTTAGCCCAAAAATCATGTTTCTTTTTATTCTTTTCATCCCATAATAACTTCTGTAGGTTACAATTGACCCTTTTTAATTTTATGCCCAAATCCATATCTTTAGGATTCATTTTTTTCAGTCTCCTCAGTTGATTACGAGATCTTTTCAAAATCCTAGTTGTTACAGTTAGAGTCATTTTGTTCTCTCTTTCTGTTTGCACCTTTTCTTTTTTAAAGATTTTTTGCTTAAAGGTATTAACAAGTTTTTGTATAAAATTAACCCATTGTTCAATTGCAGTTAAGGTGTTATCTTCAAAACATGTTTCTACAAATTTAAGGGCCGTCTTGTTAGTATCTTCTTTACTATGCTCCTTCCATATTAATTTCTTATAGTTTACTGAGCCTATCTGGCCTGGCAATGTTCTATATTCAGAATGTTTATTAACAGACAAATTAGTAATAAGTATTTGTTGACTGTAATCACTCTCAGATGCTTTTACAATTGAAAAAGAGATCACATTATTAAAAATATTCAAAGATACCATAGTGTAATCAATTCTAGATTTATGGTCCTGTAAATAAAATGTCCAAGCCGGTGGGGAGTCTTGGGGTAACCTCCCGTTTAGGATTCTTAAGCCCAGCGCTTCTAGGTCATTAAAAAAAGTTGCGCCTGATTGGGTTTTAAAAGCATTAGGAACAGTTGGAAATATTTGCTGCGGAATTGCCCAGAGGTTATCTTGTTCCTGAATTAACTCATCTCTAATATTGGGTACAAACAAATTAAAATTAAAATCCCCTGATATAATATACTGTGAGAAAGGATCATCAATCATTAGCTGAGATTGCAGTCAGGGAAGTTGTCATAAAAATTATTGCGCTTGCCGTAGGATGTATGTATACATTTATTATAAGCAGGTTTTTAAAGAAATTATTTTCCCTATACCGCAGCTTTACTATCCATAAATTTGGGTTATTTGTGACAATCTGCTTGCGTTCCATTCTTAATTCTAGAGCAACAAATGTGGCTAGACCCCACTGGGGCGCCCCCATTTACTTTGTTTAATTGCCGGCTTAAAATATCCTTTGTAACCCTCGAGCATTACAGGGTTGGTAGACCAGGTTTCTTGTAGAAGTATAACATGATAATAACTAGACATTGTCGATAAATGTGCATTGCTTATTTTTCTTCTTAGGCCATTAATATTCCAGGAGCATAATTTAAATAATTCATTTTCTTCATTTATTTTAGCTCTTGACTTTATTTTTGTATTCGGTCATTGTATTTTACTGCCATGGAGAGCCATACCTATCCACTTTTCATTGACTCCAATTGGTTTTTCCATTTCCACTAAATCCAACGGTTGTTTAAACAATGATTCTGTCTTTCCAATTGCATTTTTTAACACAGACTGTACCTGTAAGCCTATTTTATTTTGTTGAGGGAGATTCAGAGATAAAGGAATAGCAAATGGTTTCGGATACATTGTAGGCTTTGGCCTTATAATTCTTATTCCCCAGCTGAGAAAAATTTCCTTTACATTTATAATTGATTCGACTACAAGAATAGTGTCCAATGTTATCAATGTCATTTCCTTGCTACTATCAGGATTTGTAAGAAATTCAATGGATTCAATGTTTTCACTTGAGATTTTTTCTAGTGAAGGAATATATTTAAAGAGGTGAAGAATATTTCCTCTATTCAAGATATCATGGCTACCTCTTGAACAATATTCAGGGACAAAAATCAATTGTGGTTTATCATGTACTGTTATCTTTGGTCTTCCCAGGTCTATAGTGGGAAGAAGGACATCATTTGAAATCTGCCGAGGCTCTTTGTCATGATCCCTTATACCATCATAGCTCGGGATTTTTTGCCTCTGGAGATCCTGGGGACTATTGTAATTTGTGGCCTGAGTTGGACCTAGGATTTTGTTTATTTGTTGACCACTCAGGTCCTCTTTCCTCATAACATTGGTGTTTTCCGTTGCAACTAACTTCTTAGCAATTTCCATCTTGTCGCAAGTACTGTATGGTAAGTTATATTGAGAATGAATTGTTCTTTGAAATATTGGTTGTATATGGTTTTCACTCTCATCCTCTCTTCCCTTCTTAATCCTCTCATTTATAGTTGGAGTTTTTATATTATTCATCTTTTCCATCTGTACCTGTATTGTTCTTTGAATTGATTGCAAGTGTTGTCTTTCAACTTTATCACTCTGCTCCACCTTCAGTTTAACATTGCTAGCGGTGATCATTGGTTTTGTTATTTTTTCCTTTCCATTTTGATCCGTTGGAATCATTTCTATTACACCATAAGATCCTAACAATCCACTCTCTTTCCCATATTTTTCTGGTTCATAAGACTTTATTTCACTAGTTGATAATGAACTATCTCTGCCTTTTAAATTTTGAGTATCATTTGTGTCTTCATTAGGATAATTTTCCCTAGGGCCTTTGTCAAATAGGGCAAAGTACATCTTGCTACTTCCATTGGTTAGAGAGCTCCTATCCACATGAGTTTCTTTAACTTGTTTTCCCTTAAAGCCTTCAGTTTGATTAAGATCGTTATCTTTCAAGGCATTAGACTTTCTTTCTTATTCTTTTGGTGTTATTACCAAACTAGATTTGGCTTTATTTCTTGCTTTACAGAGTTTTTTCTTATGCTTTTTTGTTAAGTAATACTTTGGCAATTTATCTTCCATGTCCCCCCCTTACTAGGGGGTTCTTCATCATTTAAACTTACTGATTTTTTAGTATCATGTAGTGGACTCTGATCTACTTCCGTTCTTCTATTATCCGTAATTGCCATTATTGGGTGACAATTGTTCTTATTTGTTACTGTGCCTGTTTTTTTCCTGGATGATTTTATCTCACTAGGAGGTGATGGTTCAGATGCATTTATTACTGGTTCCTCCACAATTTCTCCCTTACATGCATTGACCAGTTTCTTTGGCTCATCAGAAATCTTTCTTTCTTGTTGCAGGTCATTTCCTGTTAACGTGGTTAAACTACCTTTGTAAGGCGCTTCCCTAAAAGGGATACACTGATCAAACTTATAATGTTGGTTTGCCTCGTATTTTGGATTGATGTAATTGATTTTACAATTCTCTCCTTCTTCCTTATGTTTCACATTTTGCAGACTTATTCTTATATCTTCGAGAATTGTAGTCATTGCCTGAGGTAATGTTATTAATTTAATTATTATTGGGGAACATTTGCAATCAATGATTGTAGTATAGGCCTGCGTTTGTGCTCTTTTGATTAGGCTATTTAACTCAGCTAGTTTCTGATCAATGCCCACCAACGGGCTTGCCATCACATTAAGTAGATCCACTTGAATCTCCATTTTATTTGATTGGAATGTCAAAGCTTCTAGTGTCATAGCGGATGTACGATAGAAAATAACACAGATTGGCCCTAATTCCTGATTACTTGTAGTTGTAGTTGTGGAATGATGGTGTTGTTGGCTACTCAATTTTTTTTTAACATTACAGTTCAAATAAGTGTCATTCCCCCCCCTTCATTATGTAATTGGTTTCCCTGTATTTTTCCTGCTTTACAATGAGATGCAGAGTTATTAAAGGTACATCTATTACTCGGTGTACTACATAACTGTATGTCCTCTTTACTTTTTCTATATTCTCCATTGTTTGCTTTATATCCATCCTGGTCATCCATGTTAAGGTAGTACATTAGACTATTATCCTGGTTAGATTCTTTGATAGGAGCGATATCACCATCAATTTTTACACAGACAGCACTACTAATTATGCATGGTGATGTTCCATATCTATTTAATTCTTGAGGCTCTTGATTTACTATTGATAATATTGTGTTGGACCCTGTGCCAGGTTCCCATTTGATTTTCACAATTATTATATTTACCTCCAAAGGTGGCTGATTACTGAATCGCTATATCCAGTGATCTTTCAGGTACATCTAAATCAGTCTGTTCCTTTTGGATTGCTTGGATACACTTAGCATTTCAAGATCCGTAACATGACCCTTTATTGTATTTAATTTTACAATTTTTTCCCTCTCTAAAGGAAACATAGACGTACTCAATGTTTGCACATTTGAAGCTTTATCGAGATTTTGAACATTTTTATTATCCGGCTTAATCGGTGTTTGAAGATTACTTGCTTCTACTGCTGTTTGCATCGACATCATAGCCTCCAATGGACCCTTCATAAAGTCGAATTTATATGGTATTTTTGAAGACTTTTCAAACATTCGTGCAATAGGAGAAATTAAAGATGGATTCCTTCCTACTGTATTTGTTTTTATTTTGGGTACTTTTAGTACTTGAGCTTTTCTTGTTTTTCTTGTGCTAGTTGCAGAGGCTCTTTCTCTGCCCGAGCGCATAGTGGAACCACTCCAACTAGTACTTTTTACAAGTGTCTTTCTTGTGCTACAATAATCCAGATGCAAACGGGGCCTCAGGTAGAACACAAATCTTACTTGTAGCGGCCAGCTAACTGGCTGATAGGCACAGTCTAGCACTAAAAACACTGAAAAAAAGCCACAAGCCCCAGGGCAAAAGTATCTGGTACTGCTGTAACAAAGCCCCTCATGGCCCCCCACTACCCGCTCTGCGCTCCGCTACCCGTGATCTGGTATGATCTGGTGTGATCTGGTGTCCGGGGTGCACTTAAATCCTCCCTCAGACCACGGAAAAGCGGGTGCTCAAGAGCGCAAGGGGGTTGAAGATAGAGCTGCTTAGCCGCAGTGCTGTGATGGCCGAGGAACGAGGCCGGGGAGAAGGAGCGGGGAGCAGAGAACTGGCGTGGCTGCTCCGCCCAACTCAACCCACTGGTGCTGTGCTGACCCCTGTACCTCCAGCCACCGATGACCACCGCTGGTCTCCGCTGGTCTCGCTAGTCCAGACGCCCTCTCGACCTCTCGCTCCTGCAGCTGTTCAACCTGCTCATCCGCCCCCCGGCTCACACGGCCGCTTCGCCTCTCTCGCTCGCCTCCCTCCCTCCATCGTCCACGGTAGAACAGGGAACGCGGATATCGGGAATCCACGGGAGGGCTTCAAGGGGTCTGTAGTGTACTACATAAATGTGCACCTCGCCACTCCAAGAAGCAACTTTGGTGGTGTGTGGGCTGTCAAGAAGTGCAAAGAGCAATAACTCTGCAATAATAAAGTGAAGCATGTCGGGTTAAGAATGAATGAAAGATTTATAAAGCGCTCCGCTACCCCAAACAAAGTATCCCCACGCTTTGAGGGGAGAAAAACGATTTCGTATTTGAGATCTTAAATTACAAAGTGGCATCATAGAGGAGTTCTTAAAATCTTTTCTCAATCTTTCAAGGCTGGATTGTGCCCGTAGGTAGAGGTAAAGCATTCCATGTGCTGGAAAAGTTGGTTGACAGAGCAACCACCACATTTCGTCTGTTTAAACTCAAAAATTGTTAACAGATATTCTGAAGCAGAGAGCAGCGAGAGAGATGGAAGGTGCCAAGAAAACAGAGGACATACAAGTCTTTTGAGTGGTTAGATAGCTGGCTTTATGACAAGGCTTAAACATGCATCTTTCAGCAATTGCTAGTCAATGGAGGTTTCGTAGCTGTACTGTAATAGGTTATCTTCTGTTAAGGTCTAAAATGGTACGTGCCGCTGCATTCTGTACCACCTGCAATCTGTACAGCAATTATTTTGGAATTCTTACCAACAAAGAGTTGCAATAGTCAAGTCTAGATATTATCAATGCCTGTATCAAGGTTTTCCTGGATGAATAAGGAAGAAACGTGAAGATCTTTCTACTGATGCCAAGACGACAAAAACAAGTTGCAGAAAGTGTGCTCTTCAAAGGAAAGTTTAGAATCAAAAAATGTTCCTATGTTTCTTGCAGGTTCCAAAAGTGCAGGAAAGCAGCCCAGGTTGTCTGGCCACCAATTACTAGTCCAGAACATAGGATACTTTTATTGTGTAGGCATTTAGTATCAAAGAATTTGGATTTATCCATATGGATACGTCTTTAAGATTGGAGGAACAGTCACAGAATAAGTTGTCCATATCTGCATAGGCATAAAACAAAGCCATGTGAATCATTGAGCTTGGCTAACGGAAGCACGTTTAGGACAGACAATGTGAGGCTGAGGGTTAATGCCTAAGGAATTCCGGTAAGGAGTGGTTTGGTGGGGGGACGGGGGTGTGGCCTTAAAATTGCTCAATTCTGCCCTTTGAGTGAGTATGTTCGTTCAAAAAGTAAATGAACAAGTTGTAAACAGTTCTAGAGATATCCGAGGCTGCTAGATGATCTAAAAGAACAGAGTGTGAGATGTATCTAATCATATCAGGGCTGCTACGCCTCAGTCATCCTGAATAGGCCGTATATCATCTGAGATTTTAGCGGCCACAGATTCTGTACGAAGTCCCAAAAACTAGATTGAACCAGGTGGAGAAGTTGGAGCGTCTCTACGAAACTCATTCGCGGTTTATTAATGAGAGTTTTTGTAAGCTTTGGTCCCTGAGGTAAAATGGAAATCAGAGGAAAGTTTGTCAAAACGTTAGGTTCGAGCGTTTTTGTGACAGGGGTTTAGTAGCAGGGTAACTATAGATGCTTTCTAGGTAGAAAGTGCTATACCTGTGGAAAGTACGGAGTTGCACATAGTTGTGAGGTAGGGAAAAATTACCCATGTCACCTTTAAAGCTGACAAACAAACATCCAACTGAGATGCTGAAGTTAAAGAACGAAAAATATTGGCTACCTTGTCAGTTGTTGCAAGCTCGAAAGAGTTCCAGGATGGAGTGATCATGCGAAGGCTTGTGGGCTGGTACAACTGTAGTCAAATTGGCCGTCAGATTGCTTATTTCATTTTGAAAGAAATGTTATATTTAACAACCTGGAAATAATGACCCTCAGAAGAAAACAGCTCAACAAAAAGAAATATAGCTTTAACTGCTTTTTGCCTAAAAAGCAGTGGCTTCTAGTGAGTCCGTATGCCAACAGCTATAAAGTAATCTGGGGAATTTGAAGTAAAAATCAGATATTTCTCAATTTCCCATCAAAATGCACTAGCATAATGGATTACTTATTATAAGGCACAAAGTAGGAAAATCATACTATTTGGGTGGAGCTAATAGACGTATGAATAGTGTCTGACTATTAAAAAGAAGTGCTTTGGTACAGTACTCTCATTTTGTGTTCTCCAGAGATGTTTATGCCCTCCCCAATCTATAAGCAAAGTCTGAATACCCATATGTGTGAACAGAAGTCCTCAATATATCGCCATAAGCCAATTCAAGTGTTTTTGGCCCTTTCCTGCATTACCCTCCTTCCGCCACTCAAGTGGAGTCCAAATGCAGGTGATCAACATTTTTGGTGACATTTAGCGTAAAAAAGCACAAAGTTCTGCTGATCAGGAAGTGAACCCAAAATGCCACCACTCCCAGTGCATGCCAGGCATCCAGACGGCCGAAAATGTGCAATGACCACTTCACAGCCAAATACCTATTTGCCTGAACCCTTGGAGTGCTAGCAGGCCCTTTCACAGAAAACCGTTTCAGTCCCACACAACTAGTCTCGTTGCTTCCCTTCAGTAAGTGTACTATGTGCTGAGCACTACACATGCTATGCAGCTGGCAGACTTCATGCGGGGTCACTGACATCCCCTGGAGGACACAGTGATTGATGCGTAAAATAGTGGTTCCCCTTCAGGTTGTTTTTGTCTATCTTGTAAAGGTGTCAACCTTCATACTGCAATTTTTGGGGCACTGCCATAGAGAACCTGTTCGATGTCTTGTAGACGGGGAGGAGGGGGGACAAATAGTCTCAGCTTGCCAAATCAAAGCCCAGAACAATAGTCCTGCAACAGTACCCGAGCTTCTTAGCCTCCAAATGTGCGCTAGACTTTCCTCGCAAAGGGGGTTACTTACCCCTTGCTTGAAGTTAGTCCTCTTCCTTTCAACAGACAAAGCTTGACCATTTTGTAACACTATACTCAGTAGAATCCTAGGTGGACTCTTGCATAATGTGCTCTGGGGATGGCTGGAGGGTCACATAATTCTAAAGTAAACTTAACTTAGGTTGAAGCAGGTCAAAAGTGGATACATATTGTTCACTTTAGTTTAGATTAACATAGAAACCTCTCTGTGCACTGGATGAGAGCTACAGAGTCACTACCTCAGACTACCTCAAGTCTCCCATCACAGTGTGCATTCCCTGCCCTTGTTCTTTACTTCTACAATCGTGGATAGAGGGAATAAAACACTTATGTGGATATTTCATGGTCAATAAAGGCCTTGCAGATGGGCAATATCCAAGGTGAACCAGGGCTCGTTTTTTATAGCAGTGCGGATGACCAGGGGAATAGATACATGCTATTTGCTTTCAGTCAATGGTGCAGCAAATACCCTTGTGATTTAATGCACCCTTAAGCCTTGCAGAAAATGTACTTGTTGACCTTACCTGGACGTCGTTTCCTTGGCTCCTCTACTGGTGGGTGTTTGGGGGCACTCCCCCTGCTCCCAGACTCACTCTCTGATCGCTCAGAAGACACAGACGGGGGCTTGTTTACGCTAGCCCTCTTTCCGGATTCAGACTCTGCTGGTTCAGAAGGCAAAGGGGCGAAGGCAGGGGCCGTGTGTCCATTTCGTACAACGGAAACATCAGGCTTTTCTTCTTCTATTCCATCTGGAGTTCAAAAGTTAGAAGAGAACAAGCAATGTAAAGGTCGGACATTAATGGTATTTCTGTACTGGCATTCTAGGCACAGTCAAAAGGTTCGAGTCAACAGGATGAAGCGTGCAGCAATGCACATAGACAGGCATGCAAGTCTGGTCAAAGATGCACACAAACGAGCTGTTAGCAGGCATACGAGGACAGCATTATGTTAATTTCTGCATAGAAGACAGACTCACACGATGGTTAAAAAGCCTATGTAAGATTAAGGGGTTGAGGTGAAAGGTGGTGGTAACTAGAGGAGCCTCAGGACGAACAGTGCGGGACACACACATCACATGGGGTGAAACGAAAGAAGGAGGGACGGATGGTTACTGGAGGGTGGAGTGGGGGGTGGGGAACGGACAGTTTGCCTTCACTCACCCTCTTCGGGGTCTGCCAAGAGCACCCCTCTCTTAACCAGTTCCTCCCTGGGTTTTCGCATGGAAATCTTTCGTTCTAAAACTGACATTCAGTTCAAAACAAATAAAAAAACAACACAAAAAGAGAAGCTGCTCAGAAAAACTAAACACAAAAAAACGAGAAAAAAAACGAAAACAGTCCACATATTTGCAGAAATCAGGGTTGTGGCTTAAATAGGAAAAGCCCACTGCTGCCGTTCAGGGTCTAAACTGGACAGCAATTGTATTGCCATTTTCTCTTCATATAAGCCCTTTAATCAACCATTACCTCCCTCACCACCATCTAACATTTACAACACTGCATTGCACCTTCGAGCAGTCTTGTTAAATGGGTTACAAGCTACCCGCCTTCATTTGTAAATTTAAAAGTCACCCGGATTTGAGGTCCTCCCAAGAAAAGAGATGCATTGCGAAGTATTATACTCGCAATTTAGAGTGCTGGGCAACAAAAATTAGATATTTCAAATCTGAAACCGAGCCAGCAACAAAATCAAGACCGAGCTCTATGTGATTCTTCTACTGTATTTACAGACTTCAGTCTAGAGCAAAGCCTCTTTTCCCACAGCAAAGAGGCTAGTTGTCACTGAATTTAATTTAAGGTTTTTGTTGAGCGAGGACCAAGCAACTTAATGCATCAGAGTGCGGTACAACAGCAAGTAAGACAAAATTAGACAACTTGAGAGAAGCCAGGCTGTGCACTATATAGGTAAATCATGCGCAGAGGTGCAAACTGTGAGACAGTAGTAAGTGGTGCAAGCTCAGATTAACAAATTATTTTATGATAAAAATGACGTACATATCTAAACTGATTTTAAAAAACTCAATACCATGATACCAACACTGATGGTAATGTTGACATGTTAAAAGTACTGTATGCATCGACCAGTGCACCACAAGTTGTTGGGAAAGGCTGAGCTTTCATACTGATTGTATACAGGTACATTAATATTATTGGCGAACCACAAAAGAGATAGAATCCGCTGAAACTCACTCAGATGTGTTATGTTCAAACCTGTAAATGCAAACTAATACAACTGTGCACCCACACATATATGTATGTTTGTGAAAATGAGTAACCAAACTAAGCACGCATACACCAGCAAAGTAACACAACTCATTGGTCAGTGGAACCAAGTTCCCCAGTTACATTTTACATGACACTAAGGTACAATTTCAAATAGTGTACATTAATGTATGCCATAAAGGATGAATTTTATGTGCACATTTGTTTTTACTATAATCATGCTAAATATGTTTTGGCATAGCTAAGTTGGAGTGACTTTACCTTGTTCACCAGCATGATCTGACATGGCGGTGTATTAGGATGTCCAGGAGACCTACATGGGTTTCCTAAATATGTATCAATGAAAGTTACAAACGACCTATGTGAGGGTGTTGTCATACATAAAGGCTACTCATGATCCTGAACAATTGATCAGAAATGAAAACAAATAGTAAACAAAACCAAGTTCATGGCAAGTTTTGGTGTCACTTTAAGATTGTATTTATATATGTTTTGTTAGTAGAGTTGAGCCTGCCAATACACGAGTTTACTGCTAGAATGACTCAAGGTAGAACCATGACAGGCAGCTAGTTGGGACCACCGGATTGCCATGATGGAGCTCTAATTAAAGTTAAAAAAATAAGAGCAGCTTGCTCCTAAGTCAGAAACATTGAAGGGTCACCAGAGTGCACTCATGTAATACAACTCTAGAACTGAACTGTAGCCCAGAATGTTTACGAAAAAATCCTTATGAACATAAAGCCACGAGTAAAATGAGAGAGGCTCTGGAATAGAAGCAGAGGAGTAGGGACATGACCTGGGGCTCATCTCATGGAACCGCCTTCTGACACTTAGTCCTGTCTGCTAAAGAATAAGTTACTTAGCATCTGGAAACATTCCTTCAAAAGGATGATCCAGCTCTGGCAGATTCCTTATATGAATATTCCATTCAGGCATAGACTGGATCTGGATTTTTTCCCATGACATTTAACCTAAATGGCACCAAGATGCAATGTATGCAAATTTGGCATCAAAGCCTTGAGGGCTTCTATTATGACGTTCTGCTACAATATATGAAGCGCACGCAATCCGAGAGAGGGGTTGCAGAAAGCTGTAAGAAATCTGCGGGTGCTGGACCATGCACATAGAAGAACATTACCAAAGGTAAATAACTTCTTTCTAAGACTGGATGGAGGCACCCGTAGATACCATATGTGAACCATTTCCATAGTTTCCCTCCAGGAGGCGGCTCAATAATACACCAGGTCACGCTAGGAAAGACTGGAGAATAACCTTTTAAAAATAGATGCATCTTTTCTCGACGTCCAAGAAATAATGCTTGACAAAAGAATTTACAGAGGACCAAGTAGCTGCTTCTAAGAATCTCAGCATAGACAACCCACTTAAAAATACAGAAATAGCACCAACACCCCTAGTCGAGTGAGTTCTGAAACAATATGCAGAACCTTTGTTGCCAGCTTCAAACAGTTTTTAACGTTAAGAGAAATGCACCTGGAAATAGTTGGTGAACATATAGACCTACCTTGTCATATTCAAATCATAAATTATCATTCACACTGAGCACACTCGTCCCATGAATGCAGTGGCTTATCGCCCTTCTTGGGTCTAGCCTATGCATATACTCCTCCTCCACTTTGGAAGAGGAGAAGGGAAAAACAAATAAATGTTCTGATGGTTCGCAGCAGAAATAAAGGCTAAAATAAAAGTATTCTATGACAGAAACTTGAAAGACGAGAATGAATGGACTTAAGTGGAAGACCCACCACGAAGTCTAACACTCACTATAAAATTAGTTGGAGCCAGCCTATTTTGTAGCCCCAAGTATATTAAAAAAGAACCTTGATCCAGTGATACAGTCAGAAATTGCAGCAAAACAACATATCGCCATACCAAAGATGAGGTGTTCCTTCACCAAAGAAACAGAAAAATTAAGATTATGTACAATCCGAGTAGACAACTGCTCAAATGAATTTGAGAAACCACAAGTCGCATAAATCGTCCAGTCTATTGGAATATACAGACCCAGTAGAAGGATGCTTAGCAGTGGAAAAAAATTAGAACACTTTCACATTTAAGCAATAGGAAGACATGGTTAACCTGTTAAATCCCAAGCTGTCAACTGATTCCAATATGAGATTGAAGAAATTAGCAAGATATCCAGAAATGTTAGAAATTAAGCTGATGTGGAAAACTGTGCTTGAAACCTTCACCAATCACCTTAAACTTCAGCTGTTGTAGTTTGCAAGCCAAGATCTAAAACAAAGGGCGCCAGTGTCCATCACTTCAGATCACAGCTCACAGCCCAGAAAATCAACTTCAGGTGTCCTTACTGTGATATAGTTTAGTGGAATGTAATGGAACATAGAACACAGTGTTGGAACGTAGTTTAAAGCATAACAGGCAGTTGCCTGAGAGACCTTGTTGGGTGAGGTGAGGTGTTAGAGTATCTCCTATTTCACCTTACATTGTATCGTGGGATTAAAAAAAAAAAAAGAAGCACTTCCACCATGGGGGACACAAAACCGGAGTTTCAGGGTGGAGCACAAAAAGGGATGGGGGAAGAAGAAAACTTACAAGCGTTGTGGGCGTACAGAGGAAAAAAGAAGCTATTCGGTGGTATCACTGAAGTTCGTGAAGTGGGGTGCGTCTAAATTCAGCGCAGTGGCAACATTGGATGGGGAGATGCAGAGGAGCCAGGTACTGTTAATGGTGTTCGTGTGAGGCCAGAGGAACCAGTGTGCCCTGTGCTATGGCCTATTTCCTATTGAAAGGCATTTTGAAAAATTGGGCAGCCTATGTATTCAAAGGCACGCTCGAGGCTGGTTGTGTGCCCTATTTCCTATTAAAAGGCATGCACAGTGTTTTATGTATGGTCATTTTGAAGGATCGGGCAGCCTATAGTTTATTGAAAGGCATTCTCCAGTCTCTGTGTGTGCCCGTAAAGACTACTAGTGGATATTTTGGAGGATTGGGCCGCAAGAGAAATGTGCCCAAAAAAATCCTTTTGTATTTTAGAGTGAGAGACTCGCACCAAGGGGTATTGGGCTGTATGTTAAATCAGCAGCCATCTTACAGCAATGTGAAGTTGTGCCTTCAGTACAGAGATAGGCACACCATTGTTTAACATTAGGTATGGTGAATGTCTCACCATTACTACTGTACGTTGATAGGCACACCAGTGCTTTGCATTGCATTACATAGCAAGCTTGTCAAACAAGCCAGGCACACCATTGTGCTACATTTATACTGTGATTGCCTCCCACAACATTACAGTACGGTGAGGGGCACACCTTTGCATGTCGTTATCAGAAGTATGTGCTACACCAATTTTCCCATTTGTGCCCTCTGTTGCTATACTGTGATAAGTACACCATTATTTATTGGTGTCGTAATTTTGGGAAAATGTATACACAGTGAAAAGCCCACCTTGTGAAGAGTTGTACTTGCGTCACAGTAATAGGCACATTATTGCATTGAATGGAAAAGTACTGTTGAGCTGTGTTATTTTTATTGTTTATGCACATAAGTTGTTCTTGTGATAAAGCCAATAACCTACATGAACTTCGCAGTATTAAGAAATTATAGTGTGTTGTGACCATGCAGAATGTAAGGCCACCAAAGTTTTTCTTAAGCAGTCAAGTGAGCCAACAAAGTAGAGCAAGTGGAAGACTATATTCGGGCATATGCTCGGGTTTGTGGAACCAATTTAAGTGTGGAAAGGAGGTATGCTTTGCCACTGCATTGTTCAGGTCTGGAGGGCCAGGATGTTCTTGAAAATTTACCTGAATTAAGTGCGGGGGAGAAAAGAAGGCTTAATGGATTTGTAGTATGCATATGAAACTGGACCGACATTATCTACCCAGAGTGAGGACAATAATGGACCATTAATATTTTGGTCTATGAGAACAGGGATGTGATGAATTGGATAAGGAATATAATACATGTCTGTAAAGTTTGCTGCAACATGCAAATTTGGTGGTTCCAGCGAGTAACAGATTAGATACCAGTTTGTATTAAGATACAAGGATGATAAAATCAGAGAGGAACTTGTGGCTTAAAGCTGAGCCACCATTGAAAGAGGTAATTCTGGTCACAAAAAGGGTTGAGCCCATGATAAAGCATGTATCAGAAGAATGAAAAGAGTAAGCCATGTTCTAGAGAGAAGAGTGAGGATACGGTTTGCATGAAAAAAAAGATGCAACACAGGATTTAACCAAGGAAGATCGCAACAGAGTTAGTTAGGAAAACAAAATGCCAGGCAAGTGTTTTCGCTGCAGTAGAAATGGACTTAAAGAAAATGCCAAATTGAGTCCTGCGATGTTTGTAACATGCTTCAGTTGTGGTAAGGAATGTCATTTCCAGAAATGTTGTAGAAATAGACAAAGGAAAGAACAAAATAAGGATGTAAGGGAAATTTCTCAAGATATTGTCTTTCAAATCAAAGAAACTTCACAGAACCATCCAAGTGGTATAGAAATAATTGAAGGGGTGGAACTGGAAATGAAATTTGACTCCTGCTAGCACCTAACCACAATATCCAAGGACACATCTAAACGCTAATTGCAAGCAAAATAACAAGTTACATGTGATGGATATAAAGCCAGGGGGTTATGGTGGTCAACCAATAAGCATGAGGGGATATTTTAATGCATGTGTAGAATTGGGAACGAGATATATGGTGGGTAAAGTTTAAGGTGGCTATAAATGTGGATTAGCTGTTTGGGTGGCCACATCAACGGCTACTTGGAATCCAAATGCAGATCCCCAGTTTCAGGAGCAAGAAGTGCAGGATTACCTCCTTTGTTTAAAGAAGAGTTTGGTTGCTTGAAAGGTTGCAAAAGCGACTGTGGTGAAAGTTAGGAGAGTACCTGTAGCATTACAGGGTAAAGTGGAACAAGAATTAGAAAGATTGCAACAACATAAGATCATAACACAAGTTGAAGCCACTGAATGGTTGGCACCGATTTTGGTAGGCAAGAAGCCGAATGGGGATATTAGACTGCGTGTGGACTTAACAGCATTAAATAAGGAAGTGGTTGTGGATGAATTTCCACTACACAATATTGAGATCATTTCTTCATTGGCGGATGAGAAATATTTCACCACATTAGATCTCACACAGGCTTATCATCATACACAATTGGTGGACAGCTCTCAGGCATTAACTACGTTTATACTGCCTATAGGTGGATTCAAGTTCACAAGGATGCCTTTCAGACTTGTATCAGCATTGGAGAGTTATGGCCTCACTTTTAAAAGGAGTTTTTTTTTTTAATGTTATCAGGATGATCTTTTGATTTTTGGGAGCACACTTACTGAGCATAATGCTGGGGTGAAAGTTACTTTGAGAAAACTAATGAATGCAGGTTTGATGCTGAAAAGAGAAACATTTTAATTTGCCCAGCAAGAGGTTAATTATATGGGTCACTTTATTACAGGAAGAGGGGTGTCTCCAAAGCAGGAATTAGTGGACACTATTTCCAAATTGATTGCGCCATGACGTATACCATCTCGAGAGCACATTGATCCTCACCGACCTTAACCCCTTCAGAAATAACATCACCTTTTGGCGTCGCTATATAGATGACATCTTGCTCATCTGGACAGGTGACAAGGCCTTCCTTTCCCAATTCATTGATTGGCTACATAATTGCCAAGAGCATCTAAGGTTTACAGTGGATCCAAAAGAAGATAACCTTCCATTCCTGGACCTCACTCTACGGGTTGAAGATGGTAAGATCGGAACCGCACTATACAGGAAGCCCACGGAGCGCAACACCTTACTGCTCTATTCAAGCAACCACCCACGAGGTCTCAGGGATGGCCTCCCATTTGGACAATTCTTACGGATTCGTGGTAATTGCAAATGGCGCAGAGACTTCAAGGAGGCTGAAGTACTTACTGCCAAACTCGTGGCCCGTGGTTATCCCCAAAAACTGGTAACCAGGGCACGCAAGCGAGCATGGTACAACCATCGCGATACTTTGCTTACCCCTAAAGAGAAGAGATCGGCCAGCAGGATCCCTTTTGTTTCCACCTTCTCACCCTCCAGCAACAAACTAGCCAAGATCATCAAATCAAACTGGAACATTCTATCTCCTCTCACCATCTTCAATGAACCCCCTCTATTCTCCTACCGCAGAGGTAAAAACATAGCTGACCATCTGGTACATGCGATCACTTGGCCACCAACACCGACCATATCAGAGTCAATTCATAATTCGTGGAAACTACCACCGGTTTTGGGCCACTATAGATTCCAAAGATGCTCAGCTTGCTCCTCTACTACAAACACCAAAACTTTTGAACACAACGGGATGAATTTTGACCTGAACTCCTTCACCAATTGTAGATCCCAAAACGTGATCTACCTGATAAAATGCCCCTGCAACAAACTCTACATCGGACAAACCACCCAGATGGTCAAGGACCGCATTCTGCAGCATCGCAGCCGAATCAAATGCGGGATTCTAACAGCCCCCTTGGTCTCTCACTTCAAAGAAAAAAATCACAATGAGACTGAGTTTACCTGGCTGGTAATTGACAAACCGTCCATTGCAACAAGAGGCGGAGACATTTAAAGACTTCTGAATAGGTGTGAATGCCGTTGGATTGCTCACTTCAACACCATTGAACAGGGCCTGAATTCTCTTGACGAATGGAATTCTACCCTTGCATAATTATGTCTTCTTGCTGCATATTGCTCCTTCTGTCTAACTGATACGTCTCTCCCTTTACCTGCGGTTTCTAGTTGGGATATCCCTCGATTGTTCATCCAAAACCCAACCCCCCCCCGCTTTTTTCTCTTCCTTCCCTTCCTCCCTGCCCTGCCTGCCCTTGTCTCTCTTCCCCCTTCCTCCCCTACCTTCCCATCCCCGTCGTGCCACCATTGTGTTGCCTTGATATCGCAATTTAATATGCACCCTTATTGACTCATGCCCCAGTCTGTGTGTATGAACAATTTGTTTGTCTCCTACTGTTAAATTGGATACGGTTGTCTATTGCTGCCATCTGTTGACTTCCCCCTCTCTCTCTTTCCTCACCCCTCCCCCTCTCCCTTTTTTCCCCTTCTCTCCCCCCCTCCTTTCCCTGTCCCCACCCCTTTTCTCTCTTCCCTCTGGTTGCTACGAGTGTTTTTGCTAATGAATTGTAATTCAATATGCACTGTCTATTACTTCTTGTTGTACAATGCAACTTTTTTTCGTTTCTCATTGTTGCGCCATTCTTGCCCTTTACTTTCAATTTGTATTATTGACCTTTTGTATCATTGACATTTTGTAGCTCCCGGTCCCCTCTTGGTCCTTTTTTCCCCTCTTCCCTCTCCCTTTCTTATGTATCACATGCGTTTCACCGCTGCCGTCATTCACAGTCGGCCCGCTGCATATACACTGGTTACCATGACAACCTGTCCGCGACCTTTTCTCCCTTAATCCGCTTCCGGTTATACCATGGGACGCGCTCCAGTGTTTTTCATCCCTCCCGTGATTCGTCCACCCCTCATCACATGACTCGGACGCGTCGTGTTTATTCCTCCGCGCACCTCGCATCTCAGTCATTGCCCGACTCACGCCGGCAGCCTACACACCTCGGACCCCCCTGCGGTGATTTACTCGCCTTTCCATTGTAAGTACCCTTTCCACTCTTGGCCCCTCTCCCCTTTCTGTTTCACCGACACCAGGCTCGTAACCCTACTTTCCCTTTTTCTACAGCACTCCGATTGACGAGTCCCTCGTCCTTTACTATGTAAGTACCGCCCATTCTCCTTACCTCTTCCCCTGTCCGGACCCGGCTTTCTCATTTCTCTCTCCCTCCCAACTTTAGTTTCCACGGACCTTCCACTTATCCGCAAGGCCGTGTCCCGCCTGGTGAACCTTCTCCCGGTTGCCTGTAAGTTAACCTGTCTTTCTCCCGCTCGATCACGACGCTTCGGGGCACCCCGTCCATTTTACTCGCGTTCCCTAAGCCGCACCCGGTTCACTGTCTACTCGTCTCACTCCTCCCTTCTCTTTTCACCTACTCCGTTTTAGCTACGCTATATTGATTGACCGATTCACTCGGATCCTTCATCTTTCCCTTGCACCAATGCCTATTCCTAGGACACTCGACCAAACTGTCTATTCGGTTCACCCGTCTCCCTGTTGACTGCCTTGTTTGACCGATTCACTCGAATCCTTCGTCTCCACTTTGCACTCTTAGTACACTTCATGAACCGTCCATCCTTTTGACGCGTTAATTGTCCTCACGCGGCATTGTCACTGTTGCTGCGCACAGAGGCCATTCCTTCTGGCACCCCAGAAGTTGCACTCTCACCTCTCTCTCCCGCTTGCTGTCCCTTCACCCCGTCACATTGCAGGTTGTCTTATTCTAGTTCGTCTACCGCCGTCCGTAATCACTTTCCACCACTGCGTTGCACGTTATTCAATTTTTCCTCGTCTGGTCCTTCCCAACTGAGTTCTTCCCTGAGACAATTTTCTCTGATTTCTCTAGCACTGCCCCAAGTATGTGATCTTGGAGTGTCAGAAAAAATGTGATGAATTAAAAATAAAAAAATTAAAAAGAGAATTGGGAAATGCGCTAAATATACCGGATTTTGTACCTGGCGAAGCAACAATGAGTTACTGATGCTAGTTGTAAAGTTGTAGGGGATCGTTAAAGTACAATTAATTGCCTGTGCTTCAACGAGATTGTAATGAGCAGAAGTAAATTATTCAGTTATGTTATGTTAATGGAGCTGGTAAACCTTACTGTTACCGTTAGGTGTCCTGGCGCTGGAGAAAAAACACATACACATTGCCTGCTGGTCAGAAGGGTAAGAATACATAGGCTGAGATAAGATCATTTAGGAAAAAAGCCAAGTTTTTAGGCCCCTCCTAAATTCTAAAAGCCCAGCTGCTGCTCTAAGCTGCATAGGGAGGCCATTCCAGATCTTTGCAGCACAACAGAAAAAGCTCCTACCCACCCCCCCCCCCCCCCCCCAAGCTGGCCGTTTTAACACGAGGAACTTTTACCAGCATTGCCGTGGATGAGCGAAGGACCCCGGGGGGACTGTACCATTGAAGGTATTTACTCATGAAGGCCGGCCCGCGACCATCCAGGGTTTTGAAGACCACACAGAGGGCTTTGAATTCAATCCGTTGCTTCAGTGGTAACCAATGAAGGTCCCAGAGTCCTTTCCTGACGGAAACAAATTTGGGAATGCCCAAAAGAATTCTGGCGGCCGCATTTTGTAACACTTGCAGTCGATTAAGCTGCCTTTTGTGGATGTTGAGGTATAGCGCATTGCAGTAATCTAAACGAGACAAAATAAGAGCTGTTACCACTGTCCTAAAGCGGTCATCCGAGAGGAAGCGCTTAATTTTCCTCATAATCCTGAGTATATAAAAACAGGATGAGACCACTTTACCAATCTGATCAGCAAAGGACAGTCTAGAGTCCATCATTACTCCCAAATTTTTTGCCTTACTAGTGGGGGCTGGAGGTAAGCTCAACGAGTGAGGCCACCAATTTGATGCCCAGAGATTTGAGGGATTACCAAAAATGATCACCTCAGTCTTCCCTGCGTTCAGCTTGAGACAGTTTGCTGTCATCCAGTCAGCAATGGACTGCATACACTTATAGCAGTCCCGGCCGGCCTCAGCTTCTTTGCCTTTTTGAATGGATAACACTATTTGAGTGTCATCGGCATAGGAGGTCAGTAGGAAGCCAAAAGATCGAATAAGGGCTGCCAGAGGAGAGACATATATGTTGAACAGTGTGGGGCTGAGAGCTGAGCCCTGCGGAACCCCACAGGGCAAAGAGAAGGGCTTTGAGCAGTCATTTCCCATATCCACTGTTTGAGTTCTATTGTTGAGAAAGGATCTTAGAAGGGCAAGGGCCTTGCCAGTTACCCCCTTTCCGGCCAGGCGGTCCAACAATACCTCATGGTGGACCGTATCAAAGTCCGCTGATAGGTCCAGCATGATCAGAATTGCCGCGCCGCTCTGATCCAATACCTCTCTGATCTCCTCCGTAGATTTAATCAGCGCAAGCTCCGTACTGTGTTCTGTGCGGAAGCCGAACTGGGTGGGGTCGAGGAGCCCATTATTGATAAAGACACTCAGCTGGCTGTTCATTTGCTTTCTATCAGTTTAGCTGGTAGAGGGAGCCGAGAAATGGGCCTATAATTATTCGGTTCCTTGGGATCCAGGTTGGCTTTCTTAAGAAGAGGGAGGATTGAGGCTCTTTTCCACAGTTGAGGAAACAGGGCATACTTCAAAATAGCATTAAAGACAGGGGCAAGGGCGGCACCAATAGTATTGGATGCTAGTTTAACTATTTGCGCCGGGCAAGGATCTAAAGGAGACCCTGATTTAATTACTTGCAGATGCTTGATGATATCTTGTGTGCTCATAGCCTCAAAACAATTAAAAGAGGGCATTGTCTTGATGTCTGTAGAGCAATTCCAAGCATCCATCATTAAACCATCTGCTGGCAAAATGTTAAAAGATGAAAAAATAGTGCCCACTTTATCCTGAAAAGCTGAGGCAAGGATTTCGCAGAATTCGGAGTTACATTGAGATTTCCCCAGGGTAGGTGTTGTGAGTTTTACAACTGTGTTAAATAGTTCTTTTTTGGAGGATTTTGCTCTACTAATAAATTCCCCATAAAATAACTTTTTTGTTTCGGTGAGCAGTTTTTTATAGCTGTGCAAGCTGTCTCTGTATGCCTTCTTATTGATAGAGGTATAATCTTTCCTCCATACACGCGCTAATCTTTTGCATTCCACTTTTTTGAGTTTTAATTTATCATCATACCAAGGGGCAGAAGGTGTCATTCTTTTAGGAGTGCAGACTTTAACTGGGGCCACACTTTTGCAGGCCAAGTCTAACCATTCGGTGTATGCCATCACAGCCTTATCTACCGATAAAGGCCAAGCATCCAGAGTTGACTTCAGAAGGTTTTCAAATTCCTCATTATTAACATTTTTCCAGGCTCTAGTTTCGAGCCGAGGTAGGGGTTTGAACGTTGGCTTAGAGGGCTTGGTGAGAGAAATCTCAAAAAAGACGGCTGCATGGTCTGACCAAGGAATTGACAATACACTAGAGAACTTAATGTTAGGATTGTTGGAAAAAATTCCGTCCAAGGTATGACCAGCCTTGTGAGTGGGGCCCGAGACAAGTTGAATAAGTTCCCCACCATCAAAGATTTCCTGGAGCTTAACATGGTCTATATCCGTAGGGTCTTCCAGATAGAAGTTAAAGTCTCCTAGAATGGTAAGTGAGTGGGCGCTAAGACCTTCTTCGAGGAATATTCCTGCCGAGTCTAGAAATGCGCCTCTTCTGTGGATACAGTGTAGGAATAGCAACAAAGTGTTCACACCAAGTACCATGCCTACGGTGTGTAGGAAATTACTGGACGGTCCATGGCAAGAGGTGGCCATTGATATTGTGCTGCCATAAAGAGGTGAGTGAACTACCCCTTTCCTTGTAGTCATGATGGATTTATACTCTGGATGCGTAAAGGAAATAACCTCTGAGACTGTAATTATGTTTTTGCAAGGAGTTTTTAAAAGTGAAAGTTTTCCAAAATCACTATTATCTGACAGTTTTGTTTCAAGAAAATGGAAGCTTTTCTGGAGTCATGTGGAACAGAACACAAAAGTGTTCTGTATACCATCCTGAAATTAATGAAGCTCTAGAAAGGTTTAATAGAGTGATAAAAGAATATACAGTTATCTAGAGTAAATTCTCCAAAATTGGACAGAGGAGTTACAGAAATGTATTACTGCACACCGCATGACACCATGCTGTACTACACAGAAGTTTCCATTTGAATTATTCAAAGGAAGATCACCCAATACCTCATTGTGTTAAAGTTGGATGAATTGGGATAAAGGAATACAATTCAATTGAAGTGGAGCATGGAAAGATCACAACTTAAAAAACACAAGAAAAAAAATAAACAATTTGATGACAGGAAAAGAGTAAAGTGTAGTGAGATTTGATGGGGGAATTGGGTATGGATCAAAGTTCCAGTTGGGTGTATGGCTTGGTCTAGGTATACTAAAGCCATTCAAGTGACAAAGTGTTTGAGGAATGTGGTAAAGTTCAAGAATGGAAAAGTAGTCGGGTAGTTGTTCTAAATCTGGTGCAATTGGAAAAGAGAACTTGAAGTCAGATTCCCAGGTTTGAGGGTGTGGTGGAATGGTGTACAGAGAGTATAATAAAAAGCACCTGAAGAATGTAGAAGTACACACAGTTGTTCTGTTCAATCATATCTAAAGGACTATGTGAAATAAGATTTTAGTATCTATTTTGCAAATAGCAAATATGAGGTTTCTTCTTTTTTTAAATTTTGTGTCTGCAATATTTTAGATTATATAGTATTATTCATATTGTTTTGTTAGTCAGTTGTTGTAATAGCTTGTTGAAGAAAGGAGAATAAAACAAGTTACTTACCTGTAACTTTGGTTCTCCAGTATTGGAAATTTTCATAGATTCCCATGCTTGACTCATTCCCCGTCGTGGAGATGGGAGTCCACGGTATACATAATATAGCAATAAAAAACCATTACAAAAAAAAGAAACTAGGCCTATTCTAGTTTTGTAACATATCCACCTCTTTTTGTAAAAGAGACAAAATAAAATGAACCAATCAATCAGATTAGCCTCACCCTCTAGAACCTTCCTGAGAGAACCTCAGACCCTCAGATTTTCGTAGCCGTTGTGTAATCATAACTGAAGATGCTGAAGGCTGAGCTTTCCCAGGGGAGGAGGGTGGGTTGCATGGGAATCTATGAAAGTTTTCAATACTGGAGAACCAAAGTTACAGGTAAGTAAATTGTTTTCTTACTCAACTATTGGAACTTCCATAGATTCCCATGCTTGAATCAGAGTAGCTAGCAGTTATGAGCACATTTTTGGAACCTTGATTCCTTATTTATCCATTATTAACAATTAGAACCAAAAGTCAATGGCCACTAAACAGATTTATAAACCTAAGGAAAAAAGGAAGAAACCAGCAAATAAACTTCAAAAAATGTGCAAAGAGCATAAACAGAAAATAGAAGGAGGGTTGAAAGGGAAAGCTCACCACTTAATGAAAGAGGTTCCTCAGGACTGCCTGGCCCACTGCTGTGTCACACTGCATTGACGAATCAAGGCAGTAATGTATTGTAAATGTATGAGTACTGCTCCAGGTTGCTGCCCTGCAGCTCTCCCGGATAGTAACTCTGGCAAAGAGGGCTGTCAAGGAAGAAATCGCCCTCGTGGAATGAGCACTGACCAGACCTTCAAGGGCTTTGCCCGCTGCTCGGTGACAATACTGGCTAGCACTGGTAATCCAACGAGCAATCCCCTGCTTGGAAAGGGGAAACCCTTACGAGGGGTACTGAAAGACACAGACTTGAGGTGACGTCCTGAAGTCCTTAGCACATTGAAGATATAATTTTAAGCACCTCTGAATGTCCAGTGAGTGCAGTGCTTTCTCTGTAGTAGTAGGTTGAGGGAAAAAAGTTTTGAGTATAACCGGCTCATTCAAATGAAAGTCTGAAGGCACTTTCGATATGACCTTTGGGTTTGTACGGAGTATCACTGTCCCCTTTTTAAATTGTAGAAACGGTTCCTGAATGGTGAGAGCCTGTAATTCACCTACTCTCCTAGCTGAAGTCAAGGCTAGCAGAAGAGCCACTTTCCAGGAGAGAGATTAAGTCCGCCCGATGAATAGGTTCGAAGGGATGCTTCATGAGCTGGGTGAGAACCAAATTAAAATGCCAAAGAGGCGGCCGAGGCTTGACTGGAGGGAAAACTCTAAAAATGCCCTTGAGAAACTATTTAATTATCCTTGCCGACCAGAGGGAAGGACCAGAAAATGTGCGTCTGAAGCGAGAGATGGCGGCCAGATGAACTTTGATGGATGAGTGAGCCAGCCCTGCTTTCGCCAACGAAAGGATGTAAGAAAGAATTCATGCGGTGCAGAAGAAATAGGATGAATGCCTTCCTTCTGCCACCAAAGGCAGAAACGCTTCCACTTTAGCCGGTATGTTTTGTTGGTACTTGGGGCTCGTGCCTGAGAAAGCACGTCTCTACATTCTGCCGAAAGGGTCAAACCAAGAAATTCTCGCTGCTCAGGAGCCATGCCGATAACTGCAGGGATCGAGGATCCGGGTGCCAGACTTGGCCCTGGGACATTGCCAGCAGCGATGGAATCAGCTGCAAAGGAAGTGGACGTTCCAGGGAGAGGAGATGCCGCTCTGTAAACCAAAATTGGCGGGGCCACGCAGGAGCTATCAAAATCATCTTGCAAGGTTCCACCTTGAGCTTCCTGAGAAGGCTGGGGATCAGCGGAATGGGGGAAAAGCGTAAACAAAGGCACCTGACCAGGCCATCGAAAGTGCATTCACCAATGATTCCAGATGGGGAAGCCTGCTTGCGTAGAATTGGCATTTCTTGTTCTCTGGCGTGGCAAAGAGGTCTATGGACGGCCTGCCCCATAGGCGAAAAACCTGTTCCACAGTGGACTGGTCCAGTTCCCATTTGTGGCTGACTGATTTCAGTCTGCTCAGCGTGTCCGCCATCTCGTTGAGAACGCCCGGAAGATGTTCGGCTTTTAGCGCTATCCCATGTTGGATAGCCCATTCCCAGATTGTCTGAGCTTCCTTTGATAAAAGACGAGACCTGGTTCCGCCCTCCTTGTTTATGTAATGCATGACAGTCGTGTTGTCCGTTCGTACCAGGACTGCAGACCGCTCTATCCATGGGAGGAAAGCCTGCAAGGCCAGGCGAATTGCTCTGAGTTCTAGGAGATTGTTATGCAGAAGGCGATCGTGGGATAGCCATCTTGCAAGACTGCTCCCCAGCCCTCCAGCGAGGCGTCCGTAGGTATTATTTGAGGAGCTGGTGTGACCCTGAAGGAGAGACCCTGACAAATGTTTTCCTCGTTCTTCCACCATGATTCGGTCTCCCTCATACACGCGGTCACGTAGATCTTGTCCTCGAAGGACCTTCCACTTGGCGCCACTGTAAGTCTAGCTCCTCCTGGAGAGGGCGCATCCGTAACCTGCAGTGAGGAATTAGAGGAATGCAGGAAGAAATGGACCCTAGGAGGGATTTGTAGAGGCAAATTGAAAGTGACTGCCTTTTTATAAGAAGACGGGCATGACCATCAGCTTTTCTTGTCTCTCCAGGGTCGGAAAAGCTTTGTTGAGGGACGTGTCCAGAATGGCTCCCAGGAACTGGGCTGTTCTGGATGGACACAGTCGACTTTTCTGTGTTGAGAGTAAGACCCAGATTGTCGAAAAGGAGTGTGCACGCTGCGACTGATTCCTCTGCCGCGTGCTTTGAAGAAGCCTTTAGCCACCAGTCCAGGTAGGGGAAAACCTGAAGCTGTTGCTTCTGCAGAAAAGCTGCCACGGGAGGTAGAACTTTTGTAAAGATCCACGGAGCCGATCTGAGTCCAAAAGGCAGGACCTTGAACTGAAAGTGGCTTTTGGCTACTGTGAAGCGAAGGAAATTCCTGTGGGCTGGATGGATGGGTACATGAAAATATGCGTCCTCTAGATCCAATGTGGCCATGTAATCTCCTGGGTTGAGTCGAAGGATGTCCTGCAAGGAGACCATCCGGAACGACTGCTTGATGAGATAGGTGTTGAGCTCCCTCAGATCTGAAATAGGGCGCCACTTCTCCAAGGTCTTCCGAACGAGAAAGAACCGGGGGTAGAAACCCTCTCCCCGCTGAGAAAGAGGAACCGGCTCGATCGTCCCTTTCAGGAGCATTTGATGAACCTCCAAATGTAGAAGACGATGTTTTGACTCTGTAGCAAGAGGGGGCTTGGAAGGCGGTGCCTGGACAAACTCCAGAATATGACCATATTCAATATGTTCAGAACCCAACGATCCGATGTTATTTGCCGCCAGTTGTGGAAGTAATGTGAGATTCTGCCTCCCACTGGTGTTACAGGAGGAGAAAAGACAGCAGTCAGAGCCAGCAAGCCACTATTGACGTTTAGAGGAGTCCTTCCACTGGCGTCCTTGTCGTCCTCGGTTAGATCGAGAGAAAGAGGATGACTGTCCTTGCCACTGGTTATATTGCAGACGTTAAAATTGAGAGGTTGAAGCATATGAAGAATACAGTTGTTGCTGGTATCCTCCTCTGTAGGTAAGAAGGCCTTTGCCTCTGGCCCCACGAAAGGGGACCTTGCGGTATTGTAGAGTCCCTAAGGATTTTGCAGTTTCCGTGTCTTTCTTAATATCTTGTAGCGCATCATCAATATGCTTCCCAAAGTGTGCCTCCCCATCGAAGGTAAGATCCAAGATTTTGTTTTGGACCTCTGCGCGAAACCATGTAGCGTGAAGCCAGCCTTGACGATGAAGGACAGCAGCTCCCGCTAGGGAGCGGAACGCAGTGGTTGCAATGTCCATTGCACAGTCAATGACCTCAGATGAGGTCTTCTCCCCCTCTTGAAGAATCTGTTTTGCCTCCACTCTCGCATCCTCCAGCAATTGATCCAGATAGGGGGGAAAGGTCGCACCACACCTGGCGATCGTAGCAACCAAGTATTGCTAAGGCGTTTGTAGCCCTGACCATCAGGCTGGACATGGAGGAAAACCTCTTGCCGGCGTTATCGAGGCGTCTGCCCTCTTTATCTGGCGGTGTCGTGAGGGTGGGCCGAAGGATTTTCTGGACTTCCTTTGGGCTGCCTGGGAGATGACAGTCTGGTTTAGGCTGACTGACCAGGCAGGCCGGGCTATCCTCAGGAGTCTTATATTTCTTTTCAAGGCGAGGCAATACTGGAATCACCGTGGCTGGACTTCTCATCACCTTTAGACTCTGCTCCCAAACATGACTGACGGTAGGAATGGTCCGAACAGATTTTCGGTAAGGCTCCTTAAAGTCATAAAGGAAACATTCGGACTGCACCGTGGGCATGGGCAGCCCGAATCTCTTGGCAGCCCTTTCCATCAGACTATGGAAACCCCCCATGTCTCCAGGGGGAGAATCCACTGGCGCTGGAGAAGGCGAAGCTGGATCCGAAATAATATAGTCATTCCACTCTGTGTCTGGGTCTGGAAGAGTGACGTTGCCCTGGTCCTCATATGAGGTGTCATCCTGGATGAGAGGGATGATTTGTGGTGTATCCGAAGCCACTGGCAGTGGAGGAGGAGGTGGCAATTGAGGGGTATCAGGCAGTGCAGGAGGAATAGCTGTAACTGGCACCCCGACCGGAGCCGGTCGGGGTGCCAGTAAATGTAAATCTCTGCTTATAGTCCGAAAGCATGAATTGTAAGTCTGTTAGTAGGGAGGAAGGCATAGAGACCATCTGCTGTTGGTAGACCTCTTGATAACCTAAGGGAGGATCATACTGCTGCTCCTTCACGTATTCCTGCTCAGTGTGTGTCCTGGCACATAACGTGCAACTGAGACAGGCTATTTGCATACGCATAAGGCCCGTCATCATCCTCAGATCCCTCCTCTTCAAGGAGTTCAGGTGGTAGAGGTGTCACCCTCCAGGGGTAATCCGGCGCTTCCTGATTGTAATTGCAATTTTTTCCCTTGTCGACGGGGTAGTCGACGGGATCGTCCACGATGATGTAAAGGCCATCGACAAAGACATGAACGCCATCGACTGTACCGTCGTCGAGATAGTCGTCACCACTGCAGCAGATGCTGCCATTGTCGTCGTTATGGTAGACGTGTTTGCCGTCGTCACCACTGCCGTCGACATCCTTGTCGACCTCGAAGTCGTCGACGACAAAGTTGCCACCACTGCAGATCCCACAACTGGCGTCGATGCCGTCAACGCCAAACCATGCAGCATAGATGGAGACGAGGAAATTACCTTCGACGGAGCCGGATCTGAAGGAGACGAAGACTTTGACTGTACCTTTGAAGACTTAGTCGACGGAGTTGTTGACAGCGTCGTCGCCAAATGCATTTTCTTCACAGATTTTCCATCAGAAGAAACAGAAAAGGGCTTCTTGAAGGCCTTAGGAGCTGCGGGAGGAACTGGACTGGACTTCCTCTCTGATGATACTCCTGCTGACAGTCCTTCCCTCTCCTCTACACCTCGGTGAGGAGATTTGCTAGGACTACGCCTTTCAGACCTATAAAAGATCTGTTTGAAGGCTTTACTGGGACGGTCTTTAGAAGGTGAAGGAGAAGACCTACCCCTTTTCACTGACCTCCGAGAAGATGAAGCAGAGGAGGCCTCATCACTGTCACTGGAAACTGGCTCCTTCCTTGACTTAAGCTTCTGGAGCCAGGTCAAGAGATGCCCCTCACAGTCACGCAAGGGCTTCGTTGAGAAGATCCGGCATATTTTACAGTATGCTGCCTTATGGTCTGGGTACAGACAGTAAATGCAGTCCTTGTGCTTGTCCTCCACATAAAGTCTCTTCTTAGCACAGGTGGCACACGCTTTGAAGAGGGCTTTCTTCTCCTTGTCAGACATATTGAAGGTTTTGTAGAAAAAAAAAGGTGAAAAAACTCTAGGAATGAGGTTGATAGGAAAAAACTGAGCAGAGCTCAGTGGAGACTCCCTTGCACAACGTGCGGTAGAAAATCTGAGGGTCGGAGGTTCTCTCAGGAAGGTTCTAGAGGGTGAGGCTAATCTGATTGGTTGGTCATTTTATTTGGTCTCCTTTACAAAAGGAGGTGGATATGTTACAAAACTAGAATGGGCCTAGGCCTAGTTTTTTTTGTAATTGTTTTTATTGCTATTTTATATATACCGGGGACTCCCATCTCGACGACGGGGCATGATTCAAGCATGGGAATCTATGAAAGTTCCAATACTGGAGTAAGTGTGATATAGTATGGTGGCCTGCCTAGATGTCAGCAGGCAGTATGATGTCAAATGGAATACAGAACACAGTGTTGAAATGTAAATTCAAGCATAACCGGTAATTTCCTGAGAGATCTTGTTGGGTGAGGTGCTGTATTTAAGTATCTCCTATTTCACCTTAGATGTGTACATTTTATATTTGTACAACATTACACTTACCTTCCGAAGTCTCCTTGAACTTATCACTGGGTTTCTTCTTCCGCCACTTCCATGGTTTGAAGATCTTGCCAAAGGTGGCAAACTTGCTTTTCCTCTTGGTGGGTGGTGTAGCATTGGCAGAGTCTGTGACATCAGGCATGCCTGGACCCGGCTGATCCAGCTCCTCAGCTGCAGGCAGGAACAGAATATAACACAAGAGTGAAAATCTACTCCAAGTCTAGTGTAGTTAGTGACCTTACCAATCAATCTGGCCAGGAGAAGCTTGATGAGTAAGGGAAAAACAGATCACTACAAGACACTCCCTTCTGCAGATTGAAATATTTAATCAGTGCAGGGCAGTAAGCACTACCAGGGCATAGAGCATGACATCCTGACAACCATTAGGTAATAAAGTGATCATGAATTAATAATTTCATGCGCATAATACGGCCAGGGTTAGATATTGTAACAACGGTGAGCTCACTAACATTGAATCTGGTGTTCGCCAGGGCTGTGGGTTGGCCCCCCCACACTGTTCACGCTTTACATTAAATATTTAGTTAGAGAATTCGATTTCTCTGGCAATGATGCACCTAAATTGGGCCCCCATAAAATCGCAATGCTGCTTTTTGCAGATGACATGCTATTATTAACCAAAATTCTGCATGGTCTGCAGACAATAGAAAATCTTTCTTTAACTTTTGCAGCACAAAAGACCCTGAGCTTTACAACAAACTAAATTTATGGTGCCAGGAATAAGAGTGTGGTTTTGGGTGTTTAGCTTGAACAAGTGCAGGAGTTTGTGTACTTTGGGGGTATGTTTAAATCATAAAATGAGCTGGTCCACATACATAAGAAAACAAGCATTTGCAATGCAATAGGTCTCGCATTTACAAGAGTTTGTGCTATTGGCATTGTAAATATCAATGCCTTTTAATTATATATTTAAAAAATCTGCAAGTGGTGCGTAAACAGGCACTTTGTGGTCATTGCTTACGAAAAGCAACGCTGGCAGTAACTACACCTCTTTTACTGCCAGTCTTTCTTTTCGTAAGCAGGGACTATAAGTGCGTGTTTATGCACAGCTTGCAGCTTTTCTGAACACATAAATAAAAGGTATTGTCATTACAATGCCAATAGCTCTAATTCTCGCGAAAGCAAGACCTATTGCATTGCAAATGCTTGTTTGGAACCCAGAAAGTGCTGGTCACTGTTTTCCAACAAAACATAGATTTTTCAATGAATACTGAGTTATAGCTCACCGTCACAGCGGAGCAGCTACAGTACATTACCCCACCATGTAAATACACATGCACACGTAATGCTTGTTCAGATTTAAAGAAAGCTCTGGAGGGGTAACGCTGCACCTGCTACCATGTGTATGCAACATAGCTCCCAAAGTTTCAGATTGCTACGTGTGACATTTATATAATTTCAGTATAATTATGAGTAACATTCAACGAGTATAAGTGACACTTTCCTGTTTCTGCAAGCAAATACATGGCTGCATGTACAATTTTTCAAAATGTTTCCAATGCTCCATTGCAAAGACCAAATTAAATGTTTGAGATAGAACCATAGCTGCAGAAGAAGAAAATGTTGTACAAGCAGGCATTCCCTTTCAATCTATTTTTAGTAGAATACAATAGGCCATGGACAGTCTAAAAATGTGCCCAAAAATGTAAAGGTAAGGAAATATTAATTGAGCACGTCTTACACATCCATGCCATTACATTTGTGTTAACCTAATACAGTTAGGCCCATGCTGCTAATATCAAATAAACACAGTGCACAGCGTGACTAACCTGCCTGTTCCCATTTCACAAGTGCCTTGGGGTCTCCAAGATGAGCGCTTCGGCCAAGCTTTGTTTACACATCTTCAGATGCCACGTTTCTTGGGTCGTCGGGATGGAGAGTCCGAGGCAAGTCCCCTCTCCTAAGGATTCTCGCTATGGTTGGCAGCAGTTTCAAACGTTTGGAAACCCTCCGCATGTTGTTTTCCGGCAGGATTTTTGGAAAATTAAAAAGCATGCTGCCTGGTATCAGTCATGGGCGCTGAAAACCCTTTTAATGGCTGGTAGCATACAGAGAGTGCAGAACCAATGAGGCACAGCGTGGACAACAGGATACCAGCCCCACACTTTCTCTGCCTGCTGTGCGCGCCGAAACATGAAAAATAATGTTTTAATTGATTTGCCAATAATCCAACACTAATTATCCAGCCAGTTTCACACTGGCTGTCTCCTACGTCATATGGCAGTAGCTCATTTATCGCATTGATCCCTCTGATGCACTCCGCAGCATTTCAACTCCTAAGACTGAATGGCGGTGCGGCAGGTCAGGCTGGCCCTTTTAAGCCTGTGCATGGCCCCTGCACTGCGCTTAGACAAGACTCCAACTCCACTGCACACACACATGTCCGTGAGTGCTAGAGGGTCGGGAGCAAAGGGAGTGCCATAGGTTTCTGCTCTTCCTGCTAACTTGTGCCACCAAAACAGCCTGCACAGCAGCACCCGTAGTGCCTCCTACAGAGAAGCACACACAGGCAGCTGTGCCGTGGCGGCACCTTGTCTTATCGGGTGTGGGGACAGAGGAGAAGAGTAATACTACTGCTGCCTGCCAAACACGGGATCCAAGTGAAGCTGGGCCCGCTTCTCGGTGTTGTCAGTTTCACGCTGAATGCACATGGCACAGAGAGTCCGGCCTCACATCCTCACGATGCCGATACCATAAACAAAGTATCAGGCTCCGACAGTCTGCCACAGCGATCTCTACCCCAGCATAGGCTCTAGCCTCTGCCTAGCATCTGTACGCAGCGACGGGTGCCAAGCTTTCTCTGCGCCAGTGCTCCAACCCTGCTGGCTGAATCTGGAGTGAAGGTATCACCGCCGCCGGCCCGATTCGGCGCGAAAACCGGAAGTCAGGCAGCGTCATGCCTGTCGTGGGGCGGGACTTCCGCCTTCCGCGGGAAGCCCGCGCGCACGGAGTGGCTGTCCGAGAGGAGAAGTGGTGACGCGGGGCTCCCATGCCTGAGGGAGAGCCCCGCGGTGGCGGCAGAAGTAATGAGAAGCCCTGGGTAAGAAGTGGCAGCAGAGGCCGCCGATGCAAGTGCGGGGCTCCCATGAGTGAGGGAAGCCCCGCGTGTTCCAGGTCATGTGAGGCGGAGGAGATTAGACTAGGGGAGTCCTGAGACGGAGCCTGTAGCAGCCACAAAAGAGCCCGGTGAGTGGGGCTCAGTTGTAACGTGGGGGCTGGTGTGTGTGTTTGTTGTTCAGTGATCTAGTACTCGTGCACTGGCTGGGGGCGGCTGGTTGTGTTTGGTGGCGCAGTTACTGCATGCAGCTGGCTTGCGTGGACGGAAGGGGGACTGGAGATGTGCACACGTGCGAGTTGGTGTACGTGCGCGTACACCAACTCAAATCCGCCAAAGCCTGCGCGTGCCCATCTCCTGTCCCACTTCCGAGGCAAGTCAGCAACAATAGATCTCGCTGGCGATAGCAGCGCTTCGCGCTGCGTTCGCCAGGCGAGACCTAAAGAGCTCTCAAACTCCAACATGAAGCTAGGGTTGTCTCTAAACTGCGCAAGAAGGCCCAAGCTTGCTCTCTTGCTCCAGTGGTAGAGATTTATATTCTTAAAGTGAAAAGCTCAGCTATGTATGGTGCAGAAATCTGGGGACACGCTGGGTCTGCTGAACTCTGTAAAGTAGAAAACAGGTTTGTGAAGAGTGTCCTTAACCATCTGCAAAGTGCCTATCGTCTTCCCCAGCTCCTAGACATGGATTTCTACCCTATTAATCACAATATCATGGACAGACCCATTATGTATTGTAGAGAGGTGTGGCTCACTGGTTAGAGGCGGCAGACCCGTAAGCAGAGAATTGGCCAGGGACCAGGGTTCAATTCCCGACGCGGCAGGGTTGTGGACCAGGGTCAAAACGGACTCGATAATTCTCGCCTCGGTACCTACTCTAACCATGAACACACTCGGCAACTCTGGGCATTAAGCTTGCCTCATCTCTACAACGGCCCCCCACAGATGCTGGGGATGCCTGGTTTCACCTTGGAGATACCCAGAAAGGGACCATCTCACAGGGATAGCCAGGACGGGTTCCCCAGCAGTCTATAGCGCCGGGACACCTCCTCGTGAGGTAGCTGTTCGCGCTTTACAAATATCAGTATTATTATTATTATTATTATATACTTTGGTCTACAGAGTAACTAGAATCTTACAAGCTTTGATTAAGAAACTTTTAAATTCCCCGGGGTCTGAGAAGATCACTTGGTTTGCTTATATTAAGTCCACGCTTTACGAACTAGGACTCAACAAGTATAGATAAGTGGGTTTCCCGCTCCTTGATTAAAAATCGTTTAAAGGACCATTTGTGGCTGAGGGAACTGAAAAGTGTCAAAGCAGAGTGTATGACTGTTTCGTTTTTGGATATAAAGATTAAACCTGCTTATGAATTGTTTATCAACAATCTCACTGGCTCTACCCCATTACAACTATTTAAAACGGAGATTTAGAATCCTCCCAGTGAACAGTTTTTGTATTAAGTGGGGCAAGAAGTGTTGTAGCTAGAGTAACTCCCCCTTCTGTAATCTAGCAGAAGAAACCCTCCACCACTTTGCTTTCTTTTGCCCCGCTTATGCCAACCACCTAGCAATGGCTAAAACCTTTGTGCACACGTTTGGGCTTCCGGCAAAATGCGCCTGGACTTCGCGCTTCAACACCAGTGAGGTGATTGCAGTTGCAATTAATACGTTTTTGCATGCTGCCTGGCTTTCCCGTATTCCTGGTGCTCAGTAATGTAGTATTGATTCTTGTGTGTATTATCGGTGCATTTTTATATGTATTTCGGATTTAAGCTTTTATTCTTTAACATTAATTTATAATCAACTTGAATTCAATGCTGCATTATATCATATTTTCTATGTGCTAATGTAGTTTTGTGGCATCAACATTTTGTATGAATTGGCTGGTAATCATTGCTATTAACATACTAATGTATTATCCAGTTTTATTTTAAATTTTAAATTTGTCATGTAATGTGTTTTAGGGATTTTCTATATCCAAAATGAACCATTTGATTTGATAATGAATTAATTTAGAAAGCATACATTACAACTGAAATATAGAGATAATAATTGCACAAAGTCACAATATTAATTGCACGGATATCAAAAGAATGTAAAGCGGAATCAACCAAGTTGGTGTTAAACCAGTCACTATGGATGGTCTCCTCAAACTACTGAATTGGAAGACAATGTACTAACAATAAATTCATGAGGAGCATATTTTCATATTTGTTGATCATTCAGTGGATCATGGACCACAGCCCTACTGTAAGGGGGAAGTAGAGGATGTCAGAGGGTGGGATTTTGAGTATGTTTCCATACGGAACAATGGTTTCCACAACCTTCACACACTTCAATGGTCTTACAAGCATCAGTCTACTTGTATAAACATAATGCTGACCTTTTAAACCTGACCTTTCTAAGGTTGGGAATAATACTCTATCTTAGTATTTGACGAGTTTGCAGATCATAAGCCTACTTCCACAAAGACACACAATAGTGCAGTTCTGGGTCAGCAGCCAAAGGCACTGACCAATCTGTCATGAGCTGGCTACCTTATTAACAGTATTCCTTCAGACCCTAACAAATGTGTTTATCATGAGCTGGGTATAAGAGTGATCCTCCCCAATGACACCAACTGGCCGAGAACACTTGTTAGGCATTCACTACCTTCTATAACACAAGAAAAACCGTTAGTCTGATAAAAATGAACTCTAACAACAACAACCTAATCTGATTTGATTAAAGGACTCCTTTTAAAGCTGACAGAATCCCATCACCCACCGAGGTGGCATGCTTCATCATCTGGTATCTCCTCTTAGCTGCAAACCCTAGTGCAACTGAGGGCAGTAAACTTTCCAACGGTGGAAGGGAGCTCACGGATGTTTTCAAAAAGTAGTAGAAGATGGAATCTACTATGATCCCAGGAATAAGAGGCCTCAATTCTTGTTTAAGGGTGATGGTTGCAGTGCATGTGACCAAAGTGTGTGAAAAGAAGTGATTTAAAATTGGCTACCAGGACACAAAACAATTTTAATAGACGCTATCCTGGTGTCAAAACTAAAACAGTATGTGTGTAGTTTCCAACAAATAACTGCAAGAAGTCCACAAGGATGACAGGTCTACATGTTTTAGCCTATGGATCCTCTGATCCAGGCTTTCATTTGGACCTTAAAAATTGAATCGCTACTGCAAATACTGTGCTTAATGTGCAAAACAGGTAGAGTCTCAATCAAAAGTGGTTGGTTCAATACAACCTACATTCACCTGTGAGTCCAAAGTGTGTTTTGACTGTCACAGGAGTATTGGACACAATCCCGTCTTTATGCGGGTGTGCTCCTCACCTCACGTGGCATCCGCTCAGGAAGTGAGGCACCGCTCTTTCCGTCGGTACCCCCGGCTGGACATAAGCCAGCTCTAGGGTTTGCAACTAAGAGGAGATCCCAGATGATGAAGCATGCCAACTCGGTGGGTAATGGGATTCTGTCCTCTTTAAAAGGAGTCCTTTAATCAAATCAGATTAGGTTGTTGTTGTTAGAGTTCATTTTTATCAGACCAACGTTTTTTCTTGTGTTATTAAATGTCTAGATTGGGGATACATTATTATTTGGTCTTTAAAAATTTTCCCTAGGACCCCCTGTTTGAATAATTTTGTGATAGGCATTCACTACCTGCCAACTGCTGTTCAGAGACAAAAATTAAATAGCAACTGCAAGACAGTGCTTCCCCATCATGGAGGCCTTAAAAGAGAACTGTTCCTAAATGTTTAGAAATATCTTAACCATCCACACAGAAACAAGCCCTGAAGTAGCTAATGACGAAGGGTGGCAACTCAAAACGTCTATGCCTACGGGCTAGACTTTAATATAGAGCTTAACGCTCAACCATCCATTAGAAACTCTGATGAAATTTGGAAAATGTTAAACTGAACAAACAATAGGGACTTGCTAGATGAACATTAGCACACCTTCCAAGTCGAATTTGGCCCAGGTAAACTGCAAGTCCTAGGTGAACTAGCAAAGCCAAATAGGTCAGACTACTCTATTAGGAAACATACTTTTTCAATCACTGGCACGCGTGTGTGTGGTAATGTGGACGGGTGAGTCAGTGGGTGAACTGGAGTATGTGTCAATAACTAGAGATGAGTCAATGGATTAATGAACGAGTGGCTGAGTGCAGGGATAACTAAAAGGTGAGTGAGTGAACAGACAAGTGCATGGAATAATAAGTGCATGTAAGGGTTTTTTATCTTCATTGGGAAATAAACTATAGTGCACATAGGGAGAAGGGAACGAATAGTGCTCTCCAACTTTGCCCCCTCTCCCTCCCCGCTTTGAGTGACTAATGCCCCCCTTGCCTACAGATGAAGAGACTGTCTTGGTTGGTTGCAGGCTATAGAGTTTGGGGGACAGGCTTTTTACTGTCCCAGGTTCAGGTGTACAGACCACTCTGAAAAATATATGCAGTCTCCCACAAGGGTAACCACTTTCGCCGGATAAGAATGCGGCAATGAACACCTGTTGTAAATATATCAAATGTAATGTTTACTGTGCACTCATCTATATGAGACTTTCTATAGATGTGAAGCAAAAGCTTCTGGTTGAGTGTGTACACCTTGGCACCTGAAGGGTAAATTTCGAAAACTGCTATATTTGTAGAAACGAGTTCCTTTGTTAACACATTTGAAGGCCACTTGCTCCAAGTTTGACTGTTTCATATGATATCATTCCTGCACCTGCCTACTAGAGAACCAAAATTTAAAGCCCTGTGACCCTATTTGAGAAGCTTTCTAAGCGGACTATAAATGTGCGTATCATTCTGGCCCCAGTGAATGCTGGCAAATCTTCTACCTGATTTTTCCCTCCCCACTACTTTTTTTTAAAAAAAGCGTATCTTTCATCCCAGCCAGACAACCAAGGTCCCCGAAATTAGTTATTACACCGAGGTATGCTCCCTTGCACCATTCGACGGGCTCTAAAAAGTCAAGCTTTCGGACTGTGGAGATGAATCCTTCTCCAGCTCACCCGGAGGCAAACAAGTACTGGGGTCCTGCAGCCAATACTTTAAGAAAAAACATCCTGGAGACCTGTACGCAGCTGAAATGTGCTTTTGGAGTGTGGGGCAATGTGATGGCAGTTACTCTCCTGCTGGGACTAAGCTAGGAAAAGCTCCGACATTATACTTAACGTGCCCCCTGTCTGAAGTACTCATTTGCAGACCAGAGAAATACCCCAATAAAAGGACGGCATCAGGATCTTCTCTAAACTACCATGCTACCTTTGCTGACAGTGCATAATAACCAAGCAAGCCATAACCAGTTGTGCCAGTGGTGGTCTGACTTCACTTCCCACGACATCATTAAATGCAGGGCTTACTCACCCCATTCACCAATAACAATGTTATTTCAGTCTACGCCCACATTGTGTTAAACCAGGCCCTGAACTATCCCAATCTGTGGCATGGGATGGAATGGGGGAACTCTTTTGACACTCACCAAATGGCACTAAGGTACAGAAAGTGGTAGGTCTTGACCCAAACCCTGTGTCTAAGCAAAAAGCATTCTATATTCGGAGCATCTCCTTCCCTTAGCAACCCCTCACCCACCCCTCTCCCACCCTCGCAGACATACTGCCCAGCTCTGACAATGAAAGAAAACCCTGACCATAAATGACTAAAGCCGAGATGCAGCTACCCTCCCAGGCCAAACTTGACCATGAACACCAAATACAGTCGTGAATGGTGTGGGAAAACTGTTACTGGAAATAGTAGTGCTAGACCCATCAGGTTGTTTTTGATATGGTGCCCTTAAATCACCCTTCACTGCAGGAAAATTTGAGACAACGCAGAACACCAAAGTACATTTTCATGATCCTTATGAACTCGGATATGGCCCAGTTATTCAGTACCACAGACCATCCGAAAAACAATTCACATTTACTGCAACTTCCTCTATCCTCCACTGAAACCAAGTCCCCCATTTGCCACATCATCAATAGATAGACTTAACAACCAGTGCTTTTTCACCTCTTGTTGCACCGATTGCAATTTACTATTGCCTCACTGCAATATTGAAATTTACACCAAGTCGTGGATCTACTTTCAGAATTGGAGGAAAGACCTAATAAATTAGTCAAGTCTGGCAACAGCTTAGACCATGGCATTAACACGAACCTTCAGGTCATCGTGACAAAAGGACTCTGGCCCTGGGCTTTTATTTGGCAACCTATTCTTTTCTTATGAATTGTAGTCTTGAATTGATTTCATTCAACCATTTAGACAGTCAAATCTGACTAAAAGTATTTACAAAAGGAACGCCTAGAGCTAGAAACATGGTATTTTGATAACATGGAGAAAAGTGGTACCGTTATTCTCGAAGATTGAGTCATAGGTTTACATTTCCCTTTTTCATTTAATAGATGGCAGCCACCATCTTTAATCTATTACATTCTTTTAAATGCACTATTAATACTATTGTGTAATAAAGACACTCATTTCAAAGTAATACTTCTAGCAGGACACTTCCCTTAATCAAGGGGGACAACTGTGTTACAATGTAGGATACCTCATAGTTATTTACCCAGCATGAGTTGCTTATCTAGAAAATAAAGTGCATGGACCCAGAAAAACAGTACCCAGCTAAATAAAAACAAGCACTGGCACCTCTCGCCTTTGGGACATATTAGTTTTGAAAATGGCTTTTAGCAATACAGTACAGCATCTTCAATGTTGTGGCCAATGGCTGAAGATTTTTTTCTTTTTTAATGCCTATGACGCAGCCAACTTCGTCTTTGTTTTTTTAGGAGTGCACGCCACACGTTGCACACACCTACAAAACGACATTGGTGCTTTTTTTCTACTTATTTACAGATCCGAATTGGTTGCGGACACAACTGGGAGGGTGCAGATGGGAGAATGGAAAAAAGTAAACAAGCAAGAGAGAAAATGGAGCGGGGGAGACTAGCAAGTTCGCAAGAGCAACATGGGGCTGGGAGAAGCACAAGGGTGTGGAAGCAAGGTAAAGGGGGAAGCACACTAGGCCAAGCGCATCACGAAGGGATCAGGGTAGAAGCATAAAGACAAGAAAGCAACAAGGTGGGAGCACACAAGGGCGAATGCATCATGGGGATGAAGGGGGCAGGTGACAGAGCAGCGTGGAGGGGGGGGGGGGGAAATACCAGGGAACCGCTAGACAACACATTAACTCTCTTGGAGTGCTTAAGACAAAAGAAAAAAATAGTTCCCTAAAAGAGAACAGACTACGGACACAAGTAAATTGCAATGCTCCAAGGAAGAGACACACAAGATGGACAAGGCAAGACATTGATTAAGAAGCATAAAAACGAAATGTCAGCAAAGCCAACCTGTGTGAAAGCAATGGATGGGCTGCAAGGCTTCTATCTTTTTGGTAAGCCCACAACAGGTCTTTCGCAACAAGAAAAGAGGCTTGACCTAAAAGCAGCCAAGTGCTTCTGTGTACCCATCCATACAAATAAGGCTACAAAAAAGGATTTTTACCAGCATTAAATTATTTTTGTTTTCACATTTACCACAACAATCTATTATTATACTAGACATTTATGGAGGACTGGGGTGTGACCAAAATGGAGGGCCAAGGTGGGTTAGGGATGCATCCACAGAGAGGGGGGGTGGGGGGGCGGGGGGAAGGCATCCACACAGAGGGGTGGGTTGGGGGGAGGCATCAACAGAGGGGTGGGGGAGGCATCAACACAAAGGGTGGGGGAGGCATCAACACAAAGGTTGGGGGAGGCGTAAATATAGAGGATAGAGGGAGAGGGATCAACAGAGGTCAAGTGGTTGGGTATCTTAACAGAGGGCTAGTGTGGAGGAAAAACAACACAGAGGACCGCTTGGGGTGAGGATTCAACAGAGAGGGCCAGGGTGGGGAATCAACACAGAGGACTGTGCGCCAGGAGGAAGAAGAAACAAGGAGGAGCTAGGTGGGGGTGGGGGGGGGGGGGGGGGGAACAACGCAGAGGGCGGGGTGATGGAAACAACACAGAGGGCCAGGAGTAAAAAAAAAACAGAGGGCAGGGTGGGGAGAAAGCAATACAGAGGGCTGGGTGAGGTGAAAGCAACACAGAGGGCCGGGGTGAAGAGGAAGCAACACAGAGGGTCAGGTGGGGGGGAAGCAACATAGAGGGACAGGTTGGGCGAGAGCAACACGAGAGGGTGGAACAGTAGCAAAATGGAGAGCTTCTTAATCCCCCAAAAAGCAGTGCTTGAAAAGCAAACAGGGAAGCATCTAAGGCAGCTGCCAGTGAAAATTGATGATAAAGAGGCTATGGTCCAGGGGAAGGACAAACACAAGATTGGCAAGCTCGGACACGAATAAGACGCAGGCAAATGAGTGACAGGAAAACCAACAAATGATGAGCAATGGATAGGCTCCATGAGCCTATATGTTCTTAGGAAGCTCGCACTATATCTTACAACAGACAGCCCATGTGCTGTCTAGTAGGCTGGACCTAAAAAGAACTCCAGGTTTATTGCAGTGAAGAAACTTAGTTCCTAGCCTTCAGTTCTGGATCAACATACTCTAAGAATAAGGCTGACTGTTAAGAATCAATGGCTAGAAGATGCCACTTTGTCTCTGACATGTTGTCGCATAAGATCAGCTGCAAACTGGGGAATCTAAGTTTAAAAAAAAAAATACTTTCTAGAGCACTCAACAGGTAGTAGCATGTACCAGCAGCCTCTTAACTGACCCTCTAGATCATATATGTATGTATATGATAAAGTACCCTCTGACAGATTGAAAGGATATTGCAAGTGACTGAAGAGTTCCATGACCATAGAGGAACAAGGACATTTATAACGTCATAGAACCCAGAGGTTACTTGCAATATCCTTGGAATATGCAGCAGATGATACTTTATTCCTTATAGTACTGGAATTACGTGATTATGTGGCAAGAATATTTTACGCATATTTATGGATTAGGCACATTTGCCACGTAATCCATCATCTACTGCATACTCTGCAAATTATCAAAAAAATTGGTTTGTAGCTCAAATTAAGTTACTAAACATGCACCAATGCTTGATGCTGCGCGATGGAAAGCCCTTCGCAAATATTGACAGGCCAATAAAGTTAATTATTGCTATGTTTGGACGTTAGTCTGGAACTAATATGGTGAAACCTCTGCCCAAACAGTGTTAACATATGTTCAAATGACAAAATAATTAACCAACTATCAAAAAAGCTGCTGCATTACGCCGCATAATTTAGTCCACCCTAGCACAAACTTTGGTCCTCCCCAGCTGCATAATTCCTGTGAACGTGCTTATAATAAATAATACATTAATCACCACAACCCTTCCCACAAACTACTTAAATCCTTGGTGTGGTGCTCCCTCAAATGAAATACAGGATGTTTGAAATCATGAAGAATAAAATTGAAAACAGCGGTCAGATATTTGTTGAAAAAACATAATGGAGTAAATTTAATACAAGTTTGATTTAAAAAACTGTAGCTCAGGATGGGTAGAACCATGCAAACGGAGCCTGTACTTCCTATAATTGTCTAAAGTAGGAAAAAAATTAACATACTGCCATAAAAATCTATCTGCTCATCGCCGTTCATCTACAAAAACAGAGAAGGAAAAGTCACGTTTCGTTTTAGTTTGTTCTCCCCTGTTTTCATGTTACCAAGTGCTTCTGTTCTTCCCCGTGTTGCTTTGTCTTGCCTTGTGCTTCTCTACTCCTCCCACGTTGTATCTGTTCCCAGGGTTGCTTATCCTCCACCAGCTGTACTCCCCAGTTTTGCTTCCCCACCTGCCTGGCTACGCCATTTTGCTTCCGCACTAATCCCCGGCTCTTGTTTTTTTCTTTTTTAGTTACCAATCGACTAGGATTAGAAACTAAAAATACAAAATATGTGCGTCATTTTGTAGGCATGAGAATGAGTGGTGAGAGCGCCTACAAAATGATGCGCTTGTCCTTTTCCTTAGCCATGCTGCACAGCATTGGAGATTCTGTGCAGCGTGGATAAAACCAACTGGCAAAGGCAATAGGTCCCAAAGATGAGACCTACTGGCTTTCCAATGCTTATATAAAGTGCAGGTTTCATTATCCTCCGTTACCTGCCTTTCCCTTTTGCACTGGTTCTGGTAGCAGGCACTGTGCTATCAGAAGTCAACTGTAAATAGTTTTATAGTTGAGCTGCTACGTCATTTCTTTATTAAAGGCGATTAGAGACATCATAAGTCACCTTCAATAAGTAACTTACAGACAGGTTTTTATACAGGGATTGTGGGCTCCCGTATAATATATATATATATATATATATACACATACATACACACACATGTACGTATCGCATCCTAGCATGTTGCCGCGTGGGCACACCAAACATCAACTCATCATCTGTCTTCCAGCACCACCCAAGGGAAGAGCAGGTAGCTGTTTGTGGCCTGACCAGTTTACACATCTGTCTGTACCCCGTGTGTGGCAGCATTGGTTTGTTCCGGCTTGGCTTAACTCCCCGGCGGCACCCGTTTCTCACCACACCTAGACGGGTTGTGCGCTCCAGCCCCATAAGAATAGTGAGCATCACCGTAGTTGCACAACAAAACTTCCCTTCCTGTCAAGACATTTGGCCTGATGGGCGAGGGTGGCAAGGATGCCATACTCATCATCATCACATAATTGCCTTCTTCCTGAAACCATGAAGGAGTCCCCGATGATTTGAGGGGGAAGAAACAACGCATGATTGTGACTTTGAGAGAGAAATTAGACTCCTCCTTGGAGTAATGCAAGCCATGTCATGGGAAGCACACTAGAAAACAAGATCATGCTCAAAGGCAAACGACTTAAGCGATAAAAGGTTAAATATTAAAGTGGTCTGCTTTAATTCATCTTTGTGCTCTTTCACTGCACATGTAGAGACGTAATACCCAACTGCCTTGATGCCAACTAAGCCTTCGCTGTCAAAAACTAATAACAGTCATACATGAAGTGAACAATCGCTTGGTTACTAAATCAGAACGTGCCGCACCCACAGTTTACAAGTCCTAGCGTGCCTGCTGCTGTGCGATGGAAAACAGGACTATCAGAAAGCTGCTGTCATTTCATGGGCAAGGGGCCACTTCTAAACACTGAAGCCTTACTCCACAGCTTTATTGCATGATGCAGTGGGAGAGCTCTGCGTTCACCTTACGCTGGTCTGAATGCGGATCTTGGTGACACTCGTAGAACACACCCCACTTCCGGAGTACCCTTGGGAGGGACTGACTTAAATCACTACTGCCAGGCCCATGAAAGGTGGACGCATGCGAAAAAGTTCTCAGACGCAGACTGTTTGGACTTAGGTTGTGAACAGCACAGCAGGCTGATCATCTGCTAGTTGATCCTCGCTAAACCAGCCAGCACCCTCATGTCGGTAATTCTAAAGAACAAGTTATTTACCTTCGGTAACTCCTTCTAGTAGATACTCTAGAACTGCTGATTTCTTACCATTAGAATAGCCCTATGCTGGATTCTGAAAGACAACAGTGGTCCTGCACGTCGGTAGGTGGTGGTGGTGGTGGTGGTGTGTGCTCTGAGTTGACTTCGTTACATCCGGAAGGGACGATCGGAGCCGCATACAAGTGCCACCCCTATATAGTGACATTAGCTTTTTTCTTGACTGGGCAGGCCCTCATACGTCGAACCTAAAACCCAACAAAAGCACCAGTGTGCAGATCTCTAGCTTTTGACCTTTTTAGATGGAAAAAGAGGCCATTCCGCAGATCAGGGCGGTAGGAGGGTTATGAGGAGTCTGTGGTTAAATAGAATATCCACCAGAAAAAGAGTTACCGAAGTTAATTAACTTGTTCTTCTGATGGATACTTCTAACCTCAAACTCCTCACCTTTCGAATAGATATTAAAGTGGTACCTCCCAAGGTGGAGAGTCTAGAAATGGCCTCAGACCAAATAGTCATGCGAGAATGAATGGGCGAAATTTCTTTCCCTTGGGGCCTGGCTGTCGTGGTAGTAGAGCTTTGTGACACAGTCTGACAAATGTCGAGATTAGGCATTCCGCACAATGTAGTGGTAATTACCTAGGACCTAGTAGAAGGAGCCCTCAGTCATTTCGGAGTTTGCTCCTTGGCCAATGCATAGCCAATCTTGAAGCAGAGGACAATATACCTTGACAAAGTCCTTTTTGCACCACCTTGCCTTATTTTGCCCTAAAAAAACAATGGTATTTGGTGCGATCAATGTAAAAGTTAGAGTCTTTCTTGGGATCCAGCTGATGGAGTCTCTCCTCCTCTATCGAGGGGTGAGACGGAGCAAAGAATGTTAGGAGGGTGATGGATTGCCTAATGTGAAAAGGAGTCATGACTTTCAGCAAAAAGGCTGACTTAGAACTCAACACGAGTTTGTATGGAAAAAAGGTGGTGTAAGACGGCTGCACCGAGGGGGTCTGAAGTTCACTCCTGTGATTAGCTGATGTAATTGCCACAAGGAATGCAGATTTCAGAGTAAGAAGTCCTTGGTGGGCCAAAAACAAACATTAAGACATTCAACAGTTTGGCTTGTAATTGGTCCCGGTTGTGTACTCCACACCAGGTCATAAATGTGTCCCATAGCTAGCAGCAGCTCCTCCGCAAGGGCAGAGGAGCGTCGCCCCACTGGCTTAGAGCCAGCAGTTGAAAAATAAACTATATTTTATTATTGTTTTATTTTTCAGCTGCTGGCTGAGCCACCCGGTGTAGGGAGGGGCAGGGCCAGGATACGGGAAGGAGGAGGAGTGGAGTGGTATGTGCACTTCTAAGTGCGTATGTCTGTTTGGCCGGCCAGCTTAGGCCGGCCAAACAGACATGCACAGTTGGGTTTCTCCAACCCAGCTGTATTGCACAGCTGGGTTGGAGAAATAGCACAGACTCCCTGTGCCTGAGTGAGTGTTAAATCAGCCTACTCAGGCCAATCCCCGCCCTACTCTCATGCTTAGTAATAGCATGAGAGCAGCGCAGGGATTGCAAAGGGAGTCTGATGTTGTCCCAGTCTCTGCTGGGACCAGGAATCAGAGGAACGCCGAGGTGCGAAGCCTGTGGCAGCTTCACATAATCCTTTTTTTTATCATTAAATCCACCCACACTCCCTCTCCCGCGCAGCCCCAGCACCCTCTCCACCAACCCATTGCTTTGTTTGACTCGGCCGCCAGTGTCCAGTGGAAATGGACTTTGTAGAGGGGCGCGGAGCAGCAAGGATAAAATCCACAATCTCAGGAGGGAGACTGAATGCAGTGAACTGCCAACTCTCAATCTCCATGCATGGACAGGCACAGGCCTGGGTGTAGAACCCTGTCCTGCTGCTGCGAAAGAAGATCCTCTAGAAGCGAAAGCCTGATCAGGGCACAGATGCTCATGACCAGAAGTTCTGGATACCAGACTCTCCTGCCCCAATCCTTGAGGACCTGTAGCAGCCACTTTTTGATGGATGAGACAAAGGCCTTCTGCGCCAGGCACATGATCGTAACTCAGACAGGTTGCTAGGGAGTCAGGTTTTCTACAGGAGACCAACTATGATGCACCAGTTGCCACAGTCAGCTCGGAGTTGGGAAGGGAGAGGGGTTTGCTGCTGATCCAGTTGTGGCTCAAAGCCACCACTGCAGATCTTTTGCAGTCTCTGCTGAAACCTGGATAGAATCTAACAGGATTCCTTGGTTCTGGCTCCTTCAGGTTCCATTTCAGAGCCCTATATACCACCTGGCACAGTCGACAAGAAAGATGCAAGAGACCGAGACGCCTTAGGACTAGTCTCACTGAGACCATGGATCGAGGCTGAAAACATTAGAATCTTAAACAGAAAGTCCAGCACTCATGACAGAGGGAAGGCCCTGAACTACACCGTGTCCAAGATGGCTCCAATGAAAAGAAGCCTCTGTAAAGAACTCAGGTGTGACTTTTGCAAGTTCATTGTGAACTCCAACAATGTTTGCTGGTTTGCCTTTCTGGAGGTGGTCCCCCCACTGCCTGTGGCAAGCCTGCCTTCAACAGCCAGTCATTTTGGTAGGGGAAAACTGGAATGCCCAACCACTGAATGTGTGCTGCGACTACCGCCATCACTTTTGTGTAACTCTTGAGGAGTACTGGGGAAGCCAAAGAGGAGCATGGAAAATTTAAAATGCTCCTGGCCTATTTTGAATTGCAGGTAACGCTGTGGTACTGCAGGACGGTTATATGAAAATACACAAGGATCAAAGGTTATTAGAACCTGGGCCAGGGTGAGCATCCTGGATTTCTCCTTCCCCAGGAAAGCATTTAGCAGGCAAAGATACAAAATAGTATGAAGGCCTCAGTACTTCAGTATGAGGAAATGGCAGAAGCAAACACCAGTCCCCATTTCAGAGGCAGCTTTCTCACTATGCCCCCCTTTGACAAGAAAGTCTGCACCTCCTGCAACAGAATGGCCAAGTCCTGCTCTGATAGCCCCTCTAATGTAGGTGGAAGATATGGCAAGTCAGAAAGGAATGGAAAGGTATAGCCCTGTTGAAGGATATGGAGAATCCATCTGTTGGACGTGATCTTTTACCACACTTGGATGAAAGGTTAGATCTGGCCTCCTACAGGGTGGTTGTGTGCCACTAAGGGTAACCTAAAGTAGGTTATCGCCTGAGGCCACAGGGTTGGGGGACTAGTCCCTGTCCCTGATGACCTGCACATTGTCTGCCCAAACTCAGTCCCCAAAAGGCCTGGGAACCCTGCTGTGGGAGTTGGGTGGAGGGGCTGGCCTGCCTGTACGTCAATCCTCTAGAGCCTCCTCAAAAGGAACGAAATTGCTGTAGAAACTACCTATGAGGTGCCATGCCCATGGAATACTCTGGGGCTCTGCTCTCCTTAAAGCGTTCCAGGGCCGAATATGACTTCTTACCAAACAACCAAGACTAGTCAAAAGGCATATCCATAAGGGTTGCCTGGACATCTCCAAAGAAGCCTGTAGATCTCAACCCAGCGTGGAGATGGAACACTGCGCTCTTGTAGATTACTTGATCAAAACAATCTGTAGTATCAAGGCCTGACCTAATGGTGTATTTGGCCACATCTTGACCATCATGAATGGTTTGAGACATGGATGCCTGCAAGTCTTCAGAAACTGCCAGACAGCTCTCGCAAATCATGTCCTAGACACTGAGTATATCAACCAAGTAGGCAACTGTATTGATGGACCTGAGTAGACTGCCATGGGAAACATCCATTTCCCGAATGCCTCAATTCTCTTGGATTCTCTGTTTTGGAGTTGGGAGGCGGAAATTAATTGGGGGTTCAACTTGCTGGTGGAAGTTTGAAGCAGCAACCTCTTCTAAAATAGGATGTTGAGTTAGAAAATTGGGAGCGCCTGGTGACAGTGTATGGTCCCTGGCAACCTATCTGTTCACTGAAAGCACCAACAAGACTTCATCCAAGTGCTCTTGGGTGATCAGGAGCGAGAAAGTGGCACGTTGATGCCCATGCAACTTCTCTGGAGATAATACAGTTGTTTGATGGGTGTGAGTCCTGCTTGCATTTTCACTTCGACTTTAATTTGGAATTACCTGAAGACTTCGACTGCAACAAAAATCTGTTGCAGGAAAGATTTGGATGGACGCAATCCCGCAACTGTAACTAACACTCACATGCTTCACTCATCACTGGCTCTGTAACTTTGGCTGTTACACAGTTGTTATTGGAGGAAAATAAAAATATAGTGAACTTTCATAGTAGTAGTCTTGACAGACTTATGCACAACATAACTCAAGAAATCATTCAAAATAAAACCCATTTTAATAACCACTGTTCTCAATGAGAATCACAGCCAAGTCAAAATCAGTGCACAAGGTCACGCCGCAGCATAAAAGCAAAGTGGACATCCATTACAGACAAATGGGAAAAAAATGCTAGATGTAAGGTGTAAAGAGATGGCCACTGGGCTCTCAGGAATCCTAGATCGATGATCAAGATACAATCATTTTGACAAATTGAGTAAATAAATGGATGCACTGTACAAGGGAGCTTCACCTCTTTCAGAATCAAGTTATTCAGTGATCTTTTTGGGGCAACACTAAAAATCCAGTACTATTTCATAATTAAAGCTGAATCAGTTGGAGGTAGACCCATGAAAGAGATGGATTACAGTACAATTAACCAAGACAAAATAAGGGATACACAACACTGGTAATGAGGATGGCTTTACAGCCTCATATTTGAAGATTCTAAACCCACAAATTCAACAGACTGAAGTAACTCGAAGGGAGTAAAGTCTATTGTAAACATTATGAATAGCACACAATGTAGCAGGACCAGTGTCTAATGAAGCTGGTCACATTGCTCACATTACACAAAATAGATGAAACCTCTTTCTTGTAGCACCATTCCACAGTGTATCAACAGACACAGAAAACCTCCAGTGCAACAAACCATTTCAAAAGAAATTAGATTAGACTACTTTATAAAATCTGGAACTCTTTAGCGTATTGCTCTCTAAACTACAGTGGTGGCTCCTCCGCGGAGGAGCGTCGCCCAACTGCGTTTCAGCAGTGTGAATTAAGGAAAAATAAAATGATAACTCGTTATCATTTTTTTCTGTTGCAGGTGCTTTGCGGGGCGGGGCTGCTCTGCTCTCAGAACAGGGGGAGGAATGGTGGGCACTATAAGTGCGCGAGAATGTTTGGCCGGCCAAACAGTCACGCACACTTTGCATGTTCTCCACCTAGGCTGAATTACAGCCTGGGTGTAGAACATGCCCAAGCTCCCAGTCTCTGCCCGAGCGCCGAACCACGGCACTCAGACCAATCACAACGATGCATTGCAGCGTTGGTATTGACTTAGGAGAGCCTGTGTGTTTCTTGTTCTGGCCGGGATAGACGACGGCGGAGACACAAGACGAGGAGGAGAGTATTTTTTTTCTTTACCCCATCCCTTCCCCCCTCCCCTGCCATCCGCCTGACACCCCCGATCTGTGCCAGCCGCCACTGCTAAACTAGATGGAAATGCTTTACCTTTTCAAAAACTTGGTGAAAAACGACATTCACCCTCCCCACTTAAACATTTCCAGCTAAATCAAATCTCCAACACTTTGCTTGCAGCCAAAATACTCAATTGTTTAAAAATCTTCCCCGTGGTAAAGCTTTTCTTTCGAATTAATCTCTCAAACATGGATATTGTTTCAGCAAGTGGTGGCCAAGACTTGCTTTTAAGAAATCCCTCGGAAGAGGGTTTTATTTTTTGTTTACACACAAAAAACTCCTCCCTTATAAAACTGCCAAATCCATTTTCAAAAATACCCGAACTGTCTAATTTATTCGTTAATTATTTTCAAAACTTCCATTTTTGTTTGTTAGGAGTAGCTTGAAAGCGCAGCGGTTTCCAGACCTCATGTAATCAACCTCAAAAAGCATTCAAGAGAACTACAAAGAATGGATTTGGCTCTGACTGCATGTTGGTGGGGAGGTTTAAATGTTTTTATTGAGCATAAGTTGTGTACTTCAATGAAAAAAGTGCTTCTACTTCATGCAGCTGTGATTATTTTGTTTGTTTATTCCAGCTACTTGAGCCAGCAGCAGTATGCTTCCTTGGCCGTTTGGGGGTGAAGGAGGGTGTACACACAGGCACTATAATGCTGTTCAGGGGTTTTGGATAAGTATATCATTTAAAGTGTTTGTTTTTCTCTGGTAACAGGACAGACAGGAGGAGGACAGTCATGAAGAATGTATTGCTATTTTCCAGCTCCAGCACCATCCGCAACCATCATTAACTCTAAATGACAGCGTGTATCTGTGTGTTTGAGAATAGAATGGGAAGGCAAAGCTGCACTAATCAGCATGGATTTTTAGGTCTGTTTTGACAGCACAGCTGTTGCCTGCACTGTCTTAGGAGAGACATAATTCTGCTTACCCAACTGTTTATGACTGTGAGCCTGATGGCTTCCTTGTGGAAAAACATAAGCTCAAAGAACACGCTACTTACCTTTGGTAATAGTCTATTGTATCCTATATATAACCACAGATTACTCCCTTTTGAATATTCCCCAGTCGTCAGACTGCATCTGTAAACATTTTTGCAGTATCCCTGCGTGCTGGTAGGGAGTTTTGTCTATCCTCACACCAACATTTCGCTCTAAAATTGATTTGCGGAGACACATATAAATGCCACCCATGCATGCTGACGTCAATTACTTTATAAGCTGCCCCAGGCACAGAACCCATTAGGAGACTGGCTGTGCAGATCACTAGACTTGGGACCTTTTTATATAGAGAAAGGGGCCCAGTTCACAGAAGGAAGAGGATGAAAGGGTCAGTGAGGAATTTGTGGTTAGATTGAATATCCACCAGTAAGAGCACTACCAGAGGTAAGTAAACTGCTATTCTAATGGATACTTCTAACAGCTGATTCCTTACTTTTTGAATAGATACCAAAGCAATACAGCCCAGGTGGTCGGTCTGATTTGGCAAAAAAACCTTCAAATCTAAGCGAGCACACTTCCCTCTCTTGACAACCCTGGCAGTAGTGCATTCATGAATGTTTTAAGCAACACCAACATAGCAGCTGGTAAATATCCAGAAGAGGCACTTTGCTTGCCTTTGCCATGGTAGCCTTGGCTATGGTGAAATGAGCATGCAAAAGCACAGAAGATTTTGATACAGAACACAATCCAAGAGATGTTTTTATCTGCACTACTGTGCCCTTTTTTTGCTCGACTGAATCCAATAAAGAGCAGATTGTTCGCTCGATGTGGTTTGGTACAGCTGATGTCAAAGCTGAGAGCTCTTATAAGATCTAACCAATAGAGCTTCTCCTCCTCCTCGAAGGGATGAGGCAGAGCGAAGAGAGCCAAGAGTGATGTTTTCTTCAACATAATAAAAAGAGTCTCACCACTTTCGGAAGAAAGGAGGCTCAAGTTATCAAGACCAACTTATCTGGAAAGTAAGTCTTGTATGGTGAGCTGACAGTGACGGCTTGCTATTATATGTTGCGCTGATGTTATGCCATTCAAATAAGGCATAATGAAAGGAGTAGGCGGAGACTTGTGTTTTGAAAGGCTTGCAACATATCACAACAGGTGATTTAAATAAAGAGGGATGATACTGCAACCAAAATCAGGCCGAAAGAGAAACAACCTTGAACTGTGCCCAAGGCAAGTCCTTGCTGGTTTAGGGACTACACAAACAGTAACAGTTTGGAGAGTAAGTAGGTCAAGCTGCAGAGTACCGCACCAAGCCACAAACTTGTCCCACTGGCAACTACATAATAATTTAGTGGAAGGATGCCTAGCTGCTAAGATCACATTAAAAACTTCAGGAGGGATGCTGAATGCTGCTCAATCACAGAGCACGGAGGTGAAGATTGCGCAGGCCTGGGTGTAAGACCCAGCTCTACGGTTGCGGAAGAAGATTCTCCCAAAGAAGCAGCCTGATTGGAGTACTGGTACTCATTACCAGGAGTACCACACTCTCCTGGCCCAGTCTGGTGCCCCCAAGATGACTTGGATCCATTCGCTCCTGATAATCTTAAGAACTTGTGGCAGGAGAGGTAGCGGAGGCTAACAGGATCCCAAACTCCACTCTCAGCAAAATGCGTCTCAAAGAGAGATCCATCTGGAAAACTTCAGCACTTAAGTGCTCACATTGCACATTCTCAGTGGTGGCTAAATGGTCGAGCCAAGGTTCTCCCCATTCGTAGAAGACACATTGTGCCATTTCCAGGTAGATCAGCCATTCATGGTCCACTAGGCATCCGTAGATCAGTGTCTGCGATGGAGTTGAGGGATACCACCAGGTAGTGTACCGCCTAGAAAAAACCCTAATGTTCCAGTCATTTCTATAGGTGCAGTGCCTCTTGACACAGAGTCCACAATCCCACCCTGCTTGTTACAGTAGTAGAGAGGTCAGCGAGCACCTGCACTAGCCTCCCTTTGATAGATGATAAGGCTTCTAACAGCAAAGGGGTGGTCAGAAACTCCAGGAGACTGATCTGGAGCCGGGCCTCTTCCAAATCCCAGATGTCTGATCTCCACTCCTCCCAAATGGCCTACCCAAAGCAGAAGTGATGCATTGGTGATCACTGTTGGCTCTGGGTGGGGGAAGGAGTGAGGTCTGGCACTGACCCAATCAAGGTCCAGCAGCCACCACGGGGGTGGTTTGCAGTCTTCTCTGAAATCTGGACATGGTCAGAGAGAGACTGCTGAACCACTGGGACTTCAGATCCCATGGCAGAACACGCATTTACAACCTGACATGCTTGACCAGCAGGATGCAGGAGACCATCATTTCCTGCACCCCTAGAATTGTGCTCACTGAGATCCAGAACAGAGGCTAAGACAGAAGGAACATATCCCAAATGTCCTGGACTCTCCGCTCCGGTGGGAAGGCACAAAACTGCACCATGTCCAGAACAGCTTCGATGAAAGGTAGCACCTGAGAAGGAGCCAGGTGTAACCTTGGCATAGTTAGTATACCCCAAAAATGTTTGCCATAGTATGGAGGTGGGTAACAACTGACTGGGGCGAGCCTGCTTTCAGCAGTCAGTCTTCAAGGTAGATAAAGATTGGAACCCCTGACCTTCGAAGATGCGCTGCGACCACCACTATCATTTTCATGAACAACCGAGGGGCACTAGTGAGACCAATGGGGAGCAAAGCAAACTGAAAATGCTCCAGCCCTACATGAACCGCAGATAGCACCTTTGAGCCTGCAGGACAGAGGATGTGAAAATAAACATTCTACAGGTCCAATGTTACCATCCAGACCCCAGGGTCAAGGGCAGACAAGACTTGGGCCAGAGTGTGCAGCTTTAATTTTTCATCTCTCAAAAATGCACTGAAGAGTCCAAGGTCTAAAATAGGATGAAGGCCACCGTCCTCCTTTGTCATTAGAAAGTATTGAGAGTAGTAACCAGAGCCTACTTCTGATGCCTGTATCCTCTCTATGGCTTCTTTGACCAGGACAGATGGGCCACAGTCAGCTGCTGTGACAATAGGGGTAGGTCCGTCAGGGTAAAAAAGGAAGGGCGTTAACCCACTGGACAACTTGATGGGACCCACTTGTCCAAAGTGATGGCTTGCCACCCTGGGAGTAAATGTTAAATTCTGCCACCGACATGGTGGCTTTGTACCTTGAAGGGCACACTAAAGAGGTTTTGTGGGTGCAGCAGCTGGAGGGGTGAGGGACTGGGCTACACGCTGTCCCCATTGTGCACGTCTACAGTAGTGCAGCCTCGGAAAAGGGTCTGCTGGTCTGGTTAAATGGATAGGTGCAGGCAGTAATGAAGGCCCCTCCAATAGCCACAGAAGGGAGTGGAGCGGTTGTTGAAATTGACGCACCGGGCAGACAAGCCCAAGGAGAGGGTTATGGCCCTGCCGTCTTTAAAGCTCTTGAGAGCGGAGTCTGCCTTCTTGCAAAACAGTCAAGAGCCATCGAAGGGCATTTCCATTAAGGAAGACTGGGGTGTATTCCTAGGTATCATGCTGATGCCAACTGCTAGACCAAGTCAATCTGTAGTATACAACCCACAACGAAATGTGATGTTTGCGACATCACAGCTATCCTGAATGGCTTTTTAAGTGCAAGGGTGGAGCACAATTCAGCACATCAGGCAGGACCTGAGCGACAGAATCCCAGGCATGAATGTAGCGGCCCAGTAGGCAGCTGGCATTGACAGATCTTAAGGCCAAGTTGCTTGAGGGAAGCCTGTGCTTCCCAAAAGGTTATGACCTCATAACACGTAGAGGTACAGCTCAATAAACGCTCTGCGGTGAAATTCTTCTGGTACCTCTTAGGTGAAAGTTTGCATGGCACTTCAAGAATGCAGATCTGCATGCACAGACTGTCTTCGATAATGTCCCTTTTAATGGATCCCATAGTTTGGGCAGCACCTGTGTTTTTTCGGGTGTTGTAGCCAACTTTGGTTTGATTTTTTTTTTTAATGCATTTTGTTGTGCTTGTTCCACCTTGGGTGTTTCTATGCTAGAATCTCTTGACCACATTGTGGGTTTACACATTGTGCCTTTAGGCAAATGATGCCAAGACCATGAGTTGAACTAGATTTGCGTGCATTTTTTGCTTTGGTATTTGGGTCTTTTCTTTATAGGTTCACGATCTCCTTTCTTGACATGTTGAAAAGGAGTTTTGAAATGTGTTATTAATATCTGTATATAATAATATTCGATTGAAATTTGTCACTATGAAATGTTTCACTATCACTAAATAAATTAAAATAAATTTTGTATGTACTAGTAGAAAAAAAAGTCAAAATTGAGACCCGTAATTGTGTTAACTTTGCAGCCCTGTTGAAAGTAAAATGCGTTGGCTGCACTTGCATGGATTGAAACAATAAAGCAAAATTCGACTTCAAGATTGAAGGCCCAAGAACCATTCTTTGTTTACTCTGTTCAACTATTGTTGCCTCTCCATTCATGTGTGTATTATTGTTTTGTATGGTCTATAAGCAGCGGACCTTCGAGGCGGGCAACTTTGTAATATTTAACAAAAAAACAATTGTGACTACACCAGGAGGTGCGACCACAAATCCATTGGCTGCTGCTTAATTTGCGTAGAGTGATTTAAGATATGTACTACGATAATAACTACAACACATCACAAATACTTACTAATACATTTGCAGAGTCTTTTACTTTATAGCAGCAACTGATGTATAGTGCAGAGACATTAGGACGCATGGGCTGTTAGGTTTATGCACATAGGAATAAACTGCCAGATATTTTGAGTCAATATATTTCCCTATATAGTTATCTCGATAACACTATCTAGTAGCAAAATGCAATAAGTAGGGTGAGGTAACCTACTTACAAGGCTGGTAGACAGAGTGCCTAAAGCAAGTAATGTTTATTAAACATGCGGGCTGGCCAAACACCCGCTGTGTTTTCCCCTTGCTGGCTACTGATTGAAGTATGTTACCTGATTATCAGAAAAGTAGTCAATGGCACCACAAGGATAATATTAGGATTTTTCAATCTGAATCATAACATCTGGTTGTCACTGCAGACCAAGTGTTACTCAATATTTAAATGCAAGGACAAAAGTAATACTGTACGCCTGGCAGAAATATCACTGCATCTTCACACATCTGTACAATTTGAAAATCAGAATTCCATTAAATGAATGGCTCAGCCCCTGGTTCAAGCCTGAATTTGGGGAGTACTTTCACTTATTTTCCCCCACCTAAAGAGCGGAATACAAAATAGTGTAATGGCCAATAGTCAGTTCTATTAAAATGAGAAAGTTATTATGGTTTGTTATTGGTCATGTGAAACCACTAGATCCAAAGGACTCTTGGCTACCTTTCAACAAACGGTTCCAGGGTTCTTATAGAGCCACTGAGTAATGTGCCGATTTAAAATCCAAAATACAGCGCCGGATGGCCGTGGTAACTGTTTGATGTTCTTAAGACTCTAGAAAGTTGAACTGGATGCCTTAAGGGCGGTGGCAAGTGCCCCTATCCAAGGCTTGGCGTACTCAGTGAGCAGGCAGGTTTGGTCTGAAATACCTAGTGCACAGATGCGTCATCGGGGAACAACGGAGTGCCTGCTCGCAATAACAAAACCGCCCTGAACCAGTGAGTCAGGAAGGTGAGTCAGGAAGGTGCGGGGCTCAGGTTGCGCAGGCGTGGTAGCACCACAGGCAAACCAGCTCTGAGCCAAACCCCAGGCCCGTCTGCAACAGGGGCCTAGTGTGTCGGAAGTGAAACGAAACTGAGGAAAGTAACATAAACCCAGGCCGAATCAAGGCTCTCAAATTAAAGAGGCGAGGAGTTTGGCAGAGGCCTTATGTAAACGTACGTAGTGCCTGAGTTGTGAGGTGTGTGGCACCTCTATGCAACCACTCGAGTCCCTGCTTCCCGGATGAAACACAAGAGGGCAATTTGGATGACACCAGTTGCATACAATGCGCACCAGCTGCCCTATGTGTGAAAACCCGTGGCGACTGTAGTGGAAACAAGATAACAACGATATTATGCGCGTCGACATTTTAGTAAGCAAATTTTGCATTTTTATAATTTCATTAAGATACAAAATCTTTAAAAAAAATTACTTCAATGCGAAACTGAACAATACAATGAAAACTAAGTGGGCACCGGTGGTGAGATAGTTTACTATTAAGAAGGTTGGTGCAAATGTTGTAAAGGGCTGAAGTCAGCCTATAGGTCGGTCATATGTTTAATGGCAGATACAATAAATACCACGAAATGTTAACACCCATGCTCCAGCATGGCTAAAATTCGTCGCTGACCAGAGAGAAGACTATTAAAAGAGGTTGTGGCCAAAACGCAGAGAAAATGTGGTGTACCTAGGTTTGAAGGAGGATCCAGCACCCCGGGGGGCCAGAGGGGAGGCTAGCACTTGTGAAACAATCTGGGGAGGAGAAAAGAGCATTAAGCAAACAGGGAAACCGGTTTGGTGAAGAGAAGGTGCGCACACACCTGGTAATACTGGGGAGACACGTAGCAGCAGAAAGCCAGGTGGTGCTGCTGCTTTCAAGAGGGCTTGGCTGCCTCTATGTGCCAACTTTTCGAATGTATTTACATTATAAGGATCGAAAAAAAAAGTATAAACACTTTAATGAGAAAAAATAATCGGGGGATTTTCTCAGACGGATAGTTAGTATTTACGCTAAGCAACCTCGGATTGTTTGAGGAAGACTGAGTTAGAAGGCTGGGGTTAGAAGGGTGGAGTTATAAAGAGACCAGCACTGACCTATTTACAGTCTTACTAAATAATTTCTCCAAATAAGCAGCTTTATATACATTTATAGAGCCACTCTCCATGTTTTGCAGAGATTATTTTAAATATGCCACAAAAAGCAAACCACTTAAGTAAGAGTTCCTGATGCCTGCTAGGAGTGTGGAAGTCAGAGACAAAGTGCAGGAACCATGAAGCTGGTGTAAAGCAAAGTACAATTTACCTGCTTTTTCTAGGCTAACACCTCCCATGGGATTCTCAAATTGGAAAAAAAACTTAGACTTCGGAAAATCAACAACAGATCAATAGATGACCTGGAATCACCTCTAATTATATGTTACAAAAACCGGAATACTGACTTGCCGGGAATAAATGCTCAGTATCATCCACCCTTCCGACTGGATAAATAGGGTCTTCCTCCAAAAATAGCAGTAAGAAATCTGATAATTACAATTGACTCTGCGCTCTTCATGAAGGGTAATTTAATTTATTAGTTGAGTAGTATTTATGAAAATTATAGTAAGGTATTTGACCGAAATGTATTTGAGGTATGGACTTTTTTTGCAGAAATTAATGAACTATGATACATGCATCTATTTTCTACTCCAATAAAAAAAAATGACGGCTCAAGTGGGCAAACTGTCCAAATCCACTTTCTACACGATGAACACACTGCAATACTTTTTCCCACATCTTGGATTTCCTCAAAAGGTCCAAGCTGCAACATTGCTCATGCTCTCAAAAGCTAGACTAGGCTAATAGACTATATCAAAGCATTCCAATCTCAAGAAAGCAAAAGAGAATTCAAACTCAGCAGCAAGACTATTCTTACATTTAACACCACAAACTCGCATCTCTAACAGCTTCTCAATGGTTTACAACTGCAAGAAGACCTTTGTTTATGCTAATAGTAATCACAAGCCGATAAATTGTAAAAGTCCTAAATTATTGCGATCAAAAAACTTCAAATACTACGAACCTTGGAACTTATACCCCCGGGCTGGCATCATGTCTAATAATTCCTGTTTAAAGAACACTTGGACTACAAATTACACAAGTAGTTACACTCCTGACGTGAGCACAGTTTACAGATTACCACAGATTAAAATGCTTTTGTTATGCTACATCAGCATTTTTTTTTTTTATAAGAGGGGTAATGAATGTTCGTTGCAGTTTGAAAGATTTCAGCATAAAGTGAGACATTGATGAATTTAGTGACCATTGGAGCAAGATCAGGGAAGCCCAAATTCACCACTTTGGCGTTACATGTGTCAATGACGGCAGGCAAACCTTTTATGTATGTTCAAAGCTTAGTCATTTCAGACTACAGTATCAAAGAAAAGCTAGTGAAGGGTGGAGCTATAAATTTGAGGGCTGACTGAGGTAGGAATATGGGAGTGTGCTAATATTATTCCAGAGAGTGGCTATCTGACTAATGAAGAATGATCTTTATCACAAAGTTGTTTACAGAGTTCAGTGAATGCGTGCCCGATTTTTGACATTTCTAGCTACACTCTGAACCGTTTGTAAGGGTAGTTTTCTGCTTCAATAAATCGGGTTTAAAAGGAGACTTGTTGAAATTCTTGCGTGTTGTGTTAAATATTAAATACTAGTCTACATGTATATCTCAGTTCTCTGAAAATATCAAACCGTGTGGACTTTGCTAAGGAAGTGGCAAAAATATAATTGTGTCACCAACATTCCCTCTTCTGACCATTATCTCTACAAAGCAATCATATCTTTTGCCATTTAATATATTATACGATAACTACGCTTGGTGGGTTGTATGATCGGTATTATGGTAACAGCACTAAATTAACATGCATTAAGTTAAAGTAAATATAAATTATTTATGATCGAGTTAGGGCTGGGGTCGAGGCACCGGTCTGAGACAACATTAGTGTCACAGCTTCTTCAATTTGGAAATCTAAGTAGGATAATTTATATTTATTACATATAACATTTAGCTAAATAAATGCAATTGGTTATTAAAGAATGATTAACAATAGCAACAGAGTTAACAAGTTGACCAAATGTTTTAAAACATTCAAATTAATTTTAATTAAAGACTTAACATGGGTTAGGGTGAGTTTTGTGTTTTTATTTTAAAGTGTGTGTAAGAGTGGTAGGGTTGTAGATAAGAGTATTCATTTGAGAATTATATTAAAGTAAATATTGTAAAACTATATAAAAAAGCAAGAATTCTGCCAAAAGGATAGGGTTATGGTCAGAAGTAGGAGAACATGTAGCGATCAAGGTAGAGTTAACAATAAATATAGGCTTACGACAAGGTAATATAAGACTAGGTAAAATTGTAGCAGCAATGCTAGTAAAACAAATGGCAGGAGAGTTAATGGGTTTGTGGAGGCAATGTTGATGAGGCAACGGCAGGAGAGGTCAGGGTACATATCCACGGGATGAAAGCATTTGAAGATCTAAAGGGAGATGCAACTGGTTCCCTCACGTTAAGATTTTTTGACACACAATATAAAATGTGTGGATGCAAATTACCAGGAGCCTTTGGGGTTCCCCAAGATGGAGGATAAGGAAGCGACAACTGCATATACATTAGGGTGTTAAAAGATATATTCTGTAGTTGACAGTGAAGTCTTGACATGTTGGTGGTATAGCTATTGAGGCATTATCTGTGGTGCAATTTGTCCAGAGTGGGACAGGACAATAAGCTCTTGGTGCCCCTTCTAATACAGTGGGTGTTGGGTGGATGCTTATGATGCGCAGTATAATTATGTGGTGGAATATGCAGAAAAAAGAGGAATGGGATCGTAATTTTGATCTTACGATGGAGGATACTGAAATTAGGCAGAAGGTTACTGGCCATGTGTTGTAGAGCAAGGTGATTTCAGATCTTGAGGATATACCGTTCACAGAATAGAAATGGTCTAAAGACGGGAATCTTGAATAATAATTGGAAGTTCATATAAAGAATGGTTGGCTGCGGGCTCGAGGAGGTGTCTGTTTTTTGGCATGTGTAATAACAGCTTAGTTTGAAGCTGTGATGTGAATGCATAGAAAAGGGGTAATTCTGCTCCTAGGACATGGTGGTGAAGGCATTCATGGTATCCTAAACTAGTGAAAAAGGGTGGAAGACGAGGTTATTGCCTTTGAGCATGGTCAATAGTCCCACAGCCCTTAAGAGAAGATCGAAAATTACAATAGAAGCCCTTTGGGAACCTTGGAATGGGCCTGATTACATCATTTTGGGATTACATCATTTTGGCTGTGGACTGTTTCAGAAAATGGACAGTTTGTATGCAGACAATGGTTGTGTTATAGCTTTGGAAAAAATACTCATGTTGGAGGGTGCACCAGAATAGACCCTAAAGGACAATGTAGCCTACTTTTGTCTAGCAGAGATTAATTTTCCCGAGTATTTGCCTTCATGCATAGTTGCATGTCTATGTACAACTCAAAAGCTAAAGGGTTGGTTGAGGGACCTAATCTTGTCATGAGAGATGGTGTACACTAGAGTTGACAGTCTGAATTTTTCCCTTCACTGGCAGAGACCATAAGGTTATATTGCACCACTGAGCATTCTGTCACAGAGAAGAAATGTGGCCCAGTTTTATAGTCAGATGGTGAGTGTTTTATTCAAAGGATTACAATAAGCCTCATAATAAAGTTCCTCAGAAGTGAAGGTTTTAATTCCATACTCCCAAAATTAACGATACCATGAGTCCTGCCAACAGGGAATGCATAATTAATGGGGATTCTGACCTGAACCGTCAGAATCTAAAGAGATATGAGGAATTATCAAGGAGTGTGGCGAGTAGAGTGATTTGATGATCTGAAGTCAGATTCCCCCAGATAATTCCCCATTCACGTCCTGATTTTCCCCGTTATTTAGGCTTTTAGTGTTCCTGCAAATCTCAGAATCCCAATGGATCGTCAACTATTGTTACTGGGATCACTGAAGAGTCTGTGAAACACAGAATCGAATGCCAAGATAGGAAAAAAGTATATAATCGAGGTTAAGTGATTGGATAAGAAAGCAGTCATGCACTGAGGAAATAATTCCTTACGAGAAGAAAACAATTTCCTAGGTTGGTGATGGATATATGGTGATGCGTTAGGGCAGAACAAGATGGAGCCAACACAGCATGATGAAAATGTTGGATTTAAAATATGTTCGCAAGAGTACAGAGGCTACTACTAGGGCTCACACCAGACCCAGATCGAAGATTCCATAAATAAAACTTTCTGGATGACCGCAGTATTGTGCTATATGAACCAATGTATTCTTTGGTTTTAATATATTTAAGTCCCATTACTTATCAGATGCTGGGTCTGGTGGCTTGGTGGACTAATGCGCCCAATGTAGGGGCCTGTCTTCGACCTCATGGTCACAGGTTAAAATCCCGGTGGGTCCACTCTGCTTTTCATCCTTTTGAGGTTGATAAAGTAAATACCATTGAGTTGGTTAACAAAACACATCTTTTATTCAGCACCAAGATACCCGTCGTGGTGAAAGTGCACTTTACAAATATAAACGTCATGTTATGTAGATGCTTGTAAACGTGTCAGAGATTTTTTTCTATTTTATGTGTTCCATTTTCCTGTCTTCTTCCTTGAAGACATGAAGCCAGTAGCTGTGGCTGTTAAGGTAGCTGGAGTATAGCTGAATGGTGTCTTCATAGTGGACTCCTGCTTACATTAAAAATATGTTTATTTACAAATATTCTGGTTTGTGGACTCATCAATTTTCACAGTCAATTAAATAGTGCATTAAGGCTGGTCTCAATCAAGAATTTTGAATAATATATGTTTTCTTAATTAATATGTAAAATCGTTCAGGGAATATAAAACCCCTTGTATCTCCTGTGCATGCTAGAAAGCTGGCTACTAAGTTGGCATAAGTCCCAGTCAGATTTATGGATGCCCTATGTTGAATTTGTTTACATTTTAATATTCCGTATTGGTTTTTAATATAATGTTCTGCCTTTTGTGAATATAGGTTTAAAATGTGCTCCAGCATGTGTAAAGGCCATAAATAAATGTGTCCAACATACAAGCCAGCTGCCATTCCCTTCCATGCTTATTGCCATTTTCTGTATTCACTGTAGTTTGTACTTATGTTCTTTGTGGCAACTGTTGTAACAGCAGATTCGTATGATGTACATCTGCACAAGCACACGCTCGCATGAACGCATTCTTGATTTCCAGATACTAAAATGGTCTCCAGGTCAAATGTCAGCTGCGCCTGAAAAAACAGAACCTGGCTTGTGAAGCACACACTCCTCCTTATCCTGGAGCAGTAAAACGGACAAGAAAGTAGTCTGCTTAAGTACATATTCCTTTGGTGGACAGTGAAGCTGCCCACTAACACTGAACGTTAATGCTAAGAACCTATAGTGAACTAATGGAGGCTCTGCAGATTTAAGGTAGTTCTTAATAAGGTTGAAGGTCCTGCTCCACTTAGCCCAGAAATAGGGGTGGACTGATTAAGTAAGAAACCAAGAGCAGGAAGAGAGGTGACAGAGGGCTCTCCTATGAATGTAAAGCTGGTGCTTGTGCACACGAGGCACGAGTTGGGACACTTACCCCACTGTTTGTTACGCTCACATAAAACCTGATCTGTATACTATGACCGTTTGAGAGTGTTCGCCATTCGTAGGAAGCTTTTTTTGCATTGCTGCACAGAGTTGTGAGGTGCTGGTTGCTGTCCAGTGAGACTTTGACAGGTGAACCCATCCCCAAAACCCTGCTGGATTCAAGTTTTAATCACTTCCCACACACGCAATACACACAAGGGTTCCCGATTTATACTTTTTGTTCTTCACAATGGCTATTTCAATGATTTTGTTTTACCCATTGGTTTTTAAAATGATTCGACAATATAAATTCTCACAGGTGTAAATTTTTTATAAATTTTCATTTTTCCCCTTTGTCAAAGTAAAATATAAGTGGTATTTTATTTTTCAATAATTTTTCTTTGGTTAATTCCCTTTTATTTTAAAAGTTACATTTTTACTATTAGTCTTTTATAACGAAAGGTTTAACTTTTCTCTTGATCGCCGATGGAACACTTTTTTTACTATTTATAGTTGCTGGTGATATTTTTCATTATTTTTGATTTCCCTTCATATGGAATGGGACATCTTTTTAATTATTAATGTTATTTGGAATTATTTGTCCTTTGCGTTTAACGATTTAGACCATCGATTTAGACCATCTATTCGGTTTGGTTTTTCTAATTTTTGATCACTTAATTTTTTTTACTCATACAGGATTGTGGAAATTGGGGTTCTTCATAAAATGCTTCTCCCCCCCCATGGAAAATGCGTGTATATATATATATATATATATATATATATATATATATATATATATATATATATATATATATATATATATATATATATATATTAATAAAAGTGGCAGATTCAACTGTGTAGATCTACTTAGGACAGAGTTACTGAGGATTTTTTTTTTGTTTGTCAATAACTTTGATGCTGCTTCACAAAGCCCCCCCCCCCCCCACCCCTCCCAAACAAATATATATAGATCCATCTCAGCTCCTTCCTTGAAAGATTCTGTGTGATCGGTCAAGTGGAACCTGGGAAAAAAGGTGAGACCAAAACAGAATTTCTCCATGCAATTTCCATAGGGATTTTTTAACAGAGCTGCAAGCTCAAATGGCTTAATGGAATTAACCCCTTCAGTGCCCATGACGAGCTGGACTCGTCATGGGCTGCGGTGGCGCTGTGCCCATGACGAGTCCAGCTCGTCATGAACTCCGCCCGCTAATACAAAGCGCGGCACTGGGCGGGGAAAGGGGCGGGCATGCAAGGGGTTAAACCAATTTTATCAGAAAGCTAGATGTTTACCCAGAAAGCATTCTTTTGTGATTTGATGTAAATCCATTCAGTCAAAATGTATGTATATGTATCTGGCCGGTTGGGTTCGCGGGAGTCCTGTGGGCACGCAACTTCAAACAGAGCGATACGATTGGCTGAGGTTTTTTTTTCCATGTCTCGCTCTTTGCTCAGTATAAAGCTCCTGTGAGTCCTACAGGAGCTCGTATACTGATTGAGTACACATGTCTGTAATAGGCCAGACAATCGTCATGTCCTGAAAAAGAAAAAAAAGAATAAGATGTTACGGAGCAGGGTAGAGTTACCCTGAACCCATGGAACCTTTGGGGGCACCTCCTCAAGCAAATTTTTGTTTTAAAGTTTTATTTTGTGGGGCATCGCGATCCCACAGGAGACCTGTGGGAGCCAGGGTAGCCCCCTGAACTCCCGCAGGAGTCCAGGAGGCCTCGCTGGTTACAGCTGCAATAGGAACAAAGACAAAAGCTGTATGTGTTCTTGCTGCAAGGATTGGACAGCCGAGATATGTTCTTTAACTTTTGTATTTGTAAGAAGAGATTGGTACCGTTTTTTTCTGAAAAGGACAACAGAGGCTCAGTCATATGTACCACAAGTAATGTTGCTTGCCCTGCTTTTATTTTCTTGTAGGGAAGGCAGCTCCCAATGTTAAAGGCCACTGTAAGATTTAGCAGGTCGCTTTGAACACCAGCACTGGGAGAGTGTGCAGGAGTAACTGAGGCCAGTGTAAACATCCCCTCCAAAGATCAAGTTCAGCAAACGCACTGGTGAAAAGACCCTCCTGCAGAAGATGGCTAGAACTGTGGGAATTATGCAGGGGAAAAGTGGTAGAGCTTAACAGGAAAAGGGTGTGGATGAGAACTGGCTTAAGGGCTACAGCTAACGCTTTTGGAACCGGGTTGGAGTCCCGGCGTTGGTTTAACACCCTGTGATCCTGGACAAGTCACTTAATCTCCCCACGCCTAAATCAAAATTAACATGCCTTTGTAAAATTTAAGTGTTGATGTTGTAAAGCGCTCCAATACCTTCCGGTTGAGTTCAGGCTATAGAAAAAGTAGTAAAGAGGAAACGACCACTACAACGCAGCAGTTTCCACGCATAACCTTAACCACGCATGATTACAACGCATGCGTAGTTAAGGCGTGTGTGGTAAAGGTTAAAATTAAAAAAGGGGGCTTGGGGGGGGGGGGGGGGGGTCTCCCACCTCCCCCCCCCAAAAAAAGTGGGGATGAAAAGAAAAGGGGGCTTGGGGAAAACGCACCTGATAAAGTAGCGAGGCAATTGGTGTTGTTAGAGGAAATGACACTTCCGTTTCCTCTTTACGATGTGCAACGTGAACTCAGGATATCATAAAGAGACGACAGACAGACGAGACGACGTGGAGAGGTAAGGGGAATTTTAGACTTTTAGAAGTCAGGGGTGCGTTTTTAGGGTTAAGGGCAGGGGAGGGGTATTTGTAAGAAGGGTTTAGGGGTGGGGGAATAACCTTTACCAAGAGTATGCTCTTACCATGCATGAATTTACAACGAAAATCGTTGTAAAAGTATGCGTGGTAAAGGAATATTCGTGGTAAAGGTTATGCGTGGGAATGGTATGCGCGTTGTAACTAGGGGTGGGCGGAATTTGCGAAATTCACTTTCGCAAATTATCGCGAGAATTTTAAAAATCTCCGCAAACAGACGGAAGTATCGCGAAGATGCAGAAGTTTTTTTCCCGCCCGTTCGCGGTATTTTCTGCGTGGTCGCGGCTCGCCAACTTACCCATGCGGTTGCTCGCGGGCGCGGCCATCTTGTTTTCACTTGTCTCGCCGAGCATGATCGCGAGAAGAAAGACGTGATCGCGCGACGAATGACGTTACTGCGGGCGCGAACTGTCGCGAGACAGCGCAAATGGCTACCAACAATCCAACATCTCGTGGAGAACGCGACCTGATCGGGTAAACTTGTCGGCGAACGCGGGGATTCAGGTAAGGTGATCGCACGCAAGAATGTATTATTTTACAGCGCGAGCAAGCAAGAAATTTCCAGTAAAATGCGGATTGCGGAAATTGACATTTTCGCGCTCTCTGCGGAACGTGAAAATGTCAAATGATCGCAATTTCCGCGAGCGGAACGGAATTTTAGCCCAGGCCTAGTTGTAACGCATGCATGGTAATGGCATGCGTTGCAACGGAATGCGTTGTAACATCATACAACCGTAGTAAACATTACCAGAAAATAGACTAAACAGAATAGTTTGCCCTGAAACGCAAGCTCTCTAGTTAGGTACTCATACCTGTATGTGACTTAGAAGTTACCTTCGGAAGCGAGCGCAACAAGTCACTCCAGCTCTAGGATAACAATAAAATACAACTATGATCTAATTTTGGGAACATGCCGACCCCTCAGCTCCTTAATCACGTGCTGCACTCCTACTGACAATGATTATTAGGCAGCCGTCGAGGCGTCCTGCACAGAGTTTGTATGCAGTACATGGCTCCTCCGGCCAGGCTGAAGTAAATGCGGTCTCTGGCTCTTTGTGTGCCACATTGTAGCTTCTTTAAGGCAGCTGAAAGTAGCATGCTTACCTGGGCTGGAGCTGCAGGGGTCCAGGATGAGGAAGAGCGCTCCGTAAAAGCCCAAAACCAGTACAACTTTTTGGAGGGAGGACTAGCTTCGGTGGGAGGGGACTTTAATTGATCATACTCTGGAGTCAGGGCTTCATCAGGTAGGGGGCAGGGTAGTGCAGGGAAGGTCAATAAAGCAGACCCTCCTGAAGCTCCATAAGGAAATGCGCGCTAGGAGCGTCTTGTGAGGTAAGGCGTTCCTGAGGTTTAACATGTGCTAGTGTAGCCTCGGGAGGAAAGAGGTTTACTTTAAAAAATATAACGTGGGGATGAGCACGCGTCGGCACCTCCCAACACCTAATAGGATTAATATGGGGCGAGTATACTCTGAGAAAAAGCTCCCAATCCCGGGGTTTAAGTGACAGAGTCCCTTGTAGCTTTACGTCTTATATAAGACGGTAAAAAATTAATAGGTGGCTCAAATGTTAGTTAGGGAACGGGAGTAAAACATTTCAAATAAAACTCACGTATGCCTTAGTTATTGAAGAAGTTGTTAAAAACTGGGAAGCAGGAAATTGGAGAAAAGTCCTTATAATGAGTTCTTGTATTCATCATTTGATTTGTAGCAATTTGTAGATGATGTTGAGACTTTTGAATCCAATTCAAAATCCCATCCTCGTTGCCAGTGTAGAATAGTTAAATCAAAGTAATGAAGAGTACAATATTATACTGGAAATGAAAGTTCAATCCAAGTAGAAAAGACCCATCCATCCAACAAGGCTCAGTAAAGCTAACTGACAGACTACCAACATTCCCTTTCACCAGGTTCCATCTCCATGGTGCTACCTAAGAAGAACAATTGTTACTTACCTGTAAACAGGTGGTTCTCCAGTATTGGTGTCTTTCATAGATTCACATGCTTGAATATTCCCCGTCGTCGGAGTGGGAGTCCCACGGTAAATAATATAGCAATATATACAGCCATAATATATATATATATATACATATACATAAGTAATCCTATAAAAACAGAGATATAAGTAAGTAATAACATCAAGAATGTCCCTATATGAAATTTCCATAGAGATACATGGAAAGAGAAAAAAGACATTCGTAGTCTATCTCTGTCATTATGTTAGTCCAAACTACGGCCAATCAGGCGCCAGCTCCTCTCTAGAACCTTCTCCTCAGAGCTTCTCACCTCAGATTTTCGTAGCACCAAAGTGAACTTAGAGTGTATGAGGAGAAGAGAGCCTCTGAAGGGAGGAGGGAGGGTCGCATGTGAATCTATGAAAGACACCAATACTGGAGAACCACCTGTTTACAGGTAAGTAACAATTGTTCTTCTCCAGTATTGGGGTGTCTTTCATAGATTCACATGCTTGAATATAGAATAGCTAGCAGTAACAATCATCATTGTTTCCATGATCACACAGCTTCGAAATTGTAATGACAATCAATCTTCTTATGCATATGACAGTACTGAATAACTGTAACAGTATAAATGCATGATATGTCAATTATAAATGGAAACAATATGGAGGCGGGAGGAAGAGGCTCACCTTATTTAAAAAGGTTGCGTAGCACTGCCTGTCCTACTGCAGCGTCCTCTTCGCTTAAAGTTGCCAAGCAGTAGTGCTTAGTAAACGTGTGTCTGGTCGACCACGTAGCTGCTCTGCAGATGTGTTGCAAAGGTACTCCAGCAAAAAAGGCAGTAGATGATGAGACTGCCCTAGTGGAGTGCGCTCTCACTGAAGACTGTAGGGGTTTGTTTGCCTTTTGGTGGCAGAAAACAATAGCTGCCGAAATCCAGCGTGCAATCGTCGGCTTAGTAACCGGACGTCCTTTATGACAACGTCCATATGCTATAAAAAGTTGATCGGATTTTCGAAACGAACTTGTCCTACTGATGTAGAATTTTAGGCATCGCTTCACGTCCAAAGAGTGCAATCTTTGCTCTGCAGGTGTCTGAGGATTGGCAAAGAAGGTCTTTAATATTACTGGTTCATTAATATGAAAATCAGTAGGCACCTTGGGTAGGAATGATGGATTGGTGCGTAACACTACAGCATCCGGTTTGAACTGCAGGAACGGAGGTTTGACGGTAAAAGCATGAATGTCACTGACACGACGTGAAGACGTTAATGCCAGAAGTAGTGCGACCTTCCAAGTTAGATATTTTAAGTCGGCCTTGTGAATGGGCTCGAACGGAGGTCTCATCAATTGCGCCAACACAACGTTAAGATGCCACAACGGAGGAGGGCGTCGAATTGGCGGGAATTTCCGAAACAAACCTTTAAAAAATTGACGGATTATGCTTGAGGAACAAAGGGAATTTGATCCATCCTGCCGGAAACGGGAAATTGCTGCTAGGAAAACCCGTAGGGTTGCAAAAGACAGTCCAGAATTAGCTAGGTGCAGGAAGAAAGGTAGTAATTGATGCGCCGTGGAGTGTATCGGGTGGACTCCGTTAGAAACGCACCAGTGGCAGAATCTTTTCCATTTGAACTTGTACGTCCTGATTGTAGAGGGTGCTCTTGCTTGGGCCAAAATATCCCTACAATCCTGCGGGATGTCTAGATGGGCGAACTCATGGTATTCAGGTTCCAGGCCGATAAGCTCAGTGAGGAGGGATTCGGATGGCAAATTCTCCCTTCGCTCATTGTGAGCAGATCTGTCCGATGTTGCAGGAGGATTGGTTGACATTGGGACATCAGGAGAAGTTCTGAGAACCACGCTTGTCGGGGCCAGCGTGGGGCTATTAGAATCAGGTGGCAAGGTTGTCTCTTCATCTTCCAAAGGACCCGAGGTATGAGGGGAATTGGAGGAAAGGCGTACGCAAATAGATTGCACCAGTTTATCAAAAGGGCATTCCCAAGCAACTCCTTGTGGGGATGCCAGCTTGCATAATTCCGGCATTTCCGGTTCTGCGGCGTAGCAAAAAGATCCAGTTGCGGACGACCCCATAGTTGGAATATCCTCTCTAGAGTGGGTTGGTGTAATTCCCACTCGTGGGTCGACGAGGAGGACCTGCTCAGGGAATCCGCTAGGACATTGGATACTCCTGGCAGGTGTACTGCTGTAATCATGATTTGATGAGTGAGAGACCAGTCCCAAATTCTTTGAGCTAACCTGGACAGACTTGGGGATTTTGTTCCGCCCTGTTTGTTCACATAGTGCATACAGGTTGTGTTGTCTGTCTGTATTAGCACGGATTCTCCTTGGATCAAGGGCAGAAAGGACTTTAGAGCGAGATAAATCGCCATCAACTCCAACCTGTTGATGTGCCAAGTTCTTTGGTGTGTTGACCATCTCCCTTTTACCGAGAGATCCTCCAAATGTGCGCCCCATCCCTCTAATGAGGCGTCTGTCGTGATTGTCCAGTCCAGCGGCACCAACAGAAAAGACGTGCCTTCTGTCAAGTTGGCTGGATTTGCCCACCATGCGAGTGCTGACCTCATTTGATCTGTGACACGTACCATGTCGTGGAAAGAGCCCGTTACTTGACGCCACTGAACATCCAATGCTTCCTGAATAGGACGTGTTCTCAGCCTGCAATGGGGAACTAAGGCAATGGAGGATGACGCCATCCCCAGAAATGATTTTAACAACCTCACAGAAACTGACTCTTTTGACTTGATCAAAGCGACCAGCCGTAGAATCTTTTGCAGACGCTCTTGGGAAAGAAACGCTCTTGCTGATACCGTTTCCAGAGTTGCTCCCAGAAAATCCCTTTGCTGAGCAGGATGAGGTTGGGATTTCGCTGCATTGATGGACAGACCTAATGAGCGAAACACGTTCTGGCATAGAAGTATGTGTTGTCTTAGGTGAGTGCTTGACTGAGATTTCAGGAGAAAGTCGTCCAGATATGGAAATATTTGCACTCCCTGAATTCGTAGAAACGCTATTACTGGAGCTAGTACCTTCGTGAACACACGAGGGGCCGAGCGCAGACCAAACGGTAACACTTTGAATTGGTAATCGTGTTGACCCACTCGAAAGCGCAGGAACTTGCGATGCCTTTGTAATATAGGAATATGAAAATAGGCATCCTGGAGATCTATAGTTGCCATGAAATCTTCCTGCGAGAGTAGACGCAAGATGTCTACTAGCGTCATCATACGAAAGGATTGGCTCTTTAGGTATTTGTTTAGTGCCCTTAGATCGAGGATGGGCCTCCACTCTCCGTTCTTCTTCGTGATCAGAAAGAATCGGGAATAAAAACCCTTTCCCCTTTGAGATACTGATACCAATTCTATAGCTCCCTTCTGCTTTAGAAGTCGAACTTGATGCAAAAGTTCTTTCATGTGAGCAGGTGGTGGTCCGGAGGGTGGTGTGGGAGGAGGGAATTTGGTGAACTCTAAGGCGTGTCCTTTTTTCACAATGTCCAAAACCCAACGGTCCCTTGTGATGGAGGACCATTGAGAAAAGAACAGAGAGATTCGACCTCCAACCCTGCATGTCCGGAAAGAGTCACTGTCTTTTAGATGCGTTTCCTCTGTATGAGGATTTCCCTCTATACGACTTGGAGGCCTGGTGTCGTGAAGACTGCTGTTGCTGGCCATTCGAATATCGGTTGGATCCTTGATTATAGGGTCTGTATTGATTACTACCCCTTCGAAAATTGGAGGAGGTGCCGCGTCCGCGTGCACCACGAAAATGTTGCCTTTGAAATTGTAGGTTTCCTAAGGATCTAGCTGTTTCAGTATCCTTCTTTATGGACTGGAGTGCCTCATCCACGTGACTTCCAAATAACGCCTCGCCGTCGTAAGCCATGTTAAGGATCATGGACTCTACCTCCTGTCGAAAGGATGTTGATCTTAACCATCCTTGCCTGCGCAGAACAGCCGCTCCGGCAAGCTGACGGAACCCCGTGCAGGCGATGTCTACTGCACAATCAATTATCTCCGCCGATGCTGCTTCTCCCTCTTGAAGCAACTTCATTGCTTCGGCCTTAGATGGCTCCGGCAACTCTTGCAGCACATCTGAAATATCAGCCCACACTTGTCGGTCATAGCGACCCAAAATGGCCAAGGCATTAGCTGCTCTAACCACAGTAGAGGCCATTGAAGAGAACTTGCGCCCTATGGCATCCATTCGACGTCCGTCACGATCCGGTGGTGCGGTGACAGTCGACGCCGGATTTTTTGCCTTACGTTGCGCTGCCTGCGTAACGACTGACTCAGGTTTAGCCTGTCCCGTGAGGCATGCTGGGGTTCCTATTGGTGCCTTATATTTCTTCTCTAATCTAGGCACCTGTGCCGGCAAGGTATTCGGTGTTTGCATCAACTTCTTGCCTTCTTCCCAAATAAATTCCACAATAGGAATAGCATGAGTCTGTTTAAAAGGTTGACTCTTAAAAACATACAGGAAACAATCTTCCTCTCTGCGCTCCGTTGTCAGTTTAAAACGTTGCGCCGCCCTCTCCATTAGTTGGTGAAAATTCGCTATGTCCACTGGAGGTGAATCCCCTGTTACTATCTGAGAGGGGGATGGAGTTTGTGCTTGGTAATTGTCCCACTCCGCCATATCATCGTCATCGTTATCCACATCCCCACTATCATCTGGGATTTCACCCTCTTCTGTTTCTTGAGGGACTTCCTGCGGAGGCTCATAGTGAGGCAACACTCTCTCTGGGACCTGTCTTGGTGGTGCAGACGGTAGCAGAGGTAAAGGATTTACATTTGGTATCGGTGGTATAGTTGTTGGAACCACAGGAGTTAACGGGACCTCAGAACGCTGTGGAGATAGAGGAAAGCGTTGATTGTAGTCGTCCAACATGCGTTGGAGATTAGTTATGAGCGACAATGGAAGAGTCGCCGTTGCATGTTTCACAGGCACTTGCTGTATGTAAACTGGGTCTTCACCCTCACTGCTGTCATCCTGGCATTTAATTATCAAGTCGGATGGGCTTTGCGCCGTTCCAAAGGACTCCGGTAAACCCTCGGACTCCTGATCAGAATCCGTAGCAAATAAAGGGGAGGGAGGCTGCGCATCCCCTACAGGAATAATCTCTTCCTGCCTATCGAGGCTAGAACCAGTTGGTAATGGTGTCAAAGGAACCTCAGTGAATGATGAAAGCGAGGCTGAAGTTGCATGAGGTAGCTGTTCCCTCCTTGATATCTTGTTCACCTTTATCTTAATGAAAGAACCTGCCGTCGAGTGCTGCATGGTATGCACTGTGGACGTCTTCAGCGAAGGCCTCGTCGACGGAGCTGTTGATAATGGAACGCTCGTCGACTGAATAAACGTCGGCGGAATCTGTGCCAACGAAATCGACGTCGACGGAGCCGCCGTCGACGGAGCTGTCGTCGACGGAGCCGTCGCGGCTTTAGTCGACGAAGCCACCGTCGACAAAGCCACCGTCGACGATCCCGTCGACGAGATCTTCTTCTTCGTCGACGAAGTGGACGCCGACGAGATCGATGACGCCTTCGTCGACGACACGGGTTGCGTCGACAGTACCTTTACCTTCTTCGTCGACGACGACGATGTAATGGGCAAAATAGAAGTCACCGCCCTTGAAGTACTGATGGTCACCGTCGACGAGGATAACGTCGACAGAACACTCGTCGACGACGAAGCAGCCGATGTCGTCGTCAGAGTCACCGTCGACGAGCCAGATACAGCAGATCTCGTAGTCGGCAGCATTGTCGACGAGGCGGACAGTCTTTTTCCTGAGGACTGGGAAGTAGACGCCTCTACAGCCTGAGAACTATGTCCCGAAGGCGACAAAACAGTAGGTGAGACTGCAGAAGTGGCAGCTGACAGTTTCTTTTTCTTGAGGAAAGGAGATGGTAACTCCTGCACACTACTGCCCTTAGAGGCTGTATGAGAACGGCCAGAAAGAAGACTTTCCATGTCAGACACTGGGTCATCTTTATCCTTCAGTCTCTGAAGCCATATTAAGAGACGGCCTTCTCTGTCCTTTAAAGTCTTTGTAGAAAAAGTTCTACAAAATTTACATTTTGCCACTTCATGATCTGGGTACAAACAGTAAATACACTTACTGTGTGGGTCCTTAGAAAATAAACGCAGCTTTCCACACGAAGAACATGGTCTAAACAAACATTTCTTACTTGAAGACATTCTGACTGACAAAAACTGAGCAGAGCTCAGGGAGACTCCCTGTCACACGACGTGCGGTAGAAAATCTGAGGTGAGAAGCTCTGAGGAGAAGGTTCTAGAGAGGCGCTGGCGCCTGATTGGCCGTAGTTTGGACTAACATAATGACAGAGATAGACTACGAATGTCTTTTTTCTCTTTCCATGTATCTCTATGGAAATTTCATATAGGGACATTCTTGATGTTATTACTTACTTATATCTCTGTTTTTATAGGATTACTTATGTATATGTCTATATATATATATATATATATATATATATATATATATATATATATATATATATATATATATATATATATATTATGGCTGTATATATTGCTATATTATTTACCGTGGGACTCCCACTCCGACGACGGGGAATATTCAAGCATGTGAATCTATGAAAGACACCCCAATACTGGAGAATACACACTAAGCAGAGGTAAAACCCACAATACCACATCCGCTTTCCTGGCCGGTGTTTTTGCTCTGGAGCACATGAGGCTGGAGGAGGAGGAGAAGCTGATGCTAGCGAGCAAGAGTGGAAAGTTGCAGATAGACTCTTGCCTCCTTCACGTACATTGGCAACAGGATGTGGGTGGGGTCTCGGCATCGGCTCTGCGCGTTGTTAATAAAAAATGAAACGTGAATGCGTGTGTTAAAAAACAACAAAAAAGTGCCACCAACGGAGAACGTTTGTTTTGGAGGCAAGACAAAGTGATAACCTGTGAGTTTCGCACAAATAAATAAAGTGCACATACTCTTCCTAACGTGTTTTAAAAAACAAACCAGAGCGACTAAAAGAAAACACCGGAGCAACTGGAATAATATTATTTTAAAATACACACCGCAACCTTTGAGCAGAGCAAGTTCCGGCGTCCCGCAAGTGCTGTGTGGGGCAGCAGGCCCTTTCTGAAAGTGCGCTCCTAATATAAAGAAGCGACCTCGATTGCTTGTGTCCCACAAATGCTGCATAGGGCGGTACTCTTTGTCAAAGTGAAAGCGTGCACAACGCGCTGCTAATACAAAGAAGCGGCCGCCATTGTCAGCATTCCGCGAGTGCTGTGTGGAGCGGCTGCCACTGTGAAAGCACTCATGGTGCGCTGCTAATACAAAGAAGTGGCCAAGTTTGCTTTTGAAGCAAATGATGTGGCGTTGCTTACATAGCTGCCAACCTTGTGCCTGGGAAAATCGGTTTGATTCTCGGCGTTGGCTCTACAAAAAACATTCCAATCCGAATAAATAACATTAAACTCCTAACAAATAAATTAAAACTGCCGTATCTGAAACAAAATGGTGTAGAGCACTTCAAAGTAAACAAGCAAATGCAAGTCTGTTAGGCAGGAAGCGGCCGCCATTGCTGAAGTCCCCCGAAACTGGTGTACATTAATTAAGTATATAATTCTCCAAACTGCTAATGAAAACTCCAGAGTCAGGACACATGTAAAAGGGCCAGTCTTCATGGGATGTAACAAGAAGACAGGGAGGCACTATGGAGGGATTAATAAGCCTATTAACAAATCAGAAGCCAACATATACAAAGGACAATGACGCAATCAAATGAAAAATATGGGCGGAGCTTCAACTCTATACCTGAATACAGCAGGTCTCGAAGAGACAGCACAAGCATTGCCTAGGCGAGACCTAAAAATGTGCTTTTGTACAATGAACGTTGTTTTATTTATTTTGGGAGGGCAAACCTGCGTGCTGCATCTGTTGTCACAGTGCAGATAAGCCTGCGAGTGACGTCCAAGTGTACAGACTGGACCTAACTTTATTAAGGACTTGCCTGTGAAAGTCCAGAGGGGAGGGGGTGCATTCTTTATGGGGAGGAACAGACGATGCTAGAAGGAGGGCCAGTCGTTTTATGTTGTGCATACTTTGGTGCATAAACACACTAACATCCCTGAAATTGAAAAAGACGCCGCTAAAGGAATCAAGTTATGGGCAGGAGTGAGTCATTCTTAGGGGCAAGATAATTCTAAATGCTACATGGTGAACAAAATTAAGTTCTGTTCCACAGCAGGTGAGGTGGGGAGGATTCGACTCCAATATGAAGGAAGGAACAACATTAGGAGGACAACTTAAAATGCATTTCTTTGTTAGGAATCATCAAATGCCACGTAAGAGTACAGAATACCATCATAAATGCAAACCAGCGGAAAGGGGTGTCACAAATCAGAGGGTCTTAAAATAAAATGCAAGTTTGAGGGGGAGCTAATGTTCAGGCAGGTGCAGCCTTGTGCTCCCTTGCACTGCCCAACACTCAGCTAGACACTAGCAACGGACACAAAGAAACTAAGTAGTGATGCTGCTGGACGAACTGTACTTCTGTCAGTAGCCCCCAGGCTTGAGATTAGGGCCAGCACATTGTGGGCAATCTTTATGAAATAAAGTGGTACCGTGGAGAAAATACAAAATAGTGGGAGCCTGCCCATAATGGCAAGAGAGAGTGCATAAGTAAAAACTGTAGCGGACAACCCTAAGACTCTGAATTTTTTATCTAGTGGAGCAAAGACTTCGGTTGGCAATTTGCCGCTAATTTGAAATTTCTATGGATTGCTGCGCCTTTCGCTTGACCCAGATAGAACATTCCAAATCTTCATATCGCAGACAGAAGTAATATTCAGTTTTGTGCTGGTGGTGTAGGTTTTTAGGTGGCCAAAACTGTAGAGTAAATCGCTCAGTATCTGACGTAGTAACTGCTACTGGATGCTATAATAACTAGTTTATTTCACATCCGAGCTGGATAAATGTGCTATGTTCTGCGCTAGGTGTACTGCTGGAATAACCTGTAGAGCATCACGGTAAGCTACAGAAAATCTATGAACTTGGATTCTGTGCAAGTGACATCACCTAGTTGCTCTTTCGTGCAATATATGCATTAGGCAGCCTGAAAGACAATAAGTAAGCAATGCATATACATGGTGAACCTGAGCCATGAGCATAGTGGGCCCTAGAGGTTTTTTAGCATCAGATATTTAGCAACCTCTGACATTTCCAATACCAAGGCAAGTAAGCCTTCTCTCAACTAGCAATTCTTAAATGTGTATAAAAATGTCAAATCTACGGATATGTAAATGGTCTTAACAATGGAATTAAAATAAACAGCGTGCTGATATTCCTAAAAGTTAGCCAAGCAGAGATCACTTTGATACATGAAACCTACCTAATTCATGAAGCAACAACTAAACTACAAACAGGTAAGTCTAAAACTGCTAATGGATCAAGTAAATCCTGCTTAGTTTTCTCTTCCAAAATAACACGCAGAGCATAAATGAAAACAAGCATTTGCATAGCCAATAGGTCTCGCATTTTGGACCTTATAACTGTGTAGCCATGCACAACATTTTTCTGAGTGCTGTGCAAAAACAACTTCTGCCTTACTTGAGAAAAGCGTACACAGGATAAATTAATTTAGAATGGGAATTGGTGGGTGTAAGGTTACAGAAATAGTACGGCAAAATTGATCATCCTGTCTCTGGCTTAAATAGGTCAACTAAAAAAAACAGCAATGCACTACAGAATGCCTAGACTACTGGTGCAAACTTCAGTGGTTAGTACCCAAGCACTGAAACAACTGTTAGTAAATGAGGCAAACAAAACACTACTCTCAACAGTGGTCATCTACCATCTCAAAACTGGTATGCTTTAAAGGAGTTAGCCGATACTTTGCAACATGTTTAGCAAGAAATTGTAGAGGGAAAGTTGACTCGCTTTTTCCGGTTGGCTGAGAGGGACACATATGTAATAAACATAGATCATACTCATCCTAAAAGCACATTTAATGCAGAGTACTGCAAAATACGTTGTTGGCGGCTAAGACTTCAATATACAGTCTCTCTGCCAAGGGTGTAAAAGCTAGGAGCGTCATTTTACGGTTTGAGAAACACTTCCAAATAGTCAGCTGGTCATAATACATCAGTCCTCTGCTGAACAGACATGAGATTAAAAAAACTACTCAGCAATTTAGCCTTATCTGCTTTTCAAAGTAAAAAAAGAAAACTGCCTTTTCAGCATTAGACCTGTCAGCTATACATGAAGCAAGGCTAAAAACAAGCCTATGACAAACATTTAAAAAAAAGATGTTACATGAATGTGAAGCAAATCTCAAACAATCTGTACATCACCTAGGACTGCGAGTGAAGCATTGTGTTTGCAAAAATACAAAACAAACACAAACATGGGCGCTTACAAAACATTGCAAGAACGCCGCAAAGTGAAACGAGAACACTTCTGTAAGCCACATGCTTTTCCTTGTAACACGTGCCCCTCACTGACATCCGATTCAGCGCTATTATCTGGCTACAACTGAATGCCTCAGTGGAAACGTCACCTGTTGTATTTCCACTTCCGTTGAACCCCACACATAAGATGGCCTCTGCCTATAACAAGAAGACCGCGAGAAAGACAGGATTGCGTACAAGTTGGCTCAATTGAAGTATTGACTACTAGTCCCAGAATGCAGAGAGGTTTCAAATGAAAGCACACAACTGGATACATTGTGTTTCTTCTGCATATGGCACTTTTGCTGGTTTAGTACTAAACAAAACAAAAGAACCTTATTACCCGACTGAAAGTTACTTTGTCAACCATAGTCAATGCTATGACTACGATAATTAATGAGGTAGCCCCTTTGCAACTAAAGAGAGCTCCCATTAAAGATTCCAAGCCTTGGTATAACACGCTGCTTAATGAGGACAGACGGGCCCTCGAACGCAACTGGAGATCAGTCCCTTCAGCTATCCACCTTAAACTTCTAAGGAAAAAGAGAAATGCTTACTACAAAAAGATTAAGCGCACTCAAGCGGATTTCTTCAGCCATCAACTAAACCAAGCAAAAAAACGCCCCAAAAAACTTTTCGAATTAATCAAAAATCAATCCAAGGATGCACCCAACGGCTTCAAGACCTAGCTCGCCCTCAACCTAACTGTGAAGAATTCTCTACTTTCTTTAATCTGAAGACTTGGACAACTGATAGAAATGATAATTGATAGTTAAGCAATATTTTCTATACATCACTCCTTGATTTGTTCTTTATACTGTTGCAAGCATTGAAGCTACTGTTGGAGGGGAGCAACGTCCCCATCCAACACCTAACTTGATATATTGTACAAGATAGTATAAAGACAAACCTTAGCTGCAGTAACTAACATAATAATAATAATTAAGAATTCTCAATTAAGAAAGATGGGAAGAGAGTTATAGGCTCACTTGACATGGAAAGCTTTGATGAAGGATAATGTGTGTTAAAAAAAAATAGGCAAATCAGCACAAAGTAAGGGCTAGATCCAGAATGAGGGTCCATGAAGAAAACACAAATGCCAAGATGATAGAGATAGAACTGAGAACCTTACTAACCAGAACTATAAATAAGAAAACAATTAAACAGGATATTCAAACTCAACTGAAAAAAGTGTCAGATGGTACAGGAGACCTACTCACCATACTCCTGAAAATGGAATAATGGACACTGAGCTTGCGAAATGGAGGCCAAAACTGAATAACCCATCTTCATAAACAAAATAAAGGACTGGTGAGTTTAGAACTTTATCCCCTGTAAACAAGATGAGATGATCAGAGGCGGCTCCACCGCCAAGGCGAAGGAGTGTCGCTCGACTGCTCAGAAGGAAAAATACAATGCTAACGTATCGTTATTATCATTTTATCTTTCCTATTGCAGTTAGTGACGGGGCGAGGCTGGCCAGAGGAAGGGAGGAGTGGTTTGCACTCCCCAAATGCGCATTAACTTTTTGGCAGGCACTCTTGTGCCGGCCAAACAGTTCATGTGCACTTTGCATGTTCCCCACGAGGCTGCATTACACAGCCTGGTGAAGAACATGCACAGGTTTCCCTGTCCTAGTCTGATCGGTGAACCACAGCGCTCAGACCAATCACAACGCTGCATTGCATTATTGTGATTGGCTCAGGGGTGCCTCTGTGCCCGGGTGCTTCCTGCTGCTGGCCGGTATTGCAGGAAAGAGGAAGACGAAGAGGACAGAGGAGAGGTGGCGGACAGCCATTCAAGCTAAGTTCATTTTCTTTTTATTTCACACCGCTCCCCTTCCCACCCCTGCCCTTGCCTCACTACCCGCTTCCGGTAGCAGCCGCTACTGAAGATCTTGGACAGAACTTTCTTAGAAGGCTTCTGGGTAAGCAAAATGAGATGCCTTTTCTGCTCTGCTTTCAGGAAATCTTGAAGCATTTCAAAGAAACTCTAAAAACCCATTGAAGAGGCCCAAGAAGTAGCCCAAGTGCTAAAATCACACAGGAACTGTCACCATCAAAAATATAATAAAAGCTTACCATTATCCAGTCCTGTAATTTTTTCTTACGAACTGAAAATGTATTGGTAAAATTGGGAGTCATCTTCCTCTGTACTTATCCAGAATGCCAAAGTTCAGGCAGTAACTGACCCCGCAGTGGGAGTCACAGAGCTTGCAGCAATTTAATCTACTCTAGAGTTGAAGTTAAAACTATATTGATTTGGTAAATCAGATCTGACATGAATTGGTTTCACACAAAGTACTCAAAGAACAAGCATTTGCAATGCAATAGGTCTCGAATTTGCAAAAGTTTGAGCTATTGGTATTGTTAATGAAAAACCTTTGATCTATGTATTGGTTTTGAAAACAGATAAATAAATCGCATTGTCATTTATAATGCCAATAGCTTAAAGTTTTGCATTGTAAATGACAATGCTCTTTATTCATGGTTAAAAAAAAAACCCAAATAAAATGCATTGTCATTTATAATAGCAATAGCTCAAACTTGTGTAAATGCGAGACCTATTGCATTGTAAATGCTTGTTTTGTGATAATGGGGTGCTCCTTGAAATGGAGGAGAGGGGTGTAATAATGGGGTACTCCGTGGAATGAATGAGAGAGGGGTGGGATAATGGGGTGCTCCTTGGAATGAATGAGAGAGGGGTGGTATAATGGGGTGCTCCTTGGAATGGGGGAGAAGGATGTGATAATGGAGTGATCCTTGGAGTGGAAGAGTGTGTGTGATAACATTGTTTGATCCTTGGAATGGAGGAGAGAGTTGTGATTACGGGGTACTCTCGATTGGAGGAGAGGGGTGTGAGTGATAATGGGGTGCTCCGGTGTGCTCGTTTAACCAGTGGAGATCGAGATGATCCCAGCAGAACTGAAAAGCTGAAGCACTGGCGCAGAAAAGCGGCTTAGAATTGAATTTGAGCACCCACGGGGGGGGCTCCTTGGTTGCTCCTGGCCCCCACTGTCCCCATCTCCCAGAGGACGACTCTACTCGCAGAGATGGTTTCACTGCGACTGGGGTTGTTAACATGCAGGCTGCCTGGCCATTGATTTGGGGAGACACCAAGGGGCACAGGATGTTTGAGAGGGCCCGAGTCACTCGGGAGATTGACTGGTGGTGGGAGGGCAGAGCCTTTGAGGTGGGGAGGGCAGGGTCTCTGGAGGGACAGTGGGTGTGGGGTAGGTGGGGGGGGGGGGGGGGGGGGGGGTAATAGAGCAGAACCACCGGGGCAAAAAAGGCAGTATCTATGGAGTCACAAGGGCAAAGTTACTAGGTGCGGTCTTTGGAGGTAGGGAGTCGAATCACAGAGGGAAGAAGGGCAGAGTTACTGGAGGGACGAAGGAGCAGTAGGGCTGGTTATTGTGGGCACTAGAGCAGAACCACCGGGGCTAGGAGAGCTAGGTCACCGAAGGCATGAGGGAGCAATAACTAGGGCCAATGACTGGGGGCAATAGTGCAGAACCATCTAGGCAAGAAGGTGAGTCATACGAGTAGTTAGTAGGACCCGGCGTCTCTGAATAACATGCACACGCAAGCCAGGTGACACTCAATGACACGTGTTACTTACCCTGTAGAACATCAAGGCTCACACTAGGGGTATGCCACTGTGCGATAGGTGCATAAGGTACCGTGGTTAGCCACTAACAGACCCTGCTGAATCACGAGCACTGAATTTGGCAGTCCAATACCACCCCCGACGGACAACTAGCACGAGCCTCCTTAGAGCCCCGTCACTACGGAAACACTTACCGTCCTCTTAGTGGTCCCAAGATGGACTGGGGAAAAGCTCAGCAGGGGACCTAAGCACTTGCACGCAGGTGTCACCCTGCTGTAACAGTGCGAGCCCAGTGCTCAAAGGGGCGGGAAGGAGCAGGGTGCAAGAAACAACAAAGTCTGGCGTAAATAAATCCGGGTGGCTTTCCGAGCTGGACTGCGCCGCAGAAGCTAGTTATAGTCTGACCTCCATGGTGAAGTTTGAAGTGCTTGCGTTCATCCAGCAATACATAGATTGTATGGACGTAACATCTGTGTTGTGCCAATGGATGGCTCTGTGACAAGTACAGGTAAAGTCTCAAAATGCCTGATGGGGGAGCCTAATTACTGCCGAAAAAAGAGGGAAGAGTAGCGAGCAAATTCTTTACCGAGGCACCTCAACAAATGAACATGCGGGAAATGCTACGCCAGCCAATTTGACCTTGTAAATACACCGCGGGCCAATGAGCCTTTGAGCTACTAACCAATCCTGAAGTTTGCGTACACTCACCAATCGAAAACATATGCGTTCCTGGCCAGCGGGGGTGAAGGCAAACAAAGTGCTCTCGCGTGTCCCGGGCCGGCGGCGGTGATGATCGGGGGTACACTGCGCCTTCAAGCTTCCAAGCCGGCAGGGATATCAGCTCACCACGACCCTCTGGTCACGGGTCGGCGGCACCCAGCGCCTCTGTTCACAATGTGCAGGCGCTTTGGCTGGCAGCTTGATCCAGCGCTGTGGAAGCGCAGACACACAGGTCTTCTGATTTGTATTGTGGAGTGTCGACGCATGTTTATTTTTTGCACCACGCTTTTACGCGATGCAAAAAATAAACACGCGCTGCCATTGCAAAAGCCCCTGTCTCGGCTGCGCACATCGTCCTGTAATGAAAAAAGTGCCTACACCAAATAAGCAAAGAGAGCTTGGGAAGGGGCGCGAGCCGCACTAAGACCCGAAGACTGAACATCGCTGCCGTGCGCTCCTGCAGCATGCACCAGTAGGCTCTCTGATTGGTTGACAAGGTCCACCAATCACAGTGCTTATTTGCTAGTTGCCAACCAATAAGAGCCGACTGGCGCGTGCAAGGCAGCTTGACGAAGCTTGTGATAAGAAACTGTCACGACAGCTGTAATGCAGGCGACAGAGTCCTTGGGGGCCGACCAAAAAGGCGAAAGAACGGCAACCGAAAACCCTCCTTTTCAATGGTAAGCCAACATTTAACAAACGCTGACACTACCCAATGAAAATTAGGGGCGGGGCTTCGAGTCCCCTTCTTGAAACTGACTTGATGACTTTAGCTCTCGCAGGTGAGAAGCGCATGCGTGCTCCAACGCCAGGCAAGACCTAAAAAGGGATTACACTGTACAAACAGCAGAAGGAGAAAACAACAGTGAAGGCTCGCGAGATTCTGCTGAGTAGGCAGCGCTCCACATGGAGAAAATAGAAACACAGCCTAACGAAAATAAAATGGAAATAATAACGTTTGATAACACCTGGGTAAAGTGTGTACAGGGAGATACTAAAGAGCAGCTAGAAAATACATTTAGCAGACTAAGAAAAGGAAATATAATAAGATAGTTGATATCTTCTCTGGTAAACGTATCAATTGGAGGAAAGGACAATTAATAAAACAAAGAAGAAAAAGATCAGTAGAATAACCAGAAAAGGGCCACAAACACTCGGGTTTGAAGAATAAGATCCTATTATAGACCAGCAAAAATAGGGGTGTCTAACCCCACTAACAGTATTCTCGACTAAGTGCTAGTAAACTCTAGAACAAGGTGAATAGATCTAACAAAACAGGAACAGGCAGGAAGTCACATAAGTGCTGATGTGTCCTCTATAGAGAGAGTTATAAATTACCAAAATAATCATACTAAGGCTTCGAATTGGTGGGGATGAGAATTTACATGACCTAAAAGTATATGACAGGCCAACTCCCACCTAGGGAGAAAGTCTGAAGAACTTCAAATTTTACAGACAGATGTGCGAGAGAAGATATCTAGGTTATTTTGAATGATTATGTCCTATATTTTTACATGAAGATTGGGGTCAAATTCATGAGGGAGCATAACAGCAGCAGTATTACGCATGCGCTTAAGCTGAAAATATATGAAATTCTGTGGCTCTTCTATATATTATGCTAATGTTCTGTGAAAATTGGTCTCTCTCAACTTTGAGGTAACATGGAACAAATTGCCTTTCCCAGTCAAATGCAAACCAACCGGCCTTACTGAAGCTGGGGATAAACAGTGCATAACGACTAACAGCTGTGGCTAGTAGTATCTTAATCACTTACTATGAATGCAAGGAATAAGGTGACCATGGACCCCATCTGGATTGTATGCATTCTATACATTTCTTTTTTTTTGTTTTAAAGATTTTTGAAATATGAATTGGGGATTCTAGAAATTGATTCAGCTACTAGCAAACATGATTAAGGCCATGTGGAAAATTAAAGGTTAAATGTCCACAAATATTTAGTGATAAAGTCGAAACTGATGACATATTCAGTTTTTTTTTTTTAATATATCTGACTGATTGCATTTTAGGAGCTAAAAATGTATAACCATTGCTAAGAGACTTAAAAGTAAGAATTGATTAAAAAAAAGAGTTCTAACAATAAATGGTACGACAAAACATCATGGGGTTATTCAAATAATAAGTGGAATGGAATCCTTAACGGACCTCCTGCGGGACTTCGGAAACATGCAAGAATCCTTCCAAATCTTGCGTAATTTGTAAATAGAGACAGAGTTTCATAGTCCTCATTGAAGAGAAATGTTTATAATCTGGAAATTTTATTGAGAATTTAAAAGAATATTGAAACAACCCAACCTGTGTTTTGCGATCTCTACAATAAATTGTCGCTTCTTCAGGGCATATAAAAAAAATACCTTTAATACAATTTGTGTTCATATTTATAAAAGTAAGGGACATCAATGTAAAAAGAATGAACCAAAAACAATTATATGGATCAAGAAGTTGGAAAGAGAATAAAGAGAAACGAAGAAATCAAATCAAAAAGAAAAATGACAAACATTACAACCAAGAGCACAAATAGACGAAAAACATCAAAACAATTAAGAGCTAAAAAATGTTTCATTGGGATTCACTAGGTTTGGGGTACCATTGGGCGCCTCAGAGAGTCAAAATAACCATCAGGAATGATATCAGAATATCGGAGTTTTATAAGTGACTGCCACAGAGTTTAGTATCACAGTCACAGTGTAAGTATCATTAAATAAATGCAAGGAACACATATTCTGAAGTAAATTCAAGCAAGATTAACCAGTCGTGAGGCGGTGACCAAGATGAAAAGGATAGTGAGAAGCAAAGTTATTCATAAATGGAATGATTCAATTTTATTAGGATTGTTGGTTATATAAATTACATAGGACGAAAAAATATGATATTTTAATCCAGAAATTAATTAACTAGGGAAATCCAACATTTGTAAAGAACAATTTATATATAACATATCCATTGTTATTTGGCAAATTCTAGATCCTGATTTTTTCCTTTGGCCTAGGCCTCTCAGGATGGCCAAAGCATGCCAAACCCAGGAAAAACATTTGAGACAATCTCTCAGTATCACCCGGTCAGTATATACAAGACTCAGTTTGCCACAATGTAGGAAAATCCGCTTTTGGCATGGTTCCCCTTATTGTTCTTGGTTAGTTACTTCTGGTATTTTGAGATTGTACATTGATAAATTACTAACCGGATCCTTAGTGTGTGTATCTCCCTTAAATATTGAGATAAATGTAAGCATCAAAATGTGAGGTACTTGTAATTTCATGTAAAAGCAATGTTTTTAGTTTCTCAGCCGCACAGCCTCTCTCTTTTTTGCGTGAGGGGCTGGGGAAGAACTGGGCCAGATTTCTTTTGCCTGCAGCCTCAGGGTGGAAGAAGGGATCGTGATCGGCATCACATCCATAGTAGGCACCAAGATGAGAAAGTAAAAGGGGGTGAGGCCCACTGCTACAATGACGCTTCAAAGGACGAGAGAGGCTGGGAGGGCAGAATAGAGAGAAATATGTTTTAGACCTGCTTTTTCAAGGGAGCCGAGAATCTTGGGTCACAAAACCAGTTTAGTGATATCAGCATTGTTTTTCCATTGAAGGAAATAAATGTAAATGGGCTTCTAGAAGTGCAAACCATGTTTTTATATTAACAGCTGTGGCATTTTTAAAGCTTCGAATTGAGAGTTTTAGACATGACAACTCTGTAGTAGTGAACTAGGGAGCATCTGGGAAGCAGGATGAGAGGAGAGACTCCCCTGATTGGGTATGAGATTAAAGCTTTGGATTTATCTGGGCATACTACACGTGGTTAAGCCTTCAGTTTGTTGCATGCAGCTCAAGACCTGGACACAGACCACCAACCAGAAGTGTCACTAGGCAGGGCTTCTTGAAAGTAAATACATGGACGACATGGCTTTGGGCCACCTTAATCTTAGGCAACCTCATATCGTAAGTCAAAGTAGCCTGTCAAGGTTATCAAACAGGGGGGGGGGGGGGGGAACAAGTCGTCACTTCAGAATAACTGTAGCGTTTTTACTAAAGCTGAGACTTTTTTTAAAAAAGGTACACACCATATCTTCCGCTGTGGCCTCAAATGTTAAAGCCCTTATAGTGGGAAAGTGTTATATTCTGGTTGTGGGCACTTTAAATGTTAGGTTCCAACCATCATTCTAGTGTTGCTAGGTTCTTGTTATAATTGTGTTTGCAGACTGTGAGTTATCCTCTAACTGCAGCGGGAGCACCAACGCAATCTCTGTGCTCAAAATAAAGTATCTTTGGATATATATTCTACTCTCTTGAATATCCTTATATCGATTACAACAAATGGCGACGATCTGCTAGCAACTTGAAAGGGAGTCAAAGAGAGCGCAGAGGGATTATTAATCCTGTTTATTAATCCTGTTGGTTAAGAATTCATTGTATTCAAGAATCGACTTGAAGGGATTTTAAATAAGAAGAAACTTTCTCTACAAGAACCTATACGACAAAGAAAAGGATACAAAGTAAGAAAGAAACTTTGGTTATTGATTTACGAATATGTTTTGATGTGTACACGTTTCCGTTGGTAGACTTAAAATTCATGATTTCGAATTAACTATTTAATGAATATACATCGAACAACTCCTTGAAAGTATTGACAACTATCTAATTGACGAGGGATACTTGCGGAGAAATTATTTTCCTTACTAAATTGGATTATAATTGAGTGTGGTTTCCCCAAAAACAAGTTGGAGTTGGGACTTCAGAAACATATGTGGAACGTGAAAGTGCTAACTAGTTGTTGAGGGATATATGCGCGGAACAATTATTATCCTTGCAGTTGGATCGTAATTGAGCGCAGTTCCCTTAGAAACAACTTACAATTGAAATTGTAGAAATATATGCGGAACGATTGTACAAAGGTTGATTAAACTGTGCATCGAGTGTATGTTTCCATCTCCGTTTTACTTCGAGACATATTCGAAATGGAAATAAAAATCACCAAATAAGAAGCGACGTCCGTTACCGTTCAAACAACCACAAGGCATCAGATTCTCCGTTCTCGTGGCCGTTATGTGATGAAATCGCATTCATACCCGCACTGCTGAATCCTGCGTCGCCTCTGAATTCCATGCTAAATGAGAGCGAACTGACATCAGCAGGATACTTACGTACCGACTACTAGGAGCGGATTAACGTAATTGACGCACAGACGCGCAAATTAACTTGTCAGCCATTTTTTTTTTTACCATTATTATTTTCGTTACGTGTTACTAAGGCAACCTCAAGCTAGCAAACCAACGAATTCACATTTGGACATTACATCTACAACGATCAAGAATATACCACAGAAACGGAATAGCTCATCGACTCGAGGAAGTGTAAACAGTGAGGAAAAGACATTATGGGCCATATGTATCAAGCAATTTTGCTTAGTGGGATGTATGAGGCAAATCTGCGGGGAAAATAAGGAATCGCAAATAAGAATGTGCAATGTGAAGCACATACATGCCCTTAGGGCATGTATGTGTGCCACATGTGCACCCATGCTTATTTCAGGGATGCAACAGGGTGTCCTTTTGACACCCTTGCACCCTTGAAATTGCATTCTCAATTTGCGATTCGCTAATTGCTAATCGCAAATTGAGAATGTCTTCCCATTCAATTCCTATGGGCCTCTAGGCCCATAGGAATGAATGGGGAGGTATCCCTTAATTGCGAATCGCAATTTGAGATTCGCAATTAAGGAATATGTAGGATTCGCAAGATTTATTGCAAATCCTACATACATAGCATTTTGAGATTCTCAAATAGCGATTCGCAAAAAAATCGCTATTTGAAAATCGCAAATGAGGATTTTGATACATACGGCCCTATATGTATTAAATGTGAGCCAAAAAAAAAAAAGAAATGTCATAACCTAGGAGAAGCGAGTATTGGGAAAGAATAGCTCTTTGTTCTTATTGAGGTATACATTGAGTTATATAATTGTAGAAAATATAATTTACCTTTGTTTGTTTCTTTAGCAACACTGTACACTTTCCCATAAATTATATATTTACATAGCTCGTAATGGAAACGGCTACTGTAATCCCACCACCTTTATTTTTGCAACAACCAGGTGATCCCCCCCCCCCCCACCCCCACCTATCGAATGGATTGAGATATTTGAAAATTACATAGAGGCATTAGACGGTAAGGATTACAGTGCTTCAAGGAAACAAGCGTTATTATTAAGTACATTGGGGAAAGACGGTCAACATGCCTTCAAGTTCTTGCCTGTGGGGGTTGACTCTGAAGGGAGAGGGATTTCTAATGTGTACATGGAGGCTAAAGCTAGGTTAATGAAACAATATGCCAAAGAGGTAAACATAGTAATGTTTAGGTATACATATTACACTCAACCTCAAAAACAAGATGAGACTAATGAGACTATTGATCAATTTGTAACACGCCTACGTGAATTATCTCTCAATTGCCAATTTGGTGCAATGAGGGAGTAAATGATTAGAGATCAATTTATTGTACAGTGTCGCAACAAGAAAATGCAGGAGATGTTATGGGCGGCAAAGAACCCTACATTGTCAAATGCCATTGATATTGCAAAAGTAGTAGAACAATCAGAACTTTGCATGAAAGAAATGGAAAAGAAAGAAAGCACCACTGCAGTAACTTGTGTTAGTCAAGATGATGTTGCTGTAGTGAATTCCAATAAGAATTCTAAAACACTTGGAAAAGAAGCTTTCCTACAAAAAGAAGTGGTAGTAATCACATAAACTACAAAGTTTCTGAAGGAATGTGTACTAGATGTGGTAGTACATACCATACTGCAGATTATAAGAAGTGTTATGCTATTGACAAAGAGTGCAAAAAGTGTGGTTGTAAAGGCCATTTTTATAGGATGTGCAAAACTTTCAAACCCAAAATAGCTGTAGTACAAGGTGATGTGAGAAATACATCATATGTGATGGAAGGTTTGAACAAAATTGTGTGTGAATGAGGAAAATAATTTGAATCCTTTAGGGAGGAGAATGAGACCCAAAGCAATGTTTTCAATACATGGGAAAGAGATTGAGTTCATGGTCAACTCTGGTTCGTTTTGGATGATTATCCCACAAGAAATGTTCAACCAAAACTGGCCCAATGTTGAATTACTTCCAAAAGACATTAACCCTAGTGGATATTAGGGCGAAAATATTGATATCATAGGATATATGGTAGAGGATATCACTTTCCATGACAGATGTGTTAAAGGCAAAGTGTATGTAGCTCATACTGGACCACCTATATTAGGATGGGCACACCAATACGACCTACATATAATTATAAATCCTAGGGCAACCCACCAAGTGATGGTAGTGGATGAAGTCACTACAGATACCATTGTTCAGAGTATGGACAACTTGTTTTCGGAGGAAATAGGGGAACTCAAAGGGTATGTCCACAAAATCGTTCTTAAACCTGATGCTATTCCCATGCAGCATAAAGTACGGAAAGTTCCATAATTGCAAGGCAAGAAGCCAAACGCATGCTCAGTGAAATGGTGGAACAGGGAATCATAGAAAAAATCGAAACATCAAGTTGGATTTCGCCCGTGGTTGTCACGAGCAAACCTGATGGCAGTTACAGGTTCTGTGTGGACTTGCGCACTTTAAACCAGAACATCGTAGTGACAATTACCCATTACCGAATACAATTGAACTGATATTATCCTTGAAGGGAGGAAAATACTTCTCTAAATTAGATTTACGCAGTGCGTATCATCAAATTAAATTACACTCTGACTCAAAACCATGAACGGAATTCATTACAACAGAAGGTATATTTCAATTCACTAGAATGCCGTTTGGTTTGGCATCCGCTGCTGGAGTTTTTCAAAGAATGATGGGGTCAGTTCTGAAGAACACGAAGAATGTTGTATACTTCCAGATGACGTGTTAGTGTTTGGTGACACAAAAGAACATCATGACTTAGTCTTAAAGGATGTTTTAAGTAAGATGGATAACGCTGGTTCAACTCTTAGAAAAGAGAAATGCAAGTTTGCGGTTGAAGAAGTGGAATACTTAGGTTACACTTTGTCTAGTGAGGGCATCGAACCAAAACGTGACCTACTTGAAGCCATAAAAAAAGCCCCAGCACCTACAGATAAGGATCAACTTAGGTCGTTTTTAGGTCTCATAGAGTACTATGCAAAATTTGTACACAATTTTGCGGAGAAAACAGAGAAGATTAAAATGCTTCTCAGAAAAGGGTACAAATTTGTGTGGGATAGCGAACAGGATGAATTCGATAGAATTAAGATAAATCTGTGAGGCCAGAATTGTAACCCCATTTGACACAAAGTTAAAATCGATTCTGACAGTAGATGCCAGTGCAGTTGGGATAGGAGCTGTACTGGCACAAATACATCAATCTGGGGTTAAAACAGTAGCGTTTGCCTCAAGATCACTTACCAGTTCTGAAAGAAATTACTCAGTGATAGAGAGGGAAGCCCTTGCTGCTGCATGGGGAGCGGATTATTTTAGGATGCATTTATGGGGTTTCAAATTCATTTTACAAACAGATCATAAGCCCCTTATCAAGATTCTATCTCCGGGTGGTGCAGGTAAAGGATCAGCAAGGTTAAGCAGGTTGGCTGCTCGTCTACAGGAGTATCTCTACAAAATAGAATATATTGCTGGATGGAAGAACACTGTAGCTGATGGATTGTCCAGATTGCCGTTACCATGGGACATGGTAGATCAGGTAGGTGTTGAGTCTTTTCAGTGTGAGGGTGCTGTAGCTACTGTCGATGAACTTGTTGAACTTTGTACCGGTGCTGTAGACAAGAACCGATGGAAGGATAGTATGTTGAAGGATGAGGTCATGCAGGCTATAAAGGATGTAATCATCAACGGTGGTAGGAGAGAGAGCACCATTCCAATTGCTGTAAGACCTTTTTAGGTCTCGGCTGCGAAAGGCTGCGCTTGCGCAGTCTCGCTCCGAGATTTAATGAGTTGGAGTGACTTTGAGAAGAGGGGCTTGCACCCGCCCCTCTTCTATCCTGTTCTCCATTGGCTGGCCTCTTAAATGCTGGCCAGCCACTGGAGAAGAGGTCCAGTCACTCCGTTGAAGCCCCGTCTTTTTCGGATCGGGGGGCGTGTTTTTTCGTTGCTTTTCGCAGGGCGTGTTTTTCTCTCCTCCAGCCAATGGCAAGAGGAGAGAAAAAGAAACACGCCCCCGAATCCGAAACCGAGGCTGCGTTTCTCCGAGGCATTTCTGCTTGGCCTCGGAGAAAGGCGGTGGTGTCCCGGCGTCCGTCTAGAACCCTCCCTCGGCCCCCACCTTCCGTCTTTCTCGCCTTGCCTTCCATGTCTGCATCTTCTCACCCTCCCACCACCTCCGGGTGCCTCTCCACTCGGGTTCACTCTGCAGCCTCTCTCCCGGAAGAGCCCTTCCTTTCCTTCAGCGGCGCTGTGCAAGATGGCGGTCCAAATTTCCAAGAAGAGGAAGGTGAGCCGTGTTTAATGTTGAAACGGTAACTTCTGGTTGAAGAATGCCCTCTAATAACACTGGGACAGTGTTCCCCTGATTTGGCAGATCGCTGTGGCCCTGCAGTTGTTCTTTTATCATGTTTTGATAGCTAAGGATGGCGTCGGATTGCGGCTGGTGGCGGTGTTTTGCTCCCCGCCTTAGACATCGCCTGTGTCAGTACAACCTGCTGAGCGTGGTTTGCATGACTGTCTGCGGGAGGGTGTGGATGCCTCGCTACTATAATTCACGGTAACCACATGGCGTTGACTAGACGCTGCCCTACAACGTATTCCTTTTTTCGTGGAAAGTGCAATAGTGTCTTAAGTTGGAAAGTTTGTACTAATAGCGTATTAGACCGTCATTTTATGTTTTTTCTGATTACCGTTTTCACTATAAACTACACCCTTTCAGAGTTGGTTGCCTGTTATTACTATATTCAGGTAAAGTTGCCGTATTAAGCGCGGTTTCGTAAAATAACTTTGTTCTCGCAAAGCAGCCTTATTGTATAGTACAATCATAACTACCCCCAACTCACTTGCTATTACGTGCAAGAACAGGAGATCAAAAATGCTGTGCTAATTTTGAAATAGCAAACTCCCCGATTTCCTTTCAGCTACAGATTTCGGGCAGTTGCACAGGTATGAGTTGCCATATGTAGTAACTGTTCCTTAACCACAAGCAACATCTTTTCAGTAGGCCAATATGTTCACTGTTATGCTGTAGGTGTATGAATCTTGTGATGAGCTCACTCCACTGCAAAGTAACTTGCCTGGAGCCTAAAGTAGCTGAGAAGAAACGCATTTATAGGGGCCTCCAAAGAGTCCGTCTGAAGGCCATTGTAAGTTACCTATGCACGTTTTAAACGCTTCCTGTCTTCTACCGGTTCTTTCCGAACGTTAAAAATGGAAAATCACTTCTATTCCGATAAGTGTAGTAGATGCTTGTTTGATGTCCCTTGATTGAGGCTCCCTGTGTAAAACACAATAGTGGGCACTTGTGTAAGTGCGGGTTTTTTTTTTTCACAGTACTTTCATGATCCCTGTATAGTTTGATCTGGTGCTTAGCCAACACAGAAATTGCAGTGGGGGGAAAAAAGGTTGTTGCGGGGAGATTAGTGATTTGCGTATGTTTAGTGCTACGGGTCTCAGTCTTTAACAGAAAGTACTGTGACTAAGGTATTTGAAACTTGCATTGCATACAGTATATTAGGCTGGTACAAAATGCGGAAAATTTTAGATAACACGTGCTTACAAAATGTAGATTTTAGTGATACTCATTCTGTAAGGAGTGCCATTATTTTTAAACAGATTAGGAAGCTTCAAGCGATTCCCTCAACTAATTCTAATACCTGCTTCCAAGCACCCTTTTCGAGATTGACCAGTTGCGCGCACTTTTTTTTTCTGAAGCATGTCGGCTCAATGGCATGAAGGCATGTTGTCACTTCAACTTCTGGTCCCTTGCAGCATGTTTGACTCGTCCCTGTAGTGGGGATTGCAGAGGTTTGGCTCCGTCAGTTATTTTTTTGCCATCAATGGGGCTATCCATAGTTGGTCCAATGTATCTAATTTTGTTGCAGAAAATCAGAAGTTTGAAGGATGTTTAGAGAAGCTATATTGTGGTGGATCCCTTTTATTCTATTTTGACTGGATTGTTTTGAAATCTGTGTGTAGGAAATGTTAGAATTGTGTGATTCAAGCTAGTGCAGAATGCAAACGGTCTCGGCATTGTTAAAGTTAGAGCTATTGGCATTGCTCATGACAATGCCGTTTCTTTAAATGTTTTAAAAACAAAAACATAAACAAAAATAATGTCATGAGCAATGCCAATAGCTCTAACTTTACCAATGCCGAGACCATTGCATTGTAAATGCTTGTTTGAAGATTTTGGATGAGTTATCCATATTTAATAAAGAAGGAGATATCATTATGAAGGAAGATAAATGTATTCCTCCTCAAGACTTAAGATTCTTACTATTCAAATTGGCTCATTAAGGACACATGGGTCAAACCCTAACAAAGAAGAGGTTAAGAGAACACTTTTTGTGGCCTGCCATGGATCAACAGGTATCTGATTAAGTTGAGAGATGTGTAGAATGCAAGGAGCGCAAAAAAAGATTAAAAGGTTGGTAATCAATTGGAGTTAGGAAAAATTGAGGACCCAGCCATGCCTTGGCATACTGTCTGCTTGGATTTTATAGGTCCGTTTATGAGTTTGGGTGTTGATTTGAAATTTGGGGTAGTCAAGATTGAGGTCATGTCCAATGGCTAATCGTAAAGTTTGTAAAAGAAATTACTACCAAAAGTACTATTGAAGTTTTATCTGAGATATTTAGAGAAGAGGGATTTCCTGTTAAATTAATCACTGACAATGGTACCCAGTTAATCTCAACTGAAATGACTACTTATTTAAAATCTTGTGGAATTGTACATAGTCGAACATCACTTTACAACCCACAGGGAAATGGTGTTGTGGAAAGGGCGAATCGCATGGTAAAAGGAGTTATGCAAATGGCTGTTGTCAATAGATGTAATGTAAAGTCTATGGTGAATGATTTGGTGTGGGCCTACCGCACCAGAGTGAATAATGTGTCTGGAAAAATTCCATTTGTTGTTATGTGAGGACGCCCTGCCAGTACCAAATTAATTCCAGCATGGATGAAAGAGTGTATAGGTTTAGCAAATATAAAACATGATATAGTGAAAAAAGAAAGGGGTTCTTCACGTGAAGCAAACGTAAAATTATGTGAGGCAAGCATAAAACCCAATGATCTTGTTAAAGTCAAACCTGGACGTGTTTGCGCTGGTTTTACTATATTTCGAGGTCCATACAGGGTAAGAAGTGTACATCCAAAACATGTGACATTGTACAGTGCAGAAAATTGGAATCTAAGGAGAGTTGCCCTATGCAAGAAAAATAATGGTCATGAAATGAATGATGCAAACGAAGGAAACAGTACCTTCAATCCTTATCTCCTTATTAGTGATGAGGAGGCATGTGGTACTTCACCCACGATTGTTAGTGAGGATCGGGTGATTCTACCACCATCAGATCTTTGCCTCCCAGAGCAAGGTGTCAGCCTAGGTATCTCCAAAATTATGTGTGTGGTGATAGATAATTAACATATACATCATACACCCTAGAGTGTTATATGTGAATTAGACTTGTTCAGTTATAGAGTAGAGTACAAGTTTGTTTTGTTTAATTGCATGTTTTAATTTACTTACATTTCACAGAAAAATTGTTATTCGATATATATTGTACTTAAAACTGTGAAGGGAAGAGGATATGTTATATTCTGGTTGTGGGCACTTTAAATGTTAGGTTCCAACCATCATTCTAGCGTTGCTAAGTTCTTGTTAAGATTGTGTTTCCAGACTGAGTTATCCTCTAACTGCAGCGGGAGCACCAACGCAATCTCTGCGCTCAAAATAAAGCATCTTTGAATATATATTCTACTCTCTTGAATATCCTTATATCTATTACAACAAAAAGCATGCAGAGTATATAGTCTAACAACAGTACTACTGAGAGGGCGTCGTGGGAGCTGGGATAATGAGAACTACCAGTAAGTAACTAGCACTCACTGTGACCCCTAAACAAACTGTATGACAATCTCCCTGATTGTACCTTTCTTGGTACCTTAAATGAACGCTATATGCACATTATGTCCCTAAACTGAACGAAATAATGAAACCTGATCTACCAAACTTCCTTGTTAGCGAGCACAAGCGGGACTGACGAATTAACCAGGGAACCTCATTAATTTCCTGGTAGCCCAACTAGAACAAATAAGCAGAGCCCTGCACTTAGCTCGCAAGGTTCCCAGTTACATGCATAAGACTGACATCACCCAGTCCAGGTATGACGATGCATTCTGGAACCTCCAGTGAATGCATAATGAGAAAAAGGACCACAAGTCTCAAAATGCAAAAAGAAAACCAGAGTGGGTGAGCTCCTCGCACGCTTGGACATGTGAATCTTGCTAGTATTCGTTAGCAGCCTGGGATGATCATGTGATCACACCGCACTGTTAAAAAAAAACATAAACAACTGTGTGCACACAAGGTCACAAGCGCATCAGCTGGGGAACGGGTGTGTGCATGGGCCCCAAGTCCTAACAGTGTAAAGAACAGGAAAGACTCCACTGCCTTCACATGCCGCTACCATTTTCAGGATTGTGTTGAGGCAAGGGATCCAACCTAGGTTCAGGAGGATCGGGTCCTTGCCATATTTTCAGGATAAACAGACGGTGCCAACCAATTCACTCGCATTTACTGTACATCAATACATCATTTGTGGATATCCTGAAACTATGTCGAGGATCCGACCCTACAGGACATATCCCCCAGAAACATCCGGACCAACTTGCCCGTTATCAACCTAATTTCTGACACAACAAGGTCCGTGCGAATCACTGCCAGGGCTAGATTGTCCGTAGCGTGCATTTTCCCGGTGGGCTGGAAGGGTGGGGGCCGGTATTGGAGCGCGGTCGATCCCATGCCTCTCCAGAGTCATTCACAGCAGTGACTTTTTACGCCGAAAAATGTCACGTCTATGTCCCCCATCACTCACATCCGCATCTCTACGTTTCCAAGTAATCGGAACCTTGTGTACTGTGGTCTATTGTATTAAAAGGCAGCAGCCCTCGGCCCCCTGCCCCTCGGTGTCCCTCTGCGAAGCACCAAGCACCGGGTGTGCATGGTGGCACAAGCGGATCGGCCAGGTTCCGGGCAGGAGCAGCTCCGGGGCTGTCAGTGAACCACTTAGAAGCGAAGCATGCAAACAAACTAAAACATAATCCCTGCTCAAGACTGCCCCTGCAGTGTCACTCTACAATGCCAAACATGTGAACTAGTAGAACCAGCCTACAGTTCCACACTCCAAAAATCATAAACACAGCATGGTTCTGACTAACTCCACTACTCGCACCCCCAAACGGAAACGGAGCAATGTACTCCCTTCAAACCCCTGACCAACCATACATCAAGAAGCCACACTAATCACCCCGTTGCTGCTTTTCGTCCCAGCAAGCAGGCCCGAGACTAAACAGAAACAATTCCTGAAACAATAATTGGCAAAGCCAATAGGTTTTGCCTATGCAAGAGCGATTTGCTTTCCCAATGTTTTTTAGCCATGCTGTACACTAGCGTGGCTGATGTTCATCATGGCTAAAAGTTAGTGAGATAGGGAAGAGTGGCCATGGAGTAGAGTTGCGTGGACTATAGTAAAGTGGCGCGTGGTAGAGTGGTGCTTCGCAGAATGCCATAGAGCAGAGTGGCATTGAGCACAGAGGCGCAGCCTAGAGCTGACTGGCATGGAGCAGAGAGGCACAGAGCAGTGTGTCAGAGTGGCGTATGTTAGAGTAATGTACGGGCGGGTTTACAGAAAGCGAGCACTTATGGAAGAGTCCAGTAAACAGGCTATGCTCCACGGGAGGACCAAACGCATGCTGGTAAGCCTAAAAAATAAAGCCAGCAAATAGATAGAAAGCAAGCAAATGTGAGTTACGAACCACAAAGCCACTGGCAAGCAGTGGGCGGGATGCATTCTTAGATCAGCTTTCATAATGTCACCCAATAAGTCTATAGCAACAAGCCAGCTGTGCTGTCTGGTAGGTTTCGACCTAAAAAGCCCTGTTCAGGGGGCTGCCCATCTCCCCTGGCGCGCTTCGCTTTCATAGAGGCTTATATCAGATCGTTCACACTTCCTTTCCCTCCCTATACTTGCTCTGGACGGCTGCAACCTTATAATTTTAGGATATCACTTTTACAGGGGGCACACCACTGACCCTCAGTAACACAGTGCATGCTGTATCTTACAATACGAACCCTCTGAACCACTGAACATGCAAGGGCAACGTGCCACTGATCCAGAGGAAGACTGCATATACAGGAACCCTCAGGGACACCACATTACAAGAGTCCAAACTACTGACAACCTGTGACATAGCACAAATACCTCCGCTGCTAACCCCAGAATTACCACAAATACAGTTGACCCTACTACTGAACCTCGATTGCCACCCCACCACACAAGGGAAGGCATTACCAATTTCCAGTGTTACCATTTAAAAAAGTGGTCCCTAAGAGCTGCTGACTTCCACAGCAGACAGGGGTTCGCACCGGCCCCCTGAGCCACCGCACACAAAGTGGAGGTGTCTCCTATGTGTATGCGTACAAATGAACATACACCTACACACATGGGGCTGCAATACTAGCAGCAAGAGTCCCCAGCAATACAAGAGCCTACATTAAATACCTGTTCCACAGCACTCACAGCTACAAGTACCAGCAAAACATGTACCTCAGCCGTCCTATTTTTCAAATACAGGACCAGCACTAACTCCTGCTACCCTTTCCAAAAAGAAGAGCTGGCACTACACCCCTCCCCTAGATACCCCAAACAACCCTGACTTCAACGCTCCCAAGTCACCATAATGAGGCCAATCCTCCTTTCCAGGATATCCCAAGTACAGGATCCAGCACAGTACTCACCCCCACTGACAGCCCACACACAAGAGAGGCGCTCGCCCCAGACACTCTCCAACCACTGTATACACATGGCTGGGACGACTATGTTAAAAATATAAAGCGTTTCAGTGTTGTATTAGCCGGAAAAATGTTATACAAATGTTGGTGATATAAGACAGCAGTGTAAAGTAGAAGCCCCCAGCTCCAGCCCCGACATAACACAAGTCGTTTATTAGGACACAGGAGTTGACCCTACTCACCAGCCAGAGCAGGATTGGCCGGCCTGGGGAAGAAGGCCTGCCCCATGGTGGAGCCCCGCTGGCCTCTAGGTGGAGGCCGCTCTTAGATAAGGTACATGTTCAGCACTGCCCCTGTCTGGGGACTCCTCCGGGGTCCTAGCAGGGCGCTGGTACTCCTCGGGGACTGCGCCCTGCCGACCCCCGTGGGTGACGACAGTGATCGCCTCAGCCCTGGCAATGCTCTCGCGCTCCTCGGGGTCTCTAGTGGGCCTGCGGTATCTGTGGGGGCCGGTGACCTGGCCTGGCTTAGGGACCCAAGGCGTGACAGAAGGGCCCTCAAGAGTCGGGGTTCTCGGTGGTTCTCGGGGTACTCAGCAGCACCTGGAGGGGCTATGGACTCCTTGGGTTACAGCAGTGCCAGTAACAGCTCCTCTTCAGCCGTGGGGTGGTGTGGGGGTTCTCGTGCATTGTGGCGGCGGCCTCGCGCTCTACAGGTGTGCCAGCAGGACCCTCGCGCTCCTCGGGGATCCCAGCAGTATGACCCGCGGGGGCCTCGCCAGCGCCCACGTACTCCACGGGGTCTCACTATGCTCCGAAGGCTTTAGGGTCTATGTGTTCCTCGTGGGACCCAGCAACGCTACGCCACTCCACGGCGGCCTAGGCAGTGTCAAGGAGCGCCTCGGGGGTCCAAGCAGCGCCAACGAACTCCACGGGTTCCATTCAATGCAATGTACTCCAGGGGGTCCACGCAGTGTTCTGTGGGTCTAAGCGCGCCACGAGTGCCTTGAAAGCACCCCTGAATGCCCTACGGGGTCCCGAGAGTGCTCCTGCGCTCCTCGGTGGGGCTACTGACGTCTTTATGCTCCTCGTGGGTCCCAGCAGCCAAGTTCCGCTTCACGGCGCCGAGCAGCGCCCTGGTGCCCTGCAGTGCTCACCAAACCAGTGCGCCTTGAGACCTGAAGTAAAGCCAGCTCTCTCCGCGCAGGAATGACTGGCATGCCGAAGCACTCGGGGCAGGAGGTGAAGGGAGGAGGAGGGGACCTGCCAGCCACTCAGGAGCTGCACTGGAACAACCAACACCAGCCCTCCCTGCCCCACCCTGGAAGGGGGAGGGAACTGTGAGCCGCTTACTAACATCAGAGTGAAAGAAAACTTATACATTACGCAGCTTAAGGGCACACAAGGAGAAGGGCGAGAGAGCTGGCGCAGGGGTTGTATGTGGGCTGGGAAGAGGCGAGGGGCGAACAGGCCTGTGGTGGGGATGGTACAGGTGAATACAAGCCAGAAGGAAAACCATTAGTCGAGGCAAACGTGTGAGGGTGAAGTGGATAGCAGGAGAAAAGAGTGGGAGGCGAAAAGGAGGAGGAGGTGTGAGGGGGGTAAGGGAGATGAATAAAAGGTGACATTTGAGAAAAGGGTGCGGAGATGCGCGAGATAAACAGGAGACTAAGGAGTTAGGGAGAGAAAGGAGAACACAGAATGGGAAAGGAGGGTGAAATGAAGGCGTGGACAGGGAAGGATAGGCAACGGTGAGAATTGAGAGGCTGGTGGGCAGGGAAGAGAGCAGAATGTAAAGAAAGAAATACGAATAATAAATAGAGAATGAATGGATACTGTAAGCAGGAGAACGAAACACATGGCCCCGAGACCGCTTCAAACCTGTAAGAACGATTCCGTTCTCTACGTGGGCGCTGTGACATTCAGTTCACTATCAATGTCAGATGGCACACATTAACTATGCAGACCTCTTGGCGCTAGAGTAAATGGCCCCACTTACAATAAGGCGATCATTTTAGTTTGCTTACTGGGCAGTGGGTTGAGACACAGAAAATTGCCTGGCAATGGTTGTATCAACATAGAGGAACAAGTTACTTACCTTCGGTAACGCTTTTTCTGGTGGATACAGTATCTGCCTGTGGATTCCTCACCTTGTGAATATCCCCTGCGCCAGCATTCCACTGAATTTTTCTTCCCCAGCACTCCACGTCGACGTGGGCAACGTCATAATACATCGGCTCCGCTCGCGACTCCGTATGACGTCACTGGAGCCATAAGAGGCCCACGTCGGCGTGATGACGTCAGTTCCACCCATTTTTTCCGTGCCTTCGAGGCGAACAGGTGAACCAACGACAAACTCAAAGTATACACAGTATACCAACACATATAAACAGTATACAAAGGAAAAGGATGCTAAATAGACAAGCATTTCCAACAAATGTACAAGCATTTAAAACAAGACCTATTTCATGGTATACAAAGGTGGACAACGGGGAGGCGGGTGGGCCAGTGAGGAATCCACAGGCAGATACTGTATCCACCAGAGAAAGCGTTACCGAAGGTAAGTAACTTGTTCTTCGGATGGATACATCTGTCAGTGGATTCCTCACCTTGTGAATAGATTCCCACAGCAGTCCCCACTCCCGGAGGAGGGTGTCCACCTTCCTACACCAGAAAGTCTTGCAACACAGAGCGCGCAAAGTGGCCCTCCCTCCTCATCTCCGAGTCCAAGCAATAATGCTTTGCGAAAGTATGGAGTGAGGCCCAAGTCGCAGCTTTACAAATATCTGCCACAGGAAAACCCCGGGCCAAAGCAGATGTAGATGATTTTGCTCTAGTCGAATGAGCTCTAATGCCCTCAGGAGGAGTCTTACCAGCCAGGGCGTAGCAGATCTTGATGGCAAGGATGATCCATATCGATAGTGTGCACTTGTGCACCGCTCTACCCTTCGATTGACCAACATAGCCAACGAAGAGTTGATCATCTAGACGAAAGTCTTTAGTCCTATCCAGATAAAGACTCACAGCCCTCTTCGGGTCCAGGCGATGGAGTCTTTCCTCCTCTTTGGAAGGATGTGGAGGAGGATAAAAAACAGGGAGAGTAATAGACAGCCCCAAATGGAACGGAGTAACAACTTTTGGCAGGAAGGCAGCCCTGGTCCTAAGAACCATCCTTTCAGCATGTAATGTAAGAAAAGGGGGTTTAGAACTAAGAGCTTGGAGCTCACTCACCCTCCTTGCCGAGGTTATGGCTACAAGAAGGACCACCTTAAAGGACAACAGCCTCAAAGGACAGCTATGTAGAGGTTCAAATGGGGACCCCATCAGAAAGGTTAAAACAAGATTAAGGTCCCACTGTGGCATTACAAAAGGAGTGGGAGGAAACATGTTTGTAAGGCCCTTGATAAACCTCAGAACAACCGGAGATTTAAACAGTGACGGTTGATCCGGAAGGCAAAGAAAAGCCGATAAGGCCGAAAGATAGCCCTTGACCGTGGCCACAGCACAGCCCTGCTGAGCCAGGGAAAGAGCAAACTGGAGTACATTAGAAACATGGGCCTTTAAAGGGTCAATGGACCTCTCTGCACACCATTTTACAAATTTAGACCACCTGTAGGAGTAAATGGACTTGGTGGAGTGTCGCCTGGCCGATAAAATAACGTCCACCACATCAGGTGGGAGAGAGAGAAAGAACTCAGGTTGCCCCGTTCAATCTCCAGGCATTAAGGTGTAAGCTCTGGAGGTGGGGGTGTAGAACCTGCCCCTCCGACTGCGAGAGGAGGTCTGCCCTCAGAGGGAGACGGAGCGGAGGGCACGAGGAGAGGTGGAGAAGATCTGTATACCACACCCTTCTTGGCCAATCCGGGGCGACCAATACGACTTGGGCCCGGTCCTGGCGAATCTTCCTCAGAACCCGAGGAATCAAGGGTATGGGAGGAAACGCGTAAAGGAGTTGTGAGCCCCAATTCAACTGAAACGCGTCCCCCAACGCCCCCTGCATCGGAAACTGGAGACTGCAGAATAACAGGCAGTGAACGTTCTCGAAAGTGGCAAACAGGTCCACCCGAGGTGTCCCCCACGTCCGAAAGACGTGACTAACCACCTCCGGATGGAGCCTCCACTCGTGGTCGGCAGAGAACTGCCGACTGAGACTGTCCGCACGTACGTTCAACACCCCAGCCAGATGATTTGCCATCAGACAAATCTGATGGCCCTGAGCCCAGGACCATAGACGCAGAGCCTCTCTGCAGAGGCAATGCGACCCCACTCCTCCCTGCTTGTTGACATACCACATCGCGGTAGTGTTGTCCGTCAGGACTTGAACCGACTGACCGCGAAGGGAAGGGAGGAAGGCCTTGAGCACCAAACGAATCGCCCGTAACTCCAGAAGGTTGATGTGAAGCAACCTTTCCTCTGGAGACCAAAGACCCTTGATCTCCAGATCCCCCAGATGAGCACCCCACCCTAAGGTGGATGCATCCATTATCACCGTGGCCACCGATGGAGGTAGATGGAAGGGCTTTCCCTGGGACAGAATGCCCTCCACACTCCACCAAGATAGATCCGCTGCAGCTTCTCTGGAGATCTTGATCGACTCCCTGAGATCCCCGTTGTGCTGATACCACTGCTTGCGGAGGCACCACTGGAGCGCCCTCATGTGCCAGCGTGCATGGTTGACCAACAGAATGCAGGAAGCGAACAGACCAAGCAGGCGAAGGACCTTCAGAACTGGAACAACCGCTCCATTGTGGAATAAAGGGACCATCTCCTGAATGTCGAGAATTCTTTGTGGAGGAGGAAATGCTCGACACACAGTAGTGTCCAGTACCGCCCCTATAAACAGGTTGCGTTGAGAGGGCACCAGGTGAGATTTGGGCACATTGATCGAAAAACCCAAGTCGAATAACAGCTGAGATGTTACCTGCAGATGATGCTGCACCATCTCTGGGGACTCTGCCTTCAGAAGCCAGTCGTCCAGGTAGTGGAAAACTGGAATCCCCGACCTCCTGAGATGAGCAGCCACCACTGCCATCACCTTTGTGAAGACTCGCGGTGCAGTAGTAAGACCAAACGGAAGGACCGCAAACTGGTAATGTTGCGACCCAACCGTGAAACTGAGATACTTCCTGTGAGACTTCAGGATTGGGACATGGAAGTACGCGTCCTGCAAGTCGAGCGACACCATCCAGTCTCCTTGCTGCAACGCTTGAACCTGCGCAAGGGTCAGCATCTTGAATTTCTCCTGTTTCAGGTAAAAGTTCAAGATTCTGAGGTCCAGGATTGGACGCAATCTGCCGTCCTTTTTGGGAATCAGGAAATACCGGGAGTAGCATCCCTGACCCTTTTCCTGCTCCGGAACCACCTCTATTGCACCCTTTTGAAGCAAGGCTAGAACCTCTTTCTGAAGGAGAAGCAGATGGTCCTCTGAGCAGTAACCTTGGCAAGGAGGGTAAGGGGGAGGAAACTCCCGAAAGGGAAGGGCGTACCCAGTCTCTACGAGGTTCAAAACCCAAAGGTCTGTCGTAACAGATTTCCAACCCCGTAGAAAGTAGGACACCCGACCCCCCACAGGTCTTACATGATCCGGGATGGGGGATCTAGGGCTGCTTCCCCGATGCCTGATTGGGAGCAGAGGAAGAGGAAGAAGAAGAGGGGTTGCGTCCAGAACCTCTCCGACCCCTTTGTCTCCCTCTATAGGATTTATAGAGGGGATTCTGCTGATGCTGCTGCTGCTGTTGCTGCTGAGGCTGTCGGTAGTAGCGAAAAGATGGCCTTCCAAAGCCCCTAAATTTCCTAAAGACAGAACCCTTTGCAGGAGCTTGCAGACCCAAAGACTTTGCTGTTAATCTGCTGTCTTTGAATCTTTGTAGAGCAGAATCTGCCTTTTCATCAAACAACTTCTGCCCATCAAATGGCAAATCCACTAATGTGGCTTGAACATCCGCGGAGAATCCCGACGAACGGAGCCATGCCTGCCTCCTTGCAGCTATGGACGAGCCCATAATCCTTGCCACCGAATCCGCCGTATCCAATCCCGACTGGATTACCTGTCTGGCAGCGGCCTGAGTGTCTGTAACCACCTCCAAGAAGGACGCCTTATCGCCCTCCGGCAGCTTAGGGGCCAAAGTCTTCATTGAGTCCATCAATGCGTGCACGTAACGCCCCAGCAAGCACGTGGCATTGGAAGACTTTAATGCCATACTCCCCGTAGAGAAAGTCTTTTTAGCAGCCTGGTCCACCTTCTTAGACTCCCTATCTGCGGGAGACTGAGGGAAAGCCCCCGAAGCATGCTTCGAGCAGGATGCCTGCACAACTAGGCTCTCTGGAGACGGGTGTATAGATAGAAAATCCGGATCCCCAGGCGCCACCCTATACCTTCTCGCAACCTGTCTGGAAACCGCCGGAGAAGAAAGTGGTTTCCGCCACACCTCCAAAACAGGCTCCAAGATGGCCTCATTAAAGGGCAGTAAAGGCTCTGAAGTGGAAGCAGGAGAGTGTAGAACCTCCGTCAACAAGTTCGATTTATACTCTGCTGAGGGCAACTGTAAATCTAACAGCTCTGCAGCCTTTTTGATAACAGTATGAGGGAATATAATAACAAAAGGACTTGCTTCCTTCCCCACACTTATGTGGTGTCACTCACTTCAAATAGGGTATACTATTGTTTCACCAATAGCAAATTGTTTTAGTTAGCTACACCTATTGTTTGCTGACTGGTCAACCACGGGAGTACTTATAGTGACATAGTGTTAACCCATGGGAGGGTGTACTCCCTCACAGAATTCCTTTCGGCCCCTCGCCAAACTAGGAGTTCTTCCTTGTAAGGTATGTGAATTATGTATTTTAATTAAATCAGTCAACTTAATAAGACAGACATTATTTTGCACAACTGTGTGAGAAAGACACAACCTTGGACAATCTACTTCTCTCGCCAGGCTGAGACTGGAGGTAGGACTACCATCTATTCTGTCCAGGAATAATATTAACATGATAAATTACATTCGTCATTGTGTGTCTGCTGAAGAGAATTCTGTGAAGCCTTTTATTTGGTTGGAATTATCCTTAAACAGTTTGTCCAAAACAAATCTGGTCTCACATCTTGAATATATCCAGTTATTGACAAACTATAATCTTCATTTGTTAACTGTTCTTGCTAAAAATGAAAAGGCAGCCACTAAACTGCTCATTAAGCAAGCGATTTCATTATCCCAATTTGAAGCGGATACGGAGGTCTGCTCATAGTATAAAAATAATGGATATGTTTTAGATTCTTACAAACTTCTAAGGGAGGATTTACCAATTGATCCATTTATGACTAAAAAATTATAAGGTTTCAGCTTTTGTATATCTCAATTATTCAGTTTGACGGTGCATGTAACAAAACAATGAATCAGGTTATGTTATGCTATTTTGTCATTTATGGAAAGAAACTGCCCTACACTTTCTCTGCATCTGCGATAAACTGTTGGATAAGAAATGTTCGATCCCCGTTTAGAGAGCATGGGATATGAACAATTAATGAAGCTACTAGGTTATGTTCCAAGGGGTAATCGGGAAAAGCCATTGGATGTGAACGTTTCAAACCTTTAATTTGAACTTCTGTTATTATTATTTTTGTGCACTGTAAATGATCTTTTGGGAAAAGGATATTTATTTTATCTTGTACTCTTATTGTATGCCTTTCAAGTTATCTAAACAATAAAATTAAATACGATGGAGGTTGATATCAGACTGCCACAACCAAAGCTTCCTGTCAAAGACGAGCCAGATATGTGACTGACTTTTTACCAGGCATCCATGTTTTTTGACCACACATGGCTGGCTTCCACGGCCCTGAGAGACAGCTGATGAACACTAACTGTTCACCGGCTAACAGGCCACTGACTCTACCGACGTCATTCAGGACTTTATTTCACCGTGAAGCCTGAACGCGTGACTGACCTCTCTCCTCACGGCTTTCAGAACTGAACGTGCCTAATTGCTACAGCCATATAGGACATTCGGTGACTGCTCTACAGGTACTTTACTACTACTGTGCCTCGTGCCTGCAGACCCCAGGGAGAGCGCCATGTCTCCGAATCTGCCCTGCTATTCCTACTAATATTTCCCCTGCCCTGCCAGTCACTGGCACAATGGGCGGAGGCAAGAGAGTGGCAGAATGGCTTTGCCGCCACAGACATCACGTGGTTGGGTTTCCCAGGCTTGCGCTGGTGCGAACTGTTACGGAAAGTGAAGCAGAGACTCCGGGGAGGGTGGCTCCCGCCCAACCTCTTGGTGGTTCACCTGGGGGGCAATGACCTCACATCACTAGGAAGGAGAGCTTTGCTCCAAGACATGAGGGATACTTTCTGCAAGTTGAGCGTGTTGTTGGGGCCGTGTGAACTGTGGTGGTCTGAGATGACACCACGCGCTATTTGGCATGGAGCTCGCTCAGGCGACGCCATCGAGGTGTCTAGAAGAAAAGTTAACAGCGCCATGCGCAAGTTCACTGAGCAAAGAGGCTTTGGCTTCATCAGGCATGGCCTTCTGCACGCCAAATCAACGGGATGCCTGAAGGGCGATGGGGTTCACCTCTCGGATCTAGGCATGGAGTTATTTTTACTGGATCTAGGGGAAGCACTGGCAGCTGCGGGTTGCGAATAATAGGGGACTTTGGTGGGGGGCCCTGGAAGTGACGGTGGCCACTCCCAAGGCTGTGGAGGAGTTACAGGGCGATCCAGGGTCTGCACATACCAAGGGGTACAGCATGCAGCAGCACCGCGGGGTGCTAAGCCAGGATACCCAGGGATGTTTTAGCGTGTCCCCTGGAAGAACGACGGCGCCCCGTTAACCGAAAGGCGGTTGTGGGTCTCTGAGCAACCGGGGGCTGCCATGTATGCTCCGCCCACCCATCACGGGGGGGCGTGTGAAGCAAGTGGACTGGTGGTCCACGGATGGGAGGGGTGGACCCTCCCAATATTTGGTATACACCAGTTGGCGTTGCCATGGTGACTCTAGGCTTATCAGACGGGCAGGCGGCATAGAGCTGGCCTGCCCTGGGATCGCCCGTAAGATAACCCACCTTGTTTGCATATTGGTTATGCTAATAAACCTGCAGCAATATTTCTCCACTTACATTACAGTGTTGTGTGTTTTATTTATGTACTTATGTGCTTTGTGATAACTGTTGCCGATATTGGCACTATGTAAGGCTGCCCGGGGGGGGGGGGGGGGGGGGGGGGGTTGCGCAGCGGCCCGCCCCTTGGAGGGCGGCCGCCTTAGTGCCACAGGAAGGCACAGGGGTGGGAGGTCGAGTCCCTGGGCTAGTCCGGGGGAGACCCCAACAGATAGCTGTTTCCGGCGAGGGCGGGGAGGAGGCAGGGGTACATATACTGTCTCCGCCCCCTCCTCGTCCTCTTGTCCGCTCGTTCGCCTTGCCCGCCCCTCCGCTTACCCGGCGTCCGGAGGGACAAAGGGGGGGGCAGGTTTTTCTAACAATTTTTACTTTGTGTTGCAGGAGGAGTTCCAGGGCGATCCAGGGTCTGCACATACCAAGGGGTACAGCATGCAGCAGCACCGCGGGTTGCTAAGCCAGGATACCCAGGGATGTTTTAGCGTGTCCCCTGGAAGAACGACGGCGCCCCGTTAACCGAAAGGCGGTTGTGGGTCTGAGCAACCGGGGGCAGCCATGTATGCTCCGCCCACCCATCACGGGGGGGCGTGTGAAGCAAGTGGACTGGTGGTCCACGGATGGGAGGGGTGGACCCTCCCAATATTTGGTATACACCAGTTGGCGTTGCCATGGTGACTCTAGGCTTATCAGACGGGCAGGCGGCATAGGGCTGCCCTGGGATCGCCCGTAAGATAACCCACCTTGTTTGCATATTGGTTATGCTAATAAACCTGCAGCAATATGTCTCCACTTACATTACAGTGTTTTATTTATGTACTTATGTACTTATGTGCTTTGTGATAACTGTTGCCGATATTGGCACTATTTACTACTACTACTGTGCCTCGTGCCTGCAGACCCCAGGGAGAGCGCCATGTCTCCGAATCTGCCCTGCTATTCCTACTAATATTTCCCCCTGCCCTGGCAGTCACTGGCGACTTGGGCACGTCACTGCGTCTAACCGAGGTTCATCGGCCTCTTGAGAAGTCTCCAGATTTCCGCAGCAACCATCCCACCCCTGGCAAGTAGAAAGAAACCCCTATTCACATCTTGCCACGCTGCCCTCTACCACCCTCGGACTGAGGCGGAAGCTCGACAAGTGCGTCAGGAACGTAAAATCTTACACAACCAAAGAAAACAGCAGCATTCCACCGAGAACCCTTCGAGTCACCCTGCAGTGGGCTGCACGCGCTATGCTCAGGTGAGCAGGACGCGCACACGAGTGCTATAAGAAAACCGCGCGCCCTGCACGTGCTCCCCAGCTGGACAGGGAGCAGGAATGTGCGGAATGAAGCCCGGGCCGGGTCTGCCTAATACCAGGAGGCAAGACAAGATTCCGGACATTACCCAACGCACCGGGCGGACAGAAATGTGTAAGATTCCAAGATTGCAGCCTTGAAAAGTAATCCAATATGCTTTCTAAGGACTTAAATACTGGCCTATTGCGCAATGAATAAAAGAGAGAGTACGTGATTAGCCCAAGACCACACGATTTGGTAGAGTGGCGAAGCAGAGATTCTAACTTCAGGCAGACACAGGCAGACCGTTTATCAGCAGCAGACGTGAACGGACTAGATAAACTCGAGAGGGTTGATAAGGCACCGCGCCCCAGCTCGTGGACAATACTTTCACTTTTGCAAAAGGCCAGTTCACCTCTGCTCACTACGCCGACCTCAGCTGCGCTCACACATCTGCTCCTCGTCTCTTTTTTTCGACCGCATACTGCCCTACATCCACGGGCACACCCTGCGGGTTCAGGGAGTAAAAAATACCGAGGCGCTGTGGAAATCGCTTCAGTTGAACTAGAAGCCGAAGCCTTGTACAGGACCATGCCCCACACTCGAAAACCAGGGGCCTAAAATAAACGAATGATTGTTCAGTGACAACTTTCCATTAACGCAAAAATGTACATTTGGTGAATCCGGGGTTAGGATAGGTATTCATCAGACACAATCAAATGCACCTTTGTTTACCTGCATAAACCACCCCACGCCCCCAACTGCCCCATACAAAGCCGACGATCTAGCATCCCCACCCATCGCAGACGGACACTTCCCCTTGTAGAGCCTGCACTGATCTCCAGAGTCCTGCCCCTCCTCACCCACCAGCGACCCAAGTTGGCTGCCCCTCCTTCTGTACACTGCATATACCAGGAGCTGGCCACTACCTCAACACCGCAGGAGTGATTCTATAGCATACTAAAGTGAGCCGTCATGCCATCACGTCCATCTGTTGCCTGGAGACGGGCACGCCCCAGGGCATGGGCAGCGCCGGGAAAGCTGACCTACACAGATTTCCTGTTCGGATTCTGTCTGGCTCTCCCAGTTCCTCTAGTGGAAAGTTCTCACAGTCGGACCCTGGCGAGCAGGAAGGGATGGGCAGGCCGACCAGCGGTGCCCGCCACTAGCCCAGACCAAAAGCAATGGAAAATATTTCAAAAGAAATATACCACTAGGGAATCAGCGACTGTGACTACAAATTACAAGGGATGTCACCTATGAAAAATGCTGGCTGGTTAAGGGGCCAGTATGTGGACATCTCCCTGGCTTGCAATGGTGTATTTGATCAGTATTATGTCTCGGCTAGACAGAGCATGCATCCACCTGTAGGCTTACTGGCCGCCCATCTCCTACCATTGGTAAAATTCAGCGTGTTTGCCCTCTCATAGCGCATGACCCAAGTACATGTTTCCTTACACTGCTCCCAGTTTGCGGCGTTATTTTTTCTTTGTTTCCAAGGACTCCATGTGAGCACTTGCGTTTTCAGGCCATCTCCCTTGCGCATATACACACACCACTAAAATGCATATGCATGAAAAAACTATTGGCCTAGTCCACGTGAATGTCTTTTAGCCATGTTGTCTAGCAGCACATCTGCTGTTCAGCATGGCTGAAAGTCACTGAAAAAAGCGTTATGATGCGGTCTGCGAGGCCACATAGTGCTTTTTTGTGTTAGGAAAGGCAAGGTAATAAACTTAACATAGAGGGCGAAGAGTCTCTGCATCGGCTCAATATCCTGCGATTCTGAGCTTTCAGTAACCTTCCGCCATGCTGAACTGCAGATGTGCTGCTAGACAACATGGCTTAAAGACATTCACATTGGTTAGGCCAACAGCTCAGGAATTGCTGCGATCTATTGGTTTTGCCAATGCTTATTTTTAGTTAAGACCCAGTAAGAACACTTATTTATAATCTACGTTTAAAATTTTCAATCCTTCATAAACAGACAAGGAGACAAAGTGATACTACATCGATGCTACAAGTTTGATGTCTGGTGGTGCCTGGAGTGATGTCAAAGTCTGCTTTGAATCCTGTAGTGATGTCGCATTTGTACGTTAGGCACTGGAGCTGCATTAGAGTCGGACATAAGGTTCCTTTATTCTGGTCTTTAAGCGGGTCATAGCTTGCAAGGGTTTAGCCCCAGCAAAGCAAACAAGCATTGGCAACACACTCCATATGAGTACTTGAGTTTTCAGGTCTTCTCCCTTGTGCACATACAACCATACCACTAAAATGCATGTGCATGTACATAAATGCATTTCTTAAATATTTGTAAAACATGACCACCACTTAGGTTTTGCCCAACAGGTTTTGTCTACATGAGATCTATTGGCTTTGTAAAACAAAAAATGTAAGCCTTTTTGTACAGCAGCGTGGCTCCTGTGCAGCATGGCTGGGAAAAAAAAGTGCTAACATGTGGTTTACGTTGACCATGTCATAACACTTTTTGGAGTTTGTTTCAACAATGCTGCATAGCTAGACAACATGGTAAATAACATATTAATAAAGCCAAATAGCTCTTGCATAAGTGAGAGTTATTTGGTTTGTCAATGTTATTTTTGTGGTGGAGGAGTGCAGTGGGATGGGGCAAGCAACAACAGGCACGAGGTGCAAGTGGGGCGGGTGTAAGCAGGGCAAGCAACATCAGATGGGAGGGAGGTGTGGGTGTCACTGGGCAAGCAACACAGAGGACGGGGGATTGGACAATGAGCAACAACAGAGGAAGAAGAGAAAAAAAGTATACCTCAATCACAGCACAAGCAGCAGAAGGAATCCAATTTACAAAAAGCAATCAGTACTTGGTCATGCTCCATGCAAGGGAGACAAGCATTGGCATAGCCAATAGGTCTCACCTTTGGGACCTTATAAGTGTTTAGCCATGCAACAATTGCATAACTAAATACTTATAAGGTCCCAAAAGCGAGACCTATTGGCTATGCCAAGCATCCGTGAAAGTGATCGCGGTAAAGCGCGACGCGTGCGCCGGCGCACATGCACTGTAGCTCTAGGCTGGTCTGGTAGCACTTTTTGGAGCCCTCTCAATAAGTCTCGCCAGACCAGCGCATGCGCTGGGTCAGGCGAGACCTAAAAAACAAAGATAAAGTGGAACCGGCAGACATGGACCAATCAGGAGCCAACAGTTACCATGAAGCCATGCACTCATAAGCCGTTCTGAGAGGATGTTTCAAATACCATTCAGAAACTGGTGATGGTGCCTTGGTTGGCCGGAGGCTGGGGACCTTTGACAAATGTGTGACTACAAGGCACGCCCCACTCCAGTATCCTGAGGGGCAAGCGGCATATAATGATCACAAGTCGAGAAGTCATCTTGGATGGGTTTGTATGAGTGTGTATTGCATGAGTATGATTGGGCGAAATGCACTCTGACAAACAGTGACCTTAAAAAAAAAATAAAACTTGGGAACTTTAGGATGTATGTATTGTCCTGAGGGAAGCCACAATACCAGCCTTTTGACACCGGATGTGACTGAAACTTGTAGACCATAGATGCTACAGTGATTTGAACTTGTGAGCATCGCCTTCTGTTTTTCAACATGCCAAATCGGTTCTCATTAAAGTCAGACTAGGGTCACCAGATAAGCATACTTTAATCTTTAGATCACTACACACCATACTAGTGCTCCCTTGAAGGCCAAGGTAAAGAGCACGCCTAGTACAGCATGTAACGAGGTGAATTCGAGGATGAAGCATGCCACTAGAAATACTAGGGATTGAGAGTGCTTTTTAAACGTAAAAAAATAAATACATTTTAATTGTCTTTATTAGAGTTTTATTATCAACAATACAGTAAGCAGGCCAGCACTTGCTAACCAGTGAGACACAGCAATGCAAGCAGTATTCCTGCCGAAGCCCTCACAACTGTGTTACACGTTTGAGATAAATCAGGAGAAACAGGTTCCATAAAATTCCACTAACATATTAACCATTCAAACAACAAGCCAAGTCAGATGCAGTCATGCGGAGAACATTGTAAGGCAATAGGACATTTCCTTCAAGCCCGGGCCTCACCAACCCTTCACAACAGCCACCCTGGTGCGGTAAGCCCTGCCACTTGTTGTACTTTAGACCATGATCAGTGTCCTCGCTGTGCTCTCTACCCTCCCACCTCAATGCCTGGGAGCGGACGGGAAGACCAAGATTTGCGAGGGGGTTCTATACCTTTGGACCTATGTGAATACTCAATAACTACATGTCCACTCTCAATCCTACAAGTCGGGGGTCAGCCTAAAGCTCCTATAGGGTGTCTAATAAACCTTCCCAGTCTGCACAAATAGGCCTCTTTCACCATCCACATGCATCCTCCAGTCACAGCACCACAGCTTCGGCCCTATCCCACATAAGCATCGCTGCATGCTAATTTCCAATCCCAGGTAACACACTGGCCTTCCAATGCATGGTGACATCCTACAAACCATCAATGAAGCAGTTTGTCGCCCCCAGGCTTTCTACGCTTACATAGCCCCAGCATGCTGCTTCCCATACTATAAAGGTTGGCACGGCCCGTTATTCTGGTGAGTGTGTCCGTGACCACGACCATGGGTCAATAACCAGCCGGCAGCTCTGGAACATGCGCTTCATGTCTACCTCGGGCTCCATACATCATGGGCAAGTCGATACGAATAGGGAAAGATCCTGGATAGTTCTTTTACAATAAGAAATAATATTTCTCTTGGGTAAAACCAAGAAAATTTTACTTAGGAAATGAGTGGGTGGACTACTTATAGCCTACTGGAACAGGGAAGGTGAACCCTTAGCAAACTACTCATTACCCCTCCGCTTTTTAGGTCTCGCCTGACCCAGCGCATGCGCTGGTCTGGCGAGACATTTTGAGAGGGCTCCAAAAAGTGCTACCAGGCAAGCCTAGAGCTACAGTGCATGTGCACAGGCGCGCGCGTCGCGCTTTACCGCGATTACTTTCACTTTCGCGGCCGCTTTGATGTTTGATCGCGATCACTTTCGCGGCTGCACGGCCGCTTTGATGTTCTCCGTGAGGCTTCAATAGATTGCAGCAGTTAAAACCAGCATTGGCATAGCCAATAGGTCTCGCTTTTGGGACCTTATAAGTGTTTAGTTATGCAACTGTTGCATGGCTAAACACTTATAACGTCCCAAAGGCGAGCCCTATTGGCTATGCCAATGCTTGTTTATTTTTGGCAATATAGTGAAGGTCGGTGTGTGCCACGATCAGCCATGCACATTATGAACATAGTCCAACTTTGTTACTTGAGACATTTTTGAGTTCCATTTTACACCACTCTGGAATGTGTTGACTTCTTTGGAATTAAGAAAATGTAAGAGCAACAATATAAATTCAGAGTTCATAGTGCGTTATTGTGTTCCACAAGATCAAGAATAGCGGATTACCAGGAAGCCAAGAAAGTGTGATAAAATCCTGTATGAAAACCGAGCTGGGCCTGTTCAGGGAATACACTAATTATGTCCTTTATACACTTGACACTCAAAGGATAGCAACATCTTACTTTTACCTTGTCAAGTGTTCATTTATAGCCCAGGATAATGGTAATACATAAACATTTCAAATAAATAGTTTTGCTGCATATTTTGGTTATTCTTTGTCCAGTAAGATTGTATGGATTTGTCAAGCACAATATTCCATTTCACATATTTTAGGTCAGGTCTTCAGTTATAAAAATCACTCCTCTTGCAGAGAGTTGCTAACCAGGCTTCATAGGCCATGCCTCTTAAAACTATCACACCGTTTCCTTTCCATTTAAAAGGACTGCTTTATGTGATGTCACAATCTGTCGTAAATTCTTGGAATGGTGTCGCAATCTGGAGTGATGTCTGGAGTGGCTGTAGTGATGTCACACTCTCACATGCTTCTTGAAGTGATATATGGTTTCGAAATTGAAGTTTCACTTTGGGCTTTGGAGTGATGCGACAGTCTGACAGACAACTCATGAAGTGATGGAACAGTGTGACATACGATTATTTGAGTGAGGTTACAGCTCGATTGCAATATCATGTACAGAATCAGATCTCTGAAGGCTACATACATCACGTCAGGAACCATACATCAATCGTCAGGTTCCTGAATAGAAGGCAGTGTAGACTTTCTCCCCAAGCTTTGACATCACTTCAAGATCTTGGCATCAGTCACAAGGAGCATTAAATGCTATCTGTCTCCGCATGTTCGCAACGGAAAAAAATGCAATTGTACTAAAACAAATCTCTGTTTTACTGAACGCACTAAACTGCAAAGACCCCATTAAAATATAGCAAAAATAGATATTTTGAAAAACGGATAAAGATGGGCTCCCAAACTGTATTGTGGATATTGGTGCTAAAAAAGGTCGGACTAAGAGTGCATACACAAAATTAAGAAAAAGGCCCAAGAATAAAAGTCTAATCCGGTCTAAAAACCTGCAAACATTTACCATTGTGTACATAAACCTGACTTGCTCTGCCATTAAGATGCGCTCTACGAACACATGAAAGTGTTTACAGTGTATGTAACAGGCCCCACTCGGTATTCTGAGAAGCACTACAACCAGGTAGCTGTGTTGGTCATGCAGCAGATCTGCAGTGGGAGTTTTTGTACAAGAAATCACTGCAGGCCGAGAACAGAGTGAATAAAAGCTAATGGCAGAAGATGTGAAGCATGATTACGAGTAGGTCGCGACCCGTGTGCAAAGAAAGCCCTGTTTAGGCATGGGTCGGCATTACCAATTAAAAGGTATTTATTGCATCAGATAAGTTAAATACCTCAAGCTTCGTTAAAGTTTGGAAGTTCAAACCTGCCGAAAATTAACAAGTGAAATATGTTCGTTATTTACAGTAGCATGCAGATGTTTGATAGTTTTAAACACCAAAAACTGCATGTTATTTATCCCACAAATACTCATAATAGCTGCTATTTATTGTAACCCATAAATAACATACCCCGTGGTATCGTTATTTATAAGGTGCACAAAATAGCACCTTCACTCCTAATTAGGGCCACTGATTTTGAATACCACCTTGGAAAACCTACACACAAAAATAAAACAATATTACCCTCTGGTGGCAGTACTGTGAATCGTGTGTGTGTAATACATAAATATTAAACATGTTATAGGGATGTTCTAGTTGGGAGATGGAATTTAAAAAAAAAACAAAAAACGTAGAAATTCACTGGAAAAAATCAAAGGTTATAGGGACATTCAAGTTCGGCTTAAATTTCACTCATACAAAACCAGTGAAATTCAGCAGTTATAGTTACCTGACCTAACTATAACTTACGCCCCTGCAATGCACTGCTTATGACCTCACATATTACATCACTCATGACATGGTCAGTGACATCACTGGTGACATCTCAAATCCTTCCTGGTTGAAGTGTTCGTAGCCACTCCTAATTCAGCATGGGGACTGTCGGAACCTTTGGAGGATCCACGTCCCTATATATACAAATTTGAAAATATTTTAAGATCTCTGCAACTACAGAATGGCTTTACACCAATTCACTGGATCAACAGCTACCTTCCTGCCACATTTGGAGCAATTCCGTTCAGCGGTTAGGGCTGTAGTGTCTAAAATTCCTATGGGAAATGCACATTTTTCGACACCGCCACCCCTTTTTCAAGGCCCCTACTTTACATATCACCCCAAAACTTTCCATGCACAAGAATCACCAGTGAACTTTTTTTTGAAAATGTATTTAAGATTCAAACGCTGCTAAAGATATAAGCAAGTCAAAAATTGCTTTTCCTATAGAAACATGGTCCTAACCATAACTACCTACTGACGACCACCAGTAGGTAATACAGATATATATATATATTAACGCTGCACGCCTCCTCTCTCTCCAGAAAAGACACAGCACTCGCGGGGGAGAGTCAATAGATTTATTACGACTCACAACGCTCCAACCAGACGCGTTTCGGCAACGCCTTCCTCGGTGGCCCTCATACCACCGAGGAAGGCGTTGCCGAAACGCGTCTGGTTGGAGCGTTGTGAGTCGTAATAAATCTATTGACTCTCCCCCGCGAGTGTTGTCTCTTTTCTGGAGAGAGAGGAGGCGTGCAGCGTTAATATTGGCGGGAGCACCCCCCGCCGAACAGCACCCGTTCGAGAGTGCGAGACATTGGTGCAAGTGAAGCGGATATATATATATATATATATATATATATATATATATATATATAAAAATAACCTACTGGCGGTCGCCAGTAGGTAGTTATAGTTAGGACCACGTTTCCATAGGAAATCCTCAACATTCTATTTTGAATAACTTTGGCGCCGGTCGACGAATCCTCGCGAATTTTTCAAAATAGGTGGGGCGCTACGCTCCGCTCCTACCCTGAAAGTCTCGGGGGGATTCGTCAAGGGGGGGCTGAGATAAAAGGGGGGTCCCAAAACGCGTTTTTCCCATGCATTTTTCCATAGGACCTTTAGACAGGTCTACAGCCCGAACGGCTGAACAGAATTACTAGAAATTTGGCAGAGAGGTAGTCCTCAGGTCAAGGAAGTGCCTTTTGTAGGTTTGGTGTAAATCTGTTCAGTAGATTCTGAGAAAATAGCCTTTAAATCAATATATATATCTGAGCCAGCTTACGGTGCGCTTACGGTACGCTTACCGTACGCGTAGGGTGGCGTGCGCGAGCGCGATTCTGATTGGCTCTTAGATCTTAGTAAACATTCGAATCGGCCGAAACCAGGAAGCGGCGGCCGCCATTTTCTCTCTCGCACTGAGAGTTAGGTTTTAAAATAAAGCCAAAAAACATGTAAAGGGGCTGTTTAGACAGCTCCCACACACATAGCCATGTTGAGGGAGTCCCCAAAGATCCCCCAAGGCCAAAAATGCAATTTTTATTTTTTCGCTAATTTCGCCGATTACGCTTACCGTACGCGTACGGTAAAATATTATAAAAAAAAAAAAACTATCCACACTCTCCCCACCCCGTGTTCAATTGATGGCCGCAGGCCACCAATTGTGCATGGCTTATAAGAGGTGTGATAAACTATAATATTTTAAACAAAAATAATAAAAGAAAAAATTATCCACACTCTCTCCACCCCGTGTGCAAATGGTGCCCGAAGTGCACCATTTGTGCATGGCTTATAAAAATTACGAAAAATTAAAATATTACCTTTCAAAACGAAGTGCATCATATGTCCTCCATGTGCGCACGGTGCGCGAAGCGCATCGTGCGTACATGGACCATCTAGCGTAACGTGGGCACGCGGTGCGCGAAGCGCACCGCGTGCGCACGGAACGAACTGCGTTAAGTGGGCGCGCACGCCACGAATGGCGTAAAGTAACTTAGCATTTAAAAAACCGTACAAATTCACTGAAAAAACCATAGGTTTCACACACGTTATAGTTAGGAATTACCATTTAAAAGACCTTGCAAATTCACTGAAAAAACCATAGGTTTCACACATGTTATAGTTAGCGGAAATTTTACTGATAAAAAACCAGTGAAATTCCCCCGTTATAGTTAGTGCAGGCAACTATAACTCACGCGACCGCAATCTTCTGCTGATGACATATGTGTCTTTATGAAAAAAAAATATTTTTAATATATGTATAGCTAAAAATGTATGGAAGAAGACATGGGCAAATAAGTGTCTAAATACAGTATTAGCATCAGCAGAGGATTGCGGTCGCGTGAGTTATAGTTGCCTGCACTAACTATAACGGGGGAATTTCACTTGTTTTTTTATCAGTAAAATTTCCGCTAACTATAACATGTGTGAAACCTATGGTTTTTTCAGTGAATGTATATATATATATATATTACGCCGCATTGACCTATCTAGCTGCACAAGATATGCTTCACATCGATTAGTGCAGAAAAGAGGTGACTTGTAGGGGAAGAGGATTTATATCAAGGACATGTGTTTGTAGTGCAGAGTTTTGGACTGGCAGAGTCCGGATGGGAGATGGAACATTCCAGGTGGCGTTGTTCAAAGAAATGGGTTTTCATTTGAAGTGCACACAGCAATCAAAAAGAAACGGGACATCCGTTTTTCAACATACTGAACAAGCAGAAAAGAAATCGAACTCAAATCTGCCTCATAGATGAGAACTTTTGAGGTATAGTTTCCCACACAAACTATTGGGGGTGGGGAGAGAGGCATGTACCAAGACAGATTCAGGATTCACAAAAAGCTCAGAGATTACTGGAAGGAAAATGCTACTCCCCAGTATGCATCTGTTCTTGGCATGTAGAGCTGCGGAGATTCACACTGTGCGTAGATCGCCATCTGGTGTTGGGCTCGAATGCTTGCACCTTGTTGCTTGGAAGAAGTCTTTTGTAGTCACGAGATAGGTGACTCCTCCCTTGGACGACAGTGCGCATGGGCATCGACTGCATCCTCAGATTGTTTTTTGCCATGATGGAAAATGATGGAGTTTGTAGAAACAGAAAAGATGTCCATGTGAATGTATCCAAGTAAGATAACACTGGAACAGATACAGGATCCCGGGGAGGTGGGTGGGCGTGTGAATCTCTGCAGCTCTACATGCCAAGAACAGATGCATACTGGTAAGTACCATTTTCCGTTCGAGGCATACGAGCTGCAAAATTCACACTCTTTGCAAAGACTGTACAGCAGTGTCTCCCCTAGCGGTGGTCACCTGTATCGGTTGCAGTGGTTTGAAAAAGTGTCTGAAGAACAGCCTGGTCTACAGAAGCTTGTTGCTTTGCCTGCACATCTACACAATAGTGTTTGGTGAAGGTGTGTGTTGTAGACCATGTTGCTGCCTTACAAATGTCTTCTAGGGGAATGTTCCCTAAGAATGCCATGGAAGCCCCTAGTTTGCGTGTTGAATGCGCTCTAGGGGGATTTGTTAATGTGCGTTGTGGTAGCATATTTGAATGCATTGGACTATCCACCTATCAATTCCAGCTTTGGAGATGGGGTTGCCTTTATGAGGTGGAGAGTAAGCTACAGTTGTTTTGTCTTTCTAAAGGCTTTTGTCCTGTCTAAGTAATAAAGTAAAGCTCTTTTGACGTCAAGCGTTTGAAGAGCTCTTTCCGCTACCGAATCAGGGTTTTGGAAAAACACTGGTAACTCTACTGATTAAGATGGAAAGCAGAGATTACTTTGGGAAGGAATTTTGGATTTGTCCTAAGACCCACTTTGTTACGATGTATTTGTAAGAATGGTTCTTGTATGGTTAGAGCCTGGATCTCACTTACTCTCCTGAGAGAGGTGATTGCAACAAGGAAAGCTACTTTCCATGTAAGGAATTGTAATTCGCATTTGTGTAAAGACTCAAATGGGGGACCTATGAGTCTAGTAAGAACAATTTTTAGGTTCCACACTGGAGAGGGTGGCAGTCAGAATATGTGATGTTACAACGCGATGATCGCGGTACGTAACATCGCAGTTTTTACAACGCAAGTCGTTACAACAACTTGCGCTGGAGGGCGCTGGACTTAGGAGTAGTAAGATTTACTATTCCAACACCAGTCTACATACAGTAGGGAAGGTGTTGGAATAGTACATTTTACTATTTCTTAGGTTATAGCGCCCTCCAGTGCAAGTCGATGTAACGCTTGCGTTGTAATGGCAGTGTTCTAAATGCATCGCGGTGTAATCACCGCGATGTAAAGGATGTTTCCCGGCAGTCTGGGTGGAATTATCCTTTTAAGGCCTTCCATAAAAGCTTTGATAGCGGGTACTGTAAACAATGACAAATGTTGTCTGTTTTGTAGGTAGGCGGCAAGGGCAGCCAGATGTAATCTTATAGAGGAGTATGCCAGATTGCATCTTTGTAGATGTAGCAAATAGCAAATAATGTTTTGAATTGAAGCATCTAATGGGTCAATTTTGTTGTTATTGCAGTAAATGACAAATCTTTTCCATTTAGCTGCATAGCAAGCTCTAGGAGTAGGTCGTCTGGCTTCTTTAATAATGTTCATACAGTCGTGTGGGAGGTTGAGGTAACTTAACTCTAGGATTTCAGGAGACAGATCGCTAGATTCAGGAGACAGATCGCTAGATTCAGTAGTGCTAGATCTGGGTGGCGTATCTCTCCATGGTTCTGCGTGAGCAGCTTTGGAGAGAGACAGTTTTTGCTGTGGAACTACTGAGAGTTCGAGTAGTGTTGTGAACCATGGTTGCCGTGCCCATGTGAGAGCAACTAGGGTCATCTTGAGAGACTGTTTGAGCTTGCGTACTACTAGCGGAATGAGTGGGAGTGGCGGAAAAGCGTACGCAAATCTGCCTGACCAGTTCATCCATATCGCATTGCCCTTGGACAACGGGTGTGGGAACCTGGCGGCGAAGGTTGGGCATTTTGCGTTTGCATGTGTGGTGAACAGATCTATGTCTGGTTGGCCCCACATTTGGAAAAAGAGTTGAATTTGCCGATGAAGTTCCCATTCGTGTATGTGTTGAGTCTGACGACTTAACAGATCCGCAATCGGATTGTTCACTCCTGGCAGATGTTCCGCCAGAAGATATATGTTTTGTGGAATGGCCCATCTCCATATGCTTTGCGCTAGTTGAGACAATTGCAAAGAGTGTGTTCCTCCTTGTTTCTGTATGTAATACATTGCTGTCATATTGTCCGTACGGACTAGGACAGTTTTGTTGAGAAGATGTGTTTGGACTGACTTTAACGCTAGAAATATTGCAATTAATTCTAGTTGATGGATGTGGAGCGCTTTTTGTTGGGTGGTCCATCTGCCCTGAATTGTGTGGTCTAGGAGATGGGCTCCCCAGCCGGTGAGTGATGAATCTGCTGTTAGCACTATCTGTGGAACTGGCTCTAGGCCGCTCTCTGGAAAGATTTTGTTTGTTCCACCACTGCAGAGAGCGATGTGTGCGGCTGTCCATCAACAACAGATCTGTAAGTTGACCTTGAGCCCAATTCCACTGACGTGCTAAGCATTTTTGTAAAGGGCGCATCTGAAGTCTTGCGTGAGGTACAATGAAAATGCAAGAGGCCATCATTCCGATGAGCCGCATAAACATTCGCGCTGGAAGGGAGTGTTGGGGTTGAAACTTGGTGATGAGGGTTTGCATACCGGATATCCTGGCTGGATTGGGGTATGCTAGGGCTTTGGAAGTGTCTATTGTGGCTCCTAGATATTGATGTAGGTAGGAGAGCTGAAGGTGTGACTTGGTATAGTTTACTGTAAACCCCAAGTTGTGTAGCAGCTGAATGGTTTGAGAAGTGTGGTAAACACACTGGTTGTATGACTTGGCTTTTATCAGCCAGTCGTCCAGGTATGGAAATACATGGATTTGCTGCCTTCACAAGTGCGCTGCTACTACCGCAAGGCACTTTGTGAATACCCTGGGTGATGTGGTCACCCCGAATGGGAGAACTTTGAACTGATAGTGTTGCCCGTCCACTGTGAACCTTAGGTTTTTCCTGTGAGCAAGGTGTATGGGAATATGGAAGTAGGCTTCCTTGAGATCTAGTGTGTCAAGGAAGTCGCCTTGTTGAAGCAGTGGAAGGACGTGTGTAAGAGTGATCATGTGAAAATGATCTGATTTTATGTAGAGATAGAGAGGTCTGAGGTCCAGTATTGGCCGTACAGTACCGTCCTTTTTGGAGATTAGGAAATACAGGGAGTATACTCCTGTTCCTTGATGCTGTATTGGGACTGGTTCTATGGCATGCTTTTGAAGCAGTGAGAGAACTTCTTGTTTGAGGAGTGTTAGATGTTCCGTGGACATGGGACGGTGCTTGGGTGGTATGTTGAGGGAGTTGCAGTAAGTTCCAGGCAGTAACCATACTGGATGATTTGTCTTACCCACTTGTCTGTAGTGATGGAATTCCAGACAGGTAGGAACTGATGGAGTCTCCCTCCGCCTGGAGTGGGATAGTCTGGAGGGAGTGGAGGAAAGTCACTGTTTATTAGTGGGAGAGGCACAAGGGGTTGTTGTTACCTCGGCCTCAATCCTTTGTTGTTATTTCCCCTGTACCCACCTCTAAAATATCCCTTGTTGGGGGATGTTTGTGTGGTGTTTTTATAGGGGGAAGAGGCATTGTCTGCACTGATGTTTTTAGATGCTCCTCTATAGAAGGAGCGTCGAAAGGAACCTCGTGTGGCTGGAGACTGTAATTCTCCCATGGATTTAGCAGTCTGTGTCCTTTTTTCATTTTTTCTAAAGCTGTATCTACAGCTGGACCAAAAAGTTGATCCTGATTGAATGGCTGATTGAGGATAGTTGTTTGTACCTCTTGTTTGAAGCCAGAAATGCGCAGCCAGGCATGTCTGCTTAGTAACACACTAGTGTTGATGGTTCTAGACGTGGTGTCTGCTGCATCGAGGGCACACTTAATTGATGCATTTGTTATTAATTTGCGCTCCTGAATTAAGTCATTGGCTTTGGCCTTAAATTGATCAGGCAAATGCTGCATTAGGGATTCAAGCTCGTCATAATGAGCCCTATCATACCTGGCATGTAATGCCTGTGCATTGGCTATCCCCCAGTGATTAGCTGCCTGGACAGCAACTTACTTGCCCAAAGCGTCTAATAATTTAGACTCTTTGTCTGGAGGTGGAGCATCACCGGAGGTCTGAGAGTTGGCACGCTTTCTCGCGTTAGTCACTACTAGAGAATCTAAGGGAAGTTGACCTTTGATGTAGGTGGGATGATTTGGGGTGGGTTTATATTTTTTAATCAACTCTAGGATTCAGAATTCTAGCCCTAACAGGGTCATAGAATATCTCTGGGGCATGTTTAATGACTCCTTTTAACATCAGTAAAGTTTGTACTGTCTTTTGTGTTTATTAGAAAGTCTTCCTCTGTGGGTTCCTCTTCTTGTGTGGAACGTTGACAACATGGCCCGTCATGGGGTCCACTTGGAGTGTTTTTTGTTTCGGATCGATGGGATCCGGTCGAAAAGTTCTTCCTCTTCGGTAATCGCTTTGGGTGCCGATTTTTTCGGGTCCGAGCAGGGTTTAGATTTGTGCTCTGGAGCCTTTGAAAGGGTTTTTGGATCCTTCGGCTTTGGTGTTGAGTCGGAAATCTTTTTCGGTTCCGAATGTTTTGGTTTCGGATCCGAGGCCTTTTCGGAGCCGATGGCTTTTTTGCGGGAGTAGGATGAGCTCCCGGCCTTGGTGCAGCCTTTGTGGGGCACTAATATGCAGCTTGCTCAGTCCCGAGTCGCCAAAAGGCATTTCCTTTGTCTTCAGAGCGGAGCCCGAGGGCGGGACTTCTGAAGATTTGTTTCGGTCGCGACTGGGGCCTGCAGGCAAAGTCTTGACCGGTGCCTTCTTTTTCTCAGGTAGGGTCGGGGCAGGGGCACTTGTACTCACTCGTTGACCTGGAGTGATGTGGTCGTCTGAGTCAGAGTCGTCTGCCTTGGAAACGATGTCCAGATACTCCGAGTCCTCTGCCTCCGGAACATCGGGGCCTTCATCGAAGATGTCTACGGGCACCAGTGCAGCCCTTTGCGCCATAATATGTCGTCGGGCCTGGCGATCAAGGATAGTCTTCTTGGAGTGGAAGGAGGCGCAGGCATGGCAATTTTTCTCCTCGTGTTCGGGCGGGAGACAGAGGTTGCAGACGTTGTGTTGGTCACTGTGTGGGAATTTAGCTCCACACTGGGGGCATTTTTTGAATGAGTCCTTTCCATTAGCCGTAGGCCTGAATGGCGTCGATATACCCAGCAGCCCGTGTCGACGACCGGAATAGAATATTGAGTAGCATGTCGAAAGTACGCGATCGAAAACAATACCGTCTAGTTTGAGATGGTTTGTGCGTCGAAAAGGTTTGGATAACACGGTACCGAACCGGAGCGCTGAAGTTACATCTGAACCCGAAGGCAGAAAAAAACAATCTGAGGATGGAGTCGATGCCCATGCGCACAATCATCCAAGGGAGGAGTCACCTATCTCGTGACTACAAAAGACTTCTCCCAAGACAACAACAAGGTGCAAGCATCCGAGCCCAACACCAGATGGCGATCTATGCATAGAGTGTGAATTCTGCAGCTCATATGCCTCGAACACTCACTTTCAAATCATCAGGCAACAACACCAGTAACCACCGCAAACATTCACCCAACATAAATTTGACAGGTCTTCAAACATGGCAGTATTTTGGGAGAAAGGGTTTTTTACCTAGGGTGACCAGATTTGGAAAACAAACACCTTTGGCACTTCACAAACACAGAAGTAGGGCTACAATGTCACATTGATCGAGGATAACAGAATGATTGACAGCACTGACCGTCATTCAGAACACATACAAGGCACTAAATGTAAAAAATTACACAGAGTATATCACCTGTGTCAAATTGATTTCTAAAAGACATGTAACTAATTCTGCACTTGAACACATAAAAGCTTGTCTCCCACGGTGTTAAATCAACACTCTAATGGGGAAATGTGCTGAATTCAATGAAATCGGCCACGACCGACTATGAAAAACCATGACTGTCCCAGCAAATCCGTGGCACCTGGTCACCCTATTGTTACAGCATTTTCAGGTCTCGTCTACTAGACAGCACACACTGACTGTTCAAGACACATTGTGCGCCTACAAGGAATTTACAGTGAGTTTAAAGTTCTCATTGATACCATTCCTTTGCTTTATTGGCACTCTTCTTTCTCTGCTTTTCATTCAATGGTCTTTCCTTGTCCCTCCCCAGGATCATAGCATCTTTAACATGCACCTCATTGGCTGACTTATGCCCTTCCACTCCTCACTTTTAGCGAACTACTTTTTTCTTTTGGCACTTTCCATGAAGGTGGTGATTAATTTCACTCCCAGTGTATTGCACTCGTCATCGTGTGCTTAGTTTGTTCTCTGCTTCATGCACTTCTGCCCTTCTGCCCTGCACCCCATGTAGTTTTCACTCCTGTTCCCCCCACACTCTATATTGCCCCCCCTTTATGTGCTTCTGTTTCCTTCTTCCCCCCTCTTTAGCATTATTTCCACCGGTCGCCCACTGCCCGTTGCTTTCCTCACCAGCTTCTCAATGGCAGCCTGAACCCGTTACAGACCCATCACATTTTAAATTAAAAAAATATATATATTTGTTGGGGGGGATGGCCTGACCACTGATATTTTCTGTGGGGCTCTCTACAATGCATTAAGCACTTTTGCGTAAAAACAAGAATATTTTTCTTACCAATCTCTGTGGCTTCCGCCATCTTGTATTGGGTAGCCAAAAAGAAAGAAAATGGCACCTGCATCAAGACACTGGTGTGCAATTTCCCCCTATGTCGCACAGCACTGGCAAAAGCAGTTTCCTTTTTCCCAGTGCATTGTAGCAAGGGGAAAAAGCATTAGTAAAGTCAACAGGTCACCTAGGTGTGACCTATTGGCTTTGCCAACATATGTTCAAAAGGTTCTCACAGCCCAACAGATACAGGACCAATTTTGAAAGGCCTTTTCACAGAGATCACTTGCTCAAGGTCAGTATAATAAGGGGGCAAGGCACGAGATTTCGAGTGAGGTGGAAGGTCACCGCTGCAGTTAAAATCCAATCTGAGCCCACCCTGTAGCATCTGGAGAGTATTACCTAGGTTGCTTTTTTCAAGACTTGAACCTCATATGGTGTGGCATAGTAGAGGTGAGTGCTGCTGGTGTAGTCTTAGTTTTCGGGAAGGATGGCGAACATGATGTATGTCCTCTCCACTCACTCCACTTTAAATTCAGATGGGGGAAATCCTGTGGCAATTCGGCTTTGCCCCCCACCTGGGCCCATTCAAAATTGGAGACTAGGCTGCCTCTGGGTCAGTCAACCCCTGCCTGCTTGGGGAAGAGGATGTGGCAACCGTTTTGATCAGTGGGGACTCCACATTAAAAACATTTTTTGAAGACCAATGACAAGCCCAAAGGAGATAGAAAGAATTAATTCCGTTGAAATACATAGATGAGAATTGGAAGGGAACATTCACAAACTCAAGAGATCGAAAGAGAACATGAAACCAACAACACTGCATCACACCCTCTAAAGCAGAGACCATCAAATATATATTTTCTGGGCTCACTCTAAGCAAAATGTTTTGAAGTCAGGCCCCTCACAACACATTATGGATAGGAATGGGGGAAATGGCAGGGGCAGGGCTGAGTAGAGGGGGTGGGGCTTATAAAATCATTCCAAGGGTACTTTTTGTGTAGTTCATAATCCACACTAATTGTGAGTCTTATAACAGAGCAAATGCAAACAAAAACATGAATTGATCTAAAAACACTACTACAATAACACTACTCCTCATAGTCGGGGTGTTTTAAGCCCCGCACACTCATGGTCCCACCTGCAATTGGACCAGTTTTACTATCGGTAACGGTCACAGCAGGGGTGCACCAAGCCACAATGCAAATGAGAAATCATAGTAAAACGGACCCAATTGGCGAACCACTCCATTGAAACGGTGGCATCAATGATATCTACAGCCCTGGCTCTCTCCTTACCCACTCCACTGGGCCATCACTTCATAAAATAAAAAACATTAAAAAAAAGGAGGGATGGGGGGAGCCCCACCACTCCTCCCCACACCACATTGCTGCTTGGGCCTCGATTCATACTAAACAAGGGTGACCTGGACCCTAATTCTAGCACGTAAAATACCCCTCTCCTTAGTAGTAAGCAGACATAATTGGGTTGCAGTGCCCCCTAACATCCTAGGTCCCAGTTATGGCCCTAAAAATAAATGTAAGTTGAGAGCACCCCCCTTTCCCCCCAATCTCACCCTGTTTCATGTGGCATCTGTCCAAGAAAGTGGTCTCTGTTCATTTGTTAAAAAACACAAATACTCTCCCTCCACCCCCGCCCAATAGACCATCATTTGGGCCATTTCTTTGAAGCTATCCATAGATCTCGTTACCCTCCTCTTTTTTTCTGAGCCACTACTCTTATGGCCAGGGGACTAGATCAGTGCTCTGGCACAGCATAGAAATGAGACAACTAAACAAGGTCACTCTTCCAGACTATCTTTATTTAAACATTCTCACTGAGGCATTTGCACCCCTCCACCCCCATCCCCCACCACTCCGGAATACAGCCACGGACCTCCTGGTGTGCATTACATGCTCCATAGTTTGAAGACCTCTGCTCTAAAGCTGTTCTTTGACTGCTAAGCAGCTGATACACCCAGACATCTTTTAAATAATTATTTTCCACCAAATCTGGGTGGAACATAACTATCCGTGCTTTTATACACAGATGTTTATATTGTATTAGACCAGACACAAATTGAACTTTACCGAGTTCTGGATGCTGCTGTGAATTACAAAGAGCAGAAAGATTTAAAATTAATATCTCAAAGATTCACACTAAGGTACTAGGCAAACTAAAAAGATCACTTTGTAACCCTTATTATTAACAGCCTTGGGTATACAAAGTATGAGTAAGTAGTTATCCCAGTCTTGGAGAAATCATTTAGATGTGTTAGAAACCAAATGCACAAAAGCTTCTGTGGGCACTCCATTTTGAGCTTATTAACGGAGGCGGCTTTGTTTTACATTTAAAGGCATTTGTTGGTAAAAGTGTTCCTAAGTTATCGCATAGAGCACTTGTATATGGGCGTTCCAATGGGCCTACTGTGGATGCCAAACTGTTAAGTGCTCTACTAATTTTATCTTCATCAACTCCCCAATATCTATGAAGGCTTGAATTGGGCAGGGCTGCTGCTGCAAGGTACGCAAAAAATTGTATCTGTGGACCTCAAAAGTCTCAACATTAGCTAGTCAAATATAAACAACCTTGTCATCAAATTCTGTTTCTGGACTGCGTGATCAACATTGATTTAGTGAAACATGAGAAACCACTTCATTGACAACACCGGTTTTTAAAATAAAATGTAAAGAAAAAATGAGGTAAGAGGCCTATTTTCATCGTATGTATTTCCTCAATGAACTTAAGATTGGGAAAACCTTAACAGAAATCACTTTATTTCTATTAAACCCCAAAAACTATGAGACGAGGAGCATATAACCCAAGGTCAAAATCTTATATTTGAAACTAAGTTTCAACCAATTGATACTAGATCACAGCCTGGATGTAGCTCATGACCCTTGGTCACTGCGTCACTCCCCCATTACCACCGATAGCTCCACGAATCTAGGACTGCTCTCCCTGTCACCACTGCCTCCAGTTCGATTTAGACAATCACCGTTCTGCTTGATTTTTGTTCTTGCTCCAATTTAAGCTCTAACTTAATTTTATTGCCTTATTTACTTGGCTATAATTTTATTGACTTATTTTCTAATTTGTTTTCCTTAGATAATTGAATCTCGCTGGTTATCCGATTGGCCTCTTGAGTTTGTGCCCCTCCCCCCGTTCCTGCTGTTTTTTATCCTGCTCCCGTCGCTATTCCCGCTCCCCGCCCAACGACAGCCCCTCCCACCTCCCAGAACTATTTATGGAGGCTGCTGTCAACGGCAAGCCCATCTGCGCCAGTACTATGCTCAGTGCCCGGACCCTTGGTACTCCCACCATCTGCAGCTACACCACACAGGAGCTCCAGGTTCTGGACACCGCAACAACAGCTGCTTCATGTCCTCTCCATGATCAACCAAAGGACCCTTCACCTGCCGCTTCTCCTGCTACAGAGATCCACCTGCCCGCACTGGAACCCGTGCCACTTCACAGAGAACTATGAACAACCCGGAACTGCTCCAATGCATCTTGCTCAATGCACACTCTCTCTGCAAACACACAAAGGAAATCTGGGACACCATTGCCACCCTCTTCCCTGACGTGGCCTTCATCAAGGAAAAATGGCTCAACCCATCCTCAAACCAAGGTATCACCTCCGCTACTCCAGTCAGTAACAAGATGATACACCGAGACCGCACCAACAATCTCAGGGTGGGGCATCGCCATCATCTTCAAGGAAACCATCCAATGTACAGTCACCAACGACGACCCAACGCCTCTCATGGAACACCTCAACCTCCGACTTCAGACAGACACTAAGACCACAATAAGAGGCACCCTCACCTACAGACCCCCGGGACCACGAACAGCCTTCTGCAATGCATCTCCAACCTTATCGCCCCCCCGCCATTGACTCCCACCACTATGTCCTACTCGGCGATCTCAATTTCTACGTAGACAACCCCAACTCCACCATCCTCCTGTAAAACCTGAACAACATTGGCCTTGCCCAACTGGTCACTGAACCCACGCACTAAGCCGGACACACACAATGCCATTTTTACCTCCAGTGACCGAATCAAATTCACCCACATCATAGAACTCACCTGGACTGACAACTCTATTTTTCACTTCACCATCTCAGACGCCCAGCATACCATTGCCAAGCACCACAGCGCCACTCACCACAGCTGGAGCAAGGTACACGAGACTCAATGGATACAGAACCTCAGCACCACATAGCCCAAAACCTCAGCAGTCCTCGACCAGGCTGTCCAGAACTTCTCCACCTGGATCACTACATGTGCCAACAGAGTTGCCCAGCAGAACCCAGCAAAAGCCAACAAAAACTCAATACATGCCAGCTGGTTCATCTCAGAGCTCAAAACCATCAAGCGCAACTGCTACCACTAGAGAAGCGATGGCGCATCACTACGGCCCCCCTCCGCCAGAGCCACTCACAAAGCAGCCATTTGAAACTACCACTTGCGCATAAAAGAAGTCAAAAGAGCAGCCATCAACCGTCCACATCGACACTGCAGCCAACCACATGAAGGAACTCTTCAAAATAGTCAAGGAATTCTCCAACCAGACAACCACTTTCACATTTTTTTATCATCTACAACAACTTTGATCCCCAACCCACTCTTATGAGCTTCATTATAGGCCTAGGTAGTTGCACGACCTTTTACCGACATTTGTCCTACCTTGCTCTACAAAACGGTTCAGGCGCTGACCTTTTACCTAGTTAGGTGCCAAATAAATATCATGTAGTTTTCTTGGAAAACTAGCCTCATTTATTATTCAAGAGGATTCTTAGTATCACGGCAGGATTACCATCTTCTGCATAATAACTCTGTACAAAAGTCACCGCTATCGTCATCCTTGGCCAACATGCCGACAGTACCATGACATATCTAGGTAGAACCCCTGAGGGTACCTGTTGGGTATATAAGTACCACATCTTCGCTAGGCAAACCAGAGAAGAAGCTTCCATGCTGACACAAGACCCTGAAGTACCTGCAAGCAGACACTCCAGCACACAGTGGTCTGACTTCCCTTGTGGGGTGTCCAACTCGAGACCAAGACGGGGTCCTTCGTACTCTGCCATGAGGTAATGGAGTTGGCTCTTTCCTAGGGGGATTCTTGGCTTCACACCTACATACATGCTAGGTACACTTAGCTAGGAATAGCAGCTTAGGAGTATGCATGATTACTGCCATGTATCTACATGCCTGCATATATTAACTGTTTAAGCACCATGGTAGAATTCTACCTTTTATTTACTCTGTTGGTGCTTGTAATCGTATAAATCAGTTTCGGACTAATGGTTGTTGCAGCACACGTATTTTATACTATGATGACGCTGGTTCAATAAATACTTATTGAAAACGTCCCCACCGTTTATTCTGTGTATCTCTCTGAGATAAAGTAAGCATGAGTGACTGAACGAAAAATACTGTACTATTTCCACGATCCCTGAGGGATCAGGGTTGTCAAGTTCCATAGTTGCCAGAAACTATTCGCTCATTGGTAAGGTTGTGGGGCTTATAGTGGCACTGTGAATTAGCTGGTCTACAGGATAACATATCCTTTGGGGGTATATGGAATCAGCCTGGACACCAATCCCTTATTTTATGTTGTCTAAACGCGCAAATCCTATATAGATTCATAGGAACTACACGTCACCACCACGCTTCGGCAACCTCAACCAACCAGCGAACAAGAGCCGAACGATCACCACCTAGTCCCGCTCACCACTCAAGAACACCACCGCCATCATGTTGTACATCCACTCCAGGACTCATCAGCAACCTTCCTGAACAAATGGAAACATGCAGACATCAGAACACCTCCTAAAGAAACTCTGCTGACCCCAGCAACATCAAAAATTACAGACTGCTCTCCCTGCTCCCCTACCCAGACAAAGTACTCAAGAAAGCCATCAATCAACAGCTCACCAAATACCTGGAACAAAAAAACACCAACTCAACTCTTCACAATCCAGGCCCACTACAGCACAGAGACCCTGCTGATTGCTGCCACAGACATCAGAACTCTCCTCGACCGCAGAGAAACTGTGGCCCTGATCTTCCTCGACCTCTCTGCTGCATTCAACACAATCTCCCACCACACCCTCATCGACCGACTATACAACTGCATACAGCAAAACGTCCTCAAGTGGATCGCCTCTTTCCTGACAGGATGCACAGAGCATCCAACTGCCTCCCTTCACCTCCGCACCCAAAGACATTATTTGCGACCCTCAAGGATCGTCCCTCAGCCCCACACTGTTCAACATCTACATGATCCACCCCCTTGCAGACGTTGTAAGATCCCACATAATCTCCTATGTAGACGTCACGCAACTAATACTCTCCCTCACCTTTGACCCAGACAACGCCAAAACCAACTTCTGCATGACCATCGTAGCCAAATGAATAAGAGACTACTGCCTCAAACTCAACCATGACACAACAGAAGTACTGATCTTTGGGAAGGACACCTTTGCATGGGACCCCAGCTGGTGGCCAGCAGAACTCAGACCAACATCCACACTGAGACCATGCACGCAACCTGGGCATCATCCTAAACAGCCAACTGACCATGAATCAACAAGTCAACACAGTCACCACCTCTTGCTACCACACCCTTCAAACGCTCCACAGAATCTTTGGTGGCTCCCAATCAACACCAGGAAGACCGTCACTCAGGCCCCCATCACCAGCCACATTGACTACAGCAACACCCACTAGGCTGCAATTTCTACCCAGCTCCTCAGGAGGCTCCAGACCATACAGAACACCGCAGCCAGACTCCTCCTGGACCACCCTAAATGCACACACATTACACCCCCCACCTCAGGAACCTCCACTGGCTCCCAATACAGCAGAAATGCCAGTTCAAGATCCTCATGCACACAGAGAGCCCTACATGATCAAGGGCCGTCCTACCTCAACCATCGACTAAACTTCCATCTGCCCGCAATACACCTGCGCTCTGCATCACTCACCCTCGCACACACCCCCTGCATACGTCGCAGCGGGGGCCACTATTTCTCCTACATTGCCGCCAAGACCTGGAATGACCCCCCCGCACCTCGGAACAGCATCCTTCCTGGCAGACTTCAGAAAGCAACTCAAGACATGGCTTTTCAATAGAAAAATAGCAACTTCAGCACCCAAATACCCCGAAAGGTGACAGTGCTGTGCTAGACAAATGCTGATTGATTGATGGCGGGCAGTGTCAATGAAAACAATACTCCCTTCATGACAGAAGGTGTCACATTTGTTCATTAGACAAGGGAATTGCAACTTATATTTTTATTCTAGGCCACAGGATACTAGCTCTTTGCCAAAAAAGCTTATAATCTTTATATAAAAAATTGTACACAACAACAACGTGGGAAGCAGTACAATTGTTAATTAGCTGTAAAATTCATGGCATCTGTTACTAATTAGGGTGGTCACTAGCTGTTATTTATAGGATCCGTCCTCTGTTTCAGACAAATGTCCTTTGTCTGTAACTAATAGTGTAATGGATCAAGTTTGGTGGTAATTTGATTGCTGCTGGCTGACAGCCAATGTAGTGGCTGCATTTCAATCAGCTTTCCATAAATAAAATGCTGGGTGTGACCTAATATTTACGGGCTAAAGTTTGAATCTTGATGCCTCCATGATCATGTGGCTTCTTAAAGGTCTTTCTATTTAGAAGAATGGTATCAAGGTTTGTTTGTTAAATAGATAATAGTTTTCACACTGCACCAATATCTATAATTGTGTTTGTTAATGACAGAATAGTAGAACTATGTAACAATTTTTTTTTATTGATAAGTAAATATCTGACTAGGCACTCGGTCTTGAAATAAGTTTTTAATACAGGCCAGGCTGCCAAGAACAAAAATACTTCTCTCGCCAGCCTGCTGCTACCATGTGTTTCGATGGTCTTTACTCCCACCTCTCACCCTCTTAGTTGTGTTGGTGAGCCTTTGGGATCTGTGTTGAGTTTACTGCCTCGCCCAAGACCTTTAATGCTTACAGCACAGATACAAGGAGTAGATAATAAAAAAAAAAAAAAGATTACACTTTGGCGTTTCCATGCACACTAAATGGAATACGGCGATTCTGGAGCTGTGAGGTGTTCCACATAACCATGCTACGTAAACCACCATCTACTACATAAATTGATGGTTAAGAAAGGTTACTAGCTCAAATTGATCAAAAGCTACACTTTCTCTTGTATTACAAAGGGGTCAGCACAATGACAAACCCTTTGCAGGGTTAATGGGTCATATTTTAGCAGCTGGTTGCTCCATCTAGCTGTTAAACTGGTACTAATAACATGAGACCTTTAGTCACACTCAAGACAATACATCATACAATATGCTTTTTCTAGCCGCATAATTTAGTCAATTCTGCCACATTATTTGCTCATCAATTGCTGTATAATTCCAGTGGTCCTCTTCTGCCCTAGCACATATGCGGAGGTCTTGTGGCCATCTGTATTAGGGCAGTAATGCAGCTCACGACCTTTGCATCAGTATAGCACTGGCCCTGGTTGTATAGGCTTCTTTGCCTTTCCTCGACCTTTTCAGCAGTCTTGGAAAGCCGCTCATGTGATTAATCTTCCTAATCATGTGGAACTCTATCAACAAATGCAGTTTAATTGCGGTTGTTTTCCAAGCTGTCAGAAGCAACAACATGTGTACAGAAATTGAAAACGGTTGTTTCAAATGTGTCGGGTGAAGATTCCAGGTTATAAAAATAAAAATTTTATATTTTCCATGCCTGGCAGCAATGCAGGAACGAAGATGATTTCTTCCCAAATGAAATTCACCTGAACTGACGCACAAAATAGGTGTGATACCGAACCTGTTAAAGAGGAACTAAAGATACAGGTTAATTTGAAATATTACTGCCCCGGATTCTTTTCATTTACTCTTGGGAACAAATGGCTTCTTAAATCTTCAGCTCAGATAAAAACTACACCTTTAAAGAGCAAACCTAGACTAGTAGTGCAACTGCATATGAGCTCCTTGACCACGTTTAAAAACGAACTGCTGCTCCTGGCACCATCATTCATGGTACGGGGGTAGATATGTGAATTTCACCGGATGTCAGCAGTCAAATTCGGTTTAATGTGTATGTTTGTTAGTTTTTTAAAACCCTTAAATAAGTCCAACTATATGCTAACGTTTGATCAACACGACTATCAATTACACAAAGAGTGGATGCCATTTTCGGAAAGGTCTAGGCTGATGAGCAATGCTAGCAGATTTGAGCAGCACCCCTGGCAGGTTGGCATACATGAGCAGCATCAGAATGTCATTGACAGCACTCTGGGTTATTTGGGCTAGCAGAGATATACAGGAGCACCCTCGGTAGTTACGGTTATCAGGAACTTCATAAAGGAAAAGCATTTTTGTTTGCGCTAATAACTTTGACCCAGCCAAATCTGTATGAAACCTGCTAACGAATAAGCACTTGAAAAAACAAGAGATTCACTTTGGGACAATTCTTTAAAGATTTGTGCAGACAGGCCAAGAAAGATGGCAAGCTATAAGGCACCCTCGAACTGTGATTCTACAGTTATGTTTTTTCCCAGTAGGAAGTTGTAGCCATAGAAAAAAACTGTTCTTTAAATGACATTAAACTTGACATGCAAGGAGGTAAATTACATTTTTTATTTATTTTTCACTTCATACAAATCTGTCAACTTCAGGCAAATAGTTGCCAAAAAGTGTGTAAAAAAATGTAAAGCTACATGCCTGGAAAATTCCTTGAGAGAACAGACTTTTGAATATCAACTCAGAGTGTGACTGGCTGTTCAAAGGTAAACTGAGTGGCACAGATGTTTCAGGCTTCCAATGGACCAGAGGGGAAAAATAAGGGCCGGGCTGTAGAGGGCTTCCAGAGCACATCCTAGAGCAGAGGTCCACAACCTTTTATGAACAATGAGCAACACTGTTCTGTTAGTCAAGTCAGCAAGCGACATCAGAACCACAACAGAGCATATCTACATTGATGTGCTATAAAAGGACCGAAACATGAATTATTATGGATATTAACTTACGTTTGGAGTTGCAGGGGTGGAGGCACACTTTGTGGGGACATTTATTGGTACATTGTGCATTAGAATGGTAATGTAATGATAGTGAACAAAATTAGATTTGATCTAAAGAACAATTTACCAAATATGTGGGTTCTGTTCCAAAAACATGAAAAGGAAGAGGAAATTTTGAATTTTAAAAAATATTGTGCCCAAAAAAAGTAGTCAGTACTGGAATGATTTAAAAACTACTCTGCAAGGTACCAGACTGCACTTCCCTACTGAATTTTGGGACATTAGTGACAAATCGCGTACTTTACAGTATCTTTGGCCAGTAATACTGGTGCAAACACTGATTTAAACACAACTTAATAAGAAGACATGGGGTACCTTTGCAAACATTTTAGACATTCAGCCGTCATTATGAGTCACCCGGATAAACCCCAGTTTGCTCAGGGACAGCAACAACAAATTATTTCAATTCTTATCACCCCTTTTTATTACTAGGTGCAATAAAGATCATGTATCCTGGTAAATTTCCATAGTTCAAACATATCGGCATTTAACTGGGAAAAAATGTTTGCTAATTACAGGAGCACGCATATTTTGGTGTGGTATGCAAAAAAAAATCATTATTTTACTCACCACACACTTGTTATGGGTGCTATCTATTACCTCTGATTAAGTCCATACACTGAGGTGCTAGATTTCACTGGTTGCCATAAATATTGCAGTCTACTTTGGGTCACATAAAACGGGCGTTTGTGGTAAATATTATATTTGAAGCATATTATGCCAGCCACATTGGTCAACACTTGGTAGAACTGAAAATCAGTTTACTTGGAGGAGCCAGTATGAAAACAGTTTATTAACATTGGCAAAATCATGGTAGGATAATAAATGCCACTTTATGGGTGGAGGAGGGAATATGGTGCTACATCCAAGGATGTTTTTAAGTTACCATGGCAAAAATGTGCATTTTATAACACAATAGTCCGCTCACTTTGTGAAAAAATAGTAAGATGCAAGACGAATTTGCATTTAGATCTTGGCACACTTACAATTTTCCATAATGTCCCAGCTACCACACAAACTACAAAGCCTAATTTAGCACACCCTGCTAAGCAAGCTTTTACAAGGACCAGATTCTACAAATTCCCTAACAGCCCTGTAGAACAAGTTACTTACTTTCAATAAAGCTCTTTCTGGTAGAGACTCAGCCGTAATTTCCATACCTTTTAAACATTCCCCAGGCGTTAGACTGGATCCCAAAACTTTTTTGTAGTACCTCCACATACCAGAAGGTGGTGCCATGTGGCTCCGCTCAAACGCAGTTCCACTCTGGAAAAGACGTGCAGGGGCTATAAAGGAGCTGCTCCAGCACGGACATTAGTTGCTTTAGAGACTGTTTGTGCCTCCCGACATGGAGCCCAAAAGTAAATCAAGATAGCAGTGTGCAGATTCACAGATGTGGCTTCTTATTAAAGGATAGAGTCCAGCCAGAGAACGGGGAAGATGGGAGGGTCAGTGGGTAATCTGCAGTTGGAGTCTCAACCGGAAAGAGCAATACCAAAGGCAAGTAACTTGTTCTTTTGTTAGAGACTTATAGCAGCAGATGTCTCACCTTTTGAATAGATACCAAAGTAGATCATAGGGAGAATGCTGTGGGTGGACTCAACTTAGAAGGTCCTGCAGGAGCAAGTGGGCAAAGTGTACTGCTCTGTGGACTTGGCTGTCCTGAGAATAGTGCTTTGTGAATGTATTGCGGGATGCCTATGTAGCAACCTGGCAGATGTCTAGAACAGGGACGCCATGTGCTAACGCTGTGGTTGCAGCTTTGCCTTTGGTAGACTGTGCATGCAGTCCTTCCAGAGGCTGCTTTTTCGCCAGTGAATAACAGATCTTAATGCAGAGCACACTCTAGGCTGAGTTAGTATGCTTTTGCACCGCCTTGCCTTTTTTCACACTAGTGAACCCCACAAAGAGCTGATCGTTCACCTGGTCATCTTTGGCACGACCCATACAGAAGCTGAGCACTCAGGGTCCATACGATGGACCTTCTCCTCCCCTTAGAGGGGTGAGGTGAAGCATAGAATGCTGGCAAAATGGACTGGCCTACGTGGAACAGCATAACAACCTTTGAGAGAAATGATGCCCTGGTGTGCCGAACCAGCCTGTCAGGGAAGAAGGTGGTGTATGGAGGATGAACAAAGTCTAAAGCTCACCCACACACCGTTCTGAGGTGATGGGGATTAGGGAACACAGTTTTCATGGTGACAAGCTGTAAAAAACAACTATGGTGCAGCTTCAATAAAGTACTCTGTTGAAGTCCCACTGAGGCATCACAATTGGAGACGAGGAACACATATGTTGCAGCCCTTTCAAAAGACACATCACAACAGGTTATTTCAATAAAGAGGTCTGATCAAGCGCCCGTAAAAAGGCCATGATGGCCGAAACATAACCTTTAACTGTGCCCAGAGCAAGACCTTGCTGGGCAAGGAACACAAATAGTAAAACAGCAGACAGTTTGGCTTAGAGGGGGATCAATCTGGTGAGTACCGCACCAAACCACAAATTTGTCCCAATGACGGGCATATACATTTTTCGTCGATGGACGCCTGGCTGCCAAGATGACATCAACCACCTCCAGAGGAAGGTCCAAGGTGTTCAGTTGTCCTTACTCCATCTCCACGCATAAAGATGGAGATTGAGAATGCTGGGGAGGAGAACCTGACCATTCAGCTGCAACAGCAGATCCTGCCGGAGGGGAAGCCTGATCAAAGAACAGATGCTCAAGCCCAGGAGTTTTGGATATCCTACTCTCCGTGCCCAGTCTAGCCCGGTCTGTCCTGAACTTCTTGAGAACTCAGAGCAGAATTGATATCACACAGAAAGGCATACAGGAGTCCAGAGTTCCACTCAAGACAAAACGTGTCTCAGAGCGAGACACACCTTGGGAACTCCAACTCCCGTTCGTGAGGACATTGCAAGTTCTCAGCGGTGGCTTCTATCACTTTTGTGAACCTCTATGGAGTGCCAGTGAGACCAAAGTGGAGCATAGCAAACTGAAAATGCTCCTCTCTGACCACAAACTGCAGATAGTGCCGAAGAGCCAGATGGACAGGAATATGGAAATAGACATCTTGCAGGTCCAACCCCACCATCCAGTTTCAAGGGACGAAGGCAGGTATGGCATGACCAGGATGAGCATTTTGAACTTCTCCTTGCAGAGGAAGAAATTAAGAGGGCACATATCTAGAATGAGCTGAAGACATCAGTCCTTCTTGGGCACCAGAAAGTAACAGGAATATCAACCACGTCCTACTTCTGGCACTGGGATCCTTTTAACCCAATTTATCAAAAGGGATTGCACCTCCTGCCGCAAAATGGAGAGATGGTCCCCCATCAGTCACTGTGTAGACTGTGTAAGATGTGGCGGAGACTAAAGGAAGGGTAAGGTGTAGCCTTTGCAAACAATTTAAAGGACTTACCTGTCCAATATGATTGCTAGCCAGCCTGGATAGAATCTGTGGATTCTACCTTCAACTGGGTGGATGTGACCCTGTAAGGGTACAATAAAGGGGATTTTCAGGTGGGGCAGCTGGGGTTGAACTGAGGAGCACGGTGACCTTGACAGCTAGGGCAGTGGGCACCACAGCCTCTTCCGCTAAACTGCTGGGTTTTCTGTTGGGGTGGGATAGGCTGGCGGTATTGAGTGCCTCTGCAGAAGCCACAAAAAGAACATTGGAAATGTTGCAGGTGACATGGGAGTAGAAAGGCCCAGATTAGCCTTATTCCCTTTAAATTGTTCAAGGACAAAGCCAGAACAATCACGTTCCATCGAAAGGCATGTCAATTAAGGAAGACCTGATGTCACCCAAAAACCCAATGGACTGTAGAACGGCAGCGAATGGCGACACTAGTGTCTATGGCCTGCCCAATGGTGCACAAGCCACAACTAATCTTGAACTTGGCCACATCACAACCATCCGGAATAGCCTGTGAGCACAACAGCCCAGAAAAAAGGAGGTGTTGATGGAATACAGAGCCAAACTAGCAGAGGAGAACAAGAGTTTCCCATAAGTCTCCACTCTCTTAGATTCCCTGCCACGGAGAGTGGCAGCGAAATTGTTACACTTCGTCTGGCCAGTGGAAGCTTGACAGTTCTATTTAGCAGGCCTCAGCTAATGTTAGAGGTCGGAATTTGAGTGGTGCAAAATGAAAAATTAAACCGGGGAAGCAATCAATATACCCAGAGCGTCCCACTGTTTTAGTTAACATTTCCCATTATGTCCCAATTTGCACACCAAGTAAGTACCCTTAATTATCTAGCTAGCACTATAAACCCTTTGCTATTTTACTGTTTTCCATAAAGCTGACCGTAGGCATACTTTTGAGCACAGTCCATGGTCCTTGCCTGGCTCTGGTTAACTGAGCAGTGGCTCATAGAATCAGTCCTTCTGTGGCGTCTATACGACCCTGCATTCCAACTACCTGGTCTGCTCACAATAGATAAGGTAGAAGCACTAGCAAGACAGGCAAATATGGCAGGTCCATTGCTAAGAGCAGTAAGGCAGGAGAAGCAGAGACATCCTTTCTAGGATCCTTCCACGTGATACAGCTAGTTGATGAGTTCTCTTGAATAAAAGTTTGGATTTCGGTAGAAAACCTACAGCTCTCTTTTAGAGATGGCAACCCACCATAAAAGGGTAACTGACTTTGATACCACAGTCCCTAGGTTCCTGAAAACTTTGTGATTCATCCAGATAATCCCCCATGCAACAAGTGGTGGTGATGAAACTAGAGCAAGGCGATTTATCACAACAGCATCTTCAGTCATCCATTTAAAAGAAATTAAATATTGGTTGGAAGGATCACATAAGCAATACTTTATCGTACCATGAGAAAGATGTTGCTCACAAGCTTTAAATCTGAAGGCCTCTGGTCTAGAGGAATGAAAACTCAACCCGATCAAAACAGCATATTTTTAATTCAGCATGCTCTGATTTTGTATCAATATCCACCAACAAACTTGAAAATGTAAAGCCACATATTTAAAATGAGGAACCCAAAAGCAAAGTGAAGCAGGTGCAGAAAGTGACCTGAAACCAGTTTGTTTAACTGCTAAACACAAATGCTGACTGAACCCAAAAAACTAGAGAAGGGTGTACAGGACATAGGGTTTGGCCAAAGGCCACGGCCCATGCCCTTAGTGAGAATGGGGAACCCTTGTAGGGCAATCAAAGGTCACAAGCTGGCTGGTTTAAGAGGCAATAGAGGATACTCGCTATGGCTAAAGCCAATCTCTGTGCTTAATGCAAACAAAGCATGCTCAAAGGCTAGGCCCTGAGGGCACTGGGGACATTGGAAATGGGTAAAGATGTGCCTAATACTCAAGAAGCACAGTAGGCCGTGAGTAGTGGGTTATCACAAATTTCCAACAAGACATGAGTATGCTACATTAATAAGAGCTTCCCTGGCTACTATATTAAGAAGACAGTGAATACCTAGGCTATCAATTCATTAATGTGTTTACCCCGATAGGCTTTGCCTCATTAGATTTAGGATACATCTGGAAAGAGAACAATTTTTATTCTGTAAGATTATAAATCACAGTTAAAGAACTCATTGCAAAATAGTCATTTGGTGAAGAGGAATAGGTTACAGACATTAAGTACAATGGCATAGTCCACTTTGTGCTGTGGCCTTCACAAAATGGTCCACAATTCTGCAATGATGCAATTAAGAAAATATCATTCAGGCAGTTAGCTAGGCAGTTTGTCTTGTCCTGGGTGGGGGAAGGCTGTGGTCCTCTGACAGCTATGGGCCATGGTTTGGTAACATTGATGAACCAGGTCTCACGGAAATAAGTTTCCACAGAAGACTGCAAATGTCTGTAAATTAAGAAGGGAAGATCAGAAGTCCTTTCAGGCACAACCTCTCTTGAACTCAGCAGGGTACTTCACTACTTCCAAACTATCACTCACTGTGGTTACAAAGCAAAAATAACCAAAGCTTTGGGACCCATGTTACGAAAATAGAAGTTTTGCGTGCTTATTCTGTTTTGATAGTGAAAAATGCCCCGTCCCATATGTTTGTAAAAAAGGGAGTATGTCCTTCCCCCATTCCCAAAAACAAATGACCACTTTCACACAAAGTGATACTATAACCACAAAAGCAAAACACATGCTCTACCACTGCGCTACAGCCTTTTTGCTGTGAGTGGGTGCTTCGTGAGAGCTATTAAACAGTGAAGCACGTATGGAATAAAAGTGACAGAATGTGAAAGGATATGCACTTTTAAATGTGCAGCTTTAAGCAAAGGTCATGTGCAACAAAAATCAAAGCTGGCATTTAACAAGCTTCTTCTTCTGTGACTGAATAAAACCGTGGAACTATATTTAGATGCCAGATGTAAAGATCGTACCAGACCTCTCACATCACTGCTGAGGTCAAAACAATGCTTGGGAATAGACTAGCTCTTGAGACAGCCTCTCACATCCCTGCCCCTCAAAGGCATGCCGCCGAGAACAACAGCCGTTTTCCCAGGCACATCAGGAAACTGGAGCTCAGCAGAGCAGGTGAAGCTGAACGGACTGGACAAATCACGAGCACAGGCGTACATCAACCTTCTTCCCTCCCTTTCAGCCTCCAAGACTTTAAATTGTAGCACTTCATGGGCGGAAATATGATACATATAACTAATTCTTGTGCATTATTTTTCAATAAAATCATGTTTTTGGTTTTCAATTTTTAGTTTTCTGCACAGATTTTCTTGAAAACCAAACAAAACATTACAAACTCATTCAGATCATATTTCTGATACAAGTTTGGTGAACATGCAGAATATGTTGTTTTTAAAAGGCTTTTTTCCAAAATGGCTCCTGCATTCAGCAAATTGTCCTTGGCAGCAGCTGCTGCTCCTGAAAGCAATGCAACTCATGCACTGCAATGGAGGCACGCCCTCAGAGGAAGAATACTCCTAATTGCCAATAGCATGACAGTGAGAGAAAACCATTTTCTGGAAGGATCCAAGAGATTGACACTGCCTCTAGTCCGTGGCTGAAAAGGGTACCTAAAGCCTGCTCCAACCGCAGCGGCGGCTCCTCCGCTATGGCGCAGGAGCGTCCCCCCCCCCCCAATCAGCCTCAAAACTATAAAAATAAAACGATAATAAAATTGTTTATTATCGTTTTATTTTTTTTACAATAGCAAAGGCTTGGGGGCAGGGTCGTCATGCAGGGGGAATGATGAGTAGGGTACTGTTGTCCATGACGGTTTGGCCGGCCGTCTCAGGCCGGCTAAACCGTCATGCGCACTGAAGCTCTCGACAACACCAGCTGTGTTGCCGGGTTGGAGAGCGCAAGCAGGCTCACTGGGAGCGAAAATCCTTGGCGCTCAGGTCAATCCGGACACTGATTTCAGCATCATGAAAGCAGCGCCAGGGTTGACTGCAGGAGATTCTGGGCGCTTGCGCTGGTGTGGGCAGAGCAGAAGAGCAGAGATGTGGCGATGCAGCAGGCAAGTTACTTTTTTTGTCTCTCCTACTCAAAACTGGCCTCTCAGCCCAAGGGATTGTGTAAAATCGAGAACATACCAACTTAAATCCAATTACTGCATTCTGCGGTAAGAGCCCATACTAATGGCAGATTGTGCACTGTGTAAAACATACATACAATCGGGGAATGTTGTGGTTTTTCAGTTTGAAATATATACATAACATTACATCAACTGAATTTGGGAGACAATCGTATCTTCATTTAACAAAAGTTGTTTTCATTGAATATGTAATGCAGAAATACATTAAGTATCCTAACGTCTGCTTCTTTTCTGGTCAGAGTTCATTTTCTGGCACAGGAATTTTGATTGCCATTAGTCTTCTTATGCAGACTGCAAGCCAATGTGACTTCTGCCATCGTTTTTAGGTCTCGGCTCGAAGGCTGCGCTTGCGCAGTCTCGATTCGAGATTTAATGACTTGGAGAAGAGGGGGCTTGAACCCGCCCCTCTTCTCCCCTGTTCTCCGTTGGCTGGCCTCTTCAATGCTGGCCAGCCATTGGAGAAGAGGTCCCATCACTCCGATCAGGCCCCGTCCTTTTCGGATCGGGGGGCGTGTTTTTTTCAGAAAGTCTAATTATCTCCTCCAGCCAATGGCAAGAGGAGATAACAGCAAAACACGCCCCTGAATCCGAAATCGCCGCTGCCTTTCTCCGAGGCATTTCTGCTTCGCCTTGGAGAAAGGCAGTGGTGTGCTTGTTATTGGCAATCTGACTGCTATGTAATAAACAGCCACAAACTCATCGTAACATTGGCCCCCGACTCTTTCATGAGATTAGAGCTTTTTCGGAATAAATATTGGAAAATCCACATTTATAATCTACTGCGGTATTCTTAGAGATCAGAGGTAATATAAAGTTAAAAAGCCTTTCAAATACGGGCAACAGGTCGGACTGGTCGCTTAATTTTGGTCCTTTCTCAGTGTTGACAATCTTTGAACCCAGAGACGTCGACTGCTCTTCCACCGCGGCACTTCCGGTGCGCTGACGTGGAGCAGCAGAAGAGGCCTGGGGAAGCGCTGCCGGTAGTCTGCAGGAAGAGAGTGAAGGAAAGGGTCATTTGAAGTCCTGGGCAATACTCTGTCAGCTCTGGGTCCACGGTAACAGGTGAACCTGCGGGAGCCTCCTTTGTGGACCGGAGAAGAGAGACGATGCTTACCAAGTTTGAAACCAAGTCTGCCCGGGTGAAAGGTGTGTGAGGCCGAGGGACTTACTTCTGGGGGTACAGCCGATGTTCATTCTATTGACACTGTGCTTCGTCATCTCCTGATCATACGGACGCAAGGTTGTGGTGGTAGTTTGTGTGTATGGACGTCAGTTTGTTAATAATAGTAATGTGGGTTGATTGTGTTGGCCTTAATCGGTGCTTGCTGGCATGGGCGGTTGGAGGTGATTGCAAAGTAGTCATTGGGGTGCCTCAAGGGTGGTCTTAAAGTGCTGGTAGCGTTGGCACCCTGTGGCGGTGTTTTTGGAATCATTGGACGGTCAATGACATTTTTTCGAGAAACGGTTGGGAAATATTAGAGCACATTAACACCCCGTGTCATGAGTACTTGTGTTTTTCCGTATTTTTGTAACCATCAGACTTTGCCATTTCGTTTTGCCCTGCTTGGTATCCCCCTCCTGTGGAAATTTAGCTTGCAAACTGAACATTATCTGCGCCATCTTGTCTCTCCTCAGCGCGACACACAGGAAAGCGCACGGCAGCCATTTTAGGCACCCTGGTCTCTCCCTGCTCATTGCCGATCGCCAGCGCGTTCCCCTGGCGCTGCAAGCATCCCCCGCGCGCCGGCCACCCCCGCTCTCTCATACACGGGCCATAAACCCTCTCCTTCTGCGCGACCCTGCCATGGAACCACATCCCACGCCTGACCGACATCCCATACATGGTCATGCATCTCTTTGATAACCCCCTTCCTCTGCGCCCCATTGTCCGAACCGATCCCAGGCCATCACCTAGCCCTGCGGATGCAGTTTATTGCCCCTACTGTAAGGGAAACACCCCACATCAAAGGGATTACAGTAGATCAAAGCCCCTACCCCCTGAGACCCGGCCGGTCGCACACACCCCCGGGAATTGGCGGAATGTCCAGCTGTGTGATAGCCATCTCCTACTGTGGATGGGGTGGGGACTTCCACTGTAGATATGTGTGGGAACGAGCTCGAAGTGGGGATTCCGAGGATGTTCTTTCATGTTCCAAGACAATCTCAAGAATGTGCCATGTATGATAACTCTGCAATAAAGTCATAAACCTGTGTATAAGAGGCCAGGCCTCAGAGATGCAGTTAGAGCACCTCGTGACGATACCTTGCTGTCTGATCTGATGTGTTCTGCTCCGACGGAATAAAACTTTGTTTCCTGCCTTCCAGTCTCCGGCGCCTGCCTCTTTCATTGGTAAATTATCGAATGGTATGAGAGGCGATTACCGCCGGGCAATACTTGAAAGGTTATCGACTGAAACTGCCGCTACCGTTTAACACTCCCACTCTTCACCTGCTTCAAGTTTTTGCCTGAAAATTAAAGATTGGGTAATATGGAACAGAGGTAGATTGTTGCAATTTGTATTTAATTTGATTGCAAAAATGCTGAAAAAATGCGGCGGAATGGGTATATATAGTGATGGTAACTATTTGTGACAAACGAAACAGTATGCTTACAAATATTTTACATGTAATCTATACAATTCATAATAACGTATTTGCAAAGAAATCTTGGAAGTTTAATAGACTGTTAAATGGTTACAGAACTGTGATAAAGGTCACCCGCTGTAAAAGTGAAGCAGTAGGGTTTCAGTACATTCTAGATTTATGATTTGCAGCGTATGCCATATTCCTCCTCCCAGCAATTGTAGATGTATTCATTGATTGAATTCTGTTTGCAATCTTGTGGATCATTGTTATAAACCACAGGATTCCAAATAAATTGTGAACGTCCCTTGCATAGAAAATAGGCACACACCACTGCCATGAATGCCCGACTGCATTTGAGACTTATTATTTTGACCCTGGAATTGTGGTATTCTATCCTGTGCAAAAGAAACCATTGATGGACGGAATGCTGGACAATGCAAACATTCACCCCCAGTCACAAAGATCTGGCTTTAATCAATCATTCTTTTGCTCAGAGGTCTAGGCTGGTCCTTGGTGATGCGAGATCCAGAACCTAACCTATGGCTTCGGAGGTTGTACAAAGTGTGCCATTTTAATGAGCACAGCACCATTGTCTATACCCTGGGTGATCGTAGCGAATTCAGTTTTTTGTGAATCAGTAATGTGACCAGAGCATTTTCATTGTGTGAGGGAGAGTTTACTGGGCTCTCTCATGGTCTCGGCATTGGTAAAGTTAGAGCTATTGGCATTGCTCATGACATTATTTTTGTTTATGTTTTTGTTTTTAAAACATTTAACCCCTTCAGCGCGGCGCGGATTTCCGCGCCACGCTGAAGATTCCGTGCGCGGGCGGGGCCATGACGGAACGGTTCCGTCATAAGCACAGCCCAACCGACGTGCATGACGGAACCGTTCCGTCAAGCGCGTCGAAGGGGTTAACCCCTTCAGTGCCCATGACGAGCTGGACTCGTCATGGGCTGCGGTGGCGCTGTGCCCATGACGAGTCCAGCTCGTCATGAACTCCGCCCGCTAATACAAAGCGCGGCACTGGGCGGGGAAAGGGGCGGGGAAAGGGGCGGGCATGCAAGGGGTTAAAGAAACGGCATTGTTATTTACAATGTCAATAGCTTAATCACTCTCAAATGCGAGACCTATTGCATTTGCACCCACACACAGAGCCACCTACACACACACTGATTAAGCTATTGACATTGTAAATAACAATGCTGTTTCTTTACATGTTTTAAAAACAAAAACAAAAAAAAAATGTCATGAGCAATGCCAATAGCTCTAACTTTAAAAATGCCGAGACCGTTGCATTGTAAATGCTTGTTAAACACGGGGTTATTTCTTCTCCCATGGAACTTACGATGGCCATTTTTTCCAGCAGTAAAACAGAGGCAGTCGAGTGGGGCCATGCCATGTGCGGTGCTGTCTGCGAATACGTTTTTTTGTTAACAAGTCAGATTCATCTACTTGCAGATGAATTGGAAATGTTGTAAGCATAGGCTTAAAACTCAGAAAAGGACTGGTCTGGCTGTGGCCTGAGCCTATCAGCAAGCAGCCTCTGCTCCCGGAGTCTGGGTCTGCGAGAGCCGTGAGGAAGCATGGGTGGGCGAAGAAGATGCATAGGTTGGTAGGCGGGCTAAAAGCAACAAAGGGTGCTGTGAGGCCGGTCGCCCTGCACCTGCTGCACTAATGCTAGCTACGCCCACGTGTACGAGGTGAACAGTGCCTAGCCTGGGTGCCTTGGGCAGCTCACCCAAGCGCCGCGTTGCCAATGCACCTGCTGTAACTATCGTAGCAACGCTCATGTGTACTGGGCGATCAGTGACTGGCTACCAAGAGTGCAGTGGGGCCAGCTCACCCCTCAGCCAAGTGCAACTACACCTGCTGCACTGATAGCCACACTGTGAAAGCCACTTGGCATGGGTCCGAAGGGTCCCTCACACCCCGGGCCTCACTGCTCCTGCTGCACTAAAGACTGCCACACAGCTGGGGGAGAGGGGTGCGGCTCCGGCACATTTCACACACAGGCGGCTGCATAGCACACACCAAAAGTGCTCCGTTTAGCTCTTCCACTACCATTTATCGACGCGCACCAACCAAGGCGTGGAGAACAAACAGGTGTTGGCCGCCTCTACGTAGGGATCACATGGCGTCCTCTCAGTATTTATAGCCTGAGTATTTCAACACCGGTTTCATCTAGCGGCAGCTCACAAGTGTACACAGCAGGGATTGTCCGGGGGCGTGGAGGCGGAAGGGGCGGAGCCTAACACCATTTCAGACAGAGACAGGGTTCTAACTTCTAATTGTATGAACAAGACAGTCAAAAGAACACTTGCTCAGGGAACCGTAAATACGGTGCATGCTTCATGTTCGACGAGTGAGGCTGCGTGAAAACGCAGACAAAGCTACCCAAAGGAGCTCTGTTTCATTCTTTACTGCGGAGATGTGCCGGATTCGCAATAGTTCTTATCCAAACTATGCTGCCTTCGTTCACCCCTTCTGAGGTCAGAAAAACCGGAGGACATGAATACCAACCAGGGCGCCTGCCAAGCACACCGCTCCGCTGCCCCTTTATGTCTCGAGCGCAGCGCGTCACAAAGAACAAGAACGGAAGAGTGCGGCTAATGGGAACAAACATGCACCCCTTTGATAACGCGAGGCCATTCCAAGATCGAGTACATAGTGGGACATTATTTTCGTTAGACCGAGGAAGGTTATGGACTGACAGCAAAGAAAGACTGAGCGAATGAGCTGCCTTCTCTTAAAAACAAAGCGTGGTCTCCGGTTTTACTTGCATAAAACGCGCAGCTGGAACACTGCCATTCACAGGGTCCGTTAGCCTAAATCTATAAAGAGAGAAAAGGTTTGCTCAAGATCAGACATTGCAAAGCAATTAAGAATGGACTTTAAACGGTACCAACCCCGATTTATCCATTGTTTAAAGCGTCGATGGGCAACATTTCCCTGGAGGAAAATGTTGCAAATCAAAAGCATATTTTCCCTCTCAGACAATTTTGAAATAGAACTTCCAACCAATTTGTTTTTTTTAGCAGAAACACAGGGCAATCCATTGAATCATGAAAATAATCAGTTAGCGATATTTTCTTTATGATAAAGGTCATTAAAACACAGGGTTCAGTTGTTCACAGGGCTCAGTTGTTACTTTGGTGTTATATTCCCAGGCATTTCTTCAACACAGAGTAAATAACAATGTGTCAGAAATACCTTCAAGAAACATCCTCCTGAATTAAAAAAAACCCCATACAGTTCTAGGACAATAACATCGATCTACTGTGCTTCTCTCAGACCTATATAAAGTACATTGTGGCCAATACAAATAGATATTTCATTATTTTTCTTAAGTGCAGCCTGACCAAGCCATAATAAAGTGCTTCAATTCATATTCCGCCCCGCCTAACAACCAATAATTTTCTATGGACACAAAAGACTGATATAATTTACGCCATCCTACACTTTGCCCTTTTCTACTCCATCCATATGTGTCCAAACATTAAACCTTTTAATCGCTCCAACCCTTTTTGCTTAGGCCTCTTCAAATTTCTTTGTTCAAATCATTTTATTGTATCATTCTAAGTACGTTGGTACTCTAGTTGTTCTCCAGTCTTGTAGAATCAAGGATCGTGTCACTAGAGAGGCAATTGCAATAAATATCCCCCCCCCTTTTACTTTTGGCAAAGTTTGTCTCTGCTTTGACAATCCAAAAAGCGCCACAGCAGCCTCTGGATCAACAGCCATCTGCAAGCCAATACTGAGAGCGCCAGATAATTTCTCCCAAAACTGGGCCAGCATTAGGCAGGTGAAGAAAGTATGCAGCCAATTTCCTCTTCCCCCTTTGCTGGCAGCAAAAGCATCTATCCTCTAATTCTGGATACATTCTATAGAGGGCTTTAGGAGTATAGTATGCCGTCCAGCGTGACAAGAATGACATTTGTTTAAAGTTGGCAGCCCTTAAGGCCTTGTTGCCAAGTTGTGAGATCGTCTGCCACTCTACCTCAGAGAAGGAACAGCGCGTTGCCAGAGTAATCTTATTCAATATTTTTTTACTAAGCGACATTCCCCTGGACTCAGCAGAAATCTGTACAAATTTCCCACCCCTCTTAGATTTGCTCTAAAAAAGCAGCCATTACTGGTGATGATACCAAAGGGGATGATGGAAGAAGCATTTGAGCAAATCAAACACTCACCCCCATTCAACTGATCTGGGTTTAATCCATCACCTGACCCTGTGCCTCATGGGAAAAGTCCAGCCCGAACTGCCAAGCCATGTCTTCCTTGGACCGGAAACAAGCATCCTGGGACCGGTTTCGGGTTCATAACGCTCATCAGCCAGGCTATCTTGAATCCAGTGGCAAAGTGAGCAAGGGACCCACGTCTGGGCATACCCTGCCAACTTAGGGCGAACAAAGCGATACCAAAGGGGATTATGGATGGAGCATTTGAGCAAATCAAACACTCACCCCCAGTCAACTGATCTGGGTTTAATCCATCATCTATCTGTAGCTCACTCCACCACCCCAGTTCAGACATGTGTGTTTTGCTGTTAGCCCTATGTGGGAAGGGTATGCCCAGACATGGGTCCCGTGCTCACTACGCCACTGGAATCAAGCTATCCTGGCTGAAGAGGGGTGAAACCCCGATACCGGTCCTAGGATGCTTGATTCCCGTCCAGGGAAGACATGGCTTGGCAGTTCGGCTGGACTGCTCCCATGAGGCACAGGGTCAAGACTGATTTGCATATGGCCATGTCTGAACTGGGGTGGCGTGGTGAGCAAAATAACGATGGATTAAACCCAGATCTGCGACTCGGGGTGAATGTTTTGCCAATGTGCAACATTCCGTCCATTATCTTGTGTGTTTTGCTGTTTGCCCTATGTGGGAAGGTTATGCCCAGACGTGGGTCCCGTGCTCACTACGCCACTGGAGTCAAGCTATCCTGGCTGAAGAGGGGTGAAACCCCGAAACCGGTCCTAGGATGCTTGATTCCCGTCCGGGGAAGACATGGCTTGGCAGTTCGGGCTGGACTGTTCCCATGAGGCACAGGGTCAAGACCGATCTGCATATGGCCATGTCTGAACTGGGGTGGCGTGGTGAGCAAAATAACAATGGATTAAACCCAGATCTGTGACTCAGGGTGAATGTTTTGCCAATGTGCAACATTCCGTCCATCATCTTGTGTGCATTAGTGGTGATGAGCCTGTGCACGACAACAGACAGTATTGTTTCAATAGATGCGTGATCTATAGATAAACCCCCCCCCCCCCCACAAAAAAAACTAGCAGCAATCACGGCGCCTAGCCTGAATCTCCTTCCCTCCAAAAAATTGCCCAGATCTCTAGAGCCATTTGCATTCCCAAACCGTAAATGGCTGCATTGAATACAGAGGCTCAAGATTTTACATTCCCTGAGCTGCAAGTATTCCTACCCTGCAGCCGGAGCATTTATGAAATATAATGACTGTAGTCTCATCGATACTCCTGTAGTGCCACAGATCTAGTTTTTTTTCCAGGAGTTTAGATGTCTTTATAAAGACCAGAAGCTGAGATCCAGCTTCCTTCACTATCTTGTCCAAAAAGAAGAATCCCTTGAGGTCGACTATGTGAACCAATATGTCTATGAGAGAGGCTTCGTAATATGTACCTATCTGGGGCAATGCCAATTCCCCCTGATTCATTTAAAGTTGCAGCACTAAATATATTTACCCTCTGTACCTTGAAAAAAATGTCGAAAAAGTTCACGTTTAAAAGAATATATCGTATTGATTTTCATTGGGACGTTTGTAAATAAAAAAAAATAATAAAGGGAAAATTGACATTTTTATAAGAGCAACTCGGCCAATTAATGTGAGTGGCACTGCTCAGCTGAGGTAATGCATTGGTTCGGGTTAAAGGATATGCCACTCAGCAGAGAAGATGCGTCAATTCTGTTGGTAAGCACCCTAGGCCTACTTCCAAGGGTCCAGGACTGGGGTGGCACCACTCAGATAGCAGAATCCAAGTGCAGATGCAAGGTTGTTGGAAGCCTGTTATGTCCCTGAGGATTCAGATTAGGATGCCAGCCAACTAGCATTTGGAGTCTCTCTGGATTCTGGTTCAAGTGAAGCAGGCCTAATCCTTCTCATCCAAGCAAGAGGGCAGCAGGACAAAATAGCAAAGCAGAAGTCCAGCAGTTTAGCAGTCCAACAGAGTGGCAGTCGTTTCAGCAGCACAGCACAGCAGTCCTTCTTCCTTGCACATAAATCTCTGGTTACGAAGTGTACTGAAGTGGTGGCGTCTGAGGTCCAGTACTTATACCCAGCAGTGTATTTGAAGTAGGGGAGACTTCAAAGATAAGCCTTTAAAATGCAAATATGCCCGGTCATCCCTGGCTCCATATTAACATCCGGAGACAGGCAGACCTTTGTGTGGGTACAGGACACAGCCTATTCAGGTGTAAGTAAGGCTGGGTCCAGTTCCTACCTCCCATCCTACCAGGATAGTCCCCTCAGTCACACCTAAGCTCCCATTGTGTGCAACTGTCTAGGTGGAACACACAAAGCCCAACCGCCAAATACACCAAGTCATGGGATCAGAGACAAATGACTAAAGCAAGAAAATGACAACTTTCTAAAAAATGGCATTTTCAGAAATGCAATTTAAAATCCAACTTTCACCATTAGTTAGGATTTTAAATTTGGATTCCAGAGACACCAAACATTAACCAATTATATCTTCCTATTTGGAAATTACTTTTATAAAATGTGATAAATTAATCCCAATGTTAGCCTATGGGACATATGGGCCTTGAAGTAGCACGCAACACTTAGCAGTACATGGCCTGCTTTTTAAATACATTGCACCCTGCTGTCTGGGCTGTCCAGACCTACCAGAGGGGTGCCTTATACATATTAAAAAGGAAGGTTTGGGCCTGGCAAGGGGTTTTAACTTGCCTGTCCATATGGCAGTTTAAAACGGCACCACTACTTTAGCCCTGATCAGCAGTGGTAAAGTGCACAGAATCCTTAGACCAGCAAGATCTAAGTCGGCAAAAACAAGAAGAGGACTAAAAGGCAAAAGTTGGGGGAAACCATACCAAGAATGCTAGCTCTAACACCCTATTATCGACAGCAAGGATGGCCTGATCTGCTAAGCCCAATCAGGCAGACCAACGCACAAACAGGCTTTGACCCATGTTGAGAAACATTTATGGAAGTATGAATGAAATGTGTGTATGCTTCTTCTGCTCCAAAAAAGGAGTAGTGTGGAATGGCAGTGGATCACCAAACAGCCTTCTGAAAGTTATGACCCCAGCAGGTGGTCCGGCCCATCACCATTGTGTGAAAATTGGGCAAGATATCCACTAACTTAACATAGTAATAAGAAACTACAGTAATGTGTGGACTTCTATTAAAAAAGGATCCTATAATTCTTGAACTTTTCAGACAAGGACTCCATTAGCAAGTCAAGCACCATGCCCAAACAGACTCACTGCAACCCCTCACATCATGGACTTCCCTAAACACAAAATAAAAACCAGTGCATGTTTGAAAACAGCAGCACAAATCCTCTCGATTTTCAACATTTTGATAGGACATAACACCTGCAGCCTGAGAAACCAACAGTAACCCAACGACCCAAAGCACAGTTCACAGCACAATGCATTCGCTGCAGTGTCTGACTAATGCAGCTGCACGTCGACAAAATTCTTTGAGACAATCTTCAAGGGAACCTTAAGTTTATACAAATTCTTCAGTCACATTCTTCCGTGATCCAGGGAACCTGTCATAGTCGACACATCCCCCATCTAAGTAGGGCACTCTCCTTAACTCCCAGGAGCCTAACCAATGCCACTGCCATTCAGATGAGCCTCCGTTGTCACTCCCAGATGAGCACCTGTCGGTATCGCTTCTTGGACCAGCATAAAGACTTGCAAGTTTATTAGACATTTTTGTGGGATAACAACACAACTCAAGTAAAGGTGAGCACAACCTCCTGAGGTAACAAGAAAATTGTCTTGGGCTAGGCATCACTGTATTTCTGGGTATAGATTACAATATGGAAAAAGAAATGAGTGCTGGAATATCAAACTCCTCCAAGAGAACTTCCGATAGTCAAGTATCAAGGAAAGACAGAGAACATGCTGTTGACTCTTGCTGCTCAATTGCAGATATTCCGTCAAGCAATTACAGAGTGTTAAATGACTTAAATGCAACATTGCCCCAGACAAAAAGTTCTCTAGCCAGAACTGCGTCAGAGATTGAATACTATCTGAACAAATTAATTTAAACATTGGTAATCCAGAGTTTAAATAAGCAAATTAATGTCCTTATTGGGTTACATGAAATGCAATAGAAGACACACAATTGAATCTCAACAGAATTGGAAAAAATCTTCATGCACAATAAATGATTCAAATGCATATCAAAATATGATAAAGGCTGATGAATAAGAGTCCCACTATCCACAAAGTTGTGCACCACAGTGACACTTTGCAGATTGGGCTAGTGTGCCAATTATAAGCTCTATCAATAAACCTACAATGCAGCTTCTTCTATTAACCCTAAGTAAAATCTCTTACACTAAACCAAAAGAACAGCTCCTCCTACAATCATCAGGCTCGCTAATAATATCTCTACCACTGACCAAAGAATAGCTCCTCCCACAAGTGAGACCTCCACCATGGGAGCAGCTTCACCCATTACCTCCAAGTAACATCTCTACCGCTGAGCCAAGGCAGCAGCTTGTTCCACTAAAACTTGGGCATAAAAGTCAGATCTCTCACTTAGTCTTACCCAGAACAGTTACTCCTGGAGTTATGTAGTCACTATTGATTGCTGAACCAAAGCAGCAGCCTCCCCCACCAACTCTAAATGAGATCTCCACTAGTACTTAGTAGCTTCAATCACTGGCTCCTAAGTGATTTATTTCTCCATCACTGAAAAAGAAGTGGCTCCTCCCACGAAACTTCAGTCCATGTGACATCTCTATTGTTGAACCAAAGGAACAGGGTCCGCATATCAAGCGAGAAGTCCCAGGTTAATCAGTCGTAAACATAGCAATACAGAGTGGTTAAGTTAGGTCATCTTTCTAATATGCAACAAAGGGAGACAATTTTGTTTTGCTACCTACTTGAATAGCCGACAATTTAGCCACAACATCACACCTGCCTTGCTACCATGTCAAAGTTTTATGGTATTCAGTATGCATCCAAAGACTAACACAGCAAAAACAAACGAAGGAAAGCACAATTAAAAAAAATATCGAGCTTTATAAACAATCCAAATATTTCCAAACCGCAGAATACATTTGTGTCCACATTATGGAAAAATAGCGCAGTGTGTTTTACATAAAACAGGAATTAAATGGAGGAGACTAACTTGAGTTACCTGCTATTCATGCAACACTCAACCACTCATTATGCGGTTAATGCCATTATAAGGAAGGAAGATATGTTGGGCATTTACGTTATATTCAGCCATTTTTATTCATTTAATGCTTGAAGTCAAATGCTTATTTTTTACCTTTCCCTTTTATGATGCACACAAATTCCATGGAGTGTTTTGAACAAGAGAATTCTCTTCAATGACAGATAGTTGCTGATGTAAATAAAAACACAAAACCAGATCATTAGTTAGATCATCACTATATAGGATATGATGGACATTCAGACTAGAGATATGCAATATATGCATACTGCATGAGATAAAGAAACTAGGCCTAGGCGTAAAATTCTGCTCCACTCGCAGAGTTTGCAGAATTTGGCAATTCCGTGTTCCGAGGAGAACACCTAGTTACTGAAAAACTCCACACTCCACAACGGAGTAAAAACATTTTCCCCCCCGTTGGCATGCTAGTCATGTCATTTCGTGCTGGACTTGCAACTAGAATTGACAGGCACTCGCAGTTTTCTTTTAGAAAATTCTGGGGCTTTTTTGAAGCTCTGGCATGTCTATGCGTTTTATTAATTTTATTAATAATTAACAATTAATTATTTGTCTTGTGTAAGTATGTCTCGCTAATCAACCCGTTTGTCCTAACACAAGAGAAAGTTACATGAGGGTTAGCTTATTTGTGCTGTTCATGTATTTACAATAACGTGCAAGTTTTCATGTTTAAACGTTGCTGTGTGCTATTTATTTTGAGCACAAAACGCTGTCAGAATTAATGCTTTTTATGTTGCAAAGCTAGATAAATGCATTCACATAAGGGTATTAGTGGGGTTAACACTGTTTAATCATTATGTTGTATTAACGTTGTTTTATTTCTTTTAAAATTGAGATGGTCTATTGTGGCCTATGGAGGCCTAATCCATGATGGCTGATTTGAGAGCCTGGCCTCGAGTGAATATTTCTGTGATGTGGCAAGAGGGACCCCTGCTGGAAAAAGGTTGAAGACAACTGACCATAGTCCTTCTATGAAATTTTCCATGAGGACGGCAGCAGCTTTGGGTGTACTCCAAGAAAAATGAAAGTGTCCTTGGCTTTCTCAAAGGACAAAGGGGCCTTAGAGGGAAACTCTGAACTGTGGCTCGATGGCCGAGGAGGAATCGGATTAAAAGTGTTACATGTTTTATTTCCTTGGTTCCTGTTCCGTAGTTCATGCCTTGTGACTTTCCCTGAGCGGAGATTTCCAGATGTAGCAAAGCTACATTTCTTCCTTCTCGTTCTGCTCGGTGATACAGTTTATTCAGCCAACTTTGTGTGTTTCTATTGTATTTTCCATTATAAAAACTGTTAGTTTAGGGAGGGCTCTCCCCACTCTTTTGGCCGCCTTCACGCGTTGCTGAGGTTCGATGCCGAGGACTCTGTCCTGAGAGACTTTACCGAGAGACTGGTCCTGACCCGTTCTGACACTTAGTTAGAATAGGTAACTATGAGAAATGATTTATTCTGATTGATTTAATTTTGACTAATTTTAGATAAAGCAATATAACTTTTAAACATGGTGTTGAATATTCTTTTTTGTCAATTATTGTGTATATTTTTGATTATTGTTGTATAGATTATAGAGTATGTTTAGGGACAACCACTATAATCAGGTCCTATCGCTTAGATATAGATGCAGGGTGGTTTAGGAGTTTTCTTCCCACAGGTTTATTGCTGCTAGAGTATTTGAGCGTATGTTAGTGAAATGGGCCCTAGCGTATGATGAATGTATGTGCGTGTAACTGTGAGATTACTCTATCTGTGGTAGTGGGCATATTTTTGATACCCTGATCTCTATCAATTTCTCTGGTAGCAGAGGATGGTTACAGATGGTTGTCTTGATCTGATAAGATAAGATTGCTTGTATATTGGCTTATTGATTATTGATTTATTTTGATGTTGTTGGTATATGTACTAATACTATATGTTGGAGTCGTGATGTTGAGTTATATGTAGTGCTTCTGGAATTTGGAAGCTGTGGAAGCAGTTCCGTAGTAGGACAGAGAAGGTGTATATGCTGCTCTCGGGAAAGACGGGATTGTAAGGAATTACGTGTGACAATTGAAGTTGCGCGTTCACATTGTCTGGGTTCGGAATCAGTGACATCGTCGTATGTTACTGTTAGATATTTCTGGTATATAAGGAGTATGTATCGTAGTGAAGGTTATCTATGAAACTCTGGTCTTAAGTCCCAGGGATCCGTAAGGATTTCCGTTAAAGCTTATTGCGGGAGGAGTAATAGGTATTCTCTGAGCTTGTTTGAGGAACTGGGCAGAGGTAAGCTGCTTAGTTGTTGAGTTATAATTCTGTACAGAGACAGGTTGTGCTGTTCTCGAGAAGCAGGATTCTGTGTGCATGTACTATATTTTTCTCGTGTGAATGTGCGTGAATGCATATACATTTATTGACTGTAAGACTCTTTGGATAAGTCCTAGAGGAAACAGTTATGCGATGTATGAAAGTTGTTGATTCTTGAGAAATAGACTCTCTTTACTATTCTGTGGTTAGCGAAGCAGACAATGGAGATGTTTTTATGTTGTAACTAATAGATTTTGTAGAAGTTTTGACACACGAAGTCTACTGAGAGTTTTTGTAAAGGAGGGGTAGACGAGTGACAGAGACAGGAGACAGAGACTGCAGCGACTGTTGACGTCAGAAGGTCCGCGCACTGATTGGATAGTGAATCAGAATAGGGTTTGCGCTGGGATTGGTGCGTTAGTGTGAGTCGCGCAGGAATTGGAAGAGCTGTTTAGTGACGTAGACGCTCCAGGATTGGTGCGTTAGTGTGAGTCGCGCTGCTATTGGTTGAGAAACTCGTATTGTATATTTATTATACGGAGAGAGTAGAGAGTTTGATAAGCGCTTGCTAAAATGTATTACCAAGAAGAGAAGAAGAAAAAGACCTTTTTTGGAAAAGTTAAAAAGTGGTTTAGCAAGGATAAAGAGGTTAAAACGAGAGAGGGTGAGTTGTTACCTCCAGCGAAAACACCTGCATCCTTCATGGCTGTGAAATATGGATTGCATACCTGTATATGGTTGCAGAATTGGGTTAAGTATACTAAGGAAGATGGTGTTCTAGCATTTCCAGAACATGGTTCATTTAATTTGGCCGTGTTGAGAAACTTACGGGAAAAGATGTTATGCTTAGACCCGAAGCCGAGACCTACACAGTTCGAGGCTTTAGTGGAATGGGAAGAGGAAGTTCATGACCGAGAGAAGCAAAGGTCTGGAGGGTATTATAGGTACATGTTTGGGAGGAGACATGATCGTGAAACACATCATGATCGAATGAAAAGATGGCGAGATGCTTGTATGTCAGAGGGATTATACCCAATGAGAACAGTTGAAGCTTCTGCTCCTTCGACAGAAAGAGCTTCTGAGTCAGATATGAGAAGATATGGAGAGTATGAGGATGAGGTCTTAAATGACATGATCTACAAGAGACCACCTCTATATAGAATAGAACCAGATGAGAGTACACCAGTTGTTTCTCCGATAAGAGATACAGTTGAGAAAGAAAAAATGACACCTGAATCAAGAGGTAGTAGTTCTTTCAGGGAGAGAGAGAGTCGAGGTAGTGAGGAAAATGCTAGAAAATTAGCAAAGACGACAACAGAACTGGCTGCGAAAATTAGGGAGTTAACGAAGAATCTGGAAGCTGTTACGGTGCCTGTAACAATAGGTCCAGTTATGCCTGTGTTTGACAAACAGAGAGCAGGTGAGAATGGACTGGTAATTCCATATATTGCAAATGAATCGACAAATTCAGTTGGTCCTTCAGGAGATTCAGAAAAAAGGACAGGGAGAAGTGACCTGAGACAAACCAGACATGAAACATGTAGTGAACTATTAGATGTCAGTGAACCTAGTTGTTCAGGGATGCCGATTTTAGAACCGCAGAAAAAAGTGGTTCCAGTAAGAAAAACTGCTGAAATAACAGTTGACGATTTAAATGATTGGATGAAGGTTCTACAGAAAAAGGACAAGGATTCACAAGTTATTGATGTGGTTAAGTTACGTATAGAATTAGAAGAGCTTGTGACAGGAACAGTTCCAACAGAAATCTTGAAGAGTCATCATGATGGTGAATTAATGTTTATGTGCAAGAACATAACATGGAGAGCAAGAAATACTCATGATAGACTAAGAGCAATAGCAAATGAGCAAGGAGTTGACATTGATAGAGTAAAGGCTTTGCAGAAAACGTACAGGATGGATTTCACTGAGAAAGACATTGAGAATTTGAATACTTCTGGTAGAACAGGACAAATTAAAGAAATGGTGGCATTACTGCGTAGATGGGGTGACGTTGAAAAGTGGAAGGATAGGTGGTATAAGAAAAGAGAGGAATCTGAGGATAGAACAACTTATTCAGCATTTCCAGTGAGAGAAAAGGAGAAACCAGTGGAGAATTATCCTATGAGAGAAATACCTGGAGGAGGATATGTACATGTTCCATGGACCAGACAGGATATTTTATCATTTACGAATGATTTCCCTCGATTGAGAGAAAAGCCCGTCGAGTGGTATAGGCAGGTAGATAGGTTTGTGAAGTTGTCAAAAGTGCTGTGGATTGACCTAAATAGTCTGTTTGATATAATTGTTCCAGCAGACTTGTGGACTGAGTGTAAAATAGTTGTGAGTTGGCCTACTGAGGAATATCCAAGAGATTCAAGAACAGGGGCACCAGATCCAGAAGTAATGAGGAAATATGATCAGGTGATGGTATATCTGAAGAGTAAAGTTCCTCCAAAAGAGACAGACTGGGTTAAGATAGATCGAACACAACAGGAAGCAAAAGAATCAGTTCATGCTTTTTACGAGAGGCTGATACTGGCTTTTAAACAATTCAGTGGAGATGAACACCTGGGTGACAAGGATTTGAGTCATTTTGTATACAGATTTGTATATGGTTTAAGACCTGAAATTGGTGAAAGAATTCGTGAACACACAGTGGATTGGCAGAGTAAAAAAGTAGATGAGATTCTGAGACATGCAAAATATTTCAGTGATGAAATTGAAGCAAAACAAAGAAAGCTGAAAGAGAAAGCAATGTGGGCACAAGTGAAAGTTGCAGAAAGACAGGAAGCACAGTTAGTGGAACAGGCAAATAATCCAGGAAATAATGGAGGAAATAGACCGAGATTTGCAGGAAAAGGAAGGGGAAGTCTTGAGGAAGCCAAAAAGAAGTTCCCGTGTCACAACTGTGGCCAACTGGGACATTGGAGATCTGAATGTCCTAATCCACCATTAGCGAATAATGAGGGTAAATCCTTAAATCAACAGGTGCAGAATGATGGGAATAACCAGCAGCAACAACAGCAGAAAGTTGTGAGACAGCAGCAGAGTCAAGAGCCAAAACCGCCCTTACCGCAGAATAGAGGGGTACAAAAGTACAATCAGGACTCAGGATTCTTCAATGATGAGCAGGTAAACAAACCGAGACGTACTAACAAAGTACAGCAGTACTTGTTAAAGAGTGAAGGGAGTGAGTCTGAGGGTGATTATTGACGGTGCCGAGGAGAGGAAGAAGAGTGCATACTTGGTGCAACTCTAGAAATAGACCAGGCAGGACCATTTGTGGATGGGAAAATAAATGAAGAAGGTGTTACTTTTTTGGTAGACACAGGTGCGACAAGATCAACTGTCAGGTCAACAGATGTTAGAAATCTTCCTCTCTCGGATGAAGCAATCCAAGTAGTTGGTGTAGCCAATACACAGATCAGAACACGTCTTACTGAACCAGCAAGAGTACAGATAGGGAAATTTTCAGACATGCACAGATTTATTGTCTGTGACACGAGTCCAGTGAACCTGTTAGGTAGGGACCTATTGTGTAAAATGAATTGTACAATTTTTTGTACACCAGATGGAATAGCTTTTGAGACACCAGATGATGATGTTTTCTACCGAATGACTCTGGAGAATAGAGAAAATGAGTTAATTGGTGCATTTCCAGTGTTTAATCCGGAGGATTTGCCTCAAGTGTTGAGAGACACAGTGAAAAGAGTAGTTTGGGATTTTACAGGAGAGGATGTGGGATTGATGAATAATGTAGATCCAGTAAAAATTGCAGTGAAAGAAGGAATTACATATCCTAACATTCCTCAGTACAAAATGACACCAGAAATAATTGAAGGGATAACTCCTATAATTGAGAAAATGATTCAGCAGGGAGTTCTGAGAGAACTACTGAGTAGTCCGTGTAATTCACCGATAATGGGACTGAAAAAGCCTAATGGCAAGTTCAGGATCGTGCAAGACCTGAGAAAAGTTAATCAAATTGTGGTGGCATGTTGTCCCATTGTGCCAAATCCATCAGTGATTCTGTATCAAATTCCACATGATGCTGAGTGGTATACAGTGATTGATTTGTGTCATGCGTTCTTTTCAATTCCATTGCATCATGACAGCCAGCCAATTTTTGCATTTAGGTTTGGCCAGCGTATTTTAGCATGGTGTCGTATCCCACAGGGGTATACGGAGAGTCCTTCGATATTCAATCAGTTATTGAAGAAATCGTTGGAAAGTTTGATCATGCCTGAGAGCTCAGTGCTAGTACAATATATTGATGACCTACTTGTGGCATCAAAGACACGTGAAGCTTGTGAAGTGGATACCATAGCTTTACTGAATCATCTGGCGGATGGAGGGTTAAAGGTATCTCCAGCCAAATTACAATTTTGCAAGAAAGAGGTGCATTATCTTGGACATAATATTGAAAAAGGTCTGAGAAAAGTGACTACTGACAGGATCAAAATAATCAAAGAAATGAAAGCTCCGAAAACCCAGAGAGAAGTGAGGATGTTCCTGGGTATGGTGGGATATTGTCGTCAGTGGATAATTAATTTTTCCCTGATAGCAAAGCCATTGATTAAATTGACAAAAAGTGAAATGACAGATCCGTTAAATCTGGATGCAGAACAACTGGCAGCATTTGAAGAGCTCAAAACTAAAATGTGTGAGGCTCCAGCTTTGGGTATGCCAGACTATGAAAAAGAATTCGAACTGTACTGCAGTGAGAGAAATGGATGTGCACTTTCAGTGTTAATCCAGAAACATGGGCAATTGAGAAGGCCTATTGCATACTTCTCATCGACACTTGACACTGTAGCCGTGGGGTTACCAGGTTGTCTGAAGGCTGTAGCTGCGACATGCAGAAGCCTGGAACAGAGTGAGGGGATCATAATGGGGTATCCTGTAAGGGTATTCGTACCTCACAATGTGGCAATTCTTTTGACAAGAAGCAGAACTCAGCATATGTCACATAGTCGGCTGACTAAATATGAAAAAGTGATTCTGGGAGCATCAAATGTGACTCTTGAGAGATGTGTGAATGTGAATCCAGCGACACTCTTGCCGGATATTGAAAATGTGGGAATAAAGATGGAAGATGATCATGATTGTTTGGATGTGCTTGAGTACTGTACAAAACCGAGACCAGACATAAGGGATATTCCCTTACCTGAGAATGACCATGTGTTGTTTGTGGATGGATCATGCCTGAGAAATGATAATGGTGTGCTATGTGCAGCATATGCAGTGTGCAAAGTTTCGGAGGTCATGGAAGCATCAACATTGAAAGGAGTAAAATCTGCGCAAGTTGCTGAATTAGTGGCATTGACAAAAGCTTGTGAGATTGGGAAAGACATGAGAACAACCATGTTGACTGATAGTCAGTATGGATTTGGAGTGGTGCATGACTTTGGCCAACTGTGGCTACAAAGAGGTTTCTTGACATCGGGTGGAACTCCGATAAAGAATGCTGAGTTGATTGGAAAATTGCTTGAGGCGATACAGCTGCCTTGGGAGTTAGCGGTTGTAAAATGTGCCGCACATGGTTAGGGGACGATTTTATCACTGTTGGTAACAGGTTTGCCAACGATGTGGCGCAATATTGCGCTAAAACAAACCAATCTATTAACAGGAGTAGGATGGAAGAAATGTCTCTCCTTTCTGTGATGTTTACTAATGTCCTAGAAACGTGGGATGAAGTAAAGCAATTACAAGATGAGGCAGGAGAGGAAGAGAAACAAGATTGGGTTAAAGCAGGTTGTGCTCCAAGAGAAACACACCATGTTTGGGTCTACAGAGATGGCAGACCAGTGATGCCAAACTCAATTTTGTCGTCAATGGCAAGGATGTATCATGGCCAGGGACATCTGGGGAGGGACGCGATGGTAAGGTCCTTTAAGCAAACCTGGTACAATGCAAAGTTTAGGACAATTGCGGAGAGCATCTGTCAAAGGTGTTTAATTTGTCAGCAATTCAACGCAGGGAAAAAGACAGTGGTGAGTCTAGGGACAATTGGCAGAGAAGGAGGTCCTTTTACAAGAATGCAGATTGATTTCATTGAAATGCCCCAAGTGAACAGACTGAGGTATGTTCTAGTGGTAGTCTGTTTGTTTTCAAGGTGGGTGGAAGCTTACCCGACTAGAAGAAATGATGGATTAACAGTGGCAAAGTTACTGTTAAGGGAGTTGATTCCTAGGTACGGGTTTCCAGTTACAGTTGAGTCTGACAGAGGTGGACACTTTCAAAATGAACTCATTGGTTTGATTTGTGAAGCATTAAGAATACAGCAGAAGTTACATTGTGCATACCGACCGGAGGCTTCTGGTGTGGTTGAGCAGATCAATGGCACAATCAAGAATAGGATTGGAAAAATGTGTTTAGCCACTGGCATGAAATGGCCAGATGTGTTACCTCTTGTCCTGATGACAATGAGATCTACTCCAGATAGAACTACTGGTTTGAGCCCGCATGAAATAATCATGGGACGTGCTATGCGCCATGCATTCGTGCCTGTGAACAAGTTGGTGTCAATAACTGATGACATGATTTTGGATTACTGTAAAGGCCTGGCTGACGCAGTTCATTCTGTGTTTCACCAGATTGGAGAAGAAGCTACCACACTTGAGAAGAAGCAAGCCCATGATCTGAGTCCAGGTGACTGGGTAAGGATTAAGGTGCACAGAAGAAGAAATTGCTTGATTCCAAGGTGGGGGAAGGCCAAGACAAGTCATTCTAACTACAACAACTGCAGTAAAGTGTGCTGGAGTGAAACACTGGGTACATGCAAGTCATACTCTGAGAGTTCCAAGCCCGAGAGAGGGAACTGGTAAAGAGTATTATGAAGAGTCAGATTCCAGTGATGGTGAAGATCCTGAAGATACAGAATCAGTGAGAAAAGAAGCAGAGAGAGCTTCAAGAGATTCACTGCGAGTATCAGAGGGAGAATCGAATTCTGTTACAGAGCCTGAAGTTTCAAGTAGCAGTGGGAGTAAAAGAAAAGAAAAGAGAAAACACATTGAGCCCACTCCTGAATCAGAAGAGGAGGAGATTGAAGAACCACTTGAGGAGGAGATTGAAGAACCACTTGAGATTATTCTTGAAGAAACAGGGTCAGAAGAAGATAGAGAGGGACAGATTGCGGAAGACCCCCGAGGAGGTGTAGGGAACATTGATGAGGAGCTAGGTGAAGGGACAAGTAGACAGCAAGAAGATTGCGTGTCGGAGACCCGAGGAGGGACAGAAGTAGGGAAGTCTCAAACAGTGGTGAAAAAATCTGTGGAGAAAAGAAAAGCTACTGGAAAACGGAAACAAGAGGCACTTGAAACAGATGATGAAGATGAACAAACAGAAGGTCGAGTTCTGAGAAAGAGAACTTTGATTGGAGAGAAGAGTGTTAAAGAATTGAGGCCGAAAAAGGTTGTGAAAGGAGATCGTTGGCCTAACAACCGAGTGAAAAGGGTGAGATACAGAGTAATAAGAGCAAATTCATCAAAAGCTGAACAAGTGAATGAAGTATCAAGCCAAACTTCGAGAGCTGAAGAAAAAGGATCAAAGAAATCAAAAGAACCAGTAGAAATAAGGAGAGTTAAAAGACCCAACCAAAAGTACAGATCACCGGAATGGTCTTATGTGACACTGTCTGAAGAGGGAAAAGAAGAAACAGTGACTCGAGATAATCCGGAAGTGGTCTTGAGAAAAGTGGTTGAGGAAAATACTGGTGAAATTCTAAAAGTACTCTTGACTGACATTGGAGAAGAGTCGAGTACTGAGGATTCCGACGTTGGAGATCTGATACAGTTTGATGTTGAAGAAATTGAAGTGAAAAATGACAAGTATCCAAACTGAGTGAAAGAAGGATTCACTTGGATCAAGTGAATAAGGAGATCATTTGGATAAACTGAAAGTTGAAGAGTTGCTGAAGAATTGAAGAAGTTCAAACATTAGTGGAGTAGTTGAAGCTAAACTAAGATGGCTAACATAGAGGAGAATAGAAATAGATGTGCCTTTTTAAAGAGGTGGTGCAAAATGTGCTGCTGTTGTACTGGATTATTAATGCTTCTATGGGGTGTTTTAATTTTATTAGTTACTTTTAGAGTAGAATTTGGAATGGACACAGAGAATATGATTAATATAGAGAAAAATTCACAAAAAGTAGTTCCAATTAGAAGTACTAGTTACTTACACAAAGATAGGTCAATTAATAATTTTTCTAGTAATGTTTTTTCTAAACTGTTATATGAATATGTGAAGACAATGGAAGTGAGGGATTGCTATGTCTGCATGCAATTACCTGCATCCGTTTCAGAGGGTGTTACTTATCACCATTTACCAGCTACATATGGTATTTCTTGTAGTATTTTAAGTAGTGTTTTTTATTTGTTAGGGAAAATAGATTATAAGATGTCTAACAGAGATAGTATTTTTGGGCACTTGCCAATGAACAAAGAGCTGAATCCAGCTAAAGAAGCTAACACTTTTGGTGAAATTTTTATTGAAGAAAAAGGACTAACATTAGATTACATTTTTAAGAATAATTTAACTTGCAATTTGAAAGGAGAGGAGAAAGCTTTCCTGGATATGGTTGAGGAAAGGAGAGTGAACATGCATGAGAAAGGGGGAAAATATGAAGTGAGTGAGACAATTTGGGACATTGAGATGGGAAAGGAGTTGAAGAATGGGGCTAGTCCAACTTTGGCTCTAGATGCACCGCAGAAGGGTAAACTATGCATTACCAGAAGGAAATCCCAATATGATACATATTTTGTGGGAACTAGTGAGTGCCATGATACATACTTCATTGCGACAGGTTGGGGTTTCAGAGGTGGAGAAGATACGATTTTTCCAGGAGTGTACTATGTTTGTGGGAACAAGGCTTATTACAAGTTGCCTGACCATTGGTATGGCACATGTTATGTGGGCCTGGTTTTTCCTAAGATTTTTCACACGGATAAAGTAAAAGATGTAGAAGACATTAACCTATTAACACGTTTTAGGAGAGAAACTTGGTCTGAAATCGTGGGTGATATTTTTGGGGTTTTGATTCCAGCAGTGGGAATTTCTTTAAATGCTTATGGAATCCGGAAACTGTCCACAGTGGTTGATCGCTTATCGACAAATACCGCAGGAGGGTTTCTTTTGGTGAATACGGAATTAAGTGCCGTACGTGCCATGTCTATGCAAAATCGACTTGCCCTTGATATTCTTTTGGCTAAGGAGGGTGGAGTTTGTGGAATTTTGAAAGTTCAACATTGTTGTACTTACATTCCTGATGAAAGTAAAGACCTGAAGGTCTATATCAAAAATATTACTGATTTGCATGAAGAATTAGTACCACTTGAAACTGGGAGTTTATGGACTAAACTAGCTAATAAAATGATAGCTGTTAAGGATTTTATTGCAAAAATAGGTAGTACTATTATAGGTAGAATATTGTTTCCTTTGTCTTGTATAATTGTTGCTTTACTGATACTAAGATTGGTGTGTGTGTGTGTTGTAAAAAACAGGAGGGGGAAAGAGAAATTGAAAAATGAAAAGAAAAACAAGAATTCGAAAATTTCAAAAAGAGAACCAGAAGAGATTGAACTAGAAGAATTGAGGGAGAGTGTTTATTTAGAGACAAAGAGAGATGATGAAAGAGTGACTGGTGTTTAATGTTGTCTAAAGGGAAGAGACATTTCTGATTTCCTAAAATGGGACTAAATTTTCACTAATTTTTTTTTTTTGGGTTTATTTGGTGATAAAATCACCAAAGGGGGGATTGCTGGAGCAGAGTTTTCTTTTAGAAAATTCTGGGGCTTTTTTGAAGCTCTGGCATGTCTATGCGTTTTATTAATTTTATTAATAATTAACAATTAATTATTTGTCTTGTGTAAGTATGTCTCGCTAATCAACCCGTTTGTCCTAACACAAGAGAAAGTTACATGAGGGTTAGCTTATTTGTGCTGTTCATGTATTTACAATAACGTGCAAGTTTTAAACGTTGCTGTGTGCTATTTATTTTGAGCACAAAACGCTGTCAGAATTAATGCTTTTTATGTTGCAAAGCTAGATAAATGCATTCACATAAGGGTATTAGTGGGGTTAACACTGTTTAATCATTATGTTGTATTAACGTTGTTTTATTTCTTTTAAAATTGAGATGGTCTATTGTGGCCTATGGAGGCCTAATCCATGATGGCTGATTTGAGAGCCTGGCCTCGAGTGAATATTTCTGTGATGTGGCAAGAGGGACCCCTGCTGGAAAAAGGTTGAAGACAACTGACCATAGTCCTTCTATGAAATTTTCCATGAGGACGGCAGCAGCTTTGGGTGTACTCCAAGAAAAATGAAAGTGTCCTTGGCTTTCTCAAAGGACAAAGGGGCCTTAGAGGGAAACTCTGAACTGTGGCTCGATGGCCGAGGAGGAATCGGATTAAAAGTGTTACATGTTTTATTTCCTTGGTTCCTGTTCCGTAGTTCATGCCTTGTGACTTTCCCTGAGCGGAGATTTCCAGATGTAGCAAAGCTACATTTCTTCCTTCTCGTTCTGCTCGGTGATACAGTTTATTCAGCCAACTTTATGTGTGTTTCTATTGTATTTTCCATTATAAAAACTGTTAGTTTAGGGAGGGCTCTCCCCACTCTTTTGGCCGCCTTCACGCGTTGCTGAGGTTCGATGCTGAGGACTCTGTCCTGAGAGACTTTACCGAGAGACTGGTCCTGACCCGTTCTGACACTTAGTTAGAATAGGTAACTATGAGAAATGATTTATTCTGATTGATTTAATTTTGACTAATTTTAGATAAAGCAATATAACTTTTAAACATGGTGTTGAATATTCTTTTTTGTCAATTATTGTGTATATTTTTGATTATTGTTGTATAGATTATAGAGTATGTTTAGGGACAACCACTATAATCAGGTCCTATCGCTTAGATATAGATGCAGGGTGGTTTAGGAGTTTTCTTCCCACAGGTTTATTGCTGGTAGAGTATTTGAGCGTATGTTAGTGAAATGGGCCCTAGCGTATGATGAATGTATGTGCGTGTAACTGTGAGATTACTCTATCTGTGGTAGTGGGCATATTTTTGATACCCTGATCTCTATCACAAGCAGCTGGGCAACACTCATCAGCCAAGGAGACTTCATCCCCCAACTAGTAGTGTGCCAGGAGGCCCCTTTGCAGAGTGGTTGAGAAAGGGGGCAGGGCCTCTGACGACATCTTAGCAGTCCCGCTGTGGGGGACTTCATTGTCGCGACAATAGAGGTTTCTTAGCCCCCAATGACCCTCAGCAGCCAAGGGGACTTTATCCCAAAACCAGTAGTGCACCAGGAGACCCCTTTGCAGAGTGGTTAAGAAAGGTGGCGGGCCTCCGACATCTCCACAATCCCGCGGTGGAGGAATCACTTGTGGCAAAAACAGGGTTTCTTGGCCCCCAACGACACTGAGCAGCCAATGGGACTTCATTAGGGGTGACCGAAAAATACTCTGCCCGCTCACAGAATATGCGGAATGTGACAGATTTTTTCAGCAACTCCGCGGAATACCGCGCAGTGAAATGCCGCAAGCTCTGCCAAGGCCCAACAGAAACCTCCTGCTCCTACACTACATAAGAGATTAAGGATACTTTTAAAGGGTAGATAATTAGCCGCCTCAAATAGGAAGACCGTTTTTAGATCTTGCCTGGTTGTATGGACGTTTAGGTTTGTACCCTATTTTGCAAGCATAACAATATTTTTACACAGACTGTTAAAAACCAAAGATTTGACTAGAAAGATGTGTGAGAATCCGTAAAATGCAAGGTAAAACATATATAGTGATTATTAAACGTCTGAAACCCTTTTAAATGCTAAATAAAAGTAGCAATGAAAGCTGTAGGGGACTGGGTGCCATTGCGTTTCGAAAGAGACAGAATGGTAAGGTGGGAATCATACCAATTGAGTCTAGGGCACGATACAGGATGGAAACCAATTTTTTTGTATACGAAGCACTTGCTACGTGGTGGGGTGCACAATATTTTAAAACGTATAGTTGGGGTAATGCTTACCTTACACACTAATCATAAATCTCTCACAGACCTTGTAGTACACAATGTGGTCGTGCTATACCACAAACTGCTAAATGGAGTATTTTCCCAGTAAAAAAATCTTTGAAGCAGAAGTGTTCTTTTGACTACCCTTACCTGGTGAACAACTGGATGAGGATTGGGATGACAGGGAAGTATCTAAGGTCATTTTAATGGTATTTTTGAAGGGGCTCTGCAAGAACAATGACAGAGGCCTAGAGGAGGATCAGCTATTGAGAAACATCAAGTAACACGTTGTAACAAGCATTGGTAATGCATCGGTTTTGCCTATGTACTGAATAAAGAGCTGTTTTCATCAATCATTGTCCGGGAGAAGGAAAGAGCTCCCTGGAAGATAACACGAAAGTGGAAAGGATGTGGCCGAGGGGCAAGAGCTGTTGACTTGAGAGCTGGCGATCCCGGTTCGAGTCTTGGCGGTGCACGCAACATCCTGTGATTCTTATGCAAATCACTTAATCTCTTCGGGTGATAAATTGTCATATAAATATCCTGCAATAGTAAAAGGCAAAACTTTATGAAAATATAGTTCCACCAAAGCAGACATTAACAGTATTTTGGTGAGAAACTGATATGAGAAGCATACTAGGCACACGCATTGGTAAATGTAGGAAAATATGCTACAGTCAATAGAAATGGAGGAAAGGTAAGTGGCACGCACAGGAACCAATGAGAAGCCAGGAAAGAGAGGAGGCGGGATACAAGTCCCTTTTAAGTTTCGACCCCCACTAACAAAAACAAGCATTGGTATAGCCAATAGGTCTCGCCTTTGGGACCTTATAAGTGTTTAGCCATGTAACACTTTATGTTGTTGCAGCAAGGATATTGTGCTGGATACCTAAACACTTATAAGGTCTCTAAGACGAGACCTATTGGCTATGCCAATGCTTATTTTTATATGGAGTTTCTCCTTTATTCCAAAATTCTTTGTTGCTTTTTCAAAAAAGCAGCCAAGGATAACAACTAACGTGTTTCGTTCAGACCATGCTGAACTTCAGCAGGGTTTACTATCTATTTATATTCCTTTGTACATGCCTTCATAAAAGGTCCTTTTAATTGATTGACATTTCAGTGTTTTGCAGCACAAAGGTCATTCATGTGGGCTGGTGTCAGAATATTCCCCAACCTGGACACTTGAATCCGTGTCCCGTCTCAGCTCCAATACACAAGTTCTCAATCCACAACTGGCAAATATTTGAAATGTCAATCGGAGAGAAGCTCAACAAGATATTGTTCAGTAATGCAACAGAATGTTTCTAAATTAGCAGAAGAAGGGACAGGTGTTCATAAAAAAAGGGCTTCTGAATTTTCAAAGAAAGTATGTTGCTCCATATAATTCTCGTTAAGGTAAGAGGTTATAGTGTTTTAAGCCGCTATTGGGTTATGCAATTTTCTAAAAACCGTTAAAAAAAAAAAAAAGAATTGGGATATGTTGTGAGCACTTTCTAACCTGATGGAAAAGTACTCCTTAGGGCATTTTTTATTATTATTAGATAATATGTTCAATCTTATTAGAATATCTGTCTAGCAGCCAAGTTTATTCAAGAACAGTTCTTGGGGGAAAAACAGAAGTACGTTTTTGTTGACTGAGCGGAACCCATTTATCACTAAAATTGATTACAACTAGGTAGGAAGTAAAATCATCACCAGCTACTGGATTTAACGCTAGTTAGTACAATATTTTAACCCAATATTTCAAAGTGAGAAACGTTTCAAATAGTGTTAAATAAATGCTGTCCTTGGAAGCTCGGTCTTCTTAATTTGCTGGAAGTAAATGAATCAGATACGATATGGTGGTCAGACCAAATCATTTGATTGGGTTTATGACCTCAAGATGATCTAAAATAGTGACCGGTACGATGGGACTATTCACTAGATAATAGACCAAGGTTAAATGTCAGTTTTGCTTCAAATGTTGCATACGGCGGGAAGGATTTTCAAACCAAAATTTTAAATCTCAACAGCACAATCTTATCTTTTCGTAAACAAAGTTTACCAAATGCATCACATATGGTCCAAAATAGTAGTAGAGAATTGGAGGGGGGGGGGGGGGGGTACCCCACAACAACAATCCGTCTTATGTTTTGTATTAAGGATAAAAGCAAGGTTATCGCAATCATTCACGTTCATTTTATCTGCCTGTAGCTGGGGTCTCAATTTAATTGTAAAATGTATTAGTCTTGAGAAACCAATTTGTCTCCAACTTGGAAACAGCCAGAGTCAGTCTTCCTTTGTTTAGGAATAGCATTTGTAGGTTATACTGCAAGCAAATATAAGTTCCATGAGACAATGCAGAGTGGGTGTTAGAAAATATGGCTAACATATTAGTAAAGTGGCTCTCAGCAGATCAGCTAGGGACTTCTAGGAGAGAAATCAGGTAATATATATTCCCTTCAGGTTAGAATTAAGACTGTTCTCAACATGTAATTTTTAAAAACTATATCTAACCATAGCTTGCTGCACGTAGTACATTGTTAAGCAAGGCAAGCAATTAATTAATGGCATATGTGAGTGTTCTTTGTATCTTGGGTATAATGGTCAGGGTCGGAAGACCAATGTGTAGAATGAGGGCGGTGTTCAGGCACAGACAGTCTTGCCCTAGGCACATTCGCCGTGCATGTTTATGTAGCCCGTGTGTTTAAAGAGTGTTGAACGGGTTGGCACATTCATAAGTAACTAGACCGTCAACCCAGAATACTTTCAATATGCCACTGCTAAATCGTGATCTGCCGAAGGGCTTGGGAATTCAAACAAAAAGTAAAAACATTTAAAGGCACGGAATTCTGCGCAATGATTTCCACCTTTGAACTGTGAACCAACTCGCAGATAAAAAATGCATTTTAAACAAGTGTGAAACTAGCAGCATTTATTCTAGGAGTATCGCTAATCTGACATTCTTGCAACATAGGGCTAAAATAAATGTTGATCAACATACCACCGGCGGAATCTTCCCCATTGTTAGCACTTCCTGCATAAACAAAATGATTTACAGTTACTATTCCCCTCCCAATCAGTCCACAGGACTTTCCACTGCCAGTAGAAAACGAAGGCCCCTTCATTTCATTGGCTCATCTTTGAAAGTGTGTGGAGCTCGTGCCACAAGAACAATCAACAAGTTAAATTGTTTTGGTGAATGGTCCCCATCTTTCACGTCAGGGTCAGTGACGGCCTGACCTCACTGACAGGTGCTGTGAATGTTTATTTTGGACAGTTCGCAAAAATCACTTACTGCCCATCCTGGTCCAAAATGTGTCAGAAGCGTTGTTGCCGTTTTAAGGCAGTTTCAGATCACATTCCCTAAAGGGGACTATCTATGATATTTCTCATTTCCTTAACATAACAGCATGGGTGGAGCTCAATTAACGTTTCACTATTAACATTACGCGGCAGCCTGGGAACGTCACGCATGCATGCGCTGAAAGCATGAAAATGTCACACAAGTATGCTGATAACTTGACAGCTGTGTCCTGATGCACGCTATATTTCTTATTGATGGACTGGCATTTCGGTATTTGTCATCAACACTCAAACTGGATTTGACAGATACAGGCTTATCTAAAACTTTCTTTAAACAAGCGTTGACAAAGTCAATAATCTTGCCTACAAGAGGTCTCTCGCTGCGCGAGCAGTGCTTCGCACTGCAACGCTAGGCACGAGACCTAAAAAGAAATTAATAAGGACATATACAAAAATTCCGGACCCAACCACTAGATGGCGGAATAACACACAGGATGTGAATCCAGAAAAGATTCACGTTGCAAAACAATAGATTTCTCAAGCACAGCGCAAGTGCTGTGCAGGCGAAACCTAAAAAGGATTGCCAACAAGAAAGCTGTTGGATGAGGAGTTGTGACCGTATGGAAACGTTGCAAATGAATTAAAATGTGATGGGGGTTTGGCAAGGCAGAAATGTTTATTAGTTACATCAAAGATTATGTAAGAATGTTGGTACTTGCTATTGAATGGCAAATATAGGAATCCATACTTTGAAAAGATGTGTGCAAAGATTTTGGTGACCCAAAGAAGACAAGGACCGTAAGAATTTTGGAAGAGATTGTAGCATGTATTTAAAGCAATGAGACACTCCAACACAAATAAAACTAGTAGAAGAGTATATGTTGTGGTGAAAATAAGTATTGGACTATTTAGCATATATGGGGAGACTCCCAAGTATGGAGTACTGATGACTTATTACATGTCTAAGTTGCCAGAAATAAATTTTGTTGAGTGTCAATATCAAAGCACGCATCGAGTTTTTGAGAGGCTATTTGAACTGAAGGGAATATCTAGAAGAATTTGTAACCAACAATAGCACAGAGGTGGTATCGTCAGAATGGGAAGAGTATTTGAAGTCAGAAACCTCAATTTGCAAATACTCAGAAGGTGGCTGGCACGCACCAAAAGCCGTCGGCCTCATCTGTGGGTTTCAGGTGAAACACGACTCAGTACTCCCATTTGAAGTAAGATGACATCAAACATACTAGAATGTCATCCTATCAAGCAAGGAGAAATGGCCTTGTAGAAGTGGGTAGACACACTTCTCCATGTTGTCATCAGCTGAAGCAGAATGTGATTGATACTCTAACAAACCAACAGTTGAAGAAAACTTAGCCAAGGCCCCTCTATTTAAGTATGTATTTATTATTAATTAACTACAAGAGCCCGGGAAACAGCTAAAGACGTCAAGTCAGATCTAAGCCATATTTCAATACACAAACCGATAAATGCTAGGGATGAAATTACAAAGAAGTACGAAATTACATTTGCCAAAACATACAGCCCTTCCTAAGAGGGTCTAGCAAAGATCACAGTGTAATGCATCTACCACAGGATTTTACACAGAGTGAAAATAACCAATGATCCACCCGTAAAGGCCTGTAGCCTATAACATATTTTTCACAATAACTAAGTTAGCCTACTGCCTTTGTTATAAGATCTTATAATAAACAGGTAAGACCTATGGCATCTGACATAACGCTTCCCAATGAACCAGTCAGGACCTCAACTTTTATCACTGACTTGTCACAACAATCAGCTAAGGCCTACTGTATTGCACATAACCTTTCCCACAAGGCAACTATCAAGCATATAGTTCTAAAAATACATATAAGGCTAAAATGACAGTTGGCAAAACAATAGTGTAGGAACCTGTGTTTTGTTGCAGTAACCCACACTTTTTGCCCCCTTTTTAGGTCTCGCCTGGCGAACACAGCGCAAAAGTGCTGTCGTCAGCGAGATCTATTGTTGCTGACTTGCCTCCGAAGTGGGCACGCGCAAGGCTTTTGGCGGATTGAAGCCTGTGTACGCGCACGTGAACACGCACGTCCACACACGTGATGTGCACATCTCCTGTCCCCCTTCCGACCACATGCCAGCCCCGTTGGAGCGGCCCCCTGCAAGACGGGGCCGCTCAGAATGCCAAAAGGACACTGTGCCTCGATCAGACACCAACAATAGCCCACACGGAGCCCCCCAGCCCTTCTTCACTCACCGGGCTGCTCTTCTGGGGGGGCTCCTCCTTGAGGCAGCAGCACTTCTCTTGCGGGGCTTACCTGCACTCCTGGGAGCCCCGCGCTGCCGTGGGCAGCCTCGGCACTCTTCACCTGGGCCCCCTCCTGGGACCCGGGGCATCTCTCCACTCCGGCCGCCACGCGGGGCTCTCCCTTCAGAATGGGAGCCACGCGTTAGCACAGCACGCCGGTTTCTCTTTTTGCCGGAGCAGGCCCCGCCCACGTCCCAGGCAAGGGCGCCTGACTTCCGGCTTGTTGTTTTTTCAGTGAATCTGAGAAAAGCATTGCTTTCTCTGAGAGGCGGACGTCTGTCTTGCACTTCCCAGGTCAGATGGCAGGGGCGGTGTCTTGTTTTCACTGTGAATAACTGTTCTCTCACTCCCCTCGTATATAATGGCTTGAACACATTTCTACGCGAGCAGTCCCTCTGAGGCAAGGGTTCGGAGGCATCGCTTAGACGGTGGCGCGTGCTTGGGTCCTTAAGCGTCCATCGGATCATTGGTTAAAGCGCACAGTCCCGCGCGCCAGGGTCAGTATACTCCGCATTTTATTAACATGCATGTTCCTTCTATATGTTAAGTCTGATGGGCCCATAACAGTAGTTAATCAACTGGAATCATACATACATTATTTGGGAATAGAGCGTGTCTGGGCTATTTCGCCTGGAGATTTCACATGGTGCTGAGTCAGGGGAAATACAAGGGAAGAGCATGCTGAAACCTTGCTTACTATAAATTCATGCTCAGTGTATCCTTCTTTACTGCAAGGTCATGTTCAATGTATTGCTGGTAGTTGCAGTACGCCGTGGATTAATTACCATTGCTGGGTGTGGGGAGGGGGCCATGTCTAACGAGAGGCAAATCCTAGAGTTGGACCCTGAAGCCCCCTTCCTCAACAATGCTAATAGCATATTACTCTGTTCGAACGGGTTATGTCATAGTGTTTTCTTGTGTACTGCTAATAAAAGGTATTAAAACACAAGCATGTGCAATGCAATAGGTCTCGCATTTACGTAAGTTTAAGCTATTGGCATTGTAAATGACAATGCCTCTTATTTAGGTTTTAAAAATAAAAAAAATAATAGGCATTGATATTTGCAATGTCAATAGCTCAAATGCACGTAAATGCGAGACCTATTGCACTGCAAATGCTTGTTCTACCAGATGCTGTTTTTTGTTTTTTTAAACTCTGGCAGTGCACGGACGCCTGCTAACCAGACCTCAGTGCCAGTGCTATTTCCTTAAAACAAGGTGATGTCTAATTGTAACTCAATTGGCAAAGATCTTTAGCACCCATGTAAGTCCCTAGTAAATGGTATACCTGGTACCTAGGACATGGATCCTAAAGAGGGTCCCCAAGGGCTGCAGCATATCTTATGAAACCCTAAGTGTCCCCCACACAAATTCCACACAGACTGCCATTGCAGGCTGCGTGACATGGTGCAGACTATGTGTGCAAACAAGACAAGGCACACTTGTGTGCCATGCTAAAGTCACTGTATTTGATATGTCACCAATATAGCAGGTCTTTGAGCTCTGTGGCAGGGTGCAATATATTTTATGTGAGGACATATCTGCCTGAGCAGATATGCCCCTGGGATGTCCAGTTCTATTGGTAGATATTGCAAGAGAACAGGGAAGCCATCTTAAGGGATGTACTGGGCACTGGTCAAAACGAGCTTCCCAGCTACATAATAGCATCATTGATACATATGGTGTTTGGTATCAAACACCTTGTATTAATAAAAAAACACACTGATTCCAGGGATGGATTTATTAATACATGCACATAGAGGGCACCTTAGAGGTACCCCATGAACTCTACTAGTCCTGTAGTGTGCTGGTTGCCTGCCACCACAGACACGTTTCTGAACCCCTAGGAGGTGACAGCCCCACTCTCAGAGGTCAGGAACCAGGTCTTCTCTGGCAGGAGGGGTTTACACCTCCTCCAGCATGTAGGCTAGTAATTCAGCATATCAAGGCCAGAGGTTTCAAAGCCTCTGCTGCTTTTGATATAAGAGCCTGGTTTCCCTCAGACCTGGGGGATGCCACTCCCTGCCCTGAGGCCCATTTGGCACCCGAACAGGCAGGATATTGGATAATCAGGAGGCTTGTTGCACTGCCAGGCTGAACACACCTCCAAGCTATGCAGCCTGAAGTGAAAACGAAAGAAAGGATTCCACCATCTTGAGTGTGGTGGAATTCGGAACTCTGGGAAAGGGTGATGCCCACTCCCCGCAGGAAGTGGTAATCTAGAGGGTGTAGTGACCCCGGGGGTAAGTAGCCAATTGGCTACTACCCTTCACTCCCCTTACTGCACCTAAACTGAGTAGGTAGGTGCCACCCCTTACACTGGAAAGAAAGGAAGAAAGAAGGACCTAATAGAGCTGAACTGAAGACATACACCAAAAATAGGCGAAAAACCCTGCCTGGCTGCTTGCATTTCAAACACGCTGGGACCGACTTTGCCAAGAGCTGGACATCCTCCCCAAACCATTGGAGGACTGCCCAGCACCTCAACAACCGGGAAAGACCTCCTTTGGAGGAGAGGAGCTGCTTCTCTGCATCTACAGGCACCCAAAAGCTTCTTCCTGGTCCAGCGTGTTGTCAGCCATTGGGTCTTCGTGCTCCAGGAGGTCAGGTCAGTTTCCCCAGGAACCACGCAACACCAATACCCTAGGTACCGGAGCAGTAACAGCAACCAAGGCTTGTTGGTGGTCCAATCCAGACTCCTTAACAGCACAAATCCAGACCTACCATTGAGGAGCCTCAGGATCTGACAGGCCAGCACTGAGAGTGGCCCTGCTGCCCTGTTTCCTCTCTTCACCAGATCAACAAGACGCAGAGTGAGCCTCTGACTGCAATGACGAGACACCTCAAAGCACCCCTACAACCAAACACCACAGCCCAAGTCTGAGAAAGGCGATGGTGCCAATGGCGTCCTGAGACCCTCAAGAGCCGAGCCCACCCATGGGTTTGGCCAGACTGGTCCCCTAGTCACTGCCTGCAGCCTCTCTTCAGGGACCGAGAACCACAAGAGTCCTCAGCAGTGCAACCCCGCCGGACAAAACCCCACTGCACACAAGCCCCCCAACCTGAGTTTGAGTGGACCGACTGTGTCCCTGCATGCCCAGAACCCTCAAGACCCGAGTCCCACCCCTCCCTTTTAGTTCAGCCGAACTGGCCCCCCCCAGTCCCTGCTTGCAGCATCTTTGCCATAGAAATGTTTTCCGTTTAAATGAACGGACACCAGATGCCGAAACACACCTCTGCACCCAGACACCCTAGGGCTGCCCAAGGAGACATGTGGGTGCTGCCTTGGACCTTGCCCCATATTCACTTTGAGTCCAGGAGAACAGTCCTGTCAGTCGTTGCCAAGTGACCCTATGCAGTATATGTTTATTCCCCATAGGATAACATTACCGATTGAAGTCCACAGTATAAGTGTACTTTATTGCGACTTAAAAACTGATAACTTGAAAAGTACTTACCTGATTACGATGATCTTGGTGTCTAAATGTAAAATCTGTGTTATTTTTAAACATTGGTGTTCGATTTCTTTGAGTGCTTAACCCTATCCTCTGATAAGCCTAAACTGCTCACCCACACTACCACAAAGGAGCATTTGCGATTATTATTCAACCCCTGTAAATCAATATGGATTGCTCAAACACTACACAGTGTACCTCAGTTTGGTGCACTATATAGAGAACCAGCTTCCTGCAAATAGACAATTCCCTCCTAAGAGGCCCTAGAAAAATCACCACAATACAAATCTTCTACCCCTAGGATTTGTCAGAGGACACAGCCTACACCAGTACCTACTAAGAATTTGTGTACTATTCCATGAAAAAACACACTACAGGTCTTCAATCTTTACCACAGTGTAATAACAATTCACCCTTAAAGGCCTATTGGGTTTAGCATATGCTCCCACAATAAATAAGTTAGGGGACTGCCTTTGTGATGATTTGTCATAATAAACCGAACAGCCCCATGGACATCATTTACGGGTCTCCAGGCACCCATAGCTGCTGAGACCCCTGGCTTGCCCCTTGCGACCCATGACGCTGCCTTGAGCCCTCTGGCCTCATCGATGGCAAAATCAGTGCCAAGAACAAAGGGACGGCTCTGCATTCCATATTTTCTGCCTATTTTTATTATACCAACTGTGAATAATGTGCAATGCAAATTGCAATTCGGATTGCTTGATCACTTGCCCCTTTGGGTTGAGGTATGCAGGTATGACAACTAGGAAGGTCAAAACCCATAAATTGGAACATAAGAGCACAATTTGTTGCTAAAAATAGATCAATAAACTCACCACACACTTCCAAGAAATGGGGTATGATGCCAATGAACTCACATGGACAGTTTCCAGATAAACCAATCATCTCCCAATCGATTGTAAACATGTCACAATATCTGTTCAGAAAGGAGCAGCATTGGGTTTTCAGATTACACAGTGATAGCTCAGGTCTGAACGATGAGATTCCATGGTTCCGTTTATCTCGTCCCTGACCAGAGAACATTATCCACTCTGAACAATGGTCTAATATGAGATTTCTTGTCCTGTGCCAGCGAAAATTATTTGATCCAACCAGGGCTAAACATTAGACCATATGCCTGACTTTTCTGGGGACACATCATGACGTAGGAGCATTACTGGTTGATCGCCTAGTCCCACGATTCGAAATGCAGGATGCATATAATACACTGCGTGGCTGCCACTGTTCGAGTTGCAACACTGCCAGATTTAAATGGATCCGGTTTAACTTTTTGTGGAGCTTCATTTTACTTATATTCATACACTTAATACAAACCTGCAGTGATGGAGTAGTTTTTCATGCTCTGCAGTGGTCATGACTTTATGCCTAAAAATCCATTTTGAGTTTGTAACCCAGACATCGCATTGCATTCGAGGTATTATTTTGTATGTATGCGTACTGACAGAGGGGATTACTACATTCTCCAGAACTCCATTGTTTAGCACATGCGTGAAGTAACAGGTGCCCAACTGCCGTGATAGATAGTCTGTCTTTCCTTGCGATACGCCGCCTACGTCACAAGCAGGTGGGCGCTGCGTAGTCGCGGACAGGAAGAGATAAGACAGGACACAGGAAGAGATAAGACAAGACTCCTCCAGAGTAGCTGCCTTTCCGAGGCGCGATATCCATGCCAGGGGCACCCATCCACACAGGTACCTATTTGGGTTTGCAATGTCTTTCTTCCTCTCTTTTCAAAGAGAAGGCGGAAGGTACCCTTCACAGTCTGACAAACCGTGTGAGGGAACCACGCGCCTTTAGCGTTCCTAAACAAACATGTCTCCCGACTTCTGGGGTTTCCTTCTGACATTTTTCATGTATGGTCATGTATTGTTGTCACTTACTGCCCTGGCTATTTGCACATTAGCTTTTAGATTGTTGGGAAACCCTCAATGTCTGTTCTAATTTACATATTTTTAAGATTCATTGTTACTGTTACCTTTTAGAGCATGACTCATTAACCAGGTTTGCTGTAGCCTAACAGCACTTACAAAGACTTAAGTGACACCGGCTTTATCTGTTTAGCAACAACATATTCTTGCGTAGGCACACCACTAGTATATTTCCGTGTGTTTTCAAGTCAACTGTGTACTTTGTGCATTTTAAGACTGTGTGTTGCAAAGTCATCCTGTGCCCTGGGCACCCCCCAACTTTTTGCTGACTGATGCTGGTGGTAACTGACTGACTGACTCTGGGCTCTGCCTAAACAGGGCTAGGGCTATGCTGAAAGAAACACATTAGAATACAGTTAAAACACCTACATACACTAGGGTACATAATGGTATGGTGGGTTACCACTGTGATTGGCATGACCTACCCTATAAGCCCCTAGTATATAATAGGGCAGGGGGATTGAAACTACCTAGGAGCCCCTAGTACCCTGGGGCATGGCAGTTAAAAGCCAGCAGCTCTTTTTGCACTTGCATGTGTGCACTGCTGAAGCCTAAGGTCAGTTTAAAAGCAGCACTGGGTGCCAGGACTGCTTTTAAAAAGCACATTGTGCCCAAACTCGACTTTGGGGCACTTAAAACGGATAACCTACACTGTTTTGGCATATTAGGGACCCCCAGGGTCTCCCCTAGGTATCCCAGTGGTGGGGTGGTCAGTTATTTAGAAGGTACACCCTTATAAAATGAGTTTTTATATGCCTGGGTAAAGTGAAATTTCACTCCCTAGCGTCAAATTTGAATTTGACGCTAGGAGTAATGTAGAGGGAGAATCTGCAATATTTCTACAGATCCAGAACCCCTAAAGTCTCCCCTAGTTGCACATGGGGTGGGGTTCCTGAAGGTATAAGGAAAGTACTTATAAAATATGTTTTTGTAAGTCCTGTTGCTGGAAAAATGCCCAAGTCATTTTTTGCAAATCCCCAGTTACATAGGTTAACATAGTAGAAAGTTATTGATTAATAAATCTTGAAAGGAGAGGGATAGAAATGCCATTCAAATACTTCCCAGAACGGTATTAACAAATCCAACAATATCATATTGTTAAATTTCTCCTAAAGTGGACATACAAGAAGTTATAAGACTCTCTTGTTTGTAAGTCCAAAGTCAGCCTTCCAGTGTTCTGCCCTGATTGGTCAGAGTTAAGTGGATTAGCCAGGCTGCGTTGAAGAAGTGATAAAGAGCCCCTGGGGTTAACCAGCTCTGCTAGGAGGGCAGTGTGCTGCTCCATAGGAATGCCAGACCAGGGGAGGAGTCATAAACCATGGTATTCAAAGGCAGAGGGATGGCCACAGTGTCAGTTTCCACTTTACACTTTTGACCCCCACCAGACCTAGATTTAGGCAAGGTATGTGCAGATGGTAAGGGGAGAGTCTATGGAAATAAGCCATCCTAGGGGGTGTGTTTAGCCAGCTCTTACCTCCTAGCTGGAAAATCAGCCATGATGGATTTGGAAGATTTGATGCAATCTGGGACAAAATAATACCACACTCTACAGGATGTGGTCATAACTTAGAGTAGTTACCCTGCTCCCATTGGTCAGAAGTGACCTCCTGCATGACCCAGAGATCTTGGAATAAGTATCTGAGAGGAGCAGAGCCCGCCAGATCTGCTGCTTGAAACTTACTGAAGCAAGAAGTGCCCTGCTGAGACGTTTTGCTGTGCAAAGATTTCTATGGCCTGACCTCTGAAAACTGCACCATCTTAAACTACAGCTCTGTGGATTATTTTGCTGAAAAAGAACTAAAGAGTGGACTCCCTGAAAGCTACAGGTTAAAAGAACCCAATTTGAACATCACCAACTAAATTTACACCTTGGAGAACCATCAGTGGATTTGTAAGGGTTTTGTACCAGTGAATTGTGGGAACTGATGTCCTCAACTTTCAAGGACCATCTTGGAGCTTCCAGACCCTCGGAGTAAGTTTGAGACACTTTGGGACCCCTTGAGGAACTTCAGGAAGAAGTTCAAGAAATTTGGAGAACTTTGGAGCAACTTTGAAAAAAAGCTTGATAGAGGGACCGACTCAACCTGGTCAGCCAGGCCGCCTGCCTTCAGCCGCGAGTCGGCCAAGCCAACCAGGTTCATCCCACTAAAAGCTCCATCGCTTCAACTTCCAGAGATTGACCGGGACTAAAAGAAATCTGAAGCCGGCGAACCCTCACCGGATCCAGCTACATGAGGAGCATCGAGAGACCCAGAGAGAAAAAGCTCCAGAAAAGTTTCTAAGTCCGCTCGTAGAAAAGGTGACCGGGAGCAACTGCGAGAGCCAAGCCGCCTGTCTTCCATCGCGTGTCGACCTGGATTCCTGGGTTGTCCGGCTGAAGCAATCTTGACATGTTTTCTAAGTGCGCTCCAGGGAAGTTGACCGGGACCTCGTCACAAGTCAAGCGGGCGAACCCTCACCGGATCCGGACTGGCTGGGAGCTTTGAGGACCCTCAGGAAGAAAAGCTCCAGAAAAGTTTCTAAGTGTGATGGTAGAAACTGAGACCGGGACCTGCCGGGAGCAGTAGCCGCTCAGGGCTCCATCGCGCCCGGCCTGAAACTGACTTTGGTCCGGTCTATTGCGAGCAGGTATCATAATATGGTGTTATAATCTTCTAAGTGCTATATTTTTTTAAATCTTTGAAAATTCATATCTCGGGTTCCCTACATTGGATGTTTGTCGTTTTGGTGTCATTTTAAAGATAAAAATATTTCCTATGTTTATAAATTGGTGTTGGATTTTTATTATGTGTTGTGTCTTAATTATTTACTGAAATGGTGTTTTTAAATGCTTTACATACCGGTCTTTGAAGTTAAGCCTGTCTGCTCGCAGCCACGTTACCAAGGGTTGAGCATAGGAATAATGTTCTAAGACCTATGCTGAGTCCTATCATGTGTTAGTGGTCTTATTGCCAGTGGCAGACCTACATTTGCCCCTACCAATAACCCACTTTCTAACACTGTGCACCACAGTCAAACTTTTTTCCCCACTTATGTTTCCGAATAGGTTTTGGATGCCAGCTCGAGTTTTTGCACCGAGGTTTAAGGTGTCACAGCCTCACCTGACAATACGGGTAAGTCATAATCACAGTTAATCAATTTATGGATTGACTAATCGTATGGTGTAGTGTTGGTCCTAGAGAGGAACACTATGTTGAAGATTTGTGTTCTAGGAGTGTGCGATGTTAAGTGTCTGTGTATATATATAAACCTAACACTTTATCTCCTTTCAGGGAGTATGCTGACCAGTGAAATGAGCTTTCGAGTGGTGACTCACTCCAACCGCTGGTTGAATATATTTTCCACCTACTGAGTCTGGTATGAGTGGATAGTTATATTTAATTCTACTGTCGGTCCTGAAGAAAGCCGCTACACCTCTACGGAGGGTAAAAGGCTGAAAAATGTCGACCCCCACGGTAATATGACAGGTTGAATCTGCCCCGGTCATAGCCTTATGTTTTAATCCTGACCTCTGGATGCCCCATTAAAGACAGTTTGGCATACCATAGAGTTAGTTTTAGCTCACTTACACTCTCTTCTCCTCTCACCACACCCTGCTCATCTACAGGTTTTAGGCTACCTCTTTTTCTTACAAATAAAATGTCTCTGAGCTCCTCCCTCTCAGTGAGGGGTTTGGAGCCTGCACTGTGACCAGGTTTGCAGATCGAGGATGTTACCCAGTGATGAATCATGCTGCCTACGGGTGGGTGAGGGAAACCGTCCTGTAAAAGGGATACCCCAGCACTCTATTCGATATCTAGACCCTGGGGCCATTTTCTGTGTTTTCTAGTTGTGGTCGTCCCCTGCTGGTCTTAAAACCTCATCAGGCCTTCCTTTCTTGTGTATTGAACTAATTTCGGTTTACCAACATTTGTATACATGGATTTGCTTCAAAACCCATGGGTGGTTGCAAGGGAACACCTATGCACAATCCAAGGAATGCCCCCTTGACGCAAAGTAACGTAAAGAAGCCCATAGTGCAACTTTGTAATACTGTGGGATTCTATCAAATGCAAACACTATCCAAAGCAAATCCTTCTTTACATTGGATAGTCAGTGACGTCACTAGGGTTGGTGTCACCCGGTGCGGGTAACTCATGGTGTCACCCCCTCACGACTTACCGCATGGACCGAGTCCGCCAGTGGACACAGTTGGCAAATAACGGGACCATAGAGAATCCTTAGTAACGTTTGTAAATGTAGGTCCTATATTTACAAAATGTGCCTGTTAACAACAGTGTGATAATGACTCATTAATCAGGTTGTACAGTGGGCTACCTCCTAGTCAACAGTTTAATGGAATTTATAATATCATAGGTATGGTACGTTTTACTGGTGTGGTGTTCCCACTATCCAGCAACACGATATATCAGTGGTCGAAGTGGGGGAAAAAAGTAGGGGAACTGTGGGCGGAGAATCAGAGGGCGGGAATGACCCAAGGATTGGCTCAGTGGGTGGAGCCAGAGGTGTGGCCAGAATGCGCAAACATCCCAATTTTTTGTATTTGTTTGGTTTCACTGCCCAGTTTTATCAACCAATGGATACACATGATTATTTAAGGTTATAATGAGTCATTGACAGTAAAATGTGTTCACAAAGTGGGATATGCTTCTAATCACAGAATGTCCCAAATACGATAAAATGTGGAAGCACAAGCCATTTGTCTCCGAGCCATGGAGTTTCTGTCATCAGCACTTCTCCCTTTTCCAAAACAGCAGTTCAAACATGAATGGCTAAAAATCCTAGTTTGCAAATGTTTTCTAAATAATAATGGCTCTGCCATATTTGCCTCATAATGCAAGATCTGCAGCATGATCTGACCATTTAAACTAATAAATTGTTTGTAGCTCAAGCGTATCAAAAGTTAATAAAAAATGTGACTTGTGTTGCTGCGGAGTAGATGACAGTTAATAGCTCACTGTTGTATGTTAGGATTTTAACTTATAAACTGCAAGTAACAAAAGGATCTCTCTGACAAAAGCAGTAGCCCACTGGCCTATTTACATTATGTGCACTTTGTGATCTGCATGGTACATGTTCTTTGCAGCTAAAAGTGACAGCATCCTGGAAAAAGTAAACACTCATAGGGAATGCAACATTTTGCAAACCATGTGAAATGTAAGCAGGAACAACATGGTTACCTTAACTCTTTTACACTCACTGTTCAGAAATCAGTGAGTGCTTTTGCCTGAAAAGTTAAAGACAAGTTCAACACACACGCACTTTATGTAGTCTCAAAGGCAGCTTCAACACACACACTTTATGCGGTCTCCAGTTTACCTTTGTTTACTCTCTACCATCGTCTCCCGGTTCTGTTTTTAATCAGATTGCCGCTTTCCTACCCACGGTCTGTGCCTTGAGACACTCAAATCGCTGCCCTTTCCTTGGGACGCTCAGGGAATCGATACGTGTACTCCCGACCCCCCCAGCTCCCACACACCCTGGCCTGTACCCGCCAGCAGAGCTCACGACCTGTCCTGGGCAGCCTCCCTCCTGCATTACTGAGGCACTCGAGAAAAGGGTTCGAGTCTCGGGGTCGCGTCCACATACTGTGATTCTGGCAAATCACTTAATCTCCCCGTGCCTGAATATGTAATGTAAATACGGTGCTCACGTACAGCGCTCCAATACCTTCGGGTCGAGTTCGCGCTATATAAAAGATGCAAAAAAAAAAGCAAAGCAGAAAAATAAAACAGGGTCGGAACTAGGACAGCCTGTCGCGCGTGCTCGCGGACATTACATCAGAATCACGCGCACTGTCATCTTGATCGTTATGTGCATCTTGTGAATTTGAGGCTCGCACGCATTAAACAGTTTGGGTACTTGCAAATGAAAAATACAACTCCCACAATGCACTGCTTTATTAAATCAAAGCCTATGAATGGAAAGAACGAGGTCGGAGTGAATGACTCAGTCTTCCCTCCTCAAGGGTGAGTGGCGCGCCCAGCCACGGTTTTGCCATTTCCATTCACTCAGACACTTGGGACCCTGTGTTATAATGAGTTTATTAAGATAAATGCCAACAGCGCAGTGTGAAAGCAGCACCGGACCATCTCATCCCAACCAGCGTGGGAGACCTTTGCCAATGTAGCGCCTCGAAGTGTTTTTCCACTTACCTAATGTCGCCCTGGACGTTCCCAGAAGGTGGTGTACGTGCAGCACGTCACGGCGCTTCTGGTGCTGGGAACCCTCTGAGGGGTCCTTCCACGATCCACAGATGCACCGGGGTTGGGAGGGGGGATATCGGAGCCCCCTCACTTCAGCAGGGGTAAGTACAGACCTCTCGGAGCCTTCTCAACCTCTGAGGGGTCGATCCACAAGGACGCCAGGGGGGACCCCAAAGTCTGCAGCAATCAGTTCACGCGAGACACAGGGCTAACCACGTGCTTCCAAGACCCTTGGAAGAACACCCCCCCCCCCCCCACTAATATTATTCAAGGCTCCGCATGGAGAGGGATGACCCCAGGCTCGGGGTGTGAGCACGGACCCCCTCGGCCTTGGATGCAGACTGGAGGGCGCTCCGAGAATGAGTGCACACTAAGCACGGACACCCTAATCGTCCCTCGTGAGTCACGCGCACTTGGGGCCCAATGCGCATGCGGGGGGGTCGGGATTCACAACATCGCCGACTGCACTGCACCCCTCTAGTGACGACATGACGTCCGGCGCGCAGACGCGGCGGAGGAGGAGGAGACAGTGCGCTCTGCGCACAGGCGGCACCTCCTCCTGCTGAATAGAAGGTAACCGTTTAGGTTAGGTTGCGCGCGTCGCGTCCACGGTCCTTGCGTTTCGGAATCTGGACTGTTTGTTTCAATAACATTTTGCACGGACGGTGCAGTGCACCACACACACACACCGACCGGACCGGCCCTTTGGTGTCACCCCCCGTGAGGGTGTCACCCGGTGCTGTCCGCACCCCCTAGTGACGCCACTGTGGATAGTAAATCGCATCTTAACACTCTGTACCAAGCTTGTGTCACAGAAGAACCAGTTACTTACCTTCGGTAACGCTTTTTCTGGTGGATACAGTATCTGCCTGTGGATTCCTCACCTTGTGAATATCCCCTGCGCCAGCATTCCACGGAACTTTTCTTCCCCAGCATTCCACGTCGACGTCACAATACATCGGCTCCGCACGCGACTCCGTACGACGTCATCGGAGCCATAAGAAGCCCACGTCGGCGTGATGACGTCAGTTCCACCCATTTTTTCCGTGCCTTCGAGGCGAACAGGTGAACCAACGACAACTCCAAGTATACACAGTATACAGAATACCAATACATATACATAGCATACAAAAACAAAGGAATGCTAATCAAACAAGCATTTCCTACCAATGTACAAGAGAATATACAAACATTTCAAACAAGACCTATTCCATGGTATACAAAGGTGGACAACGGGGAGGCGGGTGGGTCAGTGAGGAATCCACAGGCAGATACTGTATCCACCAGAAAAAGCGTTACCGAAGGTAAGTAACTTGTTCTTCTGATGGATACATCTGCCAGTGGATTCCTCACCTTGTGAATAGATTCCCACAGCAGTCCCCACTCCCGGAGGAGGGTGTCCACCTTTCTATACCAGAAAGTCTTGCAAGACAGAACGCGCGAAGTGGCCCTCCCTCCTCATCTCAGAGTCCAAGCAATAATGCTTTGCGAAAGTATGGAGGGAGGCCCAAGTCGCGGCCTTACAAATATCTGCCACAGGAACACCCCGGGCCAGAGCAGATGTTGAAGACTTAGCTCTAGTAGAGTGAGCACGAATACCCTCAGGAGGAGTCTTACCAGCCAAGGCGTAGCAGATCTTGATGGTCAGTATAATCCATCTTGACAGCGTGCGCTTGTGCACCGCTTTACCTTTAGAACGACCAACGTAGCCAATAAAAAGCTGGTCATCAATACGAAAGTCCTTGGTCCTGTCCAAATAAAAACTCACAGCCCTCTTCGGGTCAAGGCGATGGAGTCTTTCTTCTTCTTTGGAAGGATGAGGGGGTGGATAAAAAACAGGGAGGGTAATAGACTGCCCCAAATGGAAAGGAGTAACAACTTTTGGCAGGAAAGCAGCCCTGGTCCTGAGAACCATCCTTTCAGCATGTAAGGTAAGAAAAGGAGGTTTTGAACTAAGAGCTTGAAGCTCACTCACCCTCCTTGCCGAGGTTATGGCTACAAGAAAAACCACCTTAAAGGACAACAGCCTCAAAGGACAATTATGAAGAGGCTCAAATGGGGACCCCATTAAAAAGGTTAAGACAAGATTAAGGTCCCACTGAGGCATTACAAATGGAGTAGGAGGAAACATGTTTGTAAGGCCCTTGATGAACCTCAGAACAACCGGAGATTTAAACAACGAAGGTTGATCTGGAAGGCACAGAAATGCCGATAAGGCCGAAAGGTAGCCCTTGACCGTGGCCACAGCACAGCCCTGCCGAGCCAAGGAAAGAGCAAACTGAAGCACATCAGAAAGATGAGCCTTTAAAGGGTCAATGGATCTCTCTCCACACCACTTTACAAACTTAGACCACCTGTAGGAGTATATGGACTTGGTGGAGTGTCGCCTGGCCGATAAAATAACGTCCACCACATCAGGTGGGAGAGAAAAGGAACTCAGGTTGCCCCGTTCAATCTCCAGGCATGAAGGTGTAAGCTCTGGAGGTGGGGGTGTAGAACCTGCCCCTCCGACTGCGAGAGGAGGTCTGCCCTCAAAGGGAGACGGAGCGGAGGGCCCGAGGAGAGGTGGAGAAGATCTGTGTACCACACCCTTCTTGGCCAGTCCGGGGCGACCAAAATGACTTGGGCCCGGTCTTGGCGAATCTTCCTCAGAACCCGAGGAATCAAGGGTATGGGAGGAAACGCGTAAAGGAGTCGTGAGCCCCAACTCAACTGAAACGCGTCCCCCAACGCCCCCCTGCATCGGATATTGGAGACTGCAGAATGACGGGCAGTGCGCGTTCTCTCGGGTGGCAAACAGGTCCACCCGAGGTGTCCCCCACGTCCGAAAGACGCGACGAACCACCTCCGGATGGAGCCTCCACTCGTGGTCGGCGGAGAACTGCCGACTGAGACTGTCCGCACGCACGTTCAGCACCCCGGCCAGATGATTTGCCATCAGACAAATCTGATGGTCCTGAGCCCAGGACCATAGTCGTAAGGCCTCTCTGCAGAGACAAAGAGATCCTACTCCTCCCTGTTTGTTTATATACCACATCGCGGTCGTGTTGTCCGTCAGGACTTGAACTGACTGACCGCGAAGGGAAGGAAGGCCTTGAGTGCCAAACGAATCGCCCGCAATTCCAGAAGGTTGATATGAAACAACCTCTCCTCTGGAGACCAAAGACCCTTGATCTCCAAATCCCCCAGATGAGCTCCCCACCCTAGGGTGGAGGCATCCGTTATCACTGTGGCCACCGATGGAGGTAGATGGAAAGGCTTTCCTTGGGACAGATTGCCCTCCACGCTCCACCAAGACAGATCCGCTGCAGCTTCTCCGGAGATCTTGATCGACTCCCCGAGATCCCCGTTGTGCTGATACCACTGCTTGCGGAGGCACCACTGGAGCGCCCTCATGTGCCAGCGTGCATGGTTGACCAACAGAATGCAGGAAGCGAACAGACCGAGCAGGCGAAGGACCTTCAGAACTGGAACAACCGCTCCACTGTGGAATAAAGGGACCATCTCCTGAATGTCGAGAATCCTTTGAGGAGGAGGGAATGCTCGACACACAGTAGTGTCCAGTACTGCCCCTATAAACAGGTTGCGTTGAGAGGGCACCAGGTGAGATTTGGGCACATTGATTGAAAAACCCAAGTCGAACAACAGCTGAGCTGTCACCTGCAGATGACGCTGCACCATCTCCGGGGACTCTGCCTTCAGAAGCCAGTCGTCCAGGTAGGGAAAAACCGGAATCCCCGACCTCCTGAGATGAGCAGCCACCACTGCCATCACCTTTGTGAAGACTCGAGGTGCAGTAGTAAGACCAAACGGGAGGACCGCAAACTGATAATGTTGCGACCCAACCGTAAAACGGAGATACTTCCTGTGCGACTTCAGGATTGGGACATGGAAGTACGCGTCCTGCAAGTCGAGCGACACCATCCAGTCTCCTTGCTGCAACGCTTGAAGAACCTGCGCAAGGGTCAGCATCTTGAACTTCTCCTGTTTCAGGTAAAAATTCAAGATTCTGAGGTCCAGAATCGGACGCAATCTGCCGTCCTTCTTGGGGATCAGGAAATACCGGGAGTAGCATCCCTGACCTCTTTCCTGCTCCGGAACCACCTCTATTGCGCCCTTCTGAAACAAGGCTTGAACTTCTTTCTGCAGGAGAAGCAGGTGGTCCTCCGAGCAATAACCTTGGCAAGGAGGGTAAGGGGGAGGAAACTCCCGAAAGGGAAGGGCGTACCCAGTCTCTACGAGGTTCAAAACCCAAAGGTCGGTTGTAACAGATTTCCAACCCCGCAGAAAGTAGGACACCCGACCCCCCACAGGCCTTACATGATCCAGGATGGGGGATCTAGGGCTGCTTCCCTGAGGCCTCATTTGGAGCAGAGGAGGAGGAGGAAGAAGAGGGGTTACGACCAGAACCTCTCCGACCCCTTTGCTTCCCTCTATAGGAGCGATAGAGGGGATTCTGCTGCTGTTGTTGCTGCTGCTGTTGTGGCTGTCGGAAGGAGCGAAAGGATGATCTTCCGAATCCCCTAGCCTTACGGAAAGTTGAACCTCTAGCAGGAACCTGCAGACCCAAGGACTTCGCCGTCAACCTACTGTCCTTAAAACGTTGAAGGGCAGAATCTGCCTTCTCCCCAAACAACTTTTGTCCATCAAAGGGCAGATCCACCAGCGTAGCCTGAACATCTGCAGAAAACCCTGAGGAACGGAGCCAAGCCTGTCTCCTTGCGGCAATGGACGACCCCATAATCCTCGCCACAGAGTCCGCCGTATCCAGCCCAGACTGGATCACCTGCCTGGCAGCTGCCTGAGTGTCCGCCACAACCTCCATGAAGGACGACTTATCCCCCTCAGGTAACTTAGGGGCCAAAGTTTTTATAGAGTCCATCAGGGCATGAACATAACGCCCCAGCAAGCATGTGACATTTGATGACTTCAACGCCATACTTCCTGAGGAGAAAGTCTTTTTGGCCGCCTGATCAACTTTCTTTGACTCCCTATCAGCAGGAGATTGGGGGAAAGCACCCGAAGCATGTTTAGAACATGAAGCCTGCACCACTAGGCTCTCCGGAGAAGGATGCGTGGATAAAAAAATCCGGGTCTCCTGGCGCAACCCTGTATCTCCTTGCCACCTGCCTGCAAACTGCCGGAGCTGATAGAGGCTTCTTCCACACCTCCAACACTGGTTCCAAGAGAGCCTCATTGAAAGGTAACAAAGGCTCCGAAGCCGACATCGGGGAGTGCAACACCTCTGTAAGCAGATTGGACTTGTATTCCACAGAGGGCAGCTGCAGATCAAATAACTCCGCGGCCTTCTTGATCACAACATGGTAGGGCGCCAATTCCTGTGGTGGAGAAGACCTTGTAGAAGCATGCTCCCACTCCGGGGTGGTATCCAAACCACTTGCCACCTCTATACCTCCAAACTCATCCGAAGAAGAGTCGACTTCACCTTCTTCCACCTCAGCCCGATATCTATCCTCCTCCAAAACCCTTTGGGCCTCCCGCCTCGATCGGATCCGGGGAGCCGGCGTCGACGACGTCGTGCGCGGCGTCGGTGGAGCCAAAGGCACAGGCGTCGGAGGCGCCACAGGTGGAGTCGGCGGCGCCGGATGCGGCGTCGATGGAGTCGGCCTCGGCGTCAGAGAAGGCTCCGAAGATTGATGATCCATCCGAGGTCGAGCCGGATTCCCAACCGGCGCCGGAAACTGCCAAGAAGGCGCCATCGGCATAAAAGGCAGAAAAGGAGCCTGAGCGTATTGCTGCGGCACTCCCAGAGAAAACGCCATCGGACCCACGGGACCTGCTGGTGCTCCGGATGGGAAGGATGCTCTCTGAAAAATGCCATACATGGCATTCAGAAATCCCGAAGGATCCGTACCTGGAGCCGGGAATTGGGGATAAGGAACTGCCCCTGTATCCTCCTGTGGAGTCACCGGCGTCGGCTCCTCAGAATCCTCCACCGGAGCCGCGGAGTCACCAGGCACCGGAACAGACTCTTCCTGCTCCTGCTCCACATCAGATTCCACCCGACCTGGAGTCGAAGCCTTGGACGGCGCCGGCGTCGGGGAACGAGCTGGAGTCCGCTTCGGAGAGGGAGACTTCGAAGACTTATCAGGAGAAGGCGAAGGAGACAAGACCTTGCTCTGACGTCGACGAGGCGAAGCCGACCTCGACCTCTTAGACTTCGAGGACCGACGCCGAGAAGAATGCTTCCTCTTCTTATGGTGCTTCTTCGACTTCGACGACCTCGAAGTCGAAGACTCCCGCCTGGACTTCTCCTTTTTCCTCCCTCTCTTCTCCTCACCGATCTTCTTCATGAAGAGTTTGGTCTTCCTCTCCTTCAGCGCTTTAGGATTCATGCTCCTACAGCACCCGCACTCATCCACGTCATGATCAGAGGAGAGACACCATAAACAGTTCTGATGCGGATCCGTCATGGACATCAGGCCTCCGCACTCCCTACAGGGCTTAAAGCCCGACTTCCTCGTCGAAGACATACCGATTTTAACAAAAATACACCACTAGATTACAAAGTATCTAGAGAGCACTGGGAAAAAACCGTTGCGCGTCGACGGCGCGGAAAAAAGAGAACTGACGTCATCACGCCGACGTGGGCTTCTTATGGCTCCGATGACGTCGTACGGAGTCGCGTGCGGAGCCGATGTATTGTGACGTCGCCCACGTCGACGTGGAATGCTGGGGAAGAAAAGTTCCGTGGAATGCTGGCGCAGGGGATATTCACAAGGTGAGGAATCCACTGGCAGATGTATCCATCAGAAGTAAAGCAAACCCGGCATGAAGCGTTCGTAAACCTGGGCCGGAGTGTCAGTAACAATGAATGAGTGAGATCAAGTGTGAATTAAAGTGAGTGAGAATGTATGTGAATGAGTACCAGGGAGTGTGAGACAATGAGTGTGAGTGAATGTGAGTGACGATGTGATACTTTCAAGTTTGTCGCTGACCCAGGCACACTGAAGATAATTGTTCTCTTATAGACACCCCCAGGGCAAAATACTGGAACAGGCATACTTGCAGCATTTTGTTCCATGACAGACAACTGCGACAAAATGCTGGCACTGGCACCCTAGGATTAATTTTTAACAAAAAGGGCACCAATGGTAAAATACTGGTACTGGGCTCCTAGAGGCAATTTATGTCACATAGGGCACAAAAGGAAAAATAGGGTCATACTCGAGGAAATACTTGGCATGTCAACATCAGTGACAACATGTTGGAACTAGCACAGTGGTGGAAATTCCTAGCATATGAGAGAGTGAAAACCATCCCAAAATGCTGGCCCCGGCATACTATGCTGAGTTTTGACATAAGAGTGAACTATGGTGTGTGGATGGCATAAATTGTAAAATTGCGGCACTGACATTTTATGACATTTCTGATATAAGAAGTTCCCAATGGAATATTGGGGAGCCTGTGACAAAATGCTGACCCTGACAAAGGTATTTTTTTACATTGGGGGTGGGGGGAGGACCGATACTACATTCTGGAAAAAATGAGATCTACCCTTGAGGAAAGTAAGGTTTCATTGGCGCGGGATACCAAGAAGGATTCGAATATTTCAGCATGCCTTTCAACGCCTAGCCAATTTGGGTGAACACTGTGATTTAAAATGATGATTTCACCCCATTGTTTATTCAATGGAGGAGAAGCCCCTCAGAAGAGGCCTGGTTTACTCACTATGCTCGCTCATTACAATTAAGGGCAAGTATTATGTCCCAGATCTTTCAAATATCAAGTCAGCACCATAATTTACGCTATCTAAAATGGACATCAGTTATGTTGTTATATTAATCGTGCTGTTATGGTACTTCTGCGATGTCAATTATTGTGATGTTTGGGTCATGTGACATGCCTTCATGGAAACAAAATTAGAGTCAAAGGTGATATGAGGTCATGCGATGTCATTAAGGTCAAAGGGTATGTGATGTAACTTGCGCTATCATAGGCAATTTGTTGAATCGACGCCCATGCTCAGCCATATAGCACTGAACATAACTTTTCCCACTGAACCAATTAGGTCTGTAGCCATGGCCATAGGCTTGTTACCATAGCCAACTCGGGCACACTACACTGAGCATAAGCTTTCTAACAAGGCAAAAAGTGCCCTACTGGCACTCAATTAGTAAAAGCACACACATTTTCAGCTCAATCAAAAGTTTGTTGGGAAGACCAACACGTGGCAGAGCCCAAGTGCCTTTCTTATTACTACTTCTGTAGTTTTTCAGGTGGCCATACAAGGTCAGGAAAAAGCCGCGCTGTCAAGGCAGACATCAAAAGTGCAAGGGGAAATCATAATTATATAAAAAAACAAATACACAAACTACGTAAAACAATGATGTAAAAAATGTGCCACTTTTTTTTTTCTAAAATGGCTTTCATTAATCTGGTCTGGGCTATTAAACGTCAAAAAATGTTCTTGAATAATTAAGCTGAAAACTGGGTTAATTTAAGCTTGTACACAGCTGTGCAATAAAGGTCATTAAAATATTTCACTTTCACACACTGCAACTTATTTATTTATGACCCAGTTCACTGCTAGCGCATGTTATGGAAACATCCAAAAGCTTTACGCTGTGACGTCATACAGCGTCAACTGGTGCACAACACAGAACCAGGGAAAGCGGATCCGTGCCCGGTTTTCAGTCTAACAAACCTCTATATAAAGGATTATCGTGAAGAAAAATTTTAAGTTTATATCATGCGAATATTCTGGAATGCTAGAATGGCTCCAGCCTGCGAGGACCAATCCTAGACACCCGTTTTATTCATCCTGAGAATTATTAGATTAGACTCAGAAAGAATATTAGACCTAGGGGTGGGCGGAATTTGCGTAATCGCGTTACGCAAATCTCCGCGAAACGGTAAAAAATCTCCGCGAACACGCAGAAATTCCGCGAACACGCGGAATTGCTTGTTCGCGATGCTTTTTTCTTGTTCACAATCGCTGTTTGCGTGCTCGGGGAGAAATATCTCGAACACGCATTTTGGGAACGCGAACAAGCAAAAATTTCGCGAAGTTGCAGAAAGCGGAATTTTGTGCAATTTCGCGTTATCCGCATAACGCGAAATTGACCAAATTACGCAAATTACGCGAACGGAACGGAATTCGCCGCCCAGGCCTAATTAGACCACTACATTTCGCTAGATAACAAAAACAGATGCGCCCATGTTCTGCAAAAGAGAATAACTGTAGAGTTTACAGGCAGAATTATTTAACAAATAAAGATTTCAGATATCCTAAGCCGAAGACTAATGGGAGAGGGCTAAATGCTTACTACTGTGGACATTTTAATAAACTCCAAAGCAGCTTGAAGGAGGGGTGGGGGGTCCTTCAAACCGACTGGCTGGGTTAATGCGGCATGAATAAAGCACCTTTTGTAATGTTCAGTAAAAGACAAACATTAGTCAAATAAACACATGCATACAGTTGAAAATACATATTAGAAACCAGCTCAGACCTTAATTGGGTTAACCACATAATTTCTTTGCAGTAAAAGACAAACATTAGTAAAATAAACACACGCATACAGTTGAAAATACATATTAGAAGCCAGCTCAGACCTTAATTGGGTTAACCAAATAATTTCTTTGCGACTGTTTACATTCTTGTCTGACGAAGCGAGCCTCCCTCAACACCCTAGCTATTTAAAAATAGGTCTCTATTTGCTTGGCTTAAACTAAGGCTACTGTACTTGGTAAACACAGTACCTTGAACCTAACTCTGTATAGGTTAAGTTGAGAGTACCATTTTAGACCGGCATACCGATGTCTGCTCAAAGAAAAGTAGAATTCTGTTTTAATGCGGCTAAACGGCCCACCTTTTCAGGCTGAAGAAACAGGTCAGAGGCAACGTTAAGCGGTTACCTTGCACCAGTGGTTTTCAGTGTGAATCTCTTGCGGTTAATGGAAGGAGATTATGAAAACAGATTTCAATACAAAGTCTGCTGCTGCCAGAAAAAGAGATGCAAGCAAAATACGCACAGAGAAACACATACTAATAAGTGCATACATAGTATATGAGTATATATAAGGTGTTTTATCAATACAAATATTTTACATTTTAAAACTGAACTTTACCTTCCAGGATCCCGCTGCGACTATAATGTGGAAGGGAAAACAGCTAAGCAGCACATTTTGGGACATTGCAGAAGGTGCCACATAGCAACACAGTACTTGCCTTGAAAGGACCAGTCCCGACAATGCCGCAGACCAGCGGGCACCTCATCACCACTGGATCTCCGATCACCAACCGCTGCTCCTTGTGAGTGATCCATGAAATGCAAACTCAGATTTGAAGGAGGTCAGCTGCCTTCCCGCCCATGGTACGCTGTAGGGTCCACTGGAAGGTTCCTGCAACCAAGAGAGAACTGTCAAAAACAATCAAAAAGCATGTCTATCAAATCATGAGAATCAGTAACTGGAGCAGAATGAGCACACACCCACTGGGCACCCAGACAGAGACGTTTTAAGGCATGGGCAAAGTGGGCTCTGGCCCAGGACCCCAGCTTTTCAGGTGAGCCTCTGATAGAGCCTGCAGAGTCTTGACCTGATGACCTTGAAAAAAAAAATCAGCAGATTGTTCTAAATAGCGTTTTTCTATCATCTGTGCAGGCAAATAAATAGAAGGAAAAACATGAAATACCTTATACATCCTGGGCTTTGGACCACTTTTCTGGAGTGCCCAGTGGGTACTAGAAAACTCCCTTGCCCAAACATGGCGCTGCTCACATACACGCCCTGATTGGAGCGAATGGCCTCCCTCGGCACTCCACAGCACACTAGAGGCCTGCACTTACTCTGAGCTCAGCTGTCTTAAGAGAGCTGAGCTGAGAGGTTTAAATTGAGTATGGCTGTCTGGCCGTTCCAAGACGGCCGGCCAAAGAGACATGCGCACTTTAGACAGTGCAAAGAGCCCTCTGCCTACCATTCCTCCCTGCTGTTACTCAACAGTGCCCATGCAGACGCTCAGTTCAGGACTGGACTTTAAAAAATAAAATGGTAATATATTACCATTTTATTTTTCATTTCGGGGAGGGGCTTTGGGGGCATTTAAGTGGGGCGACGCTCCTCCGCTCCAACGGAGGAGCCTCCCATGGCCGTGGTACTGTCCAACATGGCTAAACAAAATAATATACAAGGTCAACAGATTTCAAACAGACTAGAACTATTGGCTTTGCCAATGCTTGTTTCACATGAGAAGCTGTGTTTACGATCCCTTTCTCTGAACGCATAGTTAGGGTATTTTGTAATTTTAACTAATGACTGACTCGTACTGTAATACAGCTGGAAGGAGAAGGCAACAGGTTTCCAGAGGTTTTCCAATATGTATGCAAAAGTGCTTGCTTTACAAAGTAAAATACAAATATCTCAGAATACATGTCTGAAAAATAGAAAGTACAATCAAGGAACTTAAATCGTATGATATCGGCGGCCAGCACTCCCATTCTAACAAGCATTGGCATAGCCAATAGGTCTCGCTTTTGGGACCTTATAAGTATTTAGTTTTGCAGCACAATATCCTTGGTGCAACAACATCAGCTGTTGCATGGCTAAACCTTGTACCTTATAAGTGTTTAGCCATGCAACAGTTGATGTTGTTGCACCAAGGATATTGTGCTGGACAACTAAACACTTAATGTCCCAAAGGCGAGACCTATTGGCTATGCCAATGCTTGTTTAGCGATGTTGTGCAGCATGGATAAAGAGGAACCCCCCATTAAAAAAAAAAGAAGATGCTATTATGCAGTCACAGCAGCTGTGTCATTTTGTAGGTAAAAGCACAACACATGAATGCACCTACAGCGTGCGTGTGAAGTTTTCTTTTTTTCTTTTTTATTTACTGATCCAAGTTGTACTGGTAAATAAAGAAAAATAAAGCAGTGTGAAAGCTTTTTTTTTTAAGGTGTGTGGAGGGAAATAACAAAAGCAGGGCTCAGAAGCAACGCGGAGAGTACTGGTGCGGGAATGATTACAGAGGAGCGAGAGAGTGTGTGTGGTTGTGTGTGTGGTTGTGTGTGTGTGGTTGTGTGGTTGTGGTTGTGTGGGTGTGGTTGTGTGGGTGTGGTTGTGTGGGTGTGGTTGTGGTTGTGTGGGTGGTTGTGAGTGTGTGGTTGTGTGTGTGTGTGGTTGTGTGTGTGTGGTTGTGTGTGTGTGTGTGTGGGTGTGGGTGTGGGTGTGGGTGTGTGTGTGTGTGTGTGTGTGTGTGTGTGGTTGGTTGTGTGTGTGTGTGTGGTTGTGTGTGTGGTTGTGTGTGTGTGTGTGTGTGTGTGTGTGTGTGTGTGTGGGTGTGTGTGTGGTTGTGTGTGGTTGTGTGTGTGGTTGTGTGTGTGGTTGTGTGTGTGGTTGTGTGTGTGTGGTTGTGTGTGTGGTTGTGTGTGTGTGGTTGTGTGTGGTTGTGTGTGTGTGGTTGTGTGTGTGTGGTTGTGTGTGTGTGGTTGTGTGTGTGTGGTTGTGTGTGTGTGTGTGTGTGTGTGTGTGTGTGTGTGTGTGTGTGTGTGTGGTTGTGTGTGTGTGTGTGTGTGTGTGTGTGTGTGTGGTTGTGTGTGTGTGTGTGTGGTTGTGTGTGGTTGTGTGTGTGTGTGTGTGGTTGTGTGTGTGGTTGTGTGTGTGTGTGGTTGTGTGTGTGTGTGTGTGGTTGTGTGTGTGTGTGTGGTTGTGTGTGTGTGTGTGTGTGGTTGTGTGTGTGTGTGTGTGTGGTTGTGTGTGTGTGTGTGGTTGTGTGTGTGTGGTTGTGTGTGTGTGGTGTGTGTGTGGTTGTGTGTGTGGTTGTGTGTGTGTGGTTGTGTGTGTGTGGTTGTGTGTGTGTGTGGTTGTGTGTGTGGTTGTGTGTGTGTGTGTGTGTGTGTGTGTGTGTGGTTGTGTGTGTGGTTGTGTGTGTGTGGTTGTGTGTGTGGTTGTGTGTGTGTGTGGTTGTGTGTGTGTGTGTGGTTGGTTGGTTGTGTGTGTGTGTGTGTGTGGTTGGTTGTGTGTGTGTGGTTGTGTGTGGTTGTGTGTGTGTGGTTGTGTGGGTGTGGTTGTGTGGGTGTGGTTGTGGTTGTGTGGGTGGTTGTGAGTGTGTGGTTGTGTGTGTGTGTGGTTGTGTGTGTGTGGTTGTGTGTGTGTGTGTGTGGGTGTGTGTGTGTGTGTGGGTGTGGGTGTGGGTGTGGGTGTGTGTGTGTGTGTGTGTGTGTGTGTGTGGTTGGTTGTGTGTGTGTGTGTGGTTGTGTGTGTGGTTGTGTGTG